>NC_056547.1:20156646-21356646 GCF_910596095.1 Thunnus maccoyii
TGCTGCTAGAAAACATATTGCTTTGGTAAATTGAGCCATTGCCATGACAGACCACGTTTCAGAGCGGAACATAACTTTTGGGATTGACAGTAATATTAGAATGACACAAGATGACAGTAAAACTAACCACTGAATCCCCAGCAAAGCAATAAAATTAAAAATACCATAAAAACAATAAACTCTAAGTAGTCTGACAGTTTGAGTAGCAGATAGTTTGTGCGCCACGGTGAACTGGAATTTTAGTTTGTCTAAAAGGGTATTATAACCCCTGCTACCCTCTGAACTGTTCAGAATACTTTATCAGCCCCTTCAGCAGGTGTAGATGTAGCAGGTGGATGTATCAGGTGCATCTTCAAGCTTTTATTTGACTTCTCAGATTTACGCAGGCTTTAGGACCACGGGATGAGCTGGATCATGAGAGGCAAAGTCTGCGCACCTCCACCATTTAGAAGTTGAGGGTTTGTCTTCAACCTGCCCTGCCTGTCACACGTATCGCAGGTCTGATGCCCCATGGATACAGCTCTACTCGTCAGGAGATTGCTCAATATGTACGATTTATTTGATTTCCTGTTTCTCGGGTAATCTCTGCACACACTCATCAGTGCACTTAAAAGTTGAGGCAACATGGGGAAGTTAAGACAGCACTGGGCTAACTTCTAAGCACCCCTCTCTTCTCCCCTCTCCTCAGTATGAGGCTGTGGGGCAGAGCTAAAGTTTTCCGGAGGAGGATGCTCTGTCTCTGGTTGCTGCTCCTCGGGTTCGCCTTGGTTACGCTAGCACTCTCGGACCTGTTTAAGCGGGAAAGGGACAACACTTATCAGAAACCTGGCCCTCCCCGCCGTCCCCTACAGCGGGTCCCCAGTCCACCGGACTTGGATGTCATCGTGGACTCCCGGGACGATGCCTTAGAGTTCGTTGTCGACCTCAGCCCGCTCAACTCTCTGCAAGAAGACCAGCTTTTATTCGTGCGATCGACGCAAGGCACCAAGAACCCGCCGCAGAGGAAGGCGACTTACAAGGTGCTTCTGCCGGTAACGAATAAGCATACCACCCCGGCGCCCCCGACGCACGGTGAAATGGGGAAGGCAGTGCGGCTACACCTGAAGGGCGCGGACAGGGATAAGGAGCTGTCTGCATTGCAGAAGTACGGTTTCAACGAAGTGGTCAGCGAGAAGATTTCACTGCATCGCAGGCTGCCTGAGATGCGCCATCTTCAGTGAGTGCAGGGCGCATGTGGCCAAAGCTCACAAGATATAAACCAAAACTTTTGCAGTGCAATTACCCCACTTTGGTATTAAAGAGCGTCAAAGTTGTTGCTTTGACTGTGTGTAATTGTTTCCCGTTTAACAGGTGTCTGAGGGAGAAGTACAGCGAGTCGCTGCCGTCGGCCAGTGTTGTTATCTGTTTCCATGACGAGGCTTGGTCCACGCTCCTGCGCACAGTGCACAGCGTGCTGGATACTGCACCTAAACAGCACCTACGGGAGGTCCTGCTGGTGGACGACCTGAGCCAACACGGTACGTTTCTGCGCCTCTTTACATTCATCCATCCGTCTGACCTGATTAATCTGCTGATCACACGTCCTTGTCTTTGCCTCTGTGCAATTCAGGTCACCTGAAGAGTGTGCTGAGCGAGTATGTGGCACATCTGGATGGGGTGCGTTTGATTCGCAGCACCAAGCGACTGGGGGTTGGAGGGTGCCGTAGTTTGGGTGCTGCCAGGGCTGCAGGGGAGGTGCTGGTGTTCATTGACTCCCACTGTGAATGCCAGAAGGGTTGGCTGGAACCGCTGCTGGAGAGAGTGGCCCAGGACAGGTATTCACTCTAATCCTCAATGAGAGTAATGACCAGCAGTTCAAAAGCCTTGTTATTTAGTTGTATGATAAACACACTCATTGCAAACTGATCTGCTGGTTACCAAAAATAGAAAACATTAGATGAGAAGTGTGTTGTGTGTAGATAAACATCTGGCCGGGGAAAACCAGCTGTGCCCAAACTCTCTCTCCCTGCTTGTCTCTGTTGCGTTCTGCTGTTTGACAGAAGCACTTGAGAAAAGTGAGAAGATGGAGGTGTTCAGAGTGATCAGTTGTCCTCACTCATTAGGAAGGCAGGGGATACATATGCTGCTGTGTCCGAACCTCAGCTCTCATGATTTGGCTCAGGTCTTGTGTCTCAGACTGCCTGCAGCGTGGCTCTAATTAGACTAGGTAATTAGGCTGAACTCTCCAGCCTGGAATCTGCAACCACTCAACTCTCTTAGCCACATGTTTGACCCTTCTCCCATTTCTTGCCCCCCTCCTCCACCACATGAATCTTTTCAGTCCTCTGAACATCATATCACACATGACCTCTCGGTAAAAATATTTCAAAATAACATATGCGAACCAGAACAAACCCCAGCAAAAGGACAATGCGTGTTTCCAAACTTGGCTTCCGTGACACAGACTGAAACACACTCAAACACAGACATGTGCAAATATAAACACACACTGGAGAAGAAACACTTCTCCTCTTCTCAGTATCCATGTCACCTTGATGCACACAGACTTTGAATAATAAAATGTAGCTTTGGAAAACTCAAATTTAAAAATTCTCAATCTTTCAAATTGACTGTCAGGAACATGCTTTCCATTCATAACATCGCCCTTATTTTGGATACTTGACAGATGTCAACAAAAAGACTCATTTGAACAGAAAAATCACTGCTCAGATGAATGTGGTGTCTCTGCAGGACCAGAGTGGTGTCTCCCCTCATGGATGTGATAGACTGGCAGACTTTTCAGTACAATGCCACCCAGTGGCCAGTCAAAGGAGTGTTCAACTGGAGACTGGACTTCTACTGGGAGTCAGAACCACAGCTGCAAGATAAGGACCCAAGCTCGGCTGTTAACCCTGTGCGGTGAGTTTACAACTGCTTCTCACATGACTTTACCTGAAAGAGTCGAGTTTTACTTAAAGTAATGCAGAGTGAACCTCGAGAGGAAAAACTGATCACATATACTTTTATGTTTATGGGTGCACAATTTACCTTTTGCTATGAAAAGTGCAGAAAATTAGAGAGATGTATGAACTGGAAACCTCTGAAGTAAGCCTGTGATCCTCTGAAGTTCGTATTGTGTCTTTGCTCCAGTGACAACAAGACAAATTCCTGTGTTTTTTTTCTTGGCCAGTAAAGTGATGTTGACTCTGATTGTGACAGGAGCCCAGCTTTAGGAGGCGGAGCTCTGGCTATCGACAGACATTTCTTCCAGAGTGTGGGAGCCTACGACCCGGGGATGCTGCTGTGGGGTGCAGAACAAATTGAGCTGTCAATCAGGGTGAGGGGAATATTATTTGGTATCAACTTTCCGGCTAAATCCTCCCATTTGCACGCTTCGCACAGGACAGACAGATGACAGATTGCTTTTGCTTTTCCTTTCTAAGTCACATAATCTTTTTAAGCGTTACTCTGGATGAATGATTTAGTTGCCTTCTGTCAGGGCCTCAGGAATGTTGAGCTGGGACATGATGCCTTTTGCAAATGGAAATCTCAGGTTGGATTGTGGTCTGGGAATGTCTTGGTCTGTTCACTGCACAATTATAAAGAGGGAATGTTACATGACCCCTTGGTTTCCTGTGATGACCATTATAATTCATATTGGGGTATTGTAGCCTGTTCTGTGGGAGATTAAACAGTAAAATGGTACAGTGTGGAAAAATGCAACTTGCAAAACAAAAGATCATTTATGGACCAACATGCAAAATACAGTAATTCTTGTTATACTTACGGAAATTCCAGAAGCTTTTTGTCACTTTACAGTAAAATGTACATCAGGGTTATAAACCTGTTTTTATTTTTCATGCTATCCTAGGTGTGGTCATGCGGGGGCTCCATGGAGGTGGTTCCCTGCTCCCGTGTGGCCCACCTAGACCACCACCACCTGCCTTACCGCTTCCCAGATGAGGACCTGCTTCAGAGGAACAAGATCCGCATTGCAGACACCTGGATGGACGATTACCGGAAGATCTTCTACAGGAGAGACACACTGGCTCATTTCATCAGGCAGGTATGTGTGTGTTAGTGGGATTTTGTCAAGAGATCAACTGGTGAGGGTCCTGAATACTGAAAATCTAAACACATAAATGTTTTTTTTGTCTTTTGTACAGTCTGAGAGTCCTAACATCACAGAGCGTCTGCACATAAAGAGTAGTCTGGGTTGCAGGAACTTCCAGTGGTACCTGACTACGGTGTATCCACAACTTTACATCCCCCAGGACATGCCTGGACTGTCAGGAGAGGTAGCACACACACACACACACACACACACACACACACACACACACACACACATATATACACAATAGCCATGACAGACTGTGATGTGTCATTTGTGCCTGTTTGAAGCTTTACAATGTCGGCACCGGTAGCTGTGCAGACTACCCCCGAGGGCAGGGACTGCATGGTGGGTCCATGAAAATAGCACCATGCAGCGGGACGGGCAGCCAGGTAACCTTGCCGACACTTTATCCAGTGGTGAAAGTCAGAAAGAGACGAGTAACACACAGTGACAAAAATGATCTCTGTTGTCGTTGCAGCACTGTGATCTAAACTCTGAGGGTGAAGTGCGATGGGGTCCAATGGGGTCTTTGTGTTTAGACACCAAAGGAGAGCATGTGATCCTCTCTCCATGCCCCAACCCCCAACCAACCACCAGCAGACTCCAGTGGAAGTTCATAAAGGCAAGACAGAACACTAAACTTTTTGTTGTACATCTTAAAACATTTATATGGTCACCAAAGGTGTTTGGCTAACTCTATATGTCTGTTTGCTGCGCTTCAGCTGAGCGGCCAGCTCGTTCACCAACAGTCCCAGTTATGTCTGGAGGCTGTAAAGGATGGAGGGCTCCCACACAGCAGCAGTGTTAAACCAAAAGAAGTCAGCACCCGTACCAGCGTGGGAGGTCTCTTCCTGCGCCCCTGCACCCATCAACCCAGACAACAGTGGCACTTTGAGCAATTAGTGGCTCCTAAAGGTGCCTGACAGAAAGCACAAATGGACTGGTGAATTTGCAAGATGTGAACCTTTGGCACATATTATAATATATGTACTATACATAGTGACATGCAGTACGCCTATAGTGAAATGGTGTAGAAAAATATAACAAATATAATTTTTTGCTCCACTTTATCACGCTTTTTTGTTCCTGTTTTAAGGATTGCAAATAGCATTTATTGTGTATATAATAAATAATAAAATATAATAAATAAAATAATAAAATGGAAGATTATATATTGGGAATATCAATTTGGATATCTATTATTGTATTGTAGCTAATTTATATATATTAAATCATACAGCATATGCTAAATGAAATTGTAAATAATAGTATGAAGAAATGTAGAAAGTTCTTTCTTACTTCAGTAAATGCATTTCATTAATTCACGTTTGAATGTTTTTGACTACGAGTCTGAAATATTTAAATATTCAGCAGACAGAATCACATTTAAAACCGCTATATCTTTATGATTTGAGTGCTGGGTTGTGGCAGAAATCATGGCAAAATCTTAAAAGGCTTCTTGACAGCTATCATGAATTTTTAGACCTACACCACAAGTCAATTCATCCTTCCTCTCCCCTTGACTTGAAGTAAAAAAAAAAAAAAAAAGGAATTATTAAAAACAGGGTTATTAAAAACATTTTTCACACACAGGATAAGAAGATAACACAAAATGGGATCTATTTTCTGAATGGCTCCTCATTTATTGATAGGGATCAATTAAAACTTACTCAAATCACTATAAAAAAGAACTGCCTGTTGCCTACAGGCCTACAGTTAGGCTCACTGATTTGAGAATAAAAAACAGACTAAAGTTATTATAAAGACCCCACAGTTAGTTAATACATGAACACTTATACTCTTGTGGTCCAATTAAGGGAAGTCTCAATGAAGTTTCCTGTTTCAACATGACAATGCCTGTCCACAGAATGGGGTCCATAAAGACATGGTTTTCCTAGTTTGATGTGGAGGAACTTGACTGACCTGCACTGACCTCGTGTGGCTGAAGGTGAACAAATCCCTGCAGACATATCCTTCCAAGAGGCGTGGAGGCTGTTATATATATCATGTACTGCATGATATCAAACACAGGTGTTTTCACTTATCTGACTGATTAGATGCCTTTTCAAGTTGAAGTTAGAGCTGTGCAGGAAAAGCACAGGTGTTATTAATGTCATTAACAATGACTCTGTTCTATTCAAGTGTCCCAGTAAGAGATGACAGCAGCATACACAATATCAGGACCCTGAAACAGGAGCAGCTCCATCTTATTATTTACACCTGTGCTTTTCTTACTGTGACATGTCACAATGTTTCTGTGAGAAAAGCCTTTAAGAATGATAAATGTGTAATGTGTTCCACCATAACAGCTGCAGCAAAACTCTTGAGAAGAGACCTAATCAGGCAAAATAAGTGAAAACATGTTTGAGTAAACCATAGGTGTGCAAGGTCTTCAAAATTAATTAAACATTAATTAGTTTTACATTGACTTCTCCCAAAATGATTTAATCTTAACTATTTGATTCTTTTTTAATGTAATAATGTTTGTTTATTACACTCTCCTGTTTTAACATAATGTATATGTGACAAAATAAACTGTATAATGTCACATATTTTCAACAGCAGAGGGAGCCATCTGCCTTTATAATCTATTTTACACCCCCACCTGATCACTTTGTTATTGTTAGAAATGAACAGTGATTCCTGATTGAGAGGAGTGTGTGCTCGATAATGTGATTAGCACACAGGAAACAGTGTCATGTGCTGTGTCAGTGATTTGAATAAATGTTTACATATCTAAGTATCCAACTCACAGCTCAACAAATCACAGGTGAAGTTGTTATTTAAGCCCAGGATTAGGATGGTGAACACGGCAAGATGGGAAAGACCCTGAGCTCGTCCGCAGTAACTCTCTGCTTGCCCCCAGGCTTTCAGTGCTAATAACCATCTATACTGTGTCATATTAATGCTCCTCCTAACCCATGATGCACTTAGTACTTAGCCCAAGCACACAGCACCTTTTCAATAAAACCCAGTCATATGGCTATGTCTGCAGCTTAGAGGCATGGGTCAAAGACATGTTGGTGATTAATAGTGTACAGTGTGTCTTCGTTCAGTTGCATAACTCTGGGCTACTAAAGATGGGCAATGTACCGTATCTCTGCTGTGGGTCTTCAAAGATGACCAGAAGTCACAGACTGTGTAGGTGGTTCATTTCACTGTGAAATTCAATCCATGATCAGCCAGACCTTACTCATAGATTTGATAGTGATGGTTGTCTTGTTTGATAAAAAAATAAAGGTCAAAGATTGCAGGACATAGTGTAGGTATAAAGTTTAATAATAGACAATATAAAGCCAGTGACAGGTCTGACTGACAGCACCACTAATACATAAAACTCATAGTTTAAAACAGCAGTGATCAATATCTTTGGCCGCTGCATGTAGTATTATGGGACTATGACATCACTGGATTGAATAACATTGTAAGTCACTTTTTGCCAAAATGTAAGCCAAGTGAGCATTATTTATATATTGAATGTGGCTAAGGAGTTTTACTTCATGTCCACCCGCTACTCCCCACATTTCCTGAACCTCTCCACCACATATACAAATGTTAAATAAAGGCACATATGCATAAATATTCACCCATGTATTTACCATTATCTCCCAAGGTGAGACTATTTATGATTTACCCAAATACAACACATAACAAGCTTTATGTTTAAAGGTTTTAGTCCACCAACTATCAGTTTGTACCCCTGTTACTGCCTATTACATAATTTAATCCTAAACCCTACAGAGATGTCTGATGTCACTTTCTATTGCAGATTATGGTAAGATGTGTGAAAAATTCCCAGTAAAAGATATGATGGGCCACATTAAATACTCAAGATCATTCACTGTGTGTCTGAGCAGAAGCAAGTCATGTCAAGCATACTGATAAAACAACACTCTTTCAGCATGTTTGTTCAAGTGGGAAAACAATGTGTTTCAAGGTTATTGCATATGACAACTTCAAGGATAGGTTCCACTTTCCAAGTCTGTCCTAAAACAACAGTCAGGTGCCCAAAAAACATTGACAAATGTTTTTTTTTTTTTGCTGTAATCATTCCTCAGCGTGATGGGAGATGAAATCCATAGCCTTTCCTCCATACAAAAATATATTTCAAAGTTTATTTGAAGCAAATATGAGGCTTCAGTAGTCCAAATTAGTCAAATCAACACAATGTATTTCAGAGTTAATGTCTTTTTAGTGCCAAATTCCTTCTTTTTGTTGTTATCCTTCCACTGCAGCTGAACAGGAAAACACTGTCCGTTGAGAGACAACTGTGTCAGATATCCACTTTATCCCCCTTCACTTGCATTGTAAGCACATTTGGAGGGGATCTTCTAATGGTCTGTATGAACAGGAGGAATGATTATAGCAAGAAAAATGTATTATGGGCACCTGATTGTTTTAAGACAGACTTGAATAATTGTGAACCTATTCTTTAAGGTGCCATTACATTTCTTTGGCATTTATTTTATACTCAGATTAGATTTTGTACTAGATTTTTTTTTTTTTTTTTTAAATCTATATGTATCTCAGTATCTAGTTTGTGCTCAAATTAGAGATTTTGCTAGACTCTGTTCACAAAATTCATCTTTGTCCACTTTTGTAAATAGTGCTTCAGTGTTTGGCAGCAGTTTATCATGTGTCCAGTTTTCTCGATCTCCTTCTGTCTGCAATCAAATTCTCCTCCCGAGACTCTTCCTCTTCTGTACTCCCTCCTGTCCTGTACTGTCCTCCTTCTTTGTTGCTGTATGTGACCTTTTGCCTGCCCTCCCCTCCCCTCTGTCTTCCATCAATAGCATCTTCCATCTCTTCTCCATGCTGAGGTGAGTGCGGTGAATACAGTGAACACCCACATCAAACACCGATGGCTGCTGGGCATGTCCCATTCTTACCAGCCAACAGTGTCTTTGTTCCTGGTCTTTTTTTTCCTCCTCACCACCCTCGATTCACACACACACACACACACACACACAAACACACACACACATCTTCCGAGGTACCCGGGTGACTCAGATGGATGTCAGCTGCTGTGTTGCAGGAAGCTGTGGCCTCTTTATGAAGATCCATGGGGCTATTTCATCCAGGACGGAGCTGGCTGTACTTACTGTGCGCGCCTCAAAGAGCCTTGGGTCTTCTTTACACAGACACTGTTGTTTCCAGTGATTCGTAATGCGCTTGTTGTGCAATTAGGCTATGTGGATGAGCCTCAGGAGCTGGGGCTGACACTGAGCAAAGATTAAGTGCATTAAAATGTGACAAAAACTCAGCTTGCAGCAGCAATTAAGGTCAGAAACAAAAACGGCTTTTGAATGTCTCATTTACAAAGTTCCTGGTGAGACAAACACTTTATAAGTGAAGCCTTTAAACTCTACAGATGGGTAACACATAAGGTATTTTGAAGCAGCACATATTTTGCTTTTTATTGAACATGCATGGTAGGTGTTAGCCATGATCTCATTTTCACCTCAAATATGAAATACATGGCTGACAGGTGGTTAAAATATAAGTATTTTAAAGTGTCAACTGGCAGCATTAACATTTGCACGACTATGTTTTTATTAATGTTACCCCTTCAGAATCACACTGGTTCAGCCAGAGGTTACTGAGAGGCTGTGATTAAGCCAGTTTAAAGGCTCTTTTGACATCTCAGTGCTTATTGACTCTGTGGATTTAACAAGCATGCAAGATATGCACAAATGACCTTTTAACATTGTCTTATCACGTCCACACAGAGAAAAGTTACATAAGTTTGTTGGGCAAAGGACCAAAAGTAGAATGTTTCACTTCAGCAATCACATAGTCTCCGTCAGCCTCACAAAGATGAAAATTTAATGTCTTCATCTTTCTTTTTAACTTAAACACGTAACATTAACAAACATTTTTGATAAGGATCCCTTATTTTTATTTTATTTAAAGAATCATGACTATGATATATACTGATATTTTAAAAAGCTGCAAAATAAACTTGTGAGTGCTCCTTGTTGTACATCCTATTCATGATGTTCTAAATGACTCAAATATCTTTGGTGTTTCTGTTTATTCACTGCAATTTCTTGTTACATATTGGCCGACATACACACCGATTAGATATATCAGCTGATGTATTAGCCCAACTGATTTATCGGGCTTTATTGAAAAACAGAACTAATGTAGAGTAGCTTAAAAAATAAATGTCTGATGTTCCTGTGAGAGAGCTGATATAAATCTTCATCCTTATGTGGGAGTTAAGATATTAGTTCAGGAAATGGTTGTGAATAAACAGAGGCACAATATTTTGATAGCACTGAAAATCCATCAGGAAGAAATGGGCCAATATTGCTTCTAGGCAGGAAGGATAGTGCACCCTTTCCTGCTTGTCTCAGTTCTCATTACCTCCTCCATCAGCAGAATCTGGACCTGGACTTAGAACCAGACACATGTGTCCTGTCTTATAATTATTAGATGGCTAAAAGGAAAAGTTGCAGACCTCTGGGTGCTATTTAAAAGGACGATTTTTGGTTAGTTATCCTAGAAAAACAATCCACCACCCATCAGAATGGGAGAAAACATCATCTACGGCTGTCTAACAGTGTTAAAGTGATTTTAGGGGTAAAATGCTGCCAGGTTTTCACAGACAGATGAATACCTTCTGTCTTATTCTGTAAACGTCTCTGCATTCTAGTCCAGACTTTTCAACAGGGGCTGTCACATCACCTTTACACCAACACAACAGAAGACAGCAATTTACAGAGAGCTCTACATGGTGATGATCCTTCTATCTGGTGCTTAAAAATGCCAGACCACTCCCTTGACAGGTGAGCAACAAAAGAGGTAATTTAGCAGCCGTATCTTGGCTTAATGGACAAACCATCATTAATTTCCACTTTTGACATGCACATTGTTCTGCCACTCATTGTGCCACCACCACTTGTGCCATAGCACCCAGGGGAGCGGCTCAGACTCATTTATCAAACACGCAAGATGTCCTACAAGCCCCCCCACCCCCCCACCCACCCCTCCCTCCCTTTCTACTTTACACCAATGCAAATATAACCATTGGATGTGCATCAGCAGCCGCTGTCTCACCCAGACTGGAACAGATCAATGCAAAGCCCTTGTGTGGAGAGCTCCCTCCATATTTTACATGTGTATGCGTGCTCTTATAAATGCATACACATGGACATACTTGTACAAAAGACACACATAAGCATGTAAATCGGACCACACACATTAAAACACACACATAATGTGCCCTTGGCGCGGCTTCTTTCCTTGAGCAGGCAGCCAATCAGAGTCTGTAAAGGCTGAATGGAAACGCCACACCGCAGCATGCAGATTTCAACATATCTCCATTATATCTGTGGAGATGAAGGAAAGAAATGGACAGATTTGTATAAACTGAGAGAGACTCACCTCCTGCACAGTGATGGTGTTTTTTAGTGCTGCAATCTGGGACGAGGGACAAGTGAAGAGGCTCTTTTCACTGGGATAAAGTGCTCATTTGAATGGAAGAGTGAATGCGTGCGTGTGTGTGCGTGCGTGTGTGTGTGTGTGTGTGTGTGTGTGCGCGCATGCTTTCAGTGTGTGTTCAGATGAAAAGAGTGGAAAGAGATGAATAGTTGCTGTATTTGGGTCAGGGCCGTCATTAAACAATGTGAGTGGATTAAACACATACACAGATACACAGCAACAAAGTTAATATGAAACACAAAGTTAAGTGTATGTTAAATATAAAAATGAATGCTCAGATATCAAATAAGGCCTCATCCCACCTCTTTCATCAATCCTTTTCAAAGATATGTTTTTGGGCATTTTTGTGCCTTTATTTGACAGTGGAGAAGGAGACGGGAAATGAGGGGGAGCGAGATGGGCACGACATACAACAGGGGTCCCCAGGCACATTCGAACCAGCGATGTTGCATGAACTGTAACCATTCAGCTACCACAGTGCTCCACTTTTCTCTTTTATTAACATTTCTGTTGTGCTTTCTCCCATTTTCCCCTTACCTATTCTGTCCTTCTGAGTCATCGAAAATCATAAGTGGTGGAAACGAAGAAAGCAAGGATGCAAAGGAGGAAGGCAGATGGGCCTCAGTTTGCTAATGGCAGATAAAGTGGGAAAGTAGTAAATAAAAGATGAGTTTGCAAGTGGGCAGATAAAATGATGCATAAACAGTCAGGATAAGATCGTCTGTACACCATCAAATATGGATGGGTCTTCAAGACCCCAGGCTAAATGACAGTATTCCCACAGATGTGCTGGAGGCGCTGCTAAATACACAAATAATCATCCCAAATGCAAACACACTCCCACCCACCTGCAGCTCCCTTCTCAGTAAAATACACAAGAAATTGTGTAAGTGGAGAATATTTTGCCCACACAAGTCTCACTCTTTCACTCACGTCATTGCCCACTTTAATA
The DNA here is from genome assembly GCF_910596095.1 of Thunnus maccoyii. Classification (NCBI taxonomy): domain Eukaryota; kingdom Metazoa; phylum Chordata; class Actinopteri; order Scombriformes; family Scombridae; genus Thunnus; species Thunnus maccoyii. Next base: position 20,169,141 of record NC_056547.1, read on the forward strand.
CTCGCATGCATTCATTCAGAAACACATACACACTGACGTGGTTGTAATGTTATCTCCACAAATAAGAAAAAAACTACCACTCCCTTTCACCTGCATCCCTGCTGAACACATGTATGTAATTCACACTTCCTAACAGAGACAAATAATACACACACACACACACACACACACACACACACTGAGTGGAGCAGTGCCTCACCAGGTGAGAGCAGCTGGACCTTTGACAGGTGTGTCAATGTGATCCACAGAACACATGCTTACTCAGTTTTCACCCTCGCCTACGTCACCGGTGGGACGTGATGATGTTACACTTTCACCTCAAATGAACCGTAACGGCAGCTAACAAAGGACAGACACACACATGCGCGTACACAAAACAAACAAATACACACTACTATTATAAACAGAGTATGGACAAGCAACAGTCTTGCATGACAGAGATCTGGCATTATTAGCTTTGTGTGTTTTGTGTACATAAATATATGTGTTTGTGTATGAAAAGTCCAGGAACAACTTAGCAGCCTGACAGTTGCATGATTGTAGGCTGTCTCAGATACATTGAGATATATACCCAAGATAAGTGTCTGTGGATATGATTCACAATTTCTTTAAACATTACATTATTTATTATTTAGTGTATGCAAACATTACCTCCACTCAGTATTTTCTATTGTATGAATCATACAAGATATAGTATTTTCAAAATTTTAGACACCCAAACAAGTCTTAGATGCCTGTGGTTTCTTGGCATGTCTATTTCATTATGTTCATATGTTCATTATGTTTTTAATCATGTTAGTACTATAGTATGGGGATGGCAATGTTGGTCTGTCAGTTGGTCATTTTACCATTTTGGGACGGCAAAAATATCTCAAAAACTACTGAATGGATTTCCATGAAATTTTGTACAGACAGTAATGTTACCCAGAGGATGAATCCTACTGACACTGGTCATCTCCTGATATTTCCTCCAGTGCCATGATGTTGTCATTTGTGGTTTTAAAGTGAAATGTTGCAACAATTGTTGAGATTGCCATGAAATGTGGTGACATTCATGTCACCCTCAGGATGAATTGTTATAATTTTGATGATAGTGTCATCATCAGGTCAAAAATATAAATTTGTCCAATTGGTTTATGACATTCCCATCAGCCCATCACCAGTCTTGATATATCAAACTTAGATAATTTATACCTAGTTTAGCTATAATCCAAGGACATTACGTATTTACTTATTAATTTATCTGAATGTCAGCAGAACATCATAAAAATCTGTGCAGAAATTTGGTGGCATAGCATTTGATCCAACTCATCAAGAGTTACTTCTTATTTTTGTCATGTCCATTAAACTATGAAAGACCTGGCTTTAAATGTAAAGTTGTGTTTTTAGGATCAGGAAATGTTTTCTTTCTTTGAAATGTAAACACTTTCTGTTATGCTGTCATTTTATCAACTGACATCCAAAGCATAATAACTGAGGTGAATAGCCATTCATAAGCATATTAGCCTAAACATGTGGGTTGTAAGAAATATTCATTTGCTTTGGAAAAGAGAAAAAAAATGGATTTCCTGGATGTGACCTCTAATAACCTCTTTCCAGCTTTGATGAATGTTTCTGTGAACACTGAATAGAAAACAACCGCCCGGGATTAACAGTCATATTTGTCGTTTATTAGCATAACAGTTGTATCTAATAAATATCAAAATGTTAAGGGAAAAAAGTTTCATTACAGTACATTCCATTTGCAGAGAAGTAGAGTCAAACCTACATGAATTCAAAAGAGAATTGTAGATCTGTTGGGACGAAGAGTTATGACCCTTTTTCCTGGTTAGGATTGCATTGGCTGGTACCAGCAAACAGCACTGCCATAACCTCATATACAGTAGCATCATTTACTGCCATCCCACACTCTTGCATTCTTTGAGGTAAAAAAATACATCTTTAGTATTGATACATTCATAGAAATATAAAAGCGTCTTAATTTCCTTATTGTGCTTTTATGTGGGAATATTGCCTTCACTCTGAACAGCTGAGAAAATGGATCTCAGAGTTTGTAACCCTGGGCGACCATCAGGGAAATGACCTACACCATGGATCATGAACCAATATAGTATTGGCAGTTTGCTCCAGGCCACCACACAGCAGGGGTGTCTCCGAACTACCGTTTGCCTAAAATTACTCAGTTGTTTAAACTGAGCCCACATCCAATAAATATGCATCAGTAAATGCCAGGTTCGGTTATTAAAAGAATGAACCATGTTTCCTTTAAATAGATAGATAAATGGCAAGCTGGATTTCCACAGGGTGACATGCAGCATGTTAATGTATGTCTACAGGCACTACTCAAAAGGCTCGGAAAAGCATGCAGAGAGCAAGAGAAAGAGAAAGAAGGAGGGAGAGAGGGAGAGAAAGGGGGGGAGAGAGTGGTATAGGTGTATGGAGAGAAAAAGGAAAAGAGAAATAGAGAGGGAGAAGTCCCTGTGCTCAGTGTGACTGACGACAGCAGGGGCTGTGCTGCCCGAGGCGTAACAAACCCCCCCACCCCACCTCCATAACCAACTTCTCCCAGCCGCTCCAATCTTCCACCCATCCCCTCCTCCCCCCCTTCCCTGAGGACCTGCGGTAAAGAGCACAATACATTCCATCTCTCTCCTCACACCATCCTGTGCTCCCAGTCCTACCAGCCCCAACCAGCCACGCACTGGTCCACGTAATCCAGAGCATCTGGCACAGGTTGAGTGAACAAAGAAAGAAGGGTTAAAAGGAGAGGAAATAACAGAGGTGGGTGGGTGGGAGGTGGGGTCCTTGGGGTTTCTTATCTCCAAAGCCCACCACCTCCACTCATGATGCTTTCTCTTCCTCCAACCAAACCAGCCAACCTGAAACCATCTCTAGCCAGGAGCGAAAAAAAAAGAAAGAAAGAAACAGAAAGAAGTCTCTCCTCCTACACTGTATCCCTCTTGTCCTCCATTATGGCACAATCCTGCCGTTGCTCTCTGAGGGAGCCTCAAGGTGGGGGGGTTGGGAGTGGACTCTATCCAGAGAGCTGCCATTATACAGCTCCACAACTGACCCAAACTTCTACATCCTGTTTAACAACACTAAGATTCTATAAGGTAAAGCTAACACACCTAAACCTTCTGTACTTGTTTTCATGCAACCGGATTTTTAAACACGTGCCTTTAAAACAAAAGAAATCTAAGTTGCATCCCTGCAAATGTCCTCCAATGATCAGTTTGATCTTTAGTGCAGGAACATGTCCCAGAAAAATGTCCTGGAAAAAATTCCTGCAGAGTCCAGGAATGTTCAGATGGAGGCCCGCTACAAACCCTTGGTTTGGTGCTGGTAGGTCCCCCTAAGTCCAGTTTGAGGAGAGCACCCAGAGCTCTGATGAGGGCCCTCATCTCCCCCGTCCTGCGGAGGTGGATTGTATACCCTTGACCTGATGGACTCAGAAACCCCATCTTCATAGTGAGAAGTCTCCAGTGAGCTGAGGGATGAGGAAGGCAGGTGAGACTCCGCAATGACAGGGGAGTGTTGTAGTTGAAAGGCAGATGTGTTGGGGGTTAGAGGTGGACTTGAGCTGGAGTACCCAAGCTGAAGGTCCTGGGGTCTATGTGTGAGAGAGTCCATGTGGCATATTGCACCATGCTGCTGGGGAATTGTGAGGGGAGATGAGGGCAATGACATGGGCGTGTCTGTCCAGGTGGAGGCAGTCTGAGACGAGGACGGGGAAGGGTAAGACGGTGGAGGGTTAGGATGGGGCAGGTAGCTGTGGTGTGCTGGGGAGTAGTGCGTGGGGCAGACCACTGAAGCATGTGGTACTGATGACATGAGGGTCTCCATGAGTTGGGCCATTCTCTTCATGACACGACCAAGGTCGGCCACTTCCCTCCCGAGGGTGCTCACCTGCAGACACAAATAAAAAAAGCATCTTTAGTTGACTTTTCTGGCTCTGTAATGAAGACAAATGTTCTAGGAAGCATTTACTGATTACCAAGAACAAAAGGCAACACGATATGTCATTATGATGAATTTTGTGTCTTCAGGTCAGTCATTTTGGGTCAAAATATATCTGTCTCTTGAATGTGGTTTTGCATGTAACATCATGCTGCTATAACTGGTCATTACAATGATGAGGAGGGGCGGGTGATTAGTTGCTCTCTGCTCCTGGCATGTCCACAGAGGGCACGACCACGAGGCCCTGCCAATGTGCCATCTGTTTCTGCCAGTCAAAGCACCCATGACCATTCATCAGGCCAATCACGCACATCATCAGTGCAACTGGATGCATATCAGCCCTCAGCAGGACACACAACTCCATGTGGGAACTGCTCCAGTCGCTGTGTGAATACATGAAGAGGTGATCAGGCTGCACGCATAAGTATATTCTGATCAAATCAGGCTAGGACATCCCTCTTCCACTCTCGGTTAAATGGATGCACATTATAAGGCATATATACAACAGATATGTGCATTTGTTTACCCTGAAAATGTAGTACAAATTCATTTTCTTAATCAGAAATCAGCTAATAGTCCAAATGCACATTTGGTTGTGTTCTGTTACATTTTCAATATTTTGCTACATTGAGCTTGTTTAACTTTCTTCTACTGCACCGACAATCATTTTAGGAGAACAAAATATTCTCTCTCCCTTGTTCACAATTCTACAATTTCCTACAATTCTTCCATATCTCTCTCTCTCTCTCTCTCTCTCTGGAGTGGCTGATAAAACCCTGGTTCTAAACTCTGGCTCTGATAAAAATAGAAAAGCTACGAGCGACAGGACAGTCCAATCTGACACGCTGTCAGCATGATTCCAGTACTCTCACCTCAGAGACACCCGTCTGTAGAGATGGTCAGACAAACAGCAGCCATGGATGACCAGAAACCCTTTGCAGCTGTAGGTATGTGTATAGTTCAAAAACTGATGGTTTTTGAATCATTAGATCATATACGTCTTATGGTAACTTGACTATGTAATCTATAAAAAAACAAACAAACAAACATCTGACTCTGAATAAGTGTTCAGCAGTAGTACTACAGCATTTGAAATGAGCATGTAATCTGCTAGGTCACAGTACATTAAAGGATTCATTAGATCAAGCTGAAATCCTGATTGCCTGGTTGATCAAGCAATGAGTGAATGCACTTTAGATGCCTTTCTCTGCATGCTGTTTAGTTTGACGCAATATAACTTAGTGTACACATTCACTATACAACTGGTCATCTAAATTTGTCTTTCATGTAAATAATTCCACTTCATTTTTTATTCAATGTGAGTATACTTTTCTTCGCATCCATGCCTTAAAGCTGCACTAATCAATATTTTTATATTGACAGGTGATCAAATGATGTCATGTAATATGACAGGTGTTGCTCATAGTAAGAAACCCACAGAGACTCTGAAATGCTGCTCAGCTGAGTGTTTTAGCGTCTTGCAGCTCATTGTTTTGGTTTTCTGGCCCACAACTTCACTGTTTTGGTTCAGTCTCACTGTTCTCATCAACCTTGTTTCCATCCAAACAGCAGGCTATTGTTTGCAAAAAAAACTCTACCTCCCACAGTGGGACATTTAGCAGCTAAAGAGCCACATATTTATCTCAGGAGGTGGTGGAGACCATAAAAGAGCAACAAGAAGATTCAGTATTGGACTTACATTAGCCAGGAGACCACAAAAATAACTCCTTATGAATGTTAATGTTTCTCCATATCTGCCAGATGTGGAAATATGCAACTGTTTGCTAACACATTTGCCACAATTTATAACTTGATCATATGTTTACCACCAAAATCAATTATTGCTGCTTTAAATTACATGTGCTATTTATACAATTAATTGTATTTAATTACTTACTTCCCATATTTGATCTTGTTGCTCACTGTTAATTTATTAAAGTTGGCCACTACTACTGTGCATACATGTGTGTGTATCCCCTGTCACATTCTCAAGTGCATGTGTGGTATATGTGTGTGTCATGTTTTAGTGCTTTTCTAGCCTGCTCTTGTAATTGTAAGAGCAATTACTCATGTTGTTCAGACAAAGCTCTTATTGTTTTAGCTCTCCTGGGCAGTTGCATAGTATGATTTCCATGACATAGTACAGAGGTCACCATGTTAGGTCTGTCTTCAGCGATATTATACTCATATCCCACTAGAATAAACCCTTCAGTGGCATAAATAAAGCATAAGGTTAAAGGGCAGAGGTAAGAGGTCAGAGAGAAAGGCAGAGCTGGTTTATTGCTGTGCTCACACAATTTGTAGTTCATTAAAATGTTGCTGCTTTTGTGCAGTTCGGGTCAGAATCTACAAAGAAATTAACCTATTCACTTTTCAGATGGTCACATTTTTTGTTTAGAATAGCAATTTGTGCTTTGCTGTTCACGCCGATGAGGTGAGAAAAAGTGAAAGTTGCACCACTTGGTTTGCTGCAGAACAAAAACAGAGGTCTCAAGAAGCCCTTGGTCTTTGAGTTTGACTGTAGAAATGTTACTGATGTAGTTATTTATGAGATTAAGAATTTAAAAAATGAGGCTCATGCAGGGATTTTTGTGTTCATGTTTTGTCTAGTGATTTTACCTTCAGGTGAGATGCAACAACAAAAGCCAGAATCAAAAATGAAAAATTGGCTTATTGCACATTGTGCTGGAAATGAAACCTTATTGACCACCATAAATTGCTTGGGAGGAGAGACTGACACTGAACAATGAGCTTATAGGCTAATGCTGACACAATTCAATATTTTTTGCATAAGAAACACATTTTGCATACACCCTGCAAGGATCACATAATATCCAATGCTCTCATTTGGTCCTTTCTCAATTTTAAGTCACCTTGCCACAGTACACACATGTATGTTTGTGAAAAGATCAGATAGGATTTAAACCAACACCCCCTTTTCATCTCCTATGGTGATCAGTGTGGATGGATCCAAGTGAGGATTAACAACCTATAAGACCATGCTGAGAGACTTCCTGTCAAACACCAGTAACCCGCAGAGACAGAGAAAGGACAACTGAGCCAATAACTGTGTGTTTGCAAGTGAAGGTGTCGTGTTATTGTTGCTCACACTCCTCTGTTCCATCCCTCTCTCATTTGCTTCTGTGTTCTACTCAAAAAGCCCCATTACTTTTCTCCTAATGCTCTCCTTTCCCCCCACTCTCTCCAGCTCTCTTTTTCTCTCTGCCGCTATCCCCTCAACCCAGGATACAGGCTGAAGCTTAGCAGGAGGAAGCAAACACTCTTCCTCACCTGCCAAAAGTCTAATGTCAATTTAGCCACCCGCCAATCAAAACCATAGGATACAGCACGATTTAGACTGTGTGTGCACGAACAGATTATTTCAAGCTGAACAATTGGTACTGAAGTCTATAAAACATCCAAATATGGTATTACATATGACAGCTGAACAGGCACAGTATTACTAAGTCCTGGTGAAAAGAAGCAAAATAAACAAAAACATTTTAGATCAGGATTATTTGAGCTTCAACAGACTCCAATGTTACATTTATTGTCAGGCTCATGAAAACACATGAATGTAGGGTAAAATAGTTGAAAAATGATCTTGATAAATCATGTTTGACGCCATCCTGCAAGGCCTCATTATTCAAAAACCATAACACCACATCTTCTGTAGCAAAATTGCCCACTGTGTGACATTATTACTTTATTATTTCTGTATTTTTTAAAATCTCTTTTGGTTCATTAGATCTTTGAGTCCTGCTGCCACAACCATATGGCTTATGCTTACCTGAACACTGGCACTGTGTCGCTGCCTTTAGCCAACCTGTCTCCCTCTATCTCTGTCTTCCTGTCAGTCTATCTCTCTCACACACACACACACACACACACACACACACACACTCCTACCTACCTGCTGGTCGAGGTGTCGCAGTTGTCCTCTGGTCTCCTCTGCTTTAGCTGCTAATTCTGCTGTGCTGATCTGCAGCATATCTGTGACACAAATTAGCGAGTTACAAATCACTCCCAGCGCCGAACAAGGGCTACAAATTTATACCCAGCAGTTAGTGGTTGAAGGTGGCTGATAAATAGTGTAGACATTGACAGAAAATTCACAGCAAATTCACATTAATCACCCTAATTACACAACAGTACTGCAGGATTCTGAACATCAACATTTTTCACTACCCTGAATTTTGGAAGTTGAAGGGATTGTAAATGGTGCTGAGTTTTATATGAGAGGGAAACTGCTGTGTATTGTATGATGGGAGGACCTGTGGCAGATGCTGGGGCACTGGTTGGTTCGTTGAGAGGACAACCTCGGTTTGTGGAGAAGGAGAAGGCCAGGGAACCCTCTGTCCCCTCACTGTCTTCAGTACCATCCACTATCCTGCAGAGAGAGAAAAGTGAAGCGATGGAAGAAATATTCAGATCATATGTAAAAGTATCACTACTGCACTGTAAAAATACACTTTTACATGGACAAGTCCAATATAAAAATGTTAAAAGTACATAAGTATTATTAGCAAAATGCAAATAAAGTATTAAAAGTGGTCAATGCAGAAAAATGTGATAGTTACGCATTTATATATTATATTATTATGTTACAACTGATGCATTAATGTGTAAGTAGCATTTGACTGTTTTGTTTTGTAAAGGTGGAGCTAATTAACTATTTTAGTAGTTTAATCTAAAACATTCAAACACATATTTTTTTCTATCTTTCTCATCATATGTTTTATGCTAATATAATAACTAATGACTATAACTGTCAAAATAATGTAGCAAGGTAAAAAGTACAATATTTCCCTCAGAATTGCACTGGAGTAGAAGTATAAAGTTGCATAAAAATGGAAATACTCAATTACAAGTACCACAGATTTGTAGTCAAATACACTACATGAGTAAATGGATTTATTTTCCACCACTGGAAACGTGTGTGTGTGTGTGTGTGAGAATATGGAGATGAAGATTACTACTGATAATGTCATAACTGTTGGATAATTTCAAAACAATAGTAAGTAAATAATTCTAATATTCTGATGTGACACTAGATCTTATCTTAGATTTTGGTTATTGTAACACTGTAGTGTTGTTTTTCATTGTGTTAAAGGAATAGTTTGACATTTTGGGAAATATGCTTATTCACTTTCTTGCTAAGAGTTAGATGAGAAGATCCATACCACTCTCATGTTTGTACGGTAATATGCAGCTACGGCCAGGAGACGGTTAGCTTGACTTTGCAGAAAGCATTTTCCAAAATGTAAAAGAAAAGTGGTGCAATCAGCTGAACTTAAGTGTTTAGACTGTGTAAAATAAACAATAAATGGTCATAAAATATTGTCTCTCAATTTTGACTATGACTTTTAATTTTGTCAAAAGCACCCATCTTGTACAGTATGAGTCGTGCTAAAAAATGGTAAAAATAGACATAACACAGACCCACAGAGACACAAGTCTACACAGGCAGACAGAGAAATCAAAGACAGTCAAACTCACCTGGGACTCAGGTTGGAAGGGTCTAAAGTGGTGAGAGTAATTTCCTGGACCTTCCTCCGAGACCTCCTGGAGCTCTGTCCTGTGGTCTTCTGGCTGGGCCGGCTCAGTGGAGACTTCCCACCGGTGTCCCTGAGGTTCACTGCTCGGTTCTGCTCCGATGACAGAGAAACAGACATGGCCTCGTCTTCCTCCTCCTCATCTTCCTCATGTTCCTCCTGTGCCTCAATGATGGGCGGATAGCCCTGAATCACTCGCCCGTTCCTTCTCCCCTCTGACTGGAAATGAAAAAATAAGAGTACATGAATGTAATAGATGAGAGCAGAAACAAATATCACCTGTGATTTGAGGACATTTTGAAATATGGCCTTGGAGTGTGGATACTAAGAGAACTTTTGCAGATTACATAACTAGAAAAAAGCAGAGAGCTGGTATGAAATCAAAATTGTTATCATGTTGTTTTGAGCCATCTAAAGCATTAGCCTTGATGATATCTACTTTTCTTAAATGCCTCTTTTTGCAACCCATTTTCCTGCTGCCTCCAAAGATGCTGAATACACTCATTTGTATTTAATTGACTACAGCTAGAAAAATACAGTTGATACCATGACTCTGAAAGACACATGTCTAATGACTTCTAAGTGCAAGGAGCAGAACACTCAGCTGGATTTATGAATGGCAAAGTTGACCAAAAATCCCCAGATCGACATTTTACAGCTGTGACCTGCAGAATAACGAAGGCAGACCTGTGTCCTCTGCTGTCAAGGGTCTGCAACTGTGCTAAATTGCAAGGGTGCGGATCAACTATATGAGGATAATAACAGAAATAAGGTCTACAGTAACCTATTGATCAGAGGCCCCTGACCCAACCCTCTCAGAGGAAAACAACACCAGCGTGAAGTTAATAGGTCTGACAGCTGAATTGGTCTTTCTGTAAAATATTTGACTACTGATTATTGTATTTGTGTTCTTTGTGCAGATTCGCAACACTGAAAGAGCAGCATGACAGCATGTAGAGCATTTCATCGCCTTCTATTCTGGTGCAGCCTTTATTTAATGACTGCCAACTCATTCTCCAGCAGAATTGATCTTTTTCCTCCCTCAACAACAAAAAAAAAAATCTCTCAATCAGAATCATTAAGTCTAAAAGAGTAATTGAGTCCATTATCATTGATGGAGGTCTACCGCAGGGTTGCCCCGCGGACTTTTCAAAGTATAAAAATTGATCTGGGGTTGAGCATTAATTTGAGTTTCATTATTTTCTATTGCGAGCTGATTAAAACGCTGTGGACTGGTATCAACAAATACGGTGAGGCGATCGACTTCGGACAAGTCTTTTATGTTAATGGTACTTGTCTCAAAGCTGGGTATATTGCCTTTAGATTTTCAATCATCGATCAGTGTCTGTGTGTGCGAGTGCTTGTGGTCCAGTTACCTGAGTATCTAGAGGTGTTGTGGACAGTCTGGCTTTGACCTGGAAGAGAGGACACATATAGAAAAAAAGAGCAATCAAGTTGTGACCTTTCTCGTCTCAGTTTTAAATTACGGAGGAGCTATTTCACAAGGCTCAGCAGTGAATCATTTTGTTAAGTGGGCACAGGAAAATAATACATGATTACATGCTTTGCGGTGATACCAGTGATGGGAAATAATCCACCTCAGTACACTGATATTGTTGTGTTGTGCTCATATACAGCCGAGTAATATCCAAACAGCAATCTCAACATCTCACAGCCGTCAGCCACAAACACACCCTCCATCCCGAGCCGCCTCCTTCATCCGGTCTTCATTTAAACTGAGCTCAGTCCTGAGATTTGGGCTGCCCCTCTGCACCTTAGCTTCCCCAAAAAGCCCTTTGGCAGGTTGTGTATGTGTGTGTGTGTGTGTGTGTGTGTGTGTGTGTGTGTGTGTATAAGTGGGCCAGTGGTGGTGTGTGTGTGTAAGTGGGCCAGTGGTGTTTGGGCAGGACAGACAGGAACACCTGACTGTAATTACAGCAGCAGAGCTCCCCCAAGTGCCCCAGCTATTTTTTTCCCTCTCTCTCTCTCTCTTTCTCTCTCTCTCTCTCTCTCTCTCTCTCTCTCTCTCTCTCTCTCTCTCTCTCTCTCTCTCTGTCTCTCTCACATACACACATTGTTACAGAACCTTGATTCATTACACAGAGAACTTGGCAAGTGTGTATTAAGTGTTTCTCTTGTGCTGCACTGCTGTGGGTTATACATAGGAGTCATTAATTTTTTTTAAATACATACAACAGCAACAACAATAAAAACATTTTGAACTTGTCAGGATGTCTTTATTAAAACAAACGAGAAGTACAGATTTAAAAAATCAATAATATAAACATTTTAGTGAGGTGAAGTGAGAAAATCTCTTCAGTTTAACTGTTAATTGTTTTGTTGTTGTTGTTGTTGTTGTGTGTTTGTTTACTTATTTCAATCAGCACCTCCCTTGCATTTCATCCTCTCATCCTCTCCCTTATTTTCTCGTCACTTTCTATAACTGGAAACTTTTTCTAAATTGTCAACATCACAAAAGGACCCCGTTAATGTAAACGTCCAGCAGGAAACATAATAACATTTGGATGCATGGGGACTAGTTATCCAGGATAAATCACTTTAATGGGGACATAACATGCTTTTTGTGATTTTCTGTTATCTTTAATATACTGTTATGATGATGGATGTGTATGTTAAAGCTCCAAAATTAGAGGTGTACATTTGTAAAATGCTCCCTGAAAATAAAAAGCCAGGGCTTCAGTCTGCTCTGAACGCTTTGTTTGCAATGTTAACTCCACTTCCCCATCGAACTGATCGCTTGCATATGCCCACGAATGGCTGTCTGTTCCACAGCTTTTGTTGCTAAGGTTGGTGTCCATGGGTTGTTTGCATTGTCCACTTGCATATTTCAGATCGGATTCGGGCTCAAATATGTACAGATGTATTTGAGATATTTATATTTTGAGTAAAGAATGGGAAAAAGAAATGAAATCCTAATACTACTGTGTCTTGGCCCAGATGCAGCTTCCAGGAGCTGGCCAATCAGAACGGAGTGGGCTCATTGGGAGGGGGGCATTAAAGAGACAGGAGCTGAAACTGCCTGTTTCAGACAGAGGCTGAACTGAAGAGTTGCATGAAGGGTCAGTATAAGATAAATAAGGAAATCATGCAAAGATATACCAGTAGAGCCTCAGAATGTACATATAGACTTGGGATTGTACATGATACATCCCCTTTAAAACAGCTCATTTTCTGCATAATATGCATATTTCTGGTGAAAAAGTTATTTCTGATTTCATCTCTTTAATTATAATGTAATGAAATCAGATTCATTCAGAGAATCAAAAGCATTTGCGTGACTCACATGTGTCTCGTGTCCCTCTCTCAGGTTGTATGTGAGGTCCTGCTGGATGTCCTGGACAAAGTGCTGCGAGTACTCTGGGTAAAGGTCCAACACCTCGTACAGCCCCTTCAGGTTGATACACTGCAGGTCGCAGTAGGTCAGAGCTTTCACGTCCGCATTGGTTTTTATCACTCGGTCATCTAAGGACAGGTTCGCCCCAATCAGGTCGCCTTTACCTGCTCAGAGAGACATGGACGAGGTAGGTCAGAATAAGGGTCATAGCACATTGTTTATACTCTGGTTAAAGGGTTGAGGGCACAGACTGTAGAGCTCAGAGTATGATGTAGACTGTAAGACATGTTTTAGGTTCTCCATTTATTAAATGGTGTCTGGGGATGTATGTCTGCTGCTGATGTGTCTATAAACAAGACTGAATCTGTACTATCTCATAGTGCCATTCTGCACTAGACCAAAAAGCATTACATTAATCTGTAGAGTACTACTTTCTAATAGTATAAGTTGTAACTAATAGCTATATTAATATGCAATGAGAAGGGTCACAGGTTTATCACTTCTTAATAAGCCAGCAGAAAAAAAATGTAAGTCTTCTGCATGTCTTATGCAGATGCTGATAAATCATTAGTGGAGCATTTGTGTAATAATCCATTAAGTCCAGAGTTGTAAATGTTGAAGTCCTCCACTCAAAAATCTTTCTTAACTTGGATGTTTGAGCTTCATTGTGCAGAATGATGTGTGCAGAGTTTGACACTAGAAGGCTGTTTTCATATTCATCTGCTGAGAGTGGAAAGTTTCTCCGTGCTAACAAAAAAAAAACTTTGTCACATCACAACTAATTTAGAAGCCAGTTTTGGTCCAGTATGCAACATAAACAAGTGTGATTTGGGAACTTGAAGCCTCCAGTGCACAGACACTAAGAATGGACTTTACAGTGAAGTAGGAGACATCTTGTTTCAAACAGTTAAACCTTTAAAATGAAAAATATTTGCATATTCATGTATTCAGCATTTTTCAATAAGAGGGAAGGAGTGGATGCAATTTGATGTTTTTTACTGAGGTAACTGAACTTTTTTTTGTGGAATAACCATACCAGACACATTTTTTTTAGTCAAAGCGGAGTATTTTTTATATATCTTAAAACATGTCTGGAGGGGATCTTTAATAATTTGTACAGATTCTGGTCCTGGTGCTCTGCAGCACTTTTCCAGGAGTAAAGTGCTCCAACCAACAGTCCACTGATGAACTAAAGTAATAAAAAAGAAAAAGCAAGTTTCCCATGGGAGAAATAACCTTATGAACTCTCTATAAAGGGTGCCTTACTAGAAAGTGGCACCATTATCAGCTTAGTTATTCCTCTAGCTACTATGACTGAAAGTATGGTTTGAATTGTTGCTATAATTTAAGTTTGTTTCTCTTTACAAGGATCAGGAAACCACAACTGAGACTAGACAACAAGATTTTATAGTCAGTTTTTTGTACCATTGACTTTGTTGTTAATGAATTGTTGCCACAAACTTGTCACATAAGGTTAAAGTACAACTGGTCATATGTGGATGAAGACTGCAAAGTGAGAACTTTATTGAGAAAAAGAGGCTTGTGGTAGTAAAAAACAAAAAAAGAACAAGTATAAACAAAGGCAATGAGCGAACACATCATCACTGTTTACAGTCTGATTATTATTTATCAAAACATAATCACTCTCACAGTTTTTGGTACTACTTGAATGAAACGGCGGTGACAGATATTTCCTGCTCTCGTGACACATACAGGACTGAGCTAAGTACCCCGTTAGTGTTAATGCCCCTTAAGCAGTGATAAAATATTCATTATGGTCATTGTGAACTGTGAACGCTGCTCAATTACACCGAGGCTGATGAAGCAGCAGTCGTGACTGTTCTCGTTCTCCTCTTCTCCGATTCTTTCCTGCTGTCTCTCAGTCAACTCTCCTTACCTCTTTCATTATTTCTCTCCCACCCTCTCTGTCGCTCAGTTTCGAAGATTTCTCACTCCTCTCTTTCCATTTCCTCTATATCAAAACCCTTTGTCCTTGTCTTCTGTGCTCGCATACACACTCTCTTTTCATATTTTCCTCTCTCCTCCTTGTCCTCTCTGTTTTCTTTCCTTTTCTTCTTTTCTCCCTTTCGTTCTCTCTTTTCCCCATTTTCTTTCCTTCTTTCACTTCTCCCTATTTAGCATTTTATTTCCTCTTCCTTTCTTTCTCCCTGTTTTCCTTTCTTTTTCCCAATTTTCTGTCTTTCTGTCTTCCTTCCCTTCTTTTTTGTTTTTCATCCTCTCTTCTTTCCTGCCTGTTTCCTTTCTTGCCTCCTTCCTTCCTTTACCTTTCTTACTTTCTTCTCTTTCTTTTGTTGGCTTTCATTCATCTTTCTTTCTCAATGCTTTCCTTCCTTTCTCCCGTCCTTCTTTTTCTTCTTGTTCTTCTTTCCTTCTTTTTACCTTTCCTTGCAGCTTCCTTTCCTTTGTTCCCTATTTCTTTTTTCTCTGTCTTTCTTTTCACCATGCCTCGTTGTTTCCTTTCCTTCCTTCCTCCTTTCCCTATTTTGCATTTTCAGTCCCCTCTTGCTTTCTTCTTCCCTGTTTTCCTTCCTTCCCTTTTTTCCCAATTTCTTCCCTTCTGTCCCCTTCCTTTCTTTTGTGTTTTCCTTCTTCTCCTCTTCCTCTCTTTTCCCCCTTTCTTCTCTTTCTTCTTTCCTTCACTCCTCCCTGTTTAGTTTCCCTCCCTTTCTTGTCCTTCCTCCCATACTTTTTTGTTCCTCCCTATTTTCCTTCTTTCCCTCCTTCCTCCTTCCTTATCCCTCCCTCTAACCCATCCCTCAGCCTTGCTTCCTCTCTCCACATTTACAATTATTTGTTGCTCCCTTACTTTCTCTAAAAGACTCTTGCCTTTACACTCCTTCCCTTAGTGCATCACCCAACCACACACACATTCTTGTCTTTTATTTGTTTCAGATTTACCGCTACACACATTCTCTTCTCATTTCTCTATCAACCCCACTTTCCCACTTTCTCCGCCTCATCCTTTGTCTCTCTGCTCCATGTCTCCTGCTGTGGCCTCACTTTCTATTATGTTACCGAGCTGTGTCTGCGGACTTGTGGTGTGACAAGGAAGAGGGGGGAGACACACACACAAACACCCACACATACACACACACACATAGAAAGAAAAACAGAGACAGAGAAGCTTTTTTCTCCTTCAGTCAGACACTCAATGTCAGCCTGACCTTCTGCACAGTCAGCAGGCAAGCACAGAGACAATGCTCTCCGCCTGTCAAGCCTACACACACATACATCCACCCACACACCCACACACACTCACCAGTAAACAAATCCGCCTACTCCATACACACACACACACGCCCAAACACACACACAAACTTTCTTCACTTGCATACAGGTGTTGAGACAAAAAAACACACTTGTACAGCACACACACACACACACACATATATATACAAGTGGGATAACAGAGATGGAGAAAAAGATTGTACAGCACCAATAGAGTGTCTAATTCAAGTGATCGTGATGGATGGAGATTCAGACTCAGATCTTTCTTTCTCTTACTGACTCACACACATACACACATTCCTGGCACGCTTACACATTTGCAGCAGATTGGTCTATACGTCTGTCATCAAGGTCAGATAGTAAAAGCCATGAAGGTCACTCAGGACAAGAGGTTGTGTTATTCAGCAGCTTAACTGGGGCTTGTTTGCATCTTGATTCACATTTGTTCTGAACATTGAGACGTGCATGGTTTTCGTAGAGCTTTTCTCTGCAGTTCTGAGAGGAAAAATCTCTACTACTAAAGAAAGCGCATAAGTGTAATTGCCAATATGGTGAACTATTCTTTTAATGACAATCTTTTGAAGTTTTTTAGAGTAAACTATAAATTGTTTGGATCCAGCTCTGCATCAAAATACTTATAGGGAAGATTTTGGAGTACATACACTCAATGGCCACTTCATTAGGTACTCCTGTGTAATCTAATGCAATCCAGTACAGCAGCTCTGCCATACATTCTTTTTGTTTGAACTGAAAATGTACAAGCTTAGTAAAAGTAGAGTTTATGGCAGAGCTGTTCTATTGGATTGCATCAGATTGCACAGGTGTTCCTGATAAAGAGGCTAGTAAGTATATATCATAATCTATTTTAGTAAAATAAGTTCATGCAACAAAAAAAACCCATCACTGACGCACTTTACTTTTGCACTAACTCGGGATTCTAGGAAGACACCAGTCATACAGGATGAATACCATCCTGAAAAATACCCCGCTACACCGAGCATCTGCTGGACTAGTTTTTCCATCTTGGTCAGTTTGCTCTCCTGAGAATGTCTGTGGGGGCAAGTATTTTCATCTTCCTTTTAACGAGCAGTCTTTTTATAATGCATCTTTTTAAGTCATTTCAGCTACTTTTCCTTTCATTAGAAGTTCCCATAATGACTCCTTCTGCAGTTAAAGCACAACCCTTCTCATAAAATAATGATTATTATTATAATTTTATGAATAAAGACCCCCAAGTACCTTTTCTCAGTTTAAACTGAATTGCAGCTTTAGCAAATGTTTTGGAATCTCATTCCTTCTTTAATGAGTAGCCAAACTCCATTTTAGCATCTCTATATTTTCTTTTTTATAGAATTGCTGATTTCAGGTTTTTTTTTTTCTGTTTCTGTTGTCGAATGTACTGAGGGAATCAAGGTAAAGCCAGTAGCTGTAATTAGCTGCAGCCTTAGCAAATCAAAAATTAATTTAAAAGCACAGGTGAAAATGCACACAAAACTACTACATACCTAAAAAGGACTGGGCTGGACAGAACTAAACTGGACTAGACTGAACTAGATGGATCTGAAATTACCTGACTCCAGTGAATTGGCCTGATGAAATGGGCCGGACTGAACTGGACAACACAGATTAGAGTTGACAGGCCTGAATTACAATGCTTTAAAACAGACTTGACCTCACTCAGCTGGAGGATTGCAGTGGCTTAACCTGTAGGGAATTGGATGATCATGGGCTGCTCTGAACAGATTACCTATGTATAAAATAATACAAGCTGCACTGGGTGAATGCTTGTATCTGTTTCAACATCTGCCTCTCAGCACTGCTCACCTTCAAGAAAACATGTTAAAATAAAGCTTTGGAAAGCAAGAATCCAGCTCCTTCATTTTTCATGTGAGACTAAGTCTTTCTTTGGCTCTTATCTGCTAGAACATATTGAAAAAATGGCATTTGATTTTATGGTAGCTTAATAACAATAGACTGTGAGAATGAGCTGTAGCCTTTACGATACTGTAATGTTCCTGTTTCTAAACAATGGGCTCATTTACAGGACCCAGCTTTATCACAATGAGCCGCTCAGAGCTTTATTATGAAGGTTGCTGCGGGGAGTTTCTTTGTAAAGCTATAATGATGGCAAAGAGGGATTCTTGTTCCTCATCCCACACACGCCACACTCCATCCTCCCCTCCAACCCTTTATCATACCCAGGATAGCCAGCACCATGCCATCTTTCAGCACCTCCATGGACCCCGAGCAGACGAAGAAGATGGCCTGGAGTGCGTCGCCCTGTCGGAGGAGGTACTCTCCAGGAGCACAGAAGGAAGTCTTGATGTGTAGCGACAGGGAGCGCAGGCAGCCACGGCTGGCAGAGGCGAACAGCGACAGCTCCAGGATCTCCTTGTTAAGGTGCATGGTGATGTCGGATCGCAGCTCATCCGGGAAGTCCTTCAGCAGCTGTGAAGATGACAGGAGGGAGAAAGGCAGAGAGAGAGAGAAAGAGGGAGCTTTGAAACTACCACCATGCTGCAACTCAGTGATTAAATTCACGGCCTTGGTCACCTCTGATTTGATTCTTAACCTACTGCACTACAGGAAATATTCCTTTAAAGCCAGCTTAAGTTTATTTTTATCACCCAAAAGCACTAGTTTGTCACAGAAAGTTTTTCAGTCTGCACAACATACACCCTCTATCCTTGGACCCTCAATTCTGATAAGAAAAAACTTGAAAAAGAAAATGAGAAACCTCTCATCCCTCTTTAGGATACACATTTTATGATTTTATGTCCAGTCAGCCAATAGAAAAAAATATAATCTTTTATTTTCTATGCACTATTATGAATATACAGTACATTTAAGGACTATTTTAGGTCAAATGCTAGAACACTGATATCAACTCAATGATGGACCCTCAATGTAAAAAAAAAAAAACCCTTAAAAATCACTAAAGACTAATATGCTACCGTGTAAATCAACACAATACACACATGCTACGCTACACACATTAACACTCAAATACAAAATGGAATACCCCTTTCACAGTTTAAAAAAAAGTCAAAACATTGCATATCATCTGTCTGTCTCCTTGTCAGGACAAAGATCTGGAGCTCACCGTGACATACAATTGATCAATGAGTCATCAGAGGCCAGGCTGACTTTAATCAACAGGCCCATCTATAATTCATCTGTCTGGGATTCATCATCATCACTCCATCTAAGCGCTGCTCTGGGCTCTGACAGCTGTCTCGCAGGCATTCACAGCCTAGAGGGACACGTTCCTATTAGACTACTGAATGGTTGAGTCCGTTTTCCTGAGCTTGTCAGGAAAGGTGTCATTCACTCTCTCCTTCTCTGTTTGTGTTTTCTCTAAGCTGTCCTCATACCACTTCTGCAAACCTTGCCTCTGTCTCCACCTGTCTCCATTTTTCAGTTGATGCTAATATGTATTGTTCACATTTTTCCATTGCTGGCATGTAGTACTCACCACACCTCAAATTTCTGTGTATTTTGTATAAAATTAGCCTGATTTCAACTGGTTAAAAAGGATCTACCAGGGTATAAACCCCTGAATCTCCAGGTCACAAAATATCCCGTCATCCAAATGTCACTATGTATGAGAGAAAAGTGATTTCTCTTTACAGGCTCTTGTCCATGCTGTGTCAGTCAGTGCTGCGAGAATGAGCATGCTGTTACATTGTAGGAGATCATGTAATATTGATCGCATTATCATTCTTACTGTCTTAGTTTAAATGGGGCTGATATGTGAGGAGTGGGGAGTATGTGATCTTTCAAATGCATTATTGATCCTTGGTGTCAGAAATATAACTGAAAAAAAGAGGAGAATGAGGGTGTGAGTCAGCTTGAGTGTATGTATGTGCGTGTGTTATGAGTTGGTTGACACAAAAACACTTGAAACTGAATCAGACTGGACCTCTTTTTGTACCTCATTACAGTCGATGCCGTTGTTGACTGACCAGGTTGTCTGAAAGTACTCCAACATTCGCTGCTTGAGGCTCTGCGGCAGGTGATGGACACGGATGAAGTCCTTGAGGTCTTTGGTTCTGGTGTGGTATTGGGACCAGCGTGAGTACATCCTCTGGATAATGGCTGTCACATTACCAAAGACCAATGCATGCATCAGTGCTGTGGGTAAGAAGACAGAGGAAAGGAGGTGAAGGAAAGTTAGACAGGGAAGCGTTAATGGAGCACAAGCATGAATGAAATAAAGTGAAATAGATCAGACAACGGATTTCGAAGACAGGAGACAAAAATAGCTTTGGATGCTATTTTTATGGTGGAAGCTTGGCGCTTGTGAAGTGCATTGCTCATTCTTAACTTGACAGTGCCAAAATGCAGGAAGAGACCCAGCAGGGGTTGTTTCAGTACCAGTGCAGCATTACTGGAATGAGTGGGATTTGCACTCAGACCGCCTGCCGGCTCAAACCAGGTCAATGGTGCATTGAGGAGCAGTCATGTTCCGTCTGTTCATGTCTCCACACCCAAACAGACCTCTACAAAGTCAGACTACTTGCCAGTAGTTCTGTTTAAACAATTAAAATGTATTTTCTATAAACCTCAAAACAAATATTTCTGTCATGTTATTGGAAGCTGTCAGTTTGCGTGTGAACAAATAAACATACAAACCAGTCAACCAGCTAAACATTATATTTACATTCATGTCTGCGGCTCTGCACCTCCCAGACAGGGAGATCAGTGTCAGCACTGAGCGGAGTTGATTTGATTGGAGTGACAGATACCTGCCCTTTTAAACGCCACAGATAATGTATTCTCCTAATCTTATTCTGTCTTCAACTGTGCCGCAGGTGTGTCACTCACCTCTGGGCATGAAACCACTGAACATATATATGTTGAGTGTGAGTCTTGTGCCACCAACACTTTTTTGACATGTGCAGTTGTTTAAAAAAAGGACTTTTGTATTGTGCTAAAGTAACAGTTTATCCTGATAATGTTTCTTTTGGCATACAGTATGTCATATGTATCAATATCATGTCATGTGTGTGGTCCAGGTATTCCTCATGTTGTGGGGACTCGCCTCCCTTATGGGGACAAAAAGCAAGTCCCCTTGACGTAAACCATTAATTTTAGGGTGAAGTCTTGGCTTAAAGTTAAGGTAAATTTTGTGTTATGTAAAGGTTAGGGTAATGGTTAGGGTTAGGCATGTGGTGATTGTGGTTAAGGTTAGGATAAGTCTCCAGGAAATGAATGTAAGTCAATGTAATGTCCTCTGAAGTGATGGAAACATGAGTGTGTGTGTATGTGTGACTGCTACTGCCCCCAGGCAGCCAGGAACATTAATATTTGACCGAACCAGAGAGGGAAAACCCCGCCACAGTGACCTCTCTTTACCCCCCAAAAAACCAGACCTAGTTTAACAAGCCAGTTTAAACTGGATCAGACCAACCTGATAAGACATATTTGATAAAAGCACAGGCTACAGGATTATAATAAAACTATGGTACATGTGTGTATATGTGCGGGTTCACCACTTCTGCCCATGCCTGTCCAAATGTGTGTGATACAGTTGCTCTTGCACTGCAAAAATCTGTTCTTCAAACCCAGATATGATATAAATATAATTCTACTTCATCATTCTACATTCATTTATTTATGTGTGATCAGTGACGTGTGTGTATTCTGTTTACCTCCTATAAGCATGACACAAATAGAGAAGATCTTCTCGGCGTCAGTGTTGGCAGACACGTTGCCGAAGCCAACGCTGGTCAGACTGCTGAGGGTGAAGTAGAGTGAGGCGATGTAGACACTCCTGATGGATGGACCGTTGCTGGTCCCGTTCATGCCTCCTATGGCGTAGTACGGTGACTCGAGACGCTTCCCCAGCTCATGGAGCCATCCTGTTTATAAGATGGTGTAAGTGGGGGAATTGATGGGCAGAAAGAGAAATAGAAGATTAAATACTTTTCCAAGTTAATAACATTGTGCCATTTTGTCACAACAGCATGTTTCAAATAACCATATCTATTTTAAGTAGTACCTATTAGCCAAAGGTTATTATAAATCTATGAATATTTCCACATATCCACTAATTTCCCACAATCTTCTTCTTGTCTTCTGTATGTTATCACTGGAAATGCATTGTTTCAATACACAGAATCTGTAGTGTTTTTAGATACAAAGCGCTGCAGTGTCCATTCAAAGCTCAGTGCAGTAAAGCATGTAGGTTCTGGAAACTGTGGTAGGCAGTCGTCTTTTCCATGTTACATTGAGAACAATGGATTCAACAGTAGAAGCAGATCAGATTATGGAAACCAGAACTGATCCCTGGTCAGTACAGTGTGGAGACAAGCGGCTGATCCCAGGAGAGTCTCTGGCAGACACTGATGAATGGTAATTGGATGGAAGCCTCTCATAGCTGCCTGACTTCGATGCACGTTAGGCATCAGAAACGCATAATTAGGATACAACACATTAATCCTGCCTCATGCACTGACCTGTTATTTTATGACACTGAAATGCAGTAATTGGTGAAGAGAAATCTGCATCGTTCTCATGACCCAGTCAATGCTGACCCGGAACCAGTTATGAAGATGCCAGAGAGAGGTAATTGCGAGAAGTGCAGCTCATCGATACTGACCAGAGATCTGCCCAGGGGGCCTCATTATAGGAGGGACCTGGAGGCTGAGAGGAAAGCCTCGGGGCTTCGCCATTAATTACCAGAGGAATCACACTATTCTCTCGGTCAATTTTACAACACACACACACACACAGACTGGTCCGGTTGTTGCTCTCACATTTTCCATTCCATACATATTTTACAACTGACTTAACAATCAATAAAATCAATGAAGAAATCATCAGCTTAATTTAGCTGCTAACATATACCATTTTCTGAAACATTAACAGACCCAGACGAACATGCAGTACTGTTACTGGCCTGCAAAACATCTACTCTACATGACAACACATTTCAAATCCAAATCCATATGTTGTCTTTTCAAATACTAAATGAGGACTGTGATGTTAGTACTTAAGAACCAAACCATACATCAATACTTGTGTCAAGTGCTGGTTAATCCTCATTATACATAAACATGTGCCTTAAATGCTTGAAAGCCTACAGGGTTGAGGTCCATGCTGAGAAACACATTAACAGGAGGTGAATATCAGATCTTACGTGCATCAATAGCTTTTCAAAATCACGTGATTTTGAAATAATGAGAAATGAAATCGCAGTGCACCAGAATATTGAGATGTTTACCAAGCTCTACACATGATAGTTAACACAAAGCAGAAATTAAATCTGAACACAGAAGCCAAGAGTGGAAAAAAAGAGGAAAACAGGAGTCTCCTCCATGAGATATATGTGGGATTTATGTGTTCAAAAAAGTGAAAAATCACTTCTTTTATTAATGCCAGGTGATCAATAAAAAACCTGACAATTTAGCTTTATTGTCTTTATTCTAAACCACAAGTCATGAGCCATTTATTAGACAGAGGTTTGGACAGGGTGCATAAAAGCGCAGTGTTTCCTTTCTATTGATTTAGTGAAGAGCTTGACGAAGCTGGATAATGGCTCCCTCAATGAGAAAAATGTAGATAAAATAAAAACCCTTAAACTGGCCTCAATGCTCAACCCATACAGAAAACAAAACACATAAAGAATGACATGTACATTAACAGAAACAGCACAATTGTCTGTATGTCATGCCATAAATATCCAATTAAGATCTATTCTGAAACTGCCACACATTAAGTGTACTGCTGCTGGGCTAAGGTCAAATACCTCCCAAACATTCGCTACAGCAGCTGGTCACAATCACAGTATCCTTGGTTTACATCTATGTTGCACCAAACTATTTACATCCAATGCTAATGTTCAGTGCCAGTGCAGGAAGTAGTGTGCTTTATGTAGCGAGGTGGAACAAAAGGTGTGGAGATCTGTGTTTGCCTCCCGTCACGGTTCTGCAATTTATGTTCACTTTTTCATTAACCATAGCCACTGTCTTTACCTAACCTTAACCATACTGTACCCTGACATTGAGCGTAATGTGGCATATTGCAGAATCGTCCAATATTGACATTCTTGTCTGGTTATATAGGGTTGCAGCCAGCCAGCTATAGTTGTTAGGTAGTCATAAAGATTCAATGTATTTATTTTAGGAGTGAGACTTAGATGTCCTGCTCTCTCATTGGACATATCTTGTAAAGCCGTTGCAAGGAGTTCTGATTCTTCCAGTCCATTATTCTATGAAAAGTTTTTCTGAAAACATTAGTATGGATGAACTTTCAATCGCAGCTTTTAAGCTAATGTGGACAAGAGGTCCTTGAAGTGCTTAGTGAATAAAAATTTGCTGCAGAACAGCTACTTATTCAACTAAATTCCTATTCAAACTGGATTAGTTTTAAAAAGGGAGGCCTTTTAGTTGCATTCATTGAAATGTCATAAATCAGTTATGACAGTAAACATTTACCAAGTGTCTCATGACAGTCAGAGGTAATCACATAGTTTTTAATAAATCTTAATCTCCACAATGTCCTAATGTGTTGTGGTGTAATAATGTTTTGTGGTGAATAAGCAGAATCTGCATCATGCTAATCAATGGCGAATATCAGACAGTACATCAAGGCAATTATTAATACATCTGGGGAAATCACATACCAGTATAACAGTGAGCTGGAAGGAATGATATTATTAATGTCATGACTGTTTTCCATTTTTGAGATTTGAGGGTGCTGTCGTGCATCACAACAAACCAAGCTACTTCCCACGACTCACCAATATCCCAGTTGTAGGCGTTGGCCTCTATCTCCATCTTGCCGATGATGTACCAGATGCAGGCCATCCAGTGGGCCAGCAGGGCGAACATGGACATGAGCAGGGTCAGGACCACTGTGCTGTGCTGCGAGTAGCGGTCCATTTTCTGGAGCAGCCGCAGCAAACGGAGCAGGCGCACCGTTTTTAACAGGTGGACCACAGACACCTGGGAATAAAGACCAATGACACAAGATCAACTTATTTTTAGGACACAGATTGATAAATTTATCAATTTTGTGCAGTTTTTGTCACTGATGGCGTCTACTGGAGATGGCAGATGTCAACATTATTGTGTGTTTTAAGCCTAAATAGGAATTGCTATCATGTACTACTCCTACAGTCATCACTATATATCATCAACAATACATTGTTACCACCACCCTCTCTGCAAACCGTAACTCCTGAAGGCAACATGTTTCAGTCCTTGCCAAGCAGTGATCAAAAACCACTACTACATAACCTCCTTTTCATTTCTTGAGATTTGTGCTGAGGGCAAAGTCAGACTGTCAGACACAGAAATAGAGAAAAATGAAACAGAAACACACACTATAAAAGTGAGGAGCAGACTGCAATTGTCTCCCTTTTACAGACGGTTAATCTCCCGGGAAGAGTGATAAACCAGCTTAATACACACACACGCTAATATACAATTTCATACGCAGCACTGCCTGAAGTAACAAAAAGCTCTTTCTCATGCTACGTGTCCTCTCCGGCGTTAGAGGCTGCTAAAGTGCTCTCATATTCTACAATTAGAGCTTGGCACATGCTTGTAAACGCATCAACAATATGATCCATAAGACGGTTTCCTGATGAAGGATCCTTGAATATAAAATTACCAATTAGAGCAATCAGGCATTTCTTCACAGGTGTGTTTGTTCTGTTGTTTTTTAACCTCCCTCCCTCATCCTCATCATCATCATCACACATACTCCAATTTTCTTCTTTTTCTGCCTCCCCTAACCCTGTTTGTCCTTTGTTCTTTCACTCTTTCAATCCTTCACAAATTAAACTACTTTTGCCACGAGTCCTTCTGCTTCCTTCTGACTTGCATGGTGTTGACTTCCCTTTTACACCTTTCCTTCATTCATGTGATTCGAATGTCATCTATTGTTCACCTGCTCCTAAGGAAATCTCCAGCAGCAGTCTATCATTTGGGGCTTGCCATCATGTACTGTATCCCCAGTGGAGATATACATGCACACACACACACACATACACATACATACACACACACACATCAGCTATTATTTTAGAGGGATGTAGGACAAGGGAGATATTTGTAACCTTTTTATTGAGGATGTTTGTTGCATGTGTATTTGTGTCATTTGTGTGTGTGTTTGTGTGTGTGTGTGTTCGTGTGTGTGTGTGTGTGTGTGTGAGTGTGTGTGTGTATGTGCATGTGTGTGTTTGAGTTTGTGTGTGTGTGTGTGGGGGGGGGGGGGGGGGGGGGGACTGGGTGGAGAATGAGAAAGTGGGACAGAAACGCTATAGCAAACATATACTGTATATAATGTAACAAATTAAATAATTAAAGTGATGGGATGTGGGACATAGGCAACAGAGAGATGATGAAGAAAGAAGTGAGAGCAAATGTGTGTGTTTGTGTGCGTGTGTGTGTGTGTGTGTGTGTGAGAGAGAGAGAGAGAGAGAGAGAGAGAAATGCACAATCAGAGTATTTGAACTAGAGGGACAGATGTGTGGACAGTTCCTCCTGCATGTGTCATCACTTTGTTTTATGGTGGTTTTTCCACACTCTTGCTGTGAGAAATAGAGAACTGGTGCTGCACGAAGGGTAATGAAGCCTCCTACCGAGCCCTGGGGAGTAGCTCCATCTCCTCTCCTCTCCACCATCTATCACCACCCTGCATCCCACCTATTGAGAGAGCAGGCTGTGCCACATCCCATTCTCCTCCAGCAGCATGAGCAGTAAGCAATATAATGTACGCAACGCACCTCCTGCTACTTTCTCCTTCAACTTTTCACTCTATATTCCATCTTGCCCGTGCCATTCACGTTTCCATTTTCTCTGCTCATCAGGTGTGAAATTTACATTTAGCTACGTGATTGCTTACCTTCCCTCAGCAGCATCTGTGTACATGAGACTATAACTTTACAAAGATGCTCATCATTTTCACCCTGCAGTCATGCCTTTATCCCTACAAGTCAATCACAACAGCGTGACTGGTCATGTTTATTTTTTATTTATCCTATTGATGCAGCAGCATGAGGCCAATAGGCATGAATAACTAAGCTGGTCTCCACAAAGATACCAGCTAGGCCTCCAGGGCCAAGAGACGTATTCACAGGAGCTTTAATAATAACAGTAGCAGTAAAGTATTAATAACAAATTGCTGCCTTCGGCCCTGGTGTTCTGGCACTATCACTGGAGGAAGTCGGTGCTTGCATCATCATCTTATTGCTGACCCATTTGTCTAGATGATGTTTGACTACAAAATATGATGGATGGAATGGACAGATCAGGAATGAAGGACACATTACAGTGTTTTGCACATTTTTCAAAGTTTTAGAAAATTATTAGAAAATGTATAACATTATAAAAGAGCAGTGAAAAGAAGAATTTCACTTATACAGAAAACAAAAAGAACTCAAAAATTCAGATCTCTTAAAATACATTTTACAAAACACGGTGATTCAAATTACTCCAAACTTATGTCTGTTTGTGAAGTTTGTGAATGTGTAGCTGTTCACACAACAAACGGTAGAAAGAGAAACAGACAGTGGAGAATTGCAGGGGATGATCACAGGAAATAGGAGTATATCAAGAAAGTAAATAACATAAAATAACTTAAAAAAGAAAAGAAAATCAAAGTGAAATGGGAACATTTGTCAGACTGTAAAACATTCCAAAAAAGTTGAAATGACAGAGATTTATGACAAAAGCAAAAGAAAGCGAGCACCAGGGAGGGACCCCTTGGCTCATTTCAGTGAAAGATGGCTTCTGTCCTCAAAGGGGACATCAGTCTGAATGCTCCATCCTTAGAGGGGACATCACGCAGAACGCTGAGCAATTACTGGCCATTCCTGGTCTCCAGCGGGGGAACTTGCAGCCCAAGTAGCCCTATACCCAAATCCTACCCTACTGGGAGCATGTGGTATTTCCATTAATAGAGTCTGGAACAAAACAAGCACCTTTGCCTGGAGCGGCCAGTCAGCGTGCCCACCCCTTCGCCACCCCTCCCCTCCACACTGTAAAAGATGTCTACTCTGTTTTTTGCTCAGACTTCCTTTCACAGCACTTTTTTTAACTCCTGCTCTTTTTCTTTGGTCGCAGTCTTACTGCTTGTCTTTCTCTGTTTCTTTTATTAAAGGTCTTTCTGTCTTCAAAGCTCGCTTTACATCAGTTCCTCATTTCTATTGTATTGATTACTAGTTGAATTTCTGTTGTTCTACCTACAATATATTCCCATACATTTTGTACAAAAAAATACACTTTTAGTATTGATACCATAGACTGTATATAAAGATTGATACGCCAAATATTTTACTAGAAATAAGAACAAATTCAATCCAACATAGTTTCATATATCAAGGAATGCATAAAAATATAATTCACTCCTTTGATAAATTATTCAAGAAAATTGTGTGAAAAGTTTAATATTCTTTGCCTTTTCATCTTTGTCATAGTGATGGTATGATCATTATAGTAGTGCTTATTTTTTCAGAGCTTGTCTGTGTCTTTTATTTCATGTTCTATCACATGCTGTATGTAATGCTTTATTTGTATGCATCATGTGGATATCATGTTATTCTAATTAGTTATGTTAATGTTGATGTGAATGTATCCATTGTGTGCTTTATTGTTATTATGTCGTAGTGAGTTGTGTGTGATTGGTGTTGGTTTGAATTATCACAATACTGTATGTACTGTATGTAAAACAGCAGCTAATGGGGATACAAATCAACATACAACAACATACAAACCAACTTTAATAGCTAGGAGCCAATCTGTTTTTCTGCATGTTTGGTCACACATGCATTTATATGAGATTAATGTTGTATATTGGACTTTTTGATTCATGTTATACTGGTTGGGTGAGAGTAAACAGCAGCATTAAACACAGTCAAAGCATCTGTGTCAATAAATTAGAGGCCAGAAAAAAATGTCCATAAGCAACCAATCAAAACACACCTTTAGTGTAGTGCTTCTATTGGGTGATATTGCTCAGCCAGGGACAAGACAAGAAGGTCTACCTAATTGCTCCAAATCTTGGTGTCTTCCCCCTTTCAATTATTCTTAAAGGGGCCATGTATATGACTCAAGCAGAACAGAAAAGCGGTTTAATGATAGCCTACAGGTTTAATTGTTTTCTCAGCCCTTGTATAGTATGTGGAATTAATTCACAGAATCAAATATGGGATCAAATAAGGGTCATTAATATTTTGAGCTTGCAAAATGGTTTTTGAATGTATAATAAATTGTTGCAGCTGTAGAAATATTTTGTGCTGTGTGAAAAGGTTTTGTGCACACAGATATAATTTACACATGTGTAAAAATGTTTTGTTAGCTGTAGAAATATTTTGTGCATGTGTAATTAAAATTTGTGCAGGAATATTTTCAATGAGGTTCCACAAAGTCTGAGAGATGGACACACAAATTTCCTACCTTTGTGTGTGATGGTGAAGTTACATGAAAGACGGACACACAAATTTCCTACCTGATTGGTCAGACATACAGTCAATCTGTCCATTCAGAGGGCAGGTGGTTCCGTTGCTTTCATCCCGGTTCATCCCCCTGCGAGTCCTGAAAATTAAGATGAATGACAGTTCTCCCGCGACCCAGGTGGGTTTGATTGTACTTGAGGATGCTGTGGATAATAGGTATGTTATGGCTCTGTCCCAGTCTACCAGATCCCCTCAGGCTTCTCCCTGTTTAATACTGGACTGAGTGGGAAGAGGACAGATAAGAGAGGTTGAAGATTATATTCAAGGATCACTTGAGAGACTGTTGCTTTCTACATTGACTCTTGTTGGAACTAAGTGCTTAAGTGAACTGAAACACTAGTTATGTTATTCAGAGCTGCAGTTGTCTGTTAGTTCGATTTACATTGTTTGATGCAGCCTTGATATGCAGGCCACTCTGCCTGACAGACTGCTTTATTCATGTTCTTGTCAACAGCAATATATGCTGAAGTTTATTTTGCTGTGTGCATGTTGTGACTTGTGCACTTATTTCAGTTGTGTTCATGTGAGTTCTGCTGGGTTTGTGCGTGATTATATTGTGTTTTCTGGGAATTTTGTTTTTCTGCTCTGCGTTGTTTAGTTTTACTTTTGACCTGCCAGCTTTGTTTTTGTCTGCACAAGCCTTTAATAAAGGAGTTATTTTTTAACCTCGCTCAGCTTGCAGTGTCCTGCATTTGGGTACACCTGCTCCGCTCCACCTAATACGGTAAACATTTAATGTGTTGTGTATTTAGCTTGCAGTTAGTTCACTGTTATTGTAAGCCGACACAGTTGTCCAAATGCATATCTTCAAGTTCAGGAGGGCTGCTTTATGTACCCAGAATAGAACAGAAATGTAGCTTTAGGATGTTAGCAAATGTCTGCTAGCATTCCCAAAGTAGCAGCATCAATACTGGCAAGGAACGTTTTCAAGTTAAATGCAAACCAATTGCTCAACTGTATTACATACTGTTGCTCTGATTTAATATGTTTGATTTAATAATGTAAGCATTGCTAGGCTAACCTTGCTATTGTATCCCCAGATGGATCAGCAGTTGACATTATTGGATGATTCAGATTAAGACAACTTTATTTATCCCAGAAGGGCAATTAAGTTTCACAGCCTGCCCAGTTCACATATGACTATAATGACCGTAATCACATGACTATCCTGACTATCACATATGACTATAATGTGTTGCACTGCCACTGATGATGTTGAAGCTTTATTTCTAAAATCTTTTTAATAAGAGTTATATCTAGCCTTCCCTTGTGCCAATAAGTAAAGAATTCACTTTGTGTGTAATTGCTAAATACATCTGTGAGAAGCAGTGCTGTTATAGCAGACATATCTGCAGCTTCGTGTGACCTGATAGTAACACCCATTTGCTAGTAGACATGATTTGTCATTCTCATATTTCAGATACTGAAGGAGGCCAAAGACTACAGTTCCATCCCAAAAGAGGACCACGGTAATAAAATGGTAATAAAATGAGTCTTATCAGGGTCTAGGATGCCACAGCTTTGATCCAGAAGGCCAGATGATCCACATTAGCTTGGTTTACATGCTGCTGTACCAGCCTTGACCACTCAAGAGCCACTGTAGACACAAATCAGCAGGAGGCATGACATGCATAAAAATGTATCATTGACTCCACTGCTGTGCAAGAGCGGTTGTTACACTTAAGTCATATGTACAAAATATGAATATTGTTCATTGTTAATATTATTCCAGTTAATCTATTTGGCATGAGCGTTTATTGCTTCCAAACAGTAACTTTTCTTTTTTTTTTCTCTTGGCATGTAAAGATTCAATATATGGATTGTTACTAGTGGGTTGCTATTTTTGTGAGAAATTCTTTTGCTGTGTCTGTGTTACACTCTGTGTCTCTGCCAAAAGAATTTGAATTGCTAGCATTAAATGTCTCTCTAAATCCTAATAATAACATGGTGGTAATCGGGGCCTATCACCCCCTGTCTGCTAATCAAAGTGCACTAGATAAATTGGTAAATCTTATATCTGTGTATGAGGCTTCTGAAGTTTTGTTCATGGCTGACCTTAACCTTGACTGGTTATCTTCTATCTCTGAAGGGGTAAAAAATCTTGTTCAGCCAAAATCTTAGAAAAGCTCATCAATAATCAAATGTGTTGCTTTCTATCTGAGCCCTGCATTTTAAACCCCCATCAATCTGTTTCAGACCTGGACACAGCACTTTGACAGCAGCATGTAAGGTAGTAAATGATATAATTAGTTCTCTGGATAAAGAGTGTTGTATTTCCCTGTTAATTGATTTGTCTAAAGCAGTTGACACAGTGGATCATACTCTTCTTTTGGATAGACTTAGATCAATTGGTTTTGACACAAATATATGTAACTGGTTTCAAAGTTATCTTACTGGCAGAACTCAAGCAATAGTTGTAGACGGTCATCAATCTAGTTCCCTTGACAAAAGGGGTACCAAAGGGCTCAATACAGGATCCTATCCTGTTTACATTGTACTTAATGACTTGGACTCATTGGTTAGTAACAGCTCTAATAATTATTATCCTGACGACAGTAATTTACTTGTACCTCTATTGACAAAGCTTTGTCTAATTTAAAGTCTGATTTTTTGGCTATTCAAAAGGCCCTGGTTAAGCTTAAGCTTTTATTAAATCCAGATAAGACTAATTACATGCTCTTCACCAGATCCCGAATGAAAAATCCTCTAAATTTTAATATTAGTACAATATCTGGGGCTCAAATTAAAGGAGTCCCATTTTATAAGTACCTGGGTATCTGGTTAGATGAAAAATTAAAACTCATGTTGAGAAACAGATTAAAAAGCTTAAGTTTAATTTAGGTTTCTTTTTTTTTTTAGAAATAAGCAGTGCCTCTCGTTTAGCAGTAGGTTGCAGATTGTACAGGCAACATTTTTATCAGTGCTTGACTATGCAGATGTAATTTACATGTATGCTGCTGCCCATACCCTCAAACCTCTTGATGCTGTGTATCATGGTTCTCTTAGATTTATTACAGGTGACAGTTTTAGAACCCTTCATTTTATCCTCTATGAGAAGGTAGGATGGACATCACATACCACTCGAAGGGAACAACACTGTCTTTAGTTAATTTATAAAGTCATCCTAAATAAGCTTCCGTTTTATTTATTGTCACTTTTAAGACTTAGAAATATGGGATACCATACTCGCTCACACGAATACATTACCTTGGATATCCCATATATGAATACAGAACTGGGAAAAACTGCATTCACCTATTATGCTCCTCATAAGTGGAATAAACGTCAGGACTCCCTTAAATTAGACACATTTTTCTACCAAGAACAGTTTAAGATTCTGTTGAACGATGTTTTACATAATGAATGCTCCTGTTTTTCTTAATGTGACTGTTTTATCCATGTGTAATGTACTTATTTTTCAGTCTTTTTCTTTGTGTTTTTTTGTGTTTTGTGTTTGTCATTTGTCTTGTGTTTGTGTTGTATTTATGTTTTGTATATGGTTGTTGATTTTATACTTTTTACACTTATTGTTATTGTTATCGCTTTTTTTGGGTTGTGTATTTGCAGGGTACCATTGTGAATAAGAGCTTAGCATATGGTTTCCCTGGTTAAATAAAGGCTATCTATCTATGTCTTCATTCTTGATTTGCCTTCAGCTTGAACAGCTAACAACTAACTGCAAGCTAAATGCACAACACATTAAATGTTCACCTAATATCTAACAGTTAAAGCATCCTCAAGTACAATTAAACCCACCTGAGTTTAATGTACATTTTCAGGACCTGCAGAGGGATGAACCAGGATGAACACAACGGACCATCTGCCCTCTGATTGGATAGATTGACTGTATGTTTGACCAATTGGATTCAGACATAAAAACAGGGTCAAAATTCATGCTTGTAACTTGCAGCTTACAGCCTGTAACTTCAGTGTAATACACAGGTACGAAATTTGTGTGTCGATCTCTCATGTAACTTCCCTGTCACACACAAAGATAGGAAATTTGTGTGTCTGTCTCTCAGACTTTGTGAAACCTCACTGTTGAAAATATTCCTGTGCAAATTTTAATTACACATACACAAAATATTTCAACAAAGTAAAAATACTTCCAAAAAGTATTTTTACACATGTGTAAATTACATCTGTGTGCACAAAACTTTTTCATACATGCACAAAATATTTCTACAGCTGTAAAACGTTATTATGTTATTACAGTCACAAACCACTTCACAAGCTCAGAATATTGATGACCCTTATTTGATTCCATAATCAAAGAGGTGCTGGAGCAGCACTGGAAACAATCCATGCGATCTATTCTTCTGAAATGTCAAGTGTGCTGGAGGTGTTGCACTTTACAATGCACCACTGTGTTGACAGGATTAGAGACTGGTCTCTGCTTCTGGACAATTCATCAGTCATAAAACTTTGTTTTTTACAATGGTATTCAAATGGCTTGTTTGCACCTAAAGTTGCATTTTTCTTCCTTACTTTCTTTCATTCTTCCTTACTTGCTTGTTTGCTTACTACTTAATCACTAGAATTTTTTCAATATATT
The DNA here is from genome assembly GCF_910596095.1 of Thunnus maccoyii. NCBI lineage: Eukaryota > Metazoa > Chordata > Actinopteri > Scombriformes > Scombridae > Thunnus > Thunnus maccoyii. The sequence goes on from NC_056547.1 coordinate 20,203,283, forward strand.
TCAGGGAATTCTATTGAATATAGGATATTGTTTGAACATTTTTGCCGTATTTTATATCTAAATTTGTTGGAAGTCAATAAACACTAGAAACATACAGTCCAGTAACACATCGATTATGCTCTATATTACCATAAAGCCAATAGCTACTCACCACGCTGACTTTGAAGGCATAGAGCAGATCAAAGGGCAATGCGGCCACCAGGTCGATGATGAACCATGTGGTCAGATAGTGGATGCAAATCTGCCGAGCATCAAAGATCACCTGACCCGACTTGCTGACGTAACTGGTGCGAAAATTAAAAACAATGTCTGAAAAAAAAGACAGAAGTTTGTTTATTGTAACTGCTGGTTAATGTAATGTCTCAAGTTGTCATATTTATACTTAACTTAAAATAACAGTACAGATATGTTGCCACTTTGACATTTAAGAATTTTTTTTCTGTTGAGTGAAAAAATCTTTAGTACATCTACTGTGATTCAACAATAAAAGATGAAAAAGTCCAACCTATGATGAACAGTATCTCCACTGCGATATCACTGACAGTTGTGCTGCGGGTCAGGTCGTCATCATCACCGATGAAACACACATTATAGGGCACAGTCACAGCAACGTAGAAAGTGGCAAGCAGAATCAGCCAATCCCAACCAGCCTTGAATGTGCTGTAATGAAGTAAGATGAATTTGGACTTCTTGGCATCTGCTACTTTGTACTCTGGCAAAGCAGGCGGATCCCCGAACACATTCTGGACAGGACAGAAAATATAACAGAAGTGTTACAGTAGCAACGATATGTTACAGCGTATCCACTTGTTTTGTTTTCAAATGTTCACATTTTTTTTCATCAATTTGAAACCATAGAAGCATTGAGTTGGACAACTTTTACTGAATGGGTTACTTTCACTTCTGCTGGTCACACACACATCAGCACATTTATGTTCAGGAGTATGTAAAGCTGCACTAAACCCTACTTTTATATTAACAAATGATGGCATGACTAAATAATGTGATAGAGGTCACTCATAGTGACAAACCCAATAGACAATATTACCCAGTCTGAAGTTCCCCTTAGCTGTTTTAGCATCTTTCCTCCCTTGTTTTGGTTTAACAGCCAGCTCAACTTAGCTGTGTTTTTAAAACATTGTTTCTGTCTTAGACATTTTGAATGTATTGTAATCTGTCTTTTTACTCTGTTCCCAAAGGTCGGTAGATGCGGTAGAGTAGTCAATAAATCCACTGGGATCTGTTGATGCTACCATACTACTTACTACTACTACATTTAAAGTAGCTGTGATAAAGAGCGTGAGCTAATAACACCTTGTTTATTGGAGAGTTTTGTTTAGTTAACAGCCCCTCTCCGCCTGGACACAATATTCCCCCTCAGCTTCCTGCACTCTGATTTTGTCCACTGAGCTCCAATAACAGCATTAATCTTCTCCCTTCCAGTGTAGCAGTCCACCCCCACCCACTTTTGAATGAACCGTCATCATGTTGCTTCCTGCCCTGCTGTTTGAAGTGTCTGATAATACCTTGTTGAGCTTAATCTTGCTCTTCTCTCTGCTGTGGAGGTGACCAGAGATGTGGTAGAGCACTGTGCTGCTCCGCAGACGCGCTGAGCTGAATGGAGAGCCTGTTTTCACCCTGCCGCGCCGCCGCTCTGTAAACAAACACACACACACACACACACACACAAACACACACACACACACACACACACACACATCATCATCATCATCATCATCATCATCATCATCATCATCATCATCACACAAATGTCAGTACACATCCTCTCCTACAATACTTTACCCCCCAAGGTTAACTCCTGATGACTGAATCAGTCATTATGCCTGATGAAATACATAATATTCTGTCCTGAATAGGAAAACATGAATATGCAACAGCAAGAATGTGTAATTTCTGAGCAATTGCACAATTTGTGAGTGAAATTTAAAAAACAACTTGTGTATTTACTGTCATTTTTCTTTTGTAAATGTCAAAGAACATTTGCTACCTGCTTTTGATTCACATTATTCAGCCATAAATATTGGCTGATGATGGCTTATTGTGTAAACACTATCTCCAGCATAACAGAGCAATTTTCAGCTTTGATAAGTCACTACTGGGGCAGAGAGGCAGTTAAATATGGTATGGTAGATTTGTTATGGTACATTGCTACTGGGATGGTGCTTGCAAACATGCTTGTGTGTATCCCTTCCAAGTGTATTGTATTAGTAGATAAAGTAGATGTGTGAGAGTGATGTGTTCAGAGCAAAGACTTGGGTAATAGAAGAAAGCACATTATAGCTACTGGTTTTTGAGCCCCATTCTCACTGCTGTGAACCCACAGGAAAGGGCTAAGGCCAGCTTGGCTCGAGGGCGGATAACGGCAATAACAAAGCTGGAGAATAGAAGTGATAACTGCTTTTGAGTGTCCTTTGGAAAGAGTGTGTGTGCTTTCTCTGGAGTGCGAGTGTGTGTATACAGACCCCAGACGAGGCGAACAGACAGGGCCCATCCATAACGCGGTGCAGCCTTGGGGGACGCGACACGGCAGGAGCACAGAGACAGAGACATGCTTATTTTTAGATCTAATGAATTTCCCTTCGCTTTTATAACCATTCTTGTGGGGGTAGAGGGGGAGAATAGGTGGGGAGGAACGCCAGGGATGGGTGTGCATGTGTATGACGGAGGAGGGCGAAAGCATGTAGGGCAGAGAGGGGAGGAGGGAATGGATAGATACTGTAAAAGCAGCTGCGATAGATGAGAAATAGAGGTGATGGAGAAAGAGGGAGGTGAGAAGAGGACAACAGAAAGCCAGCTCAAAGCAGACTGTGAGATTTTACTGAGGGTGAAAATTCATGTCTGAGAAGGAGAGAACAGTGACGGTGGGGAGAGGAGAGCAGGTTGTAGAGTGAGGGAACTGTTGACGCCAGAGACTGGGTTTCCCTCTTTTGCACACCAGTGCACTCTAGTCAGTGAGGAGGAAAGAGACCTAAATGGGTCACATCCAGAGTGTCCGTCCGTCCTTGAAAGGCCTCCTCAGCAAGGGTGGAAACACCCTATTGATGTCATAGTGTCTGCATATCTACTGGTTGTTCATGAATCTGTATGTGTTGGTTGAAGCTCAATGAGGGCCTCTGCCTAACTCATGTACATTACAATCAACACAATGTCTCCAATAGCGAAGTAGCGAGATGGACAGGACTACTTGTGGCGCTCTTTCAGCTGTGGTAGATATTCTTTTGTCCATTGCTTCCAGAATATGTCCGCTATATACTGGATTTGATTCCACCTCCTGCATGCATATACATCCTGCCCATTGAATCAACCTGGTGGTAGAGACGGCTTGGTCTTGAGGAGCAAGAGGTGGTTGGACGTAGGCACTTCCGGATCATTTGGATCGCTGGACGCCTTGGTTATAGGCTGGCTGTTGATGATGGCCTCTGCCTCACATAGCAGGGTGTGTAGGCCCTCCTCGTTGAGTGTCTGTAGCTTAAGGGTGGCACTCAGGATCTTCCTTACAAAACTGATCAACCTCTCCCAGACTCCTCCATGGAGGGAGCCTGTGGGAGGATTAAACATCCACTGGATGCCACTCTAATGTGAAGTGTTTTTGATCTTGCGGCTATTCCACTCTTCAATGGCTCGCTTCAGCTCATGCTCGGCTCCAATGAAGTTTGTTCCATTGTCTGAGTGGACAGTTTTCACCTGGTCTCTCCTAAATCTGAAGCGACGAAGAGCACACATTAAGGAGTATGTATCCAATGAAGACACTACCTCTAAGTGTATTGCATGGACTGCCAGGCATGTAAAAATGATACCGTACCTTTTCACTGTACTTCTTCCACATTTTACTTCAAATGGCCCAAAGTAGTCCACTCTAGTGTTGTTAAACAGAGGCTCGTCTGGCAGGATTCTGTCTTGAGGCAGTTCGGCCATCTGTTGTTGCCCTGCAACTCCATGTGAACGTCAACAAACCTGGCACTTGGATAGGATTCCTAGCCAAGTGTTCTCCTGTCTTCTGCACACTCCCACAGGGTGAAGCTGGCACAGCTCGGAGATAAGGTAGCACCAAACAAGTGCACCACCATCTTGTACTCCTCCATCTCCTGATTGATGTTGCCTGATGGCCACCAGAGGAACCGTAGAGGGTCGAAATCTTCATCCAGCACCCTCACCAGGTGGAACACCACTTCCACATCAGCCATGACTGCCATCTGCTCTTGCCTGAATCTGGTGATAACACCAAGGACAGTACTGGTGAGATTCTGCTTGCTCGTACTAAGGGAAGTCACTCTTGAACTGCTGACTCCAGTGTTCATCCAGTCTGGCAACTGATATATAGTTGGCTGAAACCTCTATTAGCCCACTTGCTGTACTGTGACCAGTGTCTTCCCAGAGAGGTCCATTGATGATCCAGCCAAGCCGTGTTCTTACAGTATATGGACTGTCATCTACAATGTTCAATAGGCTTGGGTGCATTAGCCCCAATAAACAGTGCTATCTCTGCATCTATTTTCAGGAGTAACACCTGCTGAAAGTAAGGCCACTTATCAACATCCACTTGTAAAGGACTGTTACCATTAGTTGCCGGAATGGTCTTCTGGGAGTATGTATCTGTGAGCCCCAGAAAATTGTTGCAGTCAAAACTGTTCACTTCTAAGCCAGACACCATGTGACTGCTAACAATATTTCTCTCCCCCATGGTCTTTAGCAAGATGTGTGTCTTTCTCCACCCTGACAGAAGAGGCGGGGTTTGGAAAATGCACAGGTTGCCATCACTTTCTGACTTAGACTTGGGACTCACTGCTTGGTTACTGGAGCTTGGCAATGGTAGCACGCATGTTAGCTGCATTGTCCAACTCTTCCATGTACTCCACGTCAGTCATAACATTACAATCCTCTGAGACAGAGGCCGAATGAACTTGAGCTTCTCTGTCATCAGACTTGTCATCAGACTTGATGTTGGGCCAGTTCAGGGCCTTGTTGATATATGCCACTGAAATCTTGTAGGCATTTCCGAAATGTTCTTCCAGATGTCTCTTGGCTTCACAATAGCCATGCTTGGGTTCCATATGGAGACAGCTCTTATCAGCTTATCAGCCAGAGTATTTATTCTACAGTTTATAGTATCTTCTTACAGGAGTGTTCAAAGCTAAGTTCTCTTAATCAGCAAACTGTACTACGGTAAGAAAACCATGTTGCTCTGTCTTTACTTGAGTTTCAACTCGCCAAACCACAAGTTCACCCTGGTGAACACACGAGACCTATATCTCTTAAAGTGACAGTAACCTATGTCACTGTTTTAACAGAAAGCTTAAATAATGTTGCCTTTTACAAAATATCATCAACATGAATTAAATCAAATGATTATTAGCTGACCTTTAACAATTTATTCAATGAAATCACTTACATATCTCAATTAACATAAAATGTTTAACAAAATACATACTGCACTTATTTACCAAACCAAACATACATAAAATCCTGGCTCCCACACTGTATTTAACCACTTAAATGATTTTATTTTTGGCCGTTAATTGTTCAGTTTTTTCTACATGCCTTGTAACATCGGTGCAAATGAAGTTTAATTTATTTACTTACTAAATCTTCTGCAGTGGCTTAAATACACAAAAACATGCATGCATCGAAATGCAAATATTTGGTGAGACTTACTGGGCATATTCTCATTTAAATGAACTTGTCAAAGCTGAACCCATTATAGCGAGGCGTTCATCGCTGTCTAAAGGCATGCTGCATCAGTTTTTTTACCTTTTCTATGAAAATAATTTCATTAAGTGAGCAAAAAAAAAACTTTGTTTTCTGCTTCTGCTTCCCGTGCCCCTTATTTACAGTAATGAGAGTAATTAGGAAAATCTAGGGGAGGTAGGCCTGAGATGAGAAAGGTTTGCTGACTTTACACACATACACACACACTTTATTAAACACTATACACATTACTTACAATAATGAATATAATTTAAATACTGGAAGGGAAATTTAAGTGTAGTTCTAACAAGGATATCAGAGACTCCGGTTTTTTGCTTTTTTTGTTTTGTTTTGTTTTTTTTGTTTTGTTTTGTTACAAATTCTATATCTGAAAGTATATTACAGGCAAAGCTGCACCTTTAAACCTAATCATTAGACTAAAATGAGATTTCATAAGGTGCAAGGGGTGTGCTTGTCTGTTATTTTTGTCAATTTTCCGTTCAATCTACTGTACTTAAGAAAAAAAGAACTACAAATCTATTCAACTGAGTACAGATATCAGCTCCCTACAGGACTGATTAGATGTAAAGAGAACTTAAAGGAAGAATGAAGTGATGGTACGGTCATCTATAGTGATCTTGAAGGAATAAAAATTAAACTCACCTTCATCATGTGGCAATCATATAGATTTTATGTTACCATGTTAACTTGAGGATGGGTTTTGTCTACAAAATCAAGCACCACATTTTTAACAATTGGACCAGAGGATAGATGACACATCCTTGCTGCCTTGTGGTAGTGAATGGTATGTCCTTAGAATGACCAACATTCACCTGCTAATAAATATTTGGGAGCTTTTTTATAATGAGTGCATTTCTCTCTCTTATCTGTGTATCATTAGAATCCACTCAACAACAGTAAAACGCAACTCCATACATACATTCACATACTGACCTTCCTTCTTGTCCTCTTGGATGGCTTTGGCTTTAGTGTCGGTGATGTCCTTAAATGAAGCCAGAAAGAGCACCACGTCTCCCTTCTCATTTTTAATTGGTACAATGTCCAGCAGGCACCAGAACAGCACCACTAAAAAGGAAAAAAAACACTCTTGTTAACACTATTATACACTATCTCTGATTATATTCAGAATGGATTTACAGTGTGTGTGTGTGTGTGTGTGTGGAGCAACAGTCCCACAGACTCCCAGACTTATTAGTAAGCCTATCTACAGTTGGAAGTCCCTTGGGAGAAGCAGAGCCTTTAAATAGACCAAGCCACTGTTCCCCAGGCACTGCAAGAGATGAAGCCATCTCCGAGGTCCAATCTCTGCTAAATAGATTGTTTTTTAGAGGAACTCCGGGTCAGCATCTGTGTGTTTGTGTAGTTACTGCGCTTGGGCCCATTATTGTATCACTCTTATAGCTTGATTTATCAAACAAAAAAAAAAATCATAGGACATAGATCTTTTTGGTTTACAAGTATATTGTACTTGTCACTCTGTAGGGAGGTGTGCCAATACTTTTTCTATACTCAATACATATAAAAATACTCTGCTCTGAATAATAATTTGTGTCTTATATGTTTTTCAACAAAAAGTTTTAAAGAATTCAATATTTACGAATATGTAAACACTGTTCATTTCAAAGGTTTTAGACACAAGACACAAGTCTGCTACACTAAAAAGTCCATTTTCAGTGTAAGCACACTTATACACTTTTCACATCAGATGTCTGAAAGCTGGCTCATCAGATTGGCTCATTGTGATGTCATAAAATCATGCTCATGCAGAGGTATCTTTAAGGTGAGTACACAGAAACGTTCCCTTCAGCAGGTGAAAATGAAAACAGCCTTCTTGTGCCAAACTCTGCACATAACATTATTCACAGTGAAGGTCAAACATCCAAGTAAAGTAGCAAGAAAAACACATTTTTGAGTGGAGGAAGAGTTTAAGGCTGCAAAAACAAATATTTTAATATTAACAATGGATCAAGTGACTATGGGTAATGTGACAGAGGTCAACTGGCAGTGATGAACCCACAGAGAATGATCAGAATTAGTAGTTTCCCTCAGCGCTACAGAGCGTTTCAGCATCTTTCAGCTTATTGTTTTGGATTTATGGCCCACAGCTTTACATTTGGTTCTCTCTCACCGCACTCATGAACCTTGCCAACCACAGCAGGCAGCAAAAGCTAAGACAGTACGCTACCTGTACACCATCAAACAGCAGACAAAGTTAGTAACTACATGGTGAACAAGTTGGAACATTTAGTAACTAAAAAGCCAGATATTTCCCACAGGAGTTAGTTGGAGACCAAAAACATATGGAAACAAAAATCCAAATGAATTCTAATGTTGCTCTCTGTCTGCTAGATGTGTGAATAGGCAACTTCTTGCTAACATAGCTCGCCCTATCAACTTTATAAGGCGATAATATGTCAATGTTGTGTTTACAGCTTGTTGTGCTACCCCCGTTTCTCTGGTGCCAACTTTAAATTTCATTAATGATCTTCATGAAATAAGGAATTATGTTGAGCATTAGTGCATCTCAGTATGTTTAGTCATTATGTTAATTAATCACATCAAATTCAGTCTAATCCACATCATGCTGTAGCAGCATGGCAGTGTTACTCATATGCTGTTTTGCTGATAGTTTTGTTAGATGTAGGGGTATTTTTTGCTTTGCTCTTAGATCATTTAAAACTCTTATTCCTTTTTGTGGGTTTCTTATTTAACTGGAGACTGAGTGTTATTTAAACCTCTCCTACAAACTTTCTTTTCCTCTCAAAATATTTTTTTGTCAAGATGAAAGACTTCAAAGTAGAGCATCATTCTTTTCCATTCACTGTACAGGGATGAATTTGCTGATTAAGAGGGTTTTCCCATGGAGTTCCCTCCCATCACTCCCACTCACTATCTTCCTTGCCTGGTGATGACTCAATCACAGTGTGTTCTTATCTGTCTGTGTGTGTATATGTGTGAATATTTATTACAGTATTATTTACATTAAATTACAGTGAAAGAAAAAGTGTTCTTGATTGCGAACATGCAGCGTTCTCTTTTCTCAGGCTGACAGACGAAGGACAAACTGAGTCAATCAGCAACGTTTACTTTCAGGCTCTGCTGTGACAGACAGAAAGAGAGGGATGAGACAACACAAGAAGACTGAAGAGGGGAAAGTGGCAGCAAGACAAGCATGGGATACTGACAAACAAAATAACACAAACAGTACTACTGTATGTGGAAATGGTAAAACGAATGGCAGAAAAGAAAATGGCATTGCCAGGAAAGAGACAGAGGAAGATGAAGGGTAAAAAAAGGAAAGTGAAAGCAAAAGGGAAAAGGAGATGGAGGACAGAAAAGACAACAAAGCAAGAGACAGCGAGGTATAGACAGATGACATCTGTGATGGTATTAGCAAAGCTGTGTGTAGGCAAACTGTAGCCATCTGTTAAATCTGCTTTAGAAATCAATCACAGAAAAAAATATAGAAAAGTGGCACAACATATGACACATGCACATACCATAATACCTGTATGAGTTTTGATTGATTTTTAGAAAAGCATAAAGCATCGTAAAGGATCCTTACAAATAGCTGTTCAGGAGCTTTCACTTGTCTTATACAATCTTTAGTTTGCTAAAGGCCTCTGAATCTCTGCCCATCTCAGATTTATTGTTGAGCAATTCAGAAAAGTCTGGCATTGTTTCTCCAGTTAGAAACACAATTGTTCAATCAGAGTTTAACAGGATTAATATTAAGAATGGGGCATCTTTTTCCCTTCTGCCTATATTGTCTGTGGAGATAGCAAGCTACCTAGCTATATTAATAAAGCAATAGCAACAGAAAAATAACAACAAGCATGGATGAGATTCATGCAGCTGCACAAGTTGTTGCAAGTCCACTTACAGAAATAACTCATAAATCAATATAATGGTGAATGGCTCCTAGCAACTACATCTGAAGCTTTCTCGCATGAAAATGACGTCGGTGGGACAGATACGTCACCCTCCACTGAGTGCTCAGGGAAAATCAAGTCAAAATAACCTCCCAACAAGAAAGTGACTAAGATGAACTCAATGTCAGGCAGAATAAATTAAGTGAAACAAAATGGGAAGATCTGATTATCAGGCAAGAAGTTTGCCTGGTTGTAAAGAAATTGTAGATGTTCAAAGTTTCATTTTTCAGAGCACTTTAAGAGTTTCACTTGTCCATGTTGACTCAAAAGCTAAGACTGAAAGGTCAAAAACATCAGAAAGGTCAAGAACGAACTTTTGTGCAAAATGATTGAAAACTCTACTCTACAACTACTAAATGGACCTTGTGGTGAGATTGCTTTGTCAACTGCTGTTTCCAAGTAAGAAAAGCATGTAGTGCTAATATAACAAGTAATTTATATCTTCTCCAGATTGAACCAAAGAAATCCAAACAAGAGGAATAAAGGTAAGGTAAACTGCTAGATGAAACCATCCCACAGCACACATGGATCCACTGATGCCTAGATGTGCTCATTATTTTAAACTCTATTTTGTTCACTGGCCAGCTGGCTAATCAAACCAAACCAGGCTAGCAATTGGCCTCATTGTAATTGAAGGAGACAGGGTTAAGGAGTCACTAAGCTGACAGCTATGAAAGTTTAATGTGTGTCAGTCAGCATTAAATAATAACTGGAGGATTTTTGTGACTGACGGCTTTGTGTAATCACCTTTTAATGAGAATGGGCCAATAAAAAAGTTAAACATCCATTCCTCCACCCATTACTTGATTTATCCATGGCTCCATCTATGCCAATTTAAATGAAGCCTCTTCAGAAATAGCCACAGAGAACTGCCATCCATTTATGGAAATACATGGGAAGTCCTACATGGTAATCACTCTTTCTTTGCACTCTCTAATGGCTTTCTGTACTTATCCACTTTCCTTGGTTACAACATTTAATTGTTGAATAGTAGATGAAGGCACAGACTTAGTCTTTTATGGTAACCAGACTAGACAATGCTAATGCTTACCTGTCTTTTTGTAGAACATGATCTCATCCTTAAACTCCTTGCGCTCCTCCAAGGCGTCATCAATGCTGAGAATGATGCTTTCACTGGTCTCAGGCCCATATAGGAACTTACAAGCACAGCTCTTTTGCATGACCTCCGTCCGCGAGAAGCCTGTGAGCTCACAAAAGCCATCGGAGCAGTAGACGATGGGAAAGCCCTTCGACACCTGAGCGTTGGCCAGGATGAAGTTGCTGTCTGCAGGAGAAGAGGGAGGAAGAAGCAAGATGAGAAGGACAAGGAGTGAGTTAATGACTTTTTTTTCCGGAGGTGGAGCTGGAAGTTCTCCAAATTCACACAAATTCAAAGAGGTCTGTGTCTCTGTACACAGTTTAAAGGAATAACGCACAATGAGCTTAGCTTAGTTTAGCTCAGTTAAGTCAATGAGATCAAATGGCACCTCTCGAAAGAAAGGAAATACACTGTTAAAATTACACAAGGGCTGTTTAACATTTCTTCACTGTAAATGAATGCAATGTTTTTGGCCTCTAGACAAGTAGGTAAAATAGTAAAACTCCCCATAGACCAAACTTTTTACTTTAAAACTTTACCACAGATCCATTACACTTTACATTTCAGGCAAAGCATTGTATAAATATCATTAAATAATACTGGTAATAGTAAAAACATTAACAATTGTAAATCTTCTATAAGTGATTTTTGTCCACTCTGGAGCAGATATACATATTACCAAACATTTATGTATTTACACATCCAGCAGACACAAGGCAAAATTTGCATTCCAGACAAATAAGTGCAATATTCACTCTTCTTTTAGCTCTGTTTTGGTCTTCCCCAACTCCTGAGGGAAATATCTGGCTCTTCAGCTGCTAAAAACTCCACTAAATTCACTAGCTGGTCACTAACTTTGTCAGTTTTTAAATTGCTCAGCAAGTAGCGTAGGGTGGGCAATGCTAATGCTGCCTGCCATAACAGTAAAGTTGTGGGCCGTAAAACCAAAGCAATCATTAGAAAGAAGTTGAAACACTCTGTAGAGCTGAGGGAAAGGGCAGAGTTGGGTGATGATTCTCTTTAAATAATTCTCCTAATTCTCGACCACTTTCACATACAAGAAGTCAGGTGGTCAATTGTTAATATAAATACTGATTAGAGCAGCTTTAAGGATTTTTTTCAGTACCATGGAAGCTGTTTATTACTACTGACTACTTTCTCAAACTGAGACTGTCAAAACTCTGGCTGTGAGCCCACTGCTGTAACCTCAAGGCTACCACCACCCACTTTTGAAACTTCAGGTAATAAAAATGGTAACAAATTCAACTGGTCAAGGAGTGTCTCTGTGGATGTTTCAGTGAATCACTCTCACTAGCCATCGGGGCTAAAATGTGACTTTCAGACACAAAGGCTGATGGGATCCTCAACGCAGGCAGATGAAGGCCTGTGTGGGCTGCAACATGAAGGTCATTTACCTCAATAAAGGACTGATCTATCTGCAAGCTGAAGTGCCATGGTATCCTCCTCTTGAAACTCATTCCCCGATGTCAAGAAATTGACCCTGAATTCGTAATACTTTCAGCGAGAGCTGCAGTAAGGAGAGGTCATGTGTTAAGGAGAAATTTTGGTTTAAAAAAAAAGAAAAAAAAAAAGAGTAAAACGTGAGCGATAAAGCAGAAGTGGAGGATCGGCAGGGAATGTGCTGGAGTGTAAATTGTGAAAACAGTTTCACATTAGTGCTGAAGCCTATCACAATTAATCAGCCTATTTGTGTCTAGCTCTAAATACCAGGTTGAAGTGGAACAGCTGTTTAATACGTGAATCCATCTATTATAGCACACAGACACTCGCTTCCACACAAACAAACACCCACAGCGCCTGCATATGTGGAGAATGATGCTGAGCTGTGCTGTTAGCTAATGTTTACAGTACAACACAGGTTACACCAGTGGTTTTGCAGATTCTATAATGTGTCTGCTCAAACTAGTCCCTAAATTGCATGATAAAATACAGGTCTCGTACCATAAACACACATTACTGTACATGTAGCATTGTTAAATTATGCCCACATAACCTTCATGACATCAGTATAATCACAGTAAACAAATGAATCACACATAGATTAATAAACACACTCGCACACAAACATACAAAGCAACATGAGCTTGTTAATAATCATTGCTTGAGACATCCTGCAAAGTGACTTGTTTCAATTATATTTTATTACAAAAATCAATTTTCTGCATCAATAATTCCTTTTTCCGCCAACCCCGGTGTTTAATTGTTTTATGTTGTATGTCAGGCTTTGTTGAAGGAAACCACCTTAGATTTGAATTGGGAATACGACAGCAGAGAACAAAATCCTTGTATCCGTCCCTCAAGAGGAATAAGCAACATGTTCCTTTTTATAATCCCATTCAGCGATCAACAATTGCTTCTGCACGCTTGCTGGCACTCACTAGAAATCAGGATTTATGTCAATTTCAGGAGGGTGGGACTTTCTCTGAGCAGGAGAGAGGGGCAGATACCCTGAAATTATGTAATGGAAGTTAAAGGATAAGGCTGGCGACATGCTATATTTTTGTTTTTGTCAATAAATCCCATGAAAAGACCTAGACCAACAGAGTGTTAGTCCGTCTCTCAATACGTTGTTACTTCCCCAAGCTCAATGAATTCTATTGAAAACACAAATGTTTAAAATGGTGTCACAAGGCTAAATATTTTCCTAAAGCAGCTGAGAACTGTGGTTCAGGGTTAGGATTAGGGTAAGGGTCAATAGTGCATTTTTGGGGGACTTCAGTGGCAGTGGTGCTCTAGTGAAGACAGGACAGTGTATGTGGGATTGACTCAAAAAAACTACAGTGTCCATGTTCATTGTAATGAAGGAACACTAGAGCAACAGTGTGGTTGATTTATGTGTTTTTACTAGTTTTCATACAACATTGGAGGGTGGCACAGAGGAGCTATATCAGTCTTTTGGTATACACAGACAATACTTGTCAGTGGGATGAATTCATTGTTGATTTTGAAAATTAAACCAATGTGACGCACCATAAATGTTAGTATTAATCCCTTATTGCACAGTAAAATTTGTGTGCAACTTTGATGGATGTTTCCAATTAAGATTTTGGGCAATCATTTTAATGTCCATCGTTGTTTTATGTTCCAAACAAGTTTGGCTAATCTGTGGGTTTGTTTAAAACCTGTCTGATCATCTCACCACTTGTGTTTCTTGTCATGTGGGACTTCATTTTAGCAATGTCGCTGCATTCCTGCATCTTAGGAATGAACCTGCTGAGTGAAATTGTATTATTACTGATAAGAATGATGGCCAAATCGATGAAAAACCAAAAATTGTGATAAACTGGAGTTATCCTCTAATAATGTTTTTGTAATCCCATGTGTAAACCACCTGACATATTATATTATCTAGTAGCTCCCATAAGCTTTACAATCACCTTCACCCTCATGGATTAATAGAATCCAGCAACTATGATACCCTTTCATAAAAGAGAGAGACACAACAAGAATGTTTTGTCAGCAGTAATACTCTGACTGCGTGGCCCAGACAGATGGTCAGAGCAGGTCTCAGCGTTGGGACCGGCTGTCAGACATGAGGCCCCTCAGGCTCGCAGTAAGCAGAGAGAGAACGACAGGATTGCTTGGCTACTAGGGACCCGGTGCAAAGGCCTGCAGCCTGTCTGGTGGCTGCCTCAGGAGCACGAGACAAAGGCGTTGACAGGCAGCTAACGTTTACAGTGACATACACAATGTACTGTCTTTAACAGTGGATTACTTTAGTTGGAGGGAAGTGACAGATATACTGTGCATTGTGTGCCAGTACAGCATGTATGTATGGAGGGGAGGAAAAGTGATCCTGTTTTGTGATGCAGGTTGGACGACTTATCAAGTGACCGCATAAATAAAAGACATTGTCCTCATTGAAAAGCTCCTAATTTTTAATTGGACCCTAGACCATAGTCCCATGTGTTCAAACCAAGAAAGACAAAACCAGTCCGAGTCAGAGTCTTTCTCTCCTCAGAAATATCGTATTCTGCACAAGAAGTGATGTGTTTTCTGTTTACAGGGATACATTTAGAAGCAGAAAATATACTGACGTGTCAAACTCAAGGCCTGTGGGCCGAATCTGGCCTGGCACCTCATTTTATGTGGCCCGCGAGAGCTTGCAAAGAATATAATTTGGTCAACATGTGTTGTTATGTATAGGTGTTATGTATAGGTAATCTCAGGTGTTTAGGAATTACCAGCTCTAAACTCAATTTGATATCGAGTCTAAAATCTGTGAGAATGTTTATTATCATACATACTTAAAGTGCCAATCTCAAAGATACCCGTTAGTTCTCACATGGTGATCAAGCAGTAATTGCAGGTGTGTTTTTGGACCTCACTTACCCTCACTCCCACAGATCCAAACAGTGTCGCTGTTGTAAAGTCACACTATCACAAACGAATTGAAGAGCATGTCTGTTGCATTAGGTCCGCCTATCCTCTCTGGCAGATCAACCACTGGGTGATGGAAAACACATCACTAACTGTGCCGCTTGTGATTTGAATGCAAAGTCACCATCAACACCCAGTTTGTAATAATCATAATACTGCAAATGCAAGAGCTTTCATCAGCGGGCCATAGGCTTAATTACCATCGTGTTACATTATTCGGTGATAGAAAGTGACTTAGACATTTATTCAAATGAAAATCTTTGAGATTATAACTTTAACAGGCGGACTCTGGTCCAGATCTGGACAAATAACAATTTAATCCAGACAGGGAACAAAACTTAACCACAACCTGACCTGGACTGATTTGAGACACACATCGGTATCACCTCAGCTGTCATCATTCAGATGCTGCTAGTCACCACAATTAGAAAAGGTGTTGAGGAATGTAGGAGCTCCGGTTGATAAAATAAATAAATAACAGTGGCCATAATGAAGAGTGGGAATGCAAAACGCCACCATGACACCAAAACATGCCTGTTTTGAGCAAAACTTCCCATATTACTTACTTATTACTTTTGTATATTTTACTTTTTTAATAACTTGTATAATAATTGTACACTTGAATGTCTGCTTGCTATTATTTTCCCTAAAATTCTGTTTTCAGAGCTAGTTAGAGGCAATTATGTAATATGAAAACAAGTAGATACATTTATATAGTCTTACATTTACAACCAGCCTGTTGACAAGTGTAAAAGTGTTTAAGATGATCATGCTCACTTTTAAGGCCCCGAAAACCTATTTTCGCAATCAGCTCCCTACTATTAGCAATGTGGACTCATGTAAACACAACATTTTCAGCCAAAGTTGAAAAGGTTTTGGTTATCTTAGACAAGGGATTTGGAAAAAGGTGACGTCACTTACTTCCATGCACCAATCAGGGTTTAGCAACATTTGAATCAAAATTTGATAAGGGTTGTGGGGCTGTTTACTTGTTGTCAGGCCACTGTCAATCAAATCTGATCACACCCACATGATCCAGATTATTTTAGGATTTGAAAGTTGAATTCTGAAAAATGACACCTTCAAACTTAGTTATAAATATTCAGTGTTATTGAAAAATGCTTAGGAGCTTTCATTGTTTCTTGTCATTTTTCATAAACATTTTCACATGCAATCCCAGACACCGCTAATTGCTCGGCACTTGTTTTTTGGTCGACACAGAACCAAATGTTTTTTCTTTGTCCTTTTTTCCAAATTCCCTCATCCTTCCTTTTCTTTACCTTTCCTCCCACCCCTCCCTCCTACTGTCCTACTTTCCCTGGCTCCTTCCCTCTCTCCTTTGCTAATGCTCCGTGTGCCACCCCATCCCTCCCCACACCCACTCATTTTCTTACCTTTGCTCCTTTACCTCACTACATCCCCCTTTTTTCTCTCACTCCTTTGCCCTACCACTCTTTCCCTTCCCTGCCTCCCCTTTCAACCTTCGCCCCCTCCTTCTTTTCCTCACAGCTGTTCTTTATATCCCTCCTACCATTTTGGATCTCTCCGCCTAATTACTCTTCATCTTCTCTCTACCCTTGGAATTCCACCAGACTATACCTCTTTCCCCCTGATCCATTTATTTCCTTCACTCTTTGCACGTTCACATTCTTCCCCACCACCTCTATGAGAGCATCATCTGTCTCTACTTTTGCTATCTTTCCTCTGCACCCTGAACCTTTGCTAAAGGAAAAAAGTCTGAATCATCTCCTCATCTCTCAGTCCTTTTCAGATGTCATTTCATTATTTTGTACCACTCCACCACCTATATCTCCCCCTTATCTTACTCTTTTGTTCCTTTTTTCAAAAACTCTGGATCTTATTTTCCTCTCTCCTTTGTCTCAACCTCTTCATCACCTCCCATTTCTCTATCTCTCTCTCCATTCAGAATTTCTTTTGGCTAATTGCTCCTGTGTAGAAGCCCATAGATCATCTCCCCTCATGCTCAAACTACTGCATGACAGCTGCTGGAGAAACCCCACAGGGACACAGAAAAGAGAGGGAGGAGGAAAGATGGAGACAAGAAGATGGAGAGGGAGGGCAGAGGAGGAAAGAGGGCAGGGAGAGAAGAAAGAGAGCAAGAAGGAAGACGAGAGAGATGGTTGCAGAGCCTTCTTATACAATGAAAGTCAACTGATGTGCATTCTAATTGCAGGTGAACGAATCATTTGTAAAGCATGTGTGAGCTATTAATAAAAGATACTTCCAATTATAATCATACCATCAAAACCCCAGCACAAAATAAATATTAACTCCTCTCAAAATGCATTAGGTTTGGTGAATAGTTTGGGAAATAATATTACATTTGCTTGGTTGCTGAGACTTAAATGAGAAGATTGATATCACTCTTGTGTATGTCAATTAAATATGAAGCTGGAGCCATGATGGTTAGCTTAGCTTAGCATAACAGTTCACCTGGATCTTTCCAAAGGTAAAAATCTGCCAACAAAACACAAAGTAACGTCATTAACTTTATTGTTTTATAGGTGGTTGTGAGCTTTAAGTCTTTTTATTGAGCTAAGCTAACTGTCTCTTGGCTGTAGCTTCGTAGATAGCATACAATCATGATAGCGTATTCCCCAGCTGTATATCTGTCTGATGGTCTATTACCAACTATTCCTTTAAGTATAGAGGTAGAGGCAGGAGGCGATTAGTGTAGCTAAGCATAAAGACTGGAAGCAGAGGGAAATAGCTATCCATGTTGTTACCAAAGTTAAGCTCACTTGATATCTTGTTTGTTTAACCCATACACAAACATAAATGTTAGACTCAATGTTATGGTTTAGAGGGAGTATCACATAACTATTTCTTAATCTCTTCGCCCAGTTCTGTGCAGCTTCTCCTCTGGTTGCCTGGCAACCTCACTGTGATGACAAGGCTCCAGGAAGTCATTGCTCCAAGCTGTTGTTTGCTAACAAATAGTTACAGCATGTAACTTCCCCTAAAACCACATATTTGTCATTTTTACATTTCTGTTTGTGTACACATGAAACAAAGAAACATACAACATGTTAACTGGTGAGCTTTGGAGGTGCTGCGTATTTTTGAACTTTGAAATGAGCTGGGCTGGCCGTTTACCCCTACCTCCAGCCTTTATGCTAAGTTAAGCTAATCACATCCCAGCTCTAGCGATTGTCCATACTGAGCCTACAGACATGAGAGTGGTGGCTGTTGATCTTCTTATCTAACCCTCAGCAAGAGACAAAATAAAGGTATTTAACAAACTTAACCTTTAATCACAAAATTCTTCTAAACTTAACCAAACCTGACACATGGAGGTGTCAGCTCATAAAACACTCATGTGGGTCATTTCAGAAGGCAATGACAAACAATCTGTTTTGTCCTGGACTTGTTGTTTGTTCCAGTCATTCTCAGCAAATTGGTTCTATTAAAACTAGTGTGGGTTAGAGGGAAATATAGGCAGCACAAACTACGCCATAAGGTACATTCCTTCACTGCGATCCCCTAATAGTGGCAGTGGAGGTGAGTGCATGTTTGAGGAGAGGGTTTCTTGTGAACACACTGGTTTGTCCCAGATGTGTTAAACACACTCACAAATGCTCCGTATGCAAATTCACCAGCTCCTGTGCCACTACCTAGAGCAACCCCTGAGCTATTTAAGGCACAACAACAATTCACGTGCTGGTTGAGGGAGCATATACATAGACAGAGCGGCAAAGAGAGAGGGAAGTAGAAAGTGACAGAGAAACAGCAGGGAGAGCAAGAGATGGATGGTGAGGCAAGTGAGAGACTGAGAGATGAGGGGGATGTGGACAGGTAAGGGGAAGAGAAGGGGAGATTGAGAAATATACAGAGGCAGACAGATGAGGGTGAGAAAGGGACAGAGGGTGGTAGGGTGATGTGAAGAGAGAGTAAAAGTTGAAAGTAAGATGGAGCTGTGAGAGGTGGAATGATGAAAGATGGAGGTGGAGTGTGGTAAAAATTGGTGGGGAATTGGAGAGATGGATGGAAAGACCTTCTCACCTCTCTGCTAGAATTCATGCTAGCCTCTAAAGAAACTAATACAGAGCAGTCACATAACCACAAAAATGTCACTCCGGAGTTGCCATAGTTACCACTGACATACACCATGGCAACCAAGGTTACAACGTTCATAATCAACCCTCGAGATTATGCGATTAATATCTAGTACTAAAGTGTCTGTATTGTATCAGTAAACTGCAAGTTGTGTATCATTATATTTTTATATTTTGTTGAAATTAGAGCATACAAACAAGCATAAATTCCATCATATACAGTATACACACGGGCACACACATCCAGCCAGGCACAAAGTGATAATCTTCTCACATGACATAACTGAAGAGAGAAAATCATTAGACAAATCCACAGCCTTAATCACTTCTGTGGCTCTTTATCATACAGTCCCTCCCCGAGGCTCTCACCAAGTGAAACATTACACCAGTCATTACATTCCTGTAATTTGCGAGGCCCCCCCCCTCCCTGCTTCTCTTTCTCTATCTCTCTTGGTCAATATCTTTTTCACTCTCCATTGTCTATTTCCTTCTCTGCTTCCATGAAATTTTCCGTCATAGCCTCTCACTCTCTCTTTTTCTCACCACCAAATCCTCTCATTTGAAAATTTAATTGAGTCTAAAAATGGCCGACTTGGCCCAGACTATGGCTGGTGAAACCCCGTTTGTCGATCGTTTTGGACAGTCCATTAGAAACGGTGATTAGGAGAGGAATCTTGCTAATTAGGTGGTTTAATAAGGCAGAACGTCCACGGTGACTGGGGTGCTCTTGTACAGAAGTCTCAGAAGTTTGCTGGTATAAACGAGATTCTAGCCCCTCTTAAGTGCACAGTAATAATCAAGTCTAGTGACCTTAAAGCGAGGACAACGTTTGCCTGCTGAGTCTATACTGATGATGGAAGCTTAACTGAATACTTTGTCATAGAGTTTTTAAAGCCACTGGATGCTGCCAGGTTGCTATTCATTCAAAACATTGGGCCTACTTTACATTTTCTGCACTTAGCCGATGCCTTTGGCTATGTGAGTGAGTAGGTAGATGCTCTGGATCTTGTTACTTTTAATAGGACATGCAACTGATGATGCATGATGATGATGATGATGATAGAAAACAGCCTGTTTCTGATTAATACAAGTTAAAACATGTTGTCTTGAGGCACAAAATTGTGCGTAGCAGCAGACAGCTGTTTTTAGCAAAAAGAACTGATAAACTCACCCCACTACCTCATGAGTTGGTGGAGATTAAAACAGGTAGAGGGACAGTGAATGTTGGATTTATGCTACATTCAGATCGCCGAGGCACAACATATTAATGCTAATGTTGTTCCATGTCGGCTGGATGTTTTAAAGAGTTCTGTTCCCAACATGTTTGCTCTATCAACTTTATGAAGTGATAAAATGTAATATGTATTTACAGCTTGTGGTCAAAAACATCAATCAATGCAGGTCTGCCAGAGTTTAAATTGCAAAAGATAATGCAACATGGTTCACTATGCTGGTGTGACTGTGCACTATGGCAATACCATGATATGATTTCATGAAAAGGGGGTCCTCTTTATTTTACATTGGTTATTATGACAAAGCACGACACCATACTCAGTTTATTTTTACCCTAAAATAAAGCAGTCTCAATATTAAGCGGGCTTTGGAGAAAATGGGAACAGCAGTGCCAATCCACTGCCAGTAAGTGAGAGCTCCTCTGCACCCCGCAGCACTACAGTCAATGATGATTGATTACTCCCTCACAGTCTCATAACTGCGCTCATTACTTCTTTCACAGTCATTCTCTGGCTGAGGACAGCACAGACCTTTCTTTCCACAAGCTGGTATAATCACACTGTAAAATAAATGTTAGTTAAAGGGAATTGTTGATGATGTTTTGGCACTGTATGACGCACGTAATCCTGGTTAATCCCAGAAAACAATGCAGGTTATCTCCACTTCAGTCGACCTTGTTGAAACATATGTGTGTCAGTGTGTGGTCTGTGGTCTTTCATACTCAGTAATTAGCTCCCTGGGTTTTCCTGCAGGTCATAGAGACTGAGCCATAGGGACAGCAACTGTCTTCTCTGAGACAGCAGGATCTGATAATGACGGCCTCCTTTATTGTGTGCGATACTCTGATGAGTTTTTAAACATTCACCTGGCAGCAAGTGGTAATCACAATGCGAGATCCCACATCCACTTTTTTTTTTAACAGCTTAATTAAATGCGCTGCATTTAAAGAAAGTTAATCAGTGGAGAGGAAACTTGTGCTTTTAGTGCCTTCATGTTCAAAGACAGAGACAGCTGAGCAGGGCTACACATACACACACATAAAGTTCTAGGACACAAACCAGCAAAGTGCTGAAAATACAGCTCACTTTCCTTTTTCTTCTTGCACTGCTCTCTTCTTCCTCTGTGTCTTCAGCTCTCTTTATACATATACAGACTCTTTCTCTCTCTTTCTCTCTTTCATTCACATACACATTTAAACATTACCACTACCTCCGCCCCGTACCAACTCAACACACAGCTGTTCCAAGTCTTGGCACCAGTGATTGTGACAGTAATTACCTGCCTAGTGGAGGTGGAACCAGTGTGTGCTGAGAGCTAGAAAATAGTAATCTTGAAGAATGGGGCAGAATGGGAAGCATGCAGCATACACTGGGAGGCTTTACACAGCCCTCTGCTACAACTGTACCATCAAACCGTCTGCTTAATTTGTCAGGAGGACAGTACAATATGGTCTCCATCTACCTTATGAATAACATCATGGCTTGACAGACAGTCAAGTCAGCAAGTATTCTGTACTGGTGATGAGACTACAGTAATGACTTCAGTTCAGAGGCATTAAGTGACAGTTTGCTATCCATCATATGTACTCTACGGATGCATTTTAACCACCATTTATCTATATGCGTCAATTATAAAAGAACTAAAGATCTTAATTATGAATTTAGATTTCTATATATTATTTTGTTTTATCAAAATGAAAACACATTCATATCTTTCTTTCATAAAAAAAAGAAAATGCCCATAATATTCAAATGACTACTTTATATGTAGTACAGTAGTGTCCAGCCTTTTTGGCTTGTGAACCCTTAAAACATCATCACAGCCATCACAGTTCAACCAAAAGTAAAGAGAAATGTAGTTAAAAAAAAAAACATCATTTTGTGTAACACAAATATTTTTCTCTCTCTCTGGTCACAATCATCATGTGACCTTTCAGATTTATATTGGGCCCTTATAAGGGGTCCAGAATGTGATTGTAATAAGTAGCACACCACTAACTACATCCTTATGATGGACAGTTTAGTTACCTGGACGTAGCACTGTTGTAGTGATGACAGAAAGTGTCACAGCGGTCTTGCAATGTCATCACAGTGCAAAGCTACAGACAGATTCTGTTATTTTTGTTACAGTACGGGCAAACAGGGACACACCGAGCCTAGTAGAGTGAATAGAGGTGTTTGTGTCTGTCAAACAATAAATCAACAAAGTGCACAGTAAAGCACTCAAACACTGTTGGCCTTTTAAAATGTCATAAACTGAGCTATGAGATGATTTTGTTCAAAATGAACAAAAACTTGGCCCAAATCAGGTGTTGGATGCTGGGGGAATATTCTAAAAATCTTTATATATCCTTCGAGGAATTTTTTGTATTTGCAAAGCTGCTCCTTCCTTCAAACACAGAGCCAGAATGAAAAAGCCGAAATATAATTATTTAATGGCTTAGAAATTTTGCTTCAACTCTCATCGGAGCTATTTAAGTGAGCATGTGTGGATCCAGTGCCTTCTCACAGCTTTTAAAAGAAATTATGCAGACAGTTTGCAGTAACTACACTGTCTCTGTAACCACTGGGTTATGCCTGGGACACTTCATAAAAAGTACTTTACTTAAATAAGCCATAGTCTGAATATGGGAGACTACACCTCTTAGTGAGTGGGAGCATTGAAAAAGCCACTAGTAAATGTAAAAACCTTTCCTCTAAGTAAAAATCTGATCAAGTTTTAGACTTGCCCATTTTAGTTTTCATCCATTTATCATATGCTGTTTCCAGGTCTGACCTGCCCGCCTACGCTTTGGATGACGTCAAAGGGGATCACATAGCAGTGAACCCAGCACTCCCCTTATATTTGCTCCTGGCCAGGCCATCAGACCCAATTTGTCCCGTCAGGCTCTGCTGCTTCCAGTCTAGCCCATCTTGCAGTTCAAATCCAACATTAATTTCCTCCCTTGCAGCTCAAGGACAGCAGTTCACTCTCTAGGGCTTGACAAACCCCCAGAGAAGTTAGGTACAGTACCACTCCAATTCCCTTGTGTTAAAACAGAGCCCCCTTCCCATGCAGATGAATGTTTGTTGCCACTTGACACATAGCCTGCTCTTACTCATACAGTGGTGCTCAACCTGGAGAATGTTATAGGGGGACAGAAATAAAGATGGATGTTCATTGTTATTATGGTGGCTCACTGAGTGGTGAACAAACAGGAGGAAATGTATAATGCCCCAAAGAGTGGGATATGGGTGGGGTCAGGTGGTTGGTTTGGGTTGGACTTCCCCACTAAATGCAAGACACATTATTACGATTATACTTAACACAAGACATTTAACAGTAAGTAAAGTAAGTAAAAAAAGAAACACCAATCATACCACAAAAAGTAATATATGTTGTGAGTTTTTCCCCAAACATGCTATATGAAGTATTCAATGTGTTGACCTCCTTGATATGATACACTACACACCACAGTTTCTAAAGAGAATCATTTCAAAAACGCTGGTGTATTAGCTGCCAAAACAAACAAATGAACCAAGATGTAGCCCTTAAAAGCCTAAAAATGAGCTGAAACTGCACAAAGAGAGCTAGGCCTAGAGAATGAGAGAGTAGGGCAACTTATCTTAAGTAAACTTCAACTGTAAAGCTGATTTCAAAAAGTCTTTCAAGAGAAACAGGGGATGCTCATTATGAAAAAAGAAGACTACCAAGGAAAGAGGCAAGAGTTCAGACAAAAGTTGTCGTTTAGAAATGCCTATATGCCTCAGCCTGGGGGAAAGGCTGGCTGTATTGCTGCCGCCGACCAATTAATTTTGATAAATGCGACTGCTGGTTTCAGCCCAGCGGGAGGAACATCGCACTCGCGGCAGGACTTGTCGGCCAAGGAGCAGAGATAATAAAGGTTAACTTCACAAGATTTTGACGTGTGAACAACTCTAAAAAGTTGTATTTATTCAGGTGTGTACACAAATATGTACATGGATGCAACTTGTGAACAAGTTCTCTAAATGTATGCTGTGTGGCTGGGAGCCTTTGTGAGCGCACAGTTAACCCTTTGTCGCTGTCCGTGGTGCTGCTGAGGTTTCAGCACCGCGGACAGCGACAGTCTTCGCCGACTAATTGCTGTGCAAGCGCTCTTTGGTCCTGAGACATGAAACAATTTTGACTTACCTTGAAGTTAAAGTCTATCTCAGCAAAACCAAATCAGCCTGTGATGGCTGGTGCCGTCTACCCTTAATTCAAAGGCCATTCGCATCAAGGACAACAAACCCAAAATGCAAGTGTGCAAAACATCTTGAAAGGCACCGAGAATCCATTAGTCCTCATTTGATTTTTGCAGGTAAACCCGTACCCGTATTAATCTACTCAGGGTTCTCCATTAAAAAAGGCTACAGTCTGTGTTATCAAGCTCCTCATAAACCAGGGAATACAAGTCAGTCAGACATTTAAACCAAAAACTATTATAGCTGCTAAAAAATAAAAAGGATTCTAGTGTGTAAAAACCAATTAAAGCCAAACTTACGAGTGCCATCAAACCGTGTGGCTATAGTGTCCAGAAACGTGTTCTGTGGCGCTAATAATCCCTTCATCACAGGCATTTTCCCTGCTTAATGTCGAAGTCCCCATCAAAGTTACTGAAGAGAAGGTGCAAGTCGTCCAAACGTGTGAGGTGCTCCCTTTTAAGGCGCTGAACCTATATGACCGAAGAGCTATCCGGTCAACTCAGCACAATGCGATCCTTGGATGGAGATGGAGAGTGCACGTGATGCGCGCACCCGTGTGTCTGGAGCGTCTGTTGCGTGTGTAAATGACAAGAGGAGATGAAGCCCACAGGTGCAGCTCAGGTAATAGCCAGGACGACCGTGAGAGAGTGAGACTCCCTGTCAGCGATGCCATTATTATGCCACTGGATTCAATGATCATCTCTCCACAGCGCGCAATGGTGGGAGAGATCAATCACTCTCCACAACAGCGCAAAGAGGAAGTTTCAGAAACAAAACTTTTATTTACATCTTGTTTTCTATATATTTTTTCTCTCTGCAACTTCTTACATAAATCCATTTTTTTGTCATATCACCGCATCAATACACGAAGTCATAGGTTTATCATTGTGCAAATGCTCAGTATTCATTGTGGCACAATTACACGATAGAACAATAGTGGTCAAATTGTAGCCCAATCGATGGAAATCCAATTAAAAGTAGTGAAAATGAAATTAGATTGATATCACCGTTACCCCTGATCTTGTTATATGATGTAGCGCACTATATAGAAAATTAGTTTAACAATACTTTGTCTTTAATACAGATCGGAGACCAGTGCTTCTTTGTAGTAAAAAAAAACAACAACGTGAAAATAGGGAAAATAAAGATATGTCAAAACAATTAGGCTATGCACAGAACTTGTACAACGGTTAAAATGAATAAATAAACCAGAGTATAACAAAATGCAAAACACGGATCTTTTACATTACTGTGTTCATCGTCTGACTGACAACCTGTCCACGCTGTTCTCTCTCCAAGCGCACAAATACCTGTCAGCAGGCGCACAGCTGGCCATGGGAGCAGAGGACACTACACGAGTTCTGAGCGCCACCCGATGGTGAAATCAAAGCATGACATGCATGTAACTCATGGCTGGCTGGAGTCAAAACACAATGAGCACCAATCAATGTTTTACAGACTTATCAGTTGCATGATAGCGCCCTCATGTGGACATCACAGTGCCAAGCTCCAATAAATAAAAAACTATTTAAAGAGAAAACAGGCGCATTTTCAAATTAATATACAAATGACATCCAACAACTTATGGTTAATACAGTTTATAGCACATACACACTCCTTGGATGTGATTTACAGCAACAATTTTAATCTAAAGTATCAATGTGTAATTCCTTCATTATTTTAAAATGTATCACTGAACTCTCAGATAATGATGTATAGGATTTTCAAAAATGAATCCCTTGTATGTAATCTGAGATGTCTCAAGATATCTTACATGTTATTGTTTGCAAACTCTGTTTTTGTAAATCTAGAAATTGAATTGCCACCAAAGATTTGCAAGAATGGGCTCATGCTGCAATTACTAGTCAAGGCTCACACCTTCATATCTCTGACACGCAGCAACACACCTGGAGCATGTTCATACACACACAGACATGCAGCCACTGTAGACAGAATCGAACTCCAATCTAGGTCAATCCCATTACTAATAGCGCTACAGTGTACAGGTACTGAACACCAAAAGTCAAGCACTGTGCCTCCTACTCAGACCCTCCACAAAAGTGAAGCAGCTGTTACCGCTGTTATGTCATTTAGACAAAGTGAAGTCATCAGGTGCTCTAAGGCTGTGAATCATGTATCACCTCAGTGGCCTCAAGCAAGCACATAAAAAAATGTACACATTCACACAAACACATACAGGATACACATAAAGAAGCTTGTGAATCATGTCCCTGAGGTGAGGCTGTGTGAAGTAGTTAACCGCAGAGATACTTCCATAAACATGTCAGCTAATAAAATTAAAACAGACAGCCAACGCACAGTGATGCTTCACCTGAGTAATAAAGTGCTTAATGCATCATTTAAGCCTGATCACTGCTCCAAACACAAATTTTGTGTGTGTGTGTGCAAGCCACAGTTAAGTTCAAGTGACAGTTGAATCAAAGTGAGTCATTGTTGCTTGCAGTGTTACCTCACCACAAGCTTTATTAAACCTCTACAAATTAGTCTCTTCACTTACATCACTCCATTTAATATTCTGTCGTCATTCAATTACCAATCACTGACTCAAAGGCTAGAAAAGCTTTTTTTGTGCAAAAAAACCCTGATTTGTAGCTACGGATATCATTGAGATACAAAGTGCATTTTAAAAAAGGATTCACTAATGTTAAGGCAGTAAAGGAAACTTGTTAGGGTTAGAAAGTGCATGTTCTTGGAGTCAGTAAAAGCTAATATGTTGAGTTGAGTTAGGGGGTGGTCAAAAATCCTTATTAAAGTTCAGAGCCAGCATAGAAAATAAACTAGATTTTAGAGACGGAATCAGAATTTATCTATTATTATAAGCCGGAGCATTAACAAAACTATCCATGATTTGGAAGTAAAATTCAAAATTCTATGTTAATAAAAATAACATTTGCATATCATCATCATCATCATCATCATCATCATCATCATCATCATCATCACCATCACATCTTTATTTATATCACACTTTTCCATTCGGGTACAAAGTGTTTTTCTACACAAATTATGACCAAAATGCAAATTTTAAAACCACAACAAGCAATTAAAGACCATTTTAAATTTGTTACAATGAATAATAGATAAAAACGGAATCAAAAAGTAAAAATACAAGAAGGGAGCTTGACCTTGTAAAGACTACAAAGTCAAACTCAAGACTATACTACCTCCTTAAAATCTATTATTACAAACTTAAAGTGTACTAATACACTAACATGCAACCAGTAAACAATCTAAAAGAGATGTAGCCTATTATACTTTCATTTTACAAAAGCCAACGTATTGGATTAAGTAGCAGAAGATTGTCTGATGGCTCAGCCCCGAAAAAAAGTGACTTACAAAAGTCTAAATAAGATGAGATGAAAGTCTGAAAACACTTAATTGTGTGTGGTTAACAATCCTAACTCTGGTTAATCAAAAGTCATATCATGATTGCTGTCCATAGAAAAGTTAGAATCAAAGATTATACCGAAGACATGGATAGTATCCTTCATATTCGTGGCCAATCTGCTAAGGCAGAAGAGAAGGATCTCATTGAGCTATTTTGAGCTGTTATGGATTTTATGACAAGCAACATTTGCATCTTGGTGCATCTCTGTGGTGCTTTAAGCCATTCATCCTCAGCGTCACTGGGTCTGATGTCTTTTTGATACTACCACTAGGAGTCACCTGAGTCTGAAATTTAACATACAAAATGTGTTTCAAAGAAATAGATAAGAAATAAATAAACTGCTTTAAATTTCATCAAAGAATTTGAACAGTAGTGCACAATTACAAGAAAAGTCATTACATTCATTGTGTGTTTTTATCTATAAGCTATAAGCACTGGTTTTTGGATGAGTGATGTGCTGCTCTAGTGTAATTTCAACAGCACTCCTCAGCCTCTTTGTGCGCCTTGCTGTCGTTATAAACAGTCCTTGTTAAACTCTAATCAGATCTGGCCTCGTGCCTGTATACCATAAAGTCATGCATTGATGCTTTAAGACTCCCTTGCTGCACTGCAAAGGCAACACTGTGCCAGCATTTTAACTTAATGGTTTTTAAGATGCCCTCGGGTGCTATACAGGAAGTGGGCATGGCTGCTTAAAGATACGTCTATAAGTTCATTTTACACACAGACTTTGGTAAAGCTAATAGGACTGGCAGTGCCCATACAGTATGTGCAGTATGTATGCATTCATACACTCAATCACACTACAGTCATCACACGTCCAGGCCTTTTTGTAGAACAAGATTATATAGAAATGTTACATAACACATCATTCTCTACTGTAGACCCATATAACCTCTTGTCAAACTGCTTCTCGCCCATTCTTTCTTTTGTTCTTTATCCTCACTTATCATCCTTATCTCAAACAAAACCTAAAGAAAATTATTTCCCTCTCCTCACAAAACAAACACTCATCGGTTTTTCAATCTTGTGAGTAAGGAGGGCACAATCTCACATCTGATCCTAAGCCCACAATCTCATCTGAAAACTGGGGTTTTTCAATTTAAACTTGAGCCTCTTTTGTCAGAGACATTCAGACTTGTATACGTACATGAGGGTATGTTTTTTTCCAGCCAATATTTGATACCTGTGCAGGTATGTTAACAAGCCTGAGGAGCTGAACACACCCCAGATCAAGAGAAACCTGAGGAGAGACAGCTGCCCTCAAGCCTAGCTCTGACACAATGTCAGCGATAAGATTATTGTATGGATATCTAATATGTTTGTGGAGAGAGGTTTCTGGGTTAGGGTGTTTCACATTAGTCGTTTGACAAGAACAGTGGTGGAGCAAGTACTGAGATACTGAACATAAAAAGTAACAATAAAAGTACCAATACAACAATGTAAGAATGCATTACAAGAAAAACGTATGCATTCCAAATCCTGCTCAAGTAAAAGTAAATTTCAAAGTATCATCAGCAAAATGTACCCAAAGTACCAAAAGTAAAACTACTTGTCCAGCAGAAAATAGTCCCTGTGAATGCTACATTATTACTGTATATGCTACATTATACATTATTAGCTTGTTAAAACGTTAAGTAGCATTTTACTGTTGCACTCAGTTGAGATGGAAATAGTTTTAACCATCCTATATACAGTGAGGTAGATTTGTCCAGTGGTTTCCAACTACAGTGTCAGGTACCCCTAAATCTGGGGGGTCCTGAGATGATTAATGAGGTAAGAGAGAAGAAAAAACACAGTTCAGCTACACAAATCTGTTTTCTTTTTTTTTCTTTTTTGTGAAATTTTGGAGCTATTTGGGCTTTGAATAGTAATGGTTACTAAAATGAAGCTATCTGACAAATTTCAAGGAGAAATAACTCTGGCTGAACTGCTAACAACTCATCTGAAACGTGATATGGGGCCCCAACTAGATGTTGCTTTTTTATAAGGGGTTACAAGCCAAAATAGCCTGAAGCCACTGGTTTAATCATTAAAATGTATTGTCTTTCATAAGCTTATCATATGTTTTTTTAAATGTAAAATCTTAATCTGTAGAATGAATGTTGTAGAGTAAAGGGTACAATAATTTCCCCCGAAATGTAGGGGAGTAGAAGTATAAAGGAAGTATGAAGTGACAACACTCAAGTAAAGTACACGTATCTCAAAGCTGTACTTGAGTAAATGTATTTAGTTACTTTCCACCAGTGGCCATGGAGATGATGGTGATAATTTAAGTTTAGGTGATATGGTGTATATGCTGTATGTGGTATGATGTGTGTGTTTGTGTCTTAAGCCCCCACTGTTGTTGTGTGCTAGTCAGTCTGCACAAACAAACACATACATTTGTTTGTGTCTTTGTGTGTGCGTTTGCATTACATTGTATGTATTAGATTGTACGTTGTTGTGTGCATCTGCAAACATGCTTGAGATCATGGAGTAGCAAGAAAAACAAGAGATGTGCAATACTGAGGGTTGGCAATCCATTTCCCCTTTAACGCGCCAACATGATGCCTCCACCCAGCTAACGGCGGCAGGCTCACTAACCATATCATGAGTTTATAATAACCACATCACATCCATGGTGAATGAGGTGGAATGAAAATCTAACCTAATTTGGAGAGATACACGACTGTGTGAGTAGTAGGGTGTCCCCTGAGATGAGGCTCCGATTGAGGGAGCTGTGTGCTGCACTGGTAGCATGCTCTGTGAGCGTGTAATGGTCTTAATTATCATTTAGCATGCCAGCCTCATTGACGACGTATCAAGCCAGTGATGAAATAGTAGAGAGGGAGAGAGAGAGAGAAAAATGTGTGCATATAAACACTTAAAGGCACATGCACACACAAAACATTAGTAGATATCTCTAAAACACATACACACACACAAAACATTGATCTTATACAGCAGCATACCCAGAGGTGAAAGTGTAATACACACACATGCACAGACATATACACACACATTTCCACCCAGCTGAGTGACATCTCTCTCTCTGAATTAGTCACGATGAATGATGTGTAACTAGCCATGAATCGTTCTGGCTGGGGAGATAGCTAATTCACTTTGTTTAATTAGTCAAAAGTAGTAGAGCATGCTCTCTCTCCCCAAACATACGCTCTCATTGCACAAAATCCACCCATCGACGTGTTGTCTGTAGAGAAGACAGACCACACTGGTGTAGCATTTCATGGGGCAAATCTTTGAATCTTATCTGCCAAGAATTTCCTCTGACTCTTTCTCTCTCTTTCTCTCTCACACACACACACACACAAACACACACATACACACCCAGATTTCAGGCACCATTTAAGGTTTTACAGCTCCAGAGGTGAAGTGTGTCTTGTCTGCAGTGGACTGCATGGTGGAAGTCTGCTAGGACTTGACTGCAACTTCAGGTGTCTGAAAACAAGGCAGAAGACAAGCTGTTGTTCATGGAAATTGAATAATTCAGCTGTATCAAAACTTTGAGGTACAGTGATGTTTAAAATGTGTCTGTTCATGTTTATCCAGAGCTTTTTCTTGCTGTCTATAGTACCTTATCAGAAGTGCTACCCTATTGTGTAAGTTTATAGTATAGAGTAGTATAGTATAGCACATAATGTATATGCTTATTGTAATATACAGTATATAGTATAGTAGAGTAGAGTAGAGTAGAGTATACTAAGGTGTGCTGTATACTGTGTTGTACTGCAGCATAGTATAGTATACTATATGGTATATATATGCCCAGTGGTATATATAGTCACAGTATAGTATAGTATAGTATAGTATATTACAGTACAGTACAGTATAGTATTGTATTGCATAGCAGAGTATACCAACGTGTGCTGTATACTGTATTGTACTACAGAATAGTATAGTATACTATGTGGTATATATATGCCTAGTGGTATATAGTATAGTATAGTATAGTGTATATGCTGTATAGTATAGTATAGTATAGTATAGTATAGTATAGTATAGTACTGTATTGTACTGTATTGTATTGTATGAACTATACTCATTTATACTCAACTATACTATATTGTTGTCACTTAACCATGTCATACATTACTAGAGGCTACCACACTATACTGCACTATAAACACTATACTATATTATACTATATGCTTACAACTATAATTGTAACGTGACACAGAGCAGGATTCTGCAAACTGTGATTATCTGCATATTAAGTATAAGCAATGGATAATCTTGTGACAATAAAACATCAGCTTTCGAAAGTTAATATCAGTCAGCCAGTTCCACCTTGTCCTGCTCCACTTTGTTACCATGGAGAGCTCCAATACCCTAAAGACAATAATAAGTGCGTGCACAGCATGCGGCAGAAAATAATAAATAGATTTATGCGCAATTGTCACATTTAATACATTTACGGAGCGCGCTAGTGAATTCATTATTACACCATATGCTAATGCAGCTGGGTCCGTGTATTTATGAGTCTCTCTCTGTGTGTGTGTGTGTGTGTGTGTGTGTGTGTGTGTGTGTGTGTGTGTGTCTTTCTGTCTCTCTCTCTCTCTCTCTCCCTCTCTCTCTCTCTCCGCGTGCGCATAGGGCTTTGAAGTGTAGCCTAACCAACAACTGCTGTCCCGCAGTCAGTGCTGTAGCCTAACATATGATACCAAATGTAGCTACTCCAGGAGCTCCAAGCCCTGTATTGTTCTCTGTAGAGCTTGATCCACAGCAGCATGTCCCGCTGCTCTGGATAGGAGGTCGCTCTGAACTTGCGCTAACGCCAGTTTATTGTTTGTTAAGCGAAGCGCGGTCTGTGAACCGGGTAACAAGGAAGAATAGCGGTAAAACTACTTGGACTGTGAACACGAGATATGTCGATGTGAATTAGGACGCGTCGGAGCGTACAGCTGGACACATACCGACAGCCAGGAGAAGCGGGTCTGTTCCTGGAGATCAATGGAAGCGAACACAACATATGGATACAGCCGATGTCGACAGGAATGGAGTGTTGATGTATGATGGCAGGTCGGGCATGCACGTTGTGCCGACTGAAACAGGTTGGTCTCGCCTCGATCAAACTTCAGCAAAATCGGACGTGGGACGATTAGCGCGCATTTAGGTGCTGAAGATGAACTGAATCCCTGTCGCTTGCAGCGGCGCGCCTGGATATGACGGCAGGTTTATTATGGGAAACTGCGCTGTAGCATTCACCGGACTTTTATTGGATTTAGAGGGTTATCCTAATCGCTGCATCTGTGTGAAGGTCGTCTCCCAATTCTGATCCGGATATCCTTCAGATCGGAGTCTGTGTGCGTGTACGTGTGTGTCAAAATTTCTCATTTTCTAAAATTTTAAGTGATACTTACTGAAACATCTCTCTTTCGCACTCTGTTGACACTCACCATGTGTTTTGTAGAAATTATTATTAGTAACAATTTTATGAGGACACAAATTGCATAGTATAATTCCAAACATATGTTTAAAAATATAACATTCTTAAAGAACATAATATGGGTTTAAACACACTGGAAAGTACAATAGGATTTCCATTAACTCACTGATACACTTTCAATACAATAAAAGTGTTTTGTTCTTATTAGGGAAGCTTGTACACTGTCATAATTAAGTGTGTCTGCGTGTGCATGTATCAGTGTGAGACCACAGATGGACCCCCTGTGTAATGGAGCCAAGAAACCTGAGGGTAGTGATCCCATTGCAGACCCCCGGCCCCCTCCTGCCAAGCTGGCTCGTCTGGAACAAAACGGAGCGGGACCCTCGGCCCAGGAGAGCAGCAGGCAAGGGAGTCCAGGGGCCAAAAACCCCTGCCTGGCCCAGAAACCCACCACAGTGAGGTCACAAGGCAAGAGCTGGCACACTAAAGGTACATGAGCCGATATGGGATCCAAAAGTCTTCTCTAAAAGTGTTTTCTTGGTTAATTTGATGTTACAGATTGTGTTTTTTAGTAGAATGACTACTCCTTCCTGTCACATATTAAGTAACTGTCTTGGCCTCATTAGGAAGGTGTAAATGTTGATCTTAATTAGAATAAAGTCTGATGTGATTACATTTGGAGAATCTCGCCACTTTGCCTGTTTGATAACTTGAATTTAAATCATTTGCATTAACTACCCATGACTGCTGTTTGACAATTTTATTTTTTCAGGGGCAACTCAAAAACTATAAGTCATATTCATTCTCTGCTTTCACACTACATTGTCAAATGTCATGCCGCATGAAATCATCTGCGTCGGGTCACTTCAGGAAGCTTGCTGCCGGTATTCTGTGTGGTGGAGCACAGGGAAAGCTCTTTGGAGGGAGAGAGGACAGAAGAACACGCTGAGTTTGTGTTGGTCAAGAGAGACCTGCTGTTTAACCAGCTGATAGAGATGGCCCTGCTGACACTGGGCTACTCGCACAGCTCTGCCGCACAGGCCAAAGGTACACGCAACACACACACTAGCACAGAGAGGCAAGGACATAAGTAAGTCTATCTTAGAGTGTTTTCACAATGGATCATTCACTTGTGTGTGTTTGTGTTTGTGTGTTCAGGTCTGATTCAGGTGGGCAGGTGGAACCCGGTGCCTCTGTCTTGTGTAACAGATGCACCAGATGCCACAGTGGCCGACATGCTGCAGGATGTTCACCATGTTATCACCCTTAAAATACAGCTGCACAGGTAGGGAGCAGACATCTGTATCTGTTTGCACTTACAGTGAGGTTTTATTCCTTGCTCTGTGTGTTTGTGTATGTGTGGAATTTGCATATCCTCCCTGTGTTCATGTCCAAAAACATGCAGGAAAGATTGACTACAGACTTTAAATTACCAGTATGTGTAAATGAGAGCCTGAGTGTGATTGTCTGTCTTCGCCCCGTGACTCAAGACTTGTTGAGTATTTCATTGCAGTTCACCGAATGCATGAAAAAGACTCCAGCCACCCACCAGCCCTCATTTGAATAAAGAAAATATAAAACCAAAGGGAATGGACCATACAATATCTAGTTTCCAACAGAGAATGATAGAATTCTTATTTTCTGACTATTTTAATGTCACTATATTACATTTAATTAGTGGTTTTATTTGCTTGTTGCAACAAATACTGATGAGTTATTTTCTACCTGTTGTTATTATTTTAAATATTTCATATTAAGTATTATTAATATTTTTTGAATAATCAGCATCTCCTTTTTGTTATGCCACATATTGGGTCTTGGATCAGACCCACA
Organism: Thunnus maccoyii; assembly: GCF_910596095.1. Classification (NCBI taxonomy): domain Eukaryota; kingdom Metazoa; phylum Chordata; class Actinopteri; order Scombriformes; family Scombridae; genus Thunnus; species Thunnus maccoyii. The sequence continues at coordinate 20,238,587 of NC_056547.1, forward strand.
GTGGGGGATAGGACGGTACATTATTACAAGACTCATTTAATTCAGAGGAGTAGGGAGGTTTAATAAAGCTCCTTTTCCTAGCAGACAATTTGACATTTTGACTTGTCAAAATAGGAAAAACATGCACAAGCCAGGAGCTAAACAGAATTCAGGCATCATTAAATTTATTAATTACATCTGTGCTTTTCGTACTGTGACATCTCAAAATGTCTTATGTGAAAAAAGCCTAAGACCTGAGATTGAGTATGTTTTCCCCTGTGTTCACATGCGTTTATTCAAAGACTTTAGTTTCCTCCCACAACCCGGACTTTTATTCACACCTTTCGAAATGTGTGTGTGCATGTGTGTGTGTGTGTTTGTGCTTTGACACGTGAGACACGGTAAGCATGTGGTACAAAGTTAGACAGGAAGTACACTCTGTGGGTGTGAGTGAATGTCTGAGTATGATTATTGCAGGGCTTTCATTAGCTCTATGATAGACTGGCACCTCATCCAGAGTCTTTTCTGCCCATCACCAACTGCATGCAGAGAGGTGATCTAGCCACTTAAGACTCTAAATAGAAATAAGCAATGAAAGACAGTTACATTTTAAGAAGATCTACTTCTTAAACTGAGTCTTATTTTTTAATTAAGCTGTCCTAAATTGGAGGACTTGCCAGCTGAGCAGTGGAGTCACTCAACGGTGAGGAACGCTCTGAAGGAGCTCCTCAAGGACATGAACCAGAGCTCGCTGGCCAAAGAGTGCCCACTGTCCCAGGTACAACACACACACATACACACACACACATAAAGCATGCATACAAAAAGAGACATAGGACCTAAGTTCAAAGAGTGCATGTAATGTCTTTGCCCTTCTATGCACAAGTGTGTGTGTATATGTGTGTGCCTACTTTGACGTGTGAGACAGTGATTGTGTGGTCCAGTAGTTATGCAGGAAGTCCAGATGCAGAGGTAGATAAGACGTGAGGGCAGAGTGCGAGAGAGAAATAGATAGAGATGGCTATCTCTTAAAAAGCCCAACTGCCTCGGCTGCTGCCTATCGTGATTCTGTCGACTGCCACCCTATCTGTCTGTCAGCCTCACTCACTGTCTCACACCCACTGTCTCACTCTTACTATCTGTCCATCACGCTCGCTCTGTGCTATTTAGCTTTTTCCGCAGTTTTGTCTGATTCAGCAGTAACTCACATCCAAATCTGGTTTCAAGATCTCCCTCAATTCTTGTGTGTTTTATTAAGCAAATATAGACACAACTGCACAAATAATTTCACATTAATCATGCAGTATTTGGAGATGGCCTCTTTATGAATATTCATAAATATCAACTTAGTCTATCTGCTGTTTTGCCTGCGGGTGCGTAGGACATCTACAGTTTGATAAAGAGAAATTGCTCACTATCTCTCGCTTCTTCTGATTCCTTCCTTCTCTGCAGTTTTAAGATCTGATATAAGCCAAACCCTCCCTCCCCCATCATTCCTCCCCCATCTCTCTCTCTCTCTCTCTCTCTCTCTCTCTCTCTCTCTCCCTCTCTCTCTCCCTCTCTCTCCTATTACTCCCTTTACCCCCTCTCTTGTTTGTGAGAAGCAGATTAAAATAAATATGAGAAGATGAAAGGTGTAATCAGATGTAAAGATTGCACAGGACGGTCTTCGGGGACAAACTGTGTGTGTTTGTATGTGTGTGTCTGAGTGAGTGAGAGAGAGACAGAGAGCCATAGTCTCTGATGACCTCTAGTGTTTTGTTTGATTACACACACACACACACACACACACACACACACATACTGTACATACACACACATGCACAGACAGCTAACACACTGACATACTCATCTGTCTTTATTATCCTATTTACCTGGGGGTCTTTTTAATAACACAGATCTGAGTTCATTAATATCAGATGTGTGAACAGCTGAGACACCCAGGCCGCCCATAGCAGGAGCTTGGAAAATGTAATGAATTTCTATTGTCTTTTCCCCTCTGTTTCAGAGTATGATATCATCTATTGTAAATAGCACTTACTATGCAAATGTCTCAGCTGCCAAGTGTCACGAGTTTGGTCGATGGTACAAGCACTTCAAGAAGACCAAATGCTTCAAGGGTGAGGGATTTCAATTAAGCCTCTAAACATTAAGTGTTCCTGATAAGTCTTAACAGTGTGTACCAAATCTATACTACATACTAATGCTTTAGATTTTGCTACATACTAATCATTATAGTATACTGTTTTAGCAGTATACAGAAGGTCAACAGCTTCACTGCTACTATGCAGTGTTTTGTAGCTGAAAGGAACAAAGTGCCTTGGAGGTAAACACAAATAAAACAACTTTTGTTTATACACTATATTATTAAGGCTAATTAAAACACTAATTGTGAAAATAGAATTTAACAATGTCTAAAGCCATCCAATCTCAAATATTTGAGGGGCCATGTTCCCTCTCAAGTTGAATGGGCACAACGCCACTGCTGCCAATTAAACTTAACAAAGAAAATTCAAATTTATTTTAATTTTTTTCCAAGTGTGAGCACCTTCTCCATTTCCTTTGAGCACTGGAAAAATAGTGTGCATCAACAGCACACTCAAAAATCGTATTTAGTATATACACTGGTTTGAGTATTCTTCATTTTGTCACATTTCCAGTGTCAACACACTACATATAGTACTCAAAACCTGCTTAAAATTAGTGTGTAGTATTGATTTGGGAAATGCTGCTATAACTGAATGTGTTAATAATTCTACATCTGTCGTTGCTTCCCTTGTCCTGCGCCAGAGATTAACAGCTTCTCTGACCAGTCAACACATATCACCCTCACCCAGCAGCCAATCACAGGTAGCCCAGCTGATCAGAGCTCGAGCCTTCTTTTCCCTCGTGGAGGAGTAGCCAACATCTGTGGCCGTTCCCCTCTCGGTCTTCATCCCCCCGGGTTGGTAACTCAACCTCTCAACTGCCAAATGGTCAGCCAGCAGCTAGTGATGGCCCAGTTTCTCAACCAGCAGTATGCTGTTAGCCGTATGTTAGCTGGCCAGGGTCTCTCGCCATCCCCACAGCAGTATCTCAACCACCCGCCTGTAGGGAGGCCTCCTGCCAAGGTCTTCTCCAAAGCCCCTGATTCCCAAGGCCCGCAGCAGGCCCAGTGTGGCCCAGGGGGAGGCCCTGCAGCAGGACAGCAAAACCAGACATCGGCTGGGTCTTCTCTGGGGCAAACGGATGTGCCAAGTGATATCTACCACTGTGTGAGAGAGGAACTGAAGAGAGCAGGCATCTCCCAAGCCATCTTTGCCCGTGTGGCCTTCAACAGGACCCAGGTATGGAAGGAGGGAGGACAGTTGAGTGATACAGTTTGGGGACTGTTGTCTTAATGTAAGATGTCATAATTCAAAAGAGATTGCAACTGCTTGCCGGTGATTATCTTTTGGAAGTGTTTTTTGGTGTTGCAGTAGTTGGTAAGTGTGTTCTGTGTGCATGTGTTTGATGGTTGGCACATTGGCATGGCCTTTGCCGCAATGCTCCCTCCCCCATGTGCATGTGTATGTGCATGTGCATGTGTGTGTGTATGTATGTGTGTGTGTGTGTGTGGTTGTGCCAGCTCTCTGCAGCACAAAGCTGGTGCCAGCACTGAAGCAGCTGCTGGGCCAACTAATCACAACCCCTTGGAGAAATGCTGTCTCCCTCTCTACCTCTTCCTCTTTTTCACTGCCCCTCCATCTTGCCACCTTTCACTCCGGCAGCCCTTCTATTCATTAAATCTCTACCTCTCATTGTCAATCTATCTTCTTAAATCTTTCCCTTTTTCTTCCCATCTTTTTTCTTCCCATTGGTGTCCCTCGTTTCGCTATCCAAATCTCCCTCTACCATTGCCTCTAATACTAAAATTCCGCGTTATCTGTGTCCATTATCTTACATTCACCACCACGCCCACAGAAATGGGGCTCAAAGGACAGGCTAAGCCCATTGTTATTATTATTATTACCATCATTATCATTTTCATCACAATAAGCAGAGCCAGTTATTATCCACCCCCATGTTTCCCCAATGCCAAGTCCAAGGTGCTCTGGTGCCAGCCATACAAGTTGGGCATGATGCCAAGATGCCATCTAGAAATGAGGGAAGCATTTGTCATTTGACAATTCATGTTAAGACTCTATTTGGAAGGCATGGTTTGCTGGGTGGATCCAAAGATGATCCATGATTTGAATAAGAAGGCTGTTTCCTCCCATGCCATCTCTCTGCCAGCATGAAATCTGATTTCTTTTCAGGAAGAGGCCCTACAATCTGCATTTGATGTTTGAAGGCTTTCCTGCATAGACAGATACACCCAGAATAATGCTAGCTCTACAGATGAGAAGCATGCTTAGCAGTGACTGGAAACTGGCTCTATAACACCTATAGCTGTGAAACATTAATCTGTAGGAACTTGTCAAGGTGCCTGACTGAATTAGATTTATGTTGGATATGAAGAGCTTTTGAAAAATTAATTTCGGCATGTATGAGAAACTTTATATTTTCCATCATTACTTAAATATAATAAAAAAAAATCAATCATCTTTAATACAAAATCCCAATATCCCCTGTATGTGTGATGTTCAAAGTGTTAAGAAAGTCAGTATTTGAAAGGTTATCCGATTCTTTGAAATACCTAACAAAGTACTATTCTATATGCCTAAATGTTGATTTAAAAAATGAAACATATAAAAATAAATTACTATATAAGTGCATTTGGCTTCAAATTGGACTCACAATGTTTGTAATCCCTCTGTCCGGTTGAATGTTACAATACACTACATAATGTCTGCTTTGAAAAGATTTAAAGGAATAGTTCAACATTTTGGTAAATACACCATTCCTGCTGAGAGATAAATGAAAAGATCAATACCACTCTTCTATCCTTGTATCTGTCAGTTAAATATGAAGTTACAGCCAGGAAATGGTTAGTTTAGCTCAGCATAACAACTGAAAACATAAGGAAACAGCTAGCTTGACTCTATCTCTATTTTTTTTAAATGTGCCTACCAACACCTACTCTACTATTTCTTGACTGGGCACTGTGAGGTTGCTAGCTTTTTTCCCCTGCAAAGCTAAGCTAACTCCCCTCTGGCTTTTGATTCATATTTAAGGAAAATAAAAGGATTTAATGGATATAAAGGATATAAAGGCTTTATCGATCTTTTCACCTAACTCTTGGCAAGAAAGTGCATAAACATATTTGCCAAAAAGTCATAATATCCCTTTAAAAGTCTTTTATTTGAATGCATAGATGATTAGATCCCAAAGGTATAACCTAAAGCCTTCAGATAACTCTGATGGTAATATTTTCACACCAGCAATCAGTTTCTTAGAATAGTAATCTAAAGACAATATACTGTACACCGATATGTCAGAATGAATTTGACATTGCATGCATGTATCACTGTGTACTCCATATGACATATGATATGACTGTTAGTTAGTGTGTTTGTGTGTGTGTGTGTGTGCATTTACCAGGGCCTGCTGTCAGAGATTCTGCGGAAAGAGGAGGATCCTAAACATGCCTCCCAGTCTCTGCTGGTCAACCTGCGAGCCATGTACAGCTTCCTACAGCTCCCCGAGGCTGAGAGGGAGCGCATCTACCAGGAGGAGAAAGAAAGAAGCCTGACTGGATTCACACCCAGCTGCAACAACACGCCACCAAGATCCACACAGGTCAGTCAGCAGAAGGACTGGGAGACAGAAAGAGAGACATGGAATAAAAAGTCAGTCTCACAAACCTGCTGTGAAATGTCTCAACTGATGTGTGTCTCCTCAGGAAAGCGCACTGAAATATTGCTGACTGAATGTTTACCCAAGGAGAATTCAATTTACTGCTGTAAAACTATACACAAGCAAAAGTAAAATGTAACTGTTTTAAAATATGCACTGCTAAAAAGATGATGTTTCACATGTTTTATATGAATGGTGATGAAACACAGATACAACAGAATATACACAGAATGATACCTGCATATAAAACAAGGTCATTTTGAAATGTTAAACCAGGACAAGCACAGGTGCAATTAATAACATCAACACTCCACTCCTTACCCAACAAAATGGATGACCTGCTTCTCCTCAATGGGTAGAACAAGGACTTTGCACATTCTGCTGCCCTTTGTTTCACTGAAACCTAACTCAGTGAATCCATCCCTGACAGTGGATTACATCTGCTGGGGATCCATCTACACTGAACGGATTGTGTAACAGAGCTATCTGGGAAACGAAAAATGGCAGAATCTGCATCTATATTTACAAAGGTTGGTGTACAGTTGCCACAGTGCTAAGTAAATACTGCAGCCCAAGCTAGGAGACAGTGTACATTAACTGCAAACCATTTTATTCACTGTGGGAGTTTTCTTCCTTCATCCTGGTCAGTGTTTACATCCCACCCCCGGCCAGTGTGAATAATGTACTGCAAACCCTGGCCGACCAGATAACCGGCTTGGAACAAAAAACATACAGACTCACTTTTCATAATCCTTGGGGACTTTGACGGAGCAAAATTAAACAACAAACTACCAAAATATAGACAGCATATTAATTGTCCTACCAGGGATAATAACACACTGGACCACTGCTACACAATTGTTAAAGATCCATATCGCTCTGTTCCACAGGCAGCTTTGGGGCACTCTAATCACTGCTTGGTTCATCTTATTCCAACCTACAGGCAGAAAATCTGCAAAGCCTATGATCAAAACAGTGAAGAAATGGACCAACGAGGCAAAGCAGGAACTTCAAGACTGTTTTAACTGCACCGATTGTTTTTGAAGATGCAACTGGCAACCTGGACAAACTGACTGACACTGTTTCATCTTACATTAGTTTCTGTGAAAACTGTGTGTGCCAACAAGACCAACTGTACATACAACAATAACAAGCCATGGTTCACAGCCAGAATAAGACAACTTCATCAGGCCAAGGAGGATGCTTACAGAAGTGGGGATAGAGTGCTGTACAAGCAGGCTAGAAACTCCCTGACAAAGGAGATCAGAGTGGCTAAAAGAAGCTACTCTGAAAAGCTGAAAAACAGGTTTTCAGCTGATCAGTGATCAGTGATTTCTGATCAGTGCAGAAAGGCCTGCAAGACATCACAAACTACAGAGGACTATTCCCCCCTGCTGAGGCAAAGACCCAGCTGACAACCTGAAATTCTTCTACTGCAGGTTTGAGAGGGACAAATCACAACCCTCATCCTCTACAGCCCAACAACAACAGCCCCAATCACACCTCTGGCAACCCCCCTACCCTCCCCCTGATACTCAGGCTGCATTCAAGATATGTGTAGAGGATGTGGATCTTCCACAGACAGAAAACCAGGAAAGCACTGGGTCCAGACGTTGTCTCCCCCTCCTGTCTTAAAACCTGTGCTGACCAACTGGCTCCAATCCAATGCAGATCTTCAACAGATCACTTGGGCTGTGTGACGTTCCCTCCTGCTTCAAACACTCCATCATCATCCCGGTCCCCAAGAAATCCTCCATCACAGCACTGAATGACTACAGGCCTGTCGCTTTGACATCTGTTGTCATGAAGTCCTTTGAACGACTGTTGTTGACCCACCTGAAGAGCATCACAGGACACTGGGCAAACAGGTCAGCAGATGATGCAGTCAACATGGGACTGCACTACATCCTGCCATACTTTGACTGCCCAAGGACATATGCAAGGATCCTGTTTGTGGACTTCAGCTCAAAATTTAACATCACCATTCCAGAAAACCTCCTTCCCTCATCTGTCAGTGGATCACCAGCTTCCTGACAGGCAGAAAACAGCAGGTGAGACTGGGGGAAGCCACTTCTGCTATTCAGACATTCAGCACTGGTGCTCCACAGGGATGTATCCTCTCCCCACTGCACTTCTCCCTCTACACCAACAACTGCACCTCCAAGGATCCAGCTTTTAAACTCCTGAAGTTTGCAGATGACACTACAGTCATCGGACTCATCCAAGATGGCAATGAGTCTGCATATCGGCAGGAGGTTGAACGGCTGGTGCATTCAGAACAACTTGGAGCTGAACACGCTCAAGACTCAGCACTGCTCCCCCTCACAACATCCAACGGCCCTGTGTCAACTGTGCAGACCGTCAAGTGTCTGGGAATTACCATTTCTCAAGACCTGAAGCGGGAGACCAACATCAACTCCATCCTCAAAAGGGCCCAGCAGAGGATGTACTTTCTGTGGCAACTGAGGAAGTTTGGTTTGCCACAGGAACTGCTGAGCCAGTTCTACACCGCAGTCACAGAATCCGTCCTGTGCACATCTATCACGGTCTGGTTCAGACCAGCCACAAAACAGGATAGGAACAGACTTCAGCAAACAGTAACAACAGCAGAAAAAATCATTGGTGTTCTCCAGCCCACCCCCCAGGACTTGTACTCTTCAAGAACCAGGACACAGGCAGGGAAAATCACTACAGATTCCTCACACCAGGACACAACCTTTTTCAACCCCTCCCCTCCGGCAGGCACTACAGAACCCTGTATACTAAAACTACCAGTCACAAGAGCAGTTCCTTCCCTCATGTCATCACTCTCATAAATAGCTGACCAGTATCATCTGCTATACTGTAGCTACACTTAGTTCTTCAGATATTTATTACACCCTGCTTCACATCTACAAATACTGTATTGTACAAATACTCATACATCACACTTTTATTCCCATTTGTGATGCACATTCAATTTCTTTATTCAATACTGCAGTGCAGGAAATATGACATGAACCATGTCAAGGCAAAGGATTGGCTCCATTGGCTTACTCTAGCCATGTCATCAGTGAGTCCTTCATAGAGTCTTTCTCATAACATCACCTCTCCTGTATTTTTTTTGAAGTTTTTTTATTTTAATATATACCAATTCATCCCAAATTGGAATGGCCAGCTCCCAGTTTACACACTGTAGACTCCCTCTGTTGGCCTGGAGAGGGTGTAGACTGCCACGTTTCCTCTGATAAACATGGAGTTTTAAAAAAAGAGTTTCATTTGGAGGGAGTAACATACAGTGGTTCAATCTATTACCCCAGATCTCTGCACAGGCACATCTAGTGCCATGTAAAGGACATGATCCCTCACCGGCTTCCCATTTCCTGCTCGGCCTGCTCTGTTTTAGATCTATCTTTGTTGCAACTGCCCTTTACTTTGTCTCTACTGTAGTTCATATCTAAATCCAATCTCCTTGTGTCTTTCTCTCTCTCTCTCTTTAGGCGAGACTGTCCCCAGTCACAGCAGACAGAGGGTTGAGGACAGACAGTTGTGTTCTCAATGTCAGCTCTTCTATCTATGAGGAGATTCAGCATGAGATGAAGAGAGCCAAGGTGTCTCAGGCCCTGTTTGCAAAGGTGGCCGCCTCCAAGAGTCAGGTACTTACATTTGCATGCTGGTGTGAATCTGATGAAGGTGACACACACAAATCTTTCCTATTGCATGGATGTTCAAATTTAGCAAATCTACCTCCTCAGTTAAAGCAAGGATGGGTGGTGTGTGTGGAGGAAAGCCCAGATAATCAACCAGCAGCTGTACTCTGCAGAGGACTATCATCAGTGCATCAGACTGCTATTGTGTCCTAAATTATCGCTTTAATAGTCGCCATACAAAAACACATGCACAGGCACACACACACACACACACACACATACCACTGATTTGTGCACAAAGACACACTGTACAAGCACATGCATGTACGCTGAATCACACAACACGCAGAGGCAAACAAATGCACTAATACACATACACACACAAACATTATTTGAGTCTTTATTGTTCTCAGTTTTATGTCGGCCCCATAAGCTTGTTATTGCCTTTGTTTTGAGGATAATTTCCTTTCATGGAATGGGGGGATTTTAGCTGTCTCATTTTCTCTTGCTCTTGCGCATATCTCAAATTTCCACTTGTCTTTCTTTCTTTTCTTTTTTTCTCCCTGTAACTTCCCTGTCTCTCTCTCTCTTCTCATCATCAAGATGTTAGAGGTCATTTAGTGGTCATGCCAATACAGACAGGTGGTCCAAAACCCCTGAGGTTCTTTTTCTATCTCTTCTCTGGCCTCCATTTTTACCTTACTTTCTCTATGTGGTCTTTACCTCTCTCTTTCTCACTCTTTCTCTCTCTGTATTACCCGGGCTGTTTGGCAGGCAGATCCATGCTGGATCTCTCTGTTCTATCTGCGCTGTGCATCTGGATGGCATTGTGTACTAGAGTTGGGCTTTAGCCAGGTGTGTGTGTGTGTGTGTGTGTGTGTGTATCAGACTGCTTGCAAACATAATCATGCTCCAGTTCATGAATCTGAAACTAACTTGGCTTTACGTTCCTCAATCTGCCACTCACAAGTCATGATGCAGAAAGAATTCTAGTTAATAAGAAAATCTTACCATCATCTTTCAGTTTTGCTATTAGAGCGTCTACACTCCTAAAAACTGACTTTATTTTTTGTGTTGTATATTGAGAGCAAACAAGAAATAGATAAAAAGCTTGGCAACATCAATATATATACTGTATACCAAAAGAAGGCTGAATATACTCATTTGCAGTTTGTTTCTGAAGTCAGACGCTCAAATTTCACCACTTATAACTACTTAAGTTCTAATTAGTCACAAAAGTACTGGGAGAGTAGGTGTGTGGGGGTGACATGAATTAAAACTTATTATATATATTTACATGGTGTTGTCATGGCAATTGTGATGTCACACCACTATGTGATCAGTGAATCAGAGATTCATTCTATAGAATAGATCAAATTAATAGATTTTAGAGAACATAAATATGTATGCATAAATATGACTTAGGTAGGCAAATAGTCTGACTCCATTTAAGATCATATCAACTTACTGTCACTTTCCTGTTTATATGCAACCAAGATGAATCGTGCACATTTTGGCAACAATAATCCCACACCATAATCTACTAAATATGTATCACAAAAAATGTTAACTCTAGGCTAATGTGAACAAAGTTAAACTTTAAAGCTGAACAACTAACATCTCTCTGAGTGGCGTTGTCATCCAGTACTTAGGGTAACAGTGTTCAACACAAAATCAAATTACATGTAGAGACCTCCTCTATGACTCAAAATAGGCAGAAAGACTGTAAGATATTGATAATCTGAGCTATATGAAGATGAGCTTGTTGATGTAGAACTACATACTAATTAATGGAATTAATGGACTAATTAGCAGAATGATTATTGTGATTAGCATAGCTAATGGATATGTTTACTATACTGTGGCAATTATGGCAGGACATTAGGCAGCTCAACTGCAATATTTTAGTTGATAGACAAAGAGACATTTTCTCCTCGCTTCCTCTTGCTTCACAGAGCTGTCAGATCAGGTCTGACAGAATCTTACCACAGGAGCTCAGTGGGTGTCAGAGTCTTGTTTAAAAAGAATACATGTGTGCTGACATGACCTCTGAGTGAAGGACAGATCATTTAATGACCACAGAACATCTATGTCTTACACAGTGGATTACTTGGTAAGCGCCTGTGTGTATGCTTCCTGTAGGGCTGGCTGTGTGAGCTGTTGCGTTGGAAGGAGGACCCCAGTCCAGAGAACCGAACCCTGTGGGAGAACCTGTGCATGATACGCCGGTTCCTCAGCCTGTCCCAGACTGAACGCGATGCCATCTATGAACAGGAGAGCATCAACACAACTGCACAGCAGCACTGCACTGACAGACTTACACTGCTCAGCAATGACAATACACTGGTAAGGCTACAAAAACAAGAGAAACACAATATCATTACACATAAACATTTTTTCATTCGGTGTTCTAAACTACCTGTGTCTGGTAGATCTTGCTTGAGAAAAATAATCCTCAGTTTCACAGAGGTTTTTGCATTTTATGTTACCAGCTACAGAAACAGCAGTCTGGAAAGATAACGCTAACCTTCCAATCATCATTTTTTAGAGAGCAGATTGTCCTCATCATGAGGGCTTGAGATGATGACCTGACTTTCTTTTTGTAAAGCTCATTGAATATTGAATATAATATGAATTTTACCAGAAATTTGAAAGACAAAGCATCACATTGAATGCCAATAGATCTCTAGGGTTTGCAGTGCAAAAGCAGCACAATAATGAAAGCCAAATGCCAAAGATGTCAGAAAAAAGGATGACTACCACATTAAGTTGTGAGGCTCATTAGTTATTTGTCTTTCATTTCCATAGTTTGTGCATTGATGGTTTGATTATAGCACAAATTCAGCAGAATTAACATGTGAAAAAATTGTGGTGTGTCCTGTTTTTGTGGAAGTACACTTTGTTGGATACCGCTGTATTAATATCAAGACAAGACAACTTAACATGTTATGGTTCAGACTGTGATCTGTTCTGTTGGTGTGGTGCAGAATATTCACCACACAGTCAAAGTTACAGTTCAAAATTACTGAAAGTGTTTGCTTGCAGTTGTTATGTGAGAGCAATTCTAATATAATAATAGCAATACAATATCTGTAATTTAGAGCTATAGAGTTTCCTTTGACAGACAGTACCCATCTAAAATGAATGGAGCACATTTCATGAAGCAATGAAGCTAATTCTTTAACAACTAGTGTTTCGACATTTAAGTAGAATCATTTAATGATTAAAAAATATTTAAATTTGTCCCTTATTGTTAAGACTTATCACTTCAAAGTATACAAATATATTTCCATCTAGGCTGACTTCACTTTATATTATGTACCATTAAAATATCAGAGTGTAATATGAACATGAATACCAGGAATGTAATTAAAGTGTAATATCCAACAATGCAAGTACGGCAACAAGGGTCCCTGGCTAGAATCGAACATTACGGTGTAATGCACAGTAACCATTCAGCTACCAGGACGCTCAAAGCACGGTTCTTACTCTAATTACTTCTAACCTCTTTCTCTTATCAGTATCAACGCCACTCTCCACTGCCACAGCAACACCATCTTCAACCCCATCAACCCTTGCAACCTGAGGCAGGACCTCACCTGTCTCCACGGCAACCATGCGCCGCATCACCAGCCGAGTCTGAGGCTGGGGGCAACTGGGGGCACTTGAGAGTACGTTTGCAGGGCAGGGGCAGTAGCAGTAGTGAGAGAGGTGACAGCAAGGACTGGGTTGAGGGGGGAAGAGGGGACAGGGGGATTTTGGGTGGGGACTGGGGTTGTACTGGGAGGGTGAGGGACAAGGGTACAGAAAGCAAGGAGCAGGTGAGAGGTGGAGATGAGGACGAGGAAGGCATAAATGAGAGCATTGGAGACGGTGAAGAGGTCAAGTTTAAGGAGACGCTCTCTGTGAAGTGGTCCAGTGTGAAGGATGAGGACCGAGGTAGAGTTGGGGTTTGTGTAGAGGCAGATAATGAGGTTAAAGCTGGAGATGAGGTCCAAGATGAGGGGTTAAAAGTGTCCCACGAAGCTCTGGGTATCCTGCAAAGCTTCATCCAGGATGTGGGCCTCAACCCAGACGAGGAGGCAGTCCACACCCTGTCGGCTCAGCTGGGCCTGCCCAAACACACCATCCGCAGCTTCTTCAACAGCCAGGAGCATGGACAAGGTCGAGACCAGCATCAACATCAGAGCCAGATCCAAAAACACAAGCGAGAAAATCAGCATGGCTGTACAGACCCAAACCAGTCACAGGCAGTCAGAACTACTGAGGAACAAGAGGAGGAAGGTGACACAAAGGCTGAAACAGAAGAAAAGGAGGAGGAGGAGGAGGAGGAAACAGGGAGAAATGATGTGAGCGAGATAACTATTTTGAAAGAGTTGGATGTTAGCACTCAAACCATTCCCCCTATGAAGGAAGAGCGGGAGAGCTACATCTAGCACAAACCCCAGTACATTCAACACAGGTTGAATGAGTCATACAGTATGTTCCCTGTGAGCCACTGAGGTGTTTTTCTTCTCTGATACAACACATCCTTGGTCCATGTGCAACTCAACCATTGTTACATACTATATTGAGTGCTGACACAGTGCTTTGGCGTGTTTATAGGGTGTCCTGAAAGGCTGTGGAAAGACTAATTCTATCTGTTTATACCACAGAAGGATGCTCGTATTCATAACCAGAGACCTATATTATATTTAGGAAACAGGTTCTGTGATTTGAGGTTCCCTAATGCACTTGAGACAGAAAATAACTGTGACTATATGTACAGATAATGTTATTACACATGGTTTCTGTGTAGATACTGCAAAGAGCCTCAGATTACAAATCACTGTTTAATAAGAGCAACTGTAGTTGACTGATCTAAAGTTCCAGAAATGTTCATGCCAGAAATGCCTTGTAGAAAGTGGCACTGCCCGTCTGTTTTTATATGATCCGTATCTCCATTGTTTGTATTGAAACTATGCTTTAGGAGTGTTTTGTGTTATGAATCAGATTTCTGCCAGTCATTTAAACGTTTCCTTCAGAAGCCTATCTTTAATTTCTTACATTGTTCTTGTCCATATTTGTCTGTAAAATATAATATTTCTGTTTTAAATTAAATGTGTACAAGAAAAAAGTCACTTGCTATTTACATGATGGCGTCATATGTCATTTTATGAACTTTGAGGACAAAGATTATAGTCATTTGGGAACATTGAGAGTTGAATTTGTGAATTATATATAGCAAGTGGAATTAATCCTATTTTAAGTGATGGGGCATCCTGTGCAATTTTTACTGCAGTGCTTAATAAATCAATTGATCAAACAATGAGTGAATAACCAAACTGATCACCGTGGGAGTATCTAAAATGTCCATTCTTGTTCCTATTTTGCAATTTTATTCACAATATTAAAATTTGTTAAGATCTAATTTGCTCCTGAGCAGATTATAGTTTACATACAGTATTTCTATCGTTGCATGAATTTGTAAGTCTGTCTCTCAAAAAAAAAAAGCTGTAAGTGTTATTTTTACACATCTTGTGGTTGTCGTACTTAACTGATTTATCGCCGTATGTAGCAGAAATGGACAAGAATATGAGGAAGTATTATGACAGCATAAAGTTTGCTTTTTGTTCTCCTTTTACACTTCACACAGAGCGAGCTGTACTAGAACTGAGTGCACAATGTTCTTCATATGTGTTTCCATGGAAGAAAGACTGCAGAGTTGAAGATTATGAGTGAAGTACATTCTGTATGTACATGAAATATTTATAACACAATGACAGCTCTTTCATTTGTAAAAATGAAGACTTTCAATCATAATTGTATTTTTGCGTTACTTCAATCTGTTCTAGCCATCTGATCTTTCAGTAGATTTTTTTTTTTCACAAAGAGTCTGACTACAATTAATAAAGATTTATGTGTTTTACGAGTGAGACTGGACCAGTAACTGTAAACTAAAAAAAAACAAACTAAACTTAATCTAAAGTTTAGTTTAGTGGTTTAGTGGGGTTTTTTTTTGACAAAACATAAAAATGTTTCTGAAAAAAACTAAACACTCAAACTGAAAGTGGGCACTTTTTACTCATAAAGACAGTGACACATGATGTAACTCAGGTTTAAGATCTCATGACAGAGGCTGAGATAGCTGGAAGGCCACCGTGCTATTTCTGTTTTCTGACAGATAAAAAGATGGTTGTTTTCATCCTTTAAACTCTACAACCAGGTCTTGAGTAGCATAATAGCAGCGGATGACGTTTGCACTTTGAAAATACTCAGTTAGGGTATGTTAGAAATGTATAGAATTGGATTTAGACACATTGAAACAAATGGAGAAGTAAAAAAGAAATGAGGCTCATTTATCAGAATACTATTTTAAGACATGCTTAAGATTTAATCAGTGGTTTCGATGTACACTGTCTGTACTGGTGCTATACTGTTATGATTTGCTCTGATGTGAGTTGTGAATTGGTGTCATTGTTTACAGCCATCAGACAATATTCTTCTGTGCTGATCACCAGAGCTTTCTGTACCAGTGGATCTGTGTCTCTCTCTCCGATCACATGCCCGTCAGTGCTGCCAGTGTTTTCTATCTTCTGTCTCTTTTCTATCTTCTTTTCTTTTCTTTTTTTTTGTTTTTGAACTGATATTTCTGTCTGTGTTTGTGTCTACCCCCGTCTGCCCCTGACTCTCATCTGTCTCTCCTCGGGACTTTTCACATTGCTGCTCACATACTATACTCAGACAGTGCAACATTCAAGCCCCATTTGGTCAGAATAGCTTCATAGAGTAATTCAATAAAGCAATGCTCTTTTCTATCATCTGTTTCCATGACGATACCTTAGTCAGGGCCAACGAGAGGCCATGAAAGCCTCATCATCAGTAATATTAGCTATAATAATGATGATAATGGCTCTCTTGAAATGCCATGCCTGTGATGATGATGATGGTAATGGTGATGATGATCATTACGACTGCTTTGTGTTAACCCCCACCGCCACACAAATACACACACACACACACAGCACCAGTGCACACATTTGACTCATTAATGCTATTTAAAGTCACCATGGACTCTTGCTTTTTCCCATCATGACCGTCATGCTGCTTTGGTTTAGTTTGTTTTTGTGTCTTGTGTTGTCGGTTTGAAGCACTTTGTGATGGAGGTGTTAATTAAAAGCACTCTACAGATAAACCTGACTTGTCTGACCTCAAAAATTGCTGTAATTAAGCCTCCATAAAACTGTCCTAATTAACCCTCGTGTTGTAGAGTCCCTTTGGTATTCTTGTTTATTCATGATGTGTTTTATTTCTCCATGGTGGTGTGGTGTCCAGCACAACATCAAGCTTAATAGATTAGCATCACTGTTCTATCTTTCTGATCATCCATATTGTTTTCATTCTACTTTTAAAGCTGTTGTTGCTGTTTAGATGCACATAAGGACCTGACTGAGAAGGACAGGGAAAAAGGTAAGCATAGGGCTATATAGTAGACTGCAAGGGGAATGCTCGCCATTAAGCCCAAATAGAGCAATCTTGGCAAAGATCTTAGTCTAGCTTGTGGTATGTGAGACAGCGGATCGTTTCTGCCTGCCTGGTGAGTGGCTATGATGATCAGTTATTGGAAATATCACCAACTCCCTGTAGGCCTCTGTATATATTCCAAGAGGTTAAATTTGACAAGGAAGTGCAATTTAATTTTGGCCTACACAATAAAAGATACACATTTTTTCACAGAGATAGATAGGCCCATGTGATGATGTCATTTTCCAGAAAACTTGGTCGAAATGGTGAAAGAAGATTCAGATTCTTTACTTACATAAGTAAATGTAAAACAGTGTATAACAGCAAAATATTATAAGCCAAATTTGCTTGAAGGGGCACTCCAGCAATTTAGTATTGCACTTCCATAAAGTTGGGGGCACTTGCAAGACACAGATAAAAAGAAAAGAATGGTCAACATTGTTCCAGCGGAACTTTTGGTTCACATCATGGGTCAATATCCTCCATAGGATCCTACGTTTCCCACAATGCTACTTGAAAGCATCTTTCATTAGACCTTCCCCGTCTGGTTGTATACCCATAACTGCATTTCCGTTCACCTGTTTTTTATGCACATTTTCAGTTTACAAATTAAAAAAAAAAAAAGCGAAAAAAGAAAAAGCTGAAATATCACAAACAAAAAATGTATACACTTGGCTGAGGTGGAATCGTTGGTGTAGCAATAAAAACAAAATGCAACAAAGTGCACTGGAAACAGACTTAGCGAATATATCATGACATAGACATGAAGCATGTGACTTAAATATCACTGTAAAAGCATTTGGCTGACGCTTTTAATTACATCTACAGTAGAAGCACCCTCTTCTTCTGCAATGGTTTAATGCCACCTGACAGGATAATTTAGCACCACCAACTCTTGATCTTTTTGTGGCCAACTCATAATATTTGCATAACAGCAATGGAAGGAAATGCACATTAACTTGCGTTTATTTTGCGGATTTTCTGGGAATTCAGTGCACATTTGTGCTACGTTTGGATGGAAACTTGACCCCTGTCTTTCAAACTTCATGTCTCCATTTTGCAATATAGGGTTTCTGTTACTAATTTTGTAGTCTCAAAGCCAAAACTGAAATGACTCAAGTCATGTCAATTCAGTAATTTTCCAGACCTGACAAAGCTTCTGCCAGAGCCACAGGAGACATTATACGACTGTTTTCAGACATTGAGTTGTACTAATCATTACTAGTAAGCTGATCTTGATGTGTAAAAAAGGGCCCCTTAAAACAATTAATAGTAAAAGTACTTATTATGCAGCCTGACCCCTTTCAGTGTGTTAGGATATATTATATTAGTGGATTATTATTATTGTTGCTGCATCAACATGTAAGCAGCATTATAATGTTGAAGCTGGTTGAGGGAGTGCTGATTTTAATTAGTTTACATATTGCTGTAGTTTATAGCCTATAGAACAGTGTATCATGTAAAATTATCAAATGTTTTGAAAAAATCTTAAACTGAAAAATAAATATAACTAATGCAAAAAGTACAGTATATCTGCCTCCTTTTTGTGTGTTTATGTATGTATGTGTGTATTGTACATTATACATTATACATTTATACATATTACCTAATTATTTCTGCTATTGATTGCAGACCAAAATTATTTTCAATGTCAAAGTACAGTATAGTTATCACTACTGCCAAAAAGGTTGACTGCACTTTTAAGTTCAACCAAATCTTCATAAAACACAAAAACCGGCCGTACACATATAGAACAATTTTACAATACGGTCTGAATACGCCACTAAAGGCATGTGTAGTCAATGTGGGAGCACTTCATATATACATATATATACGATCTACCTGCAAGCTGCTGCTGCATCGTCAGCCCTCAGCTCTCCGGTCACGTGATCCGTCAGCTGGTCTTCAGCACATCCGCCTGACCCGCTACTGTTTACAAACCACCAACATTTCCGAAACAGCAGAATGTGGAGTCGTGCATGACCGGGACAGGTATCTGAACCACAGTTTATGGATTATCATGTTCCACTACGGACACTTATATTAACCCGTGTGAGTATTTCTCTGCGTGTTTGCAGCAGCTGTGCGTGTCGGAAGTCGGGACAGGCCCGTGCGTCGGCTCGGTTACAACTTGCTAACGTTAACTAATGGCCAGGCTACCGTCACATTAGCTTACCTGCTTTCATGTCCATCTCTGGTCATATTCAGGCAGCTGTGACAGCTACAGCGTGTCGTTGTTAAGTTTATCTGAACAAGTTTAGACTCTTTCAGCGTTGCTTAGCCGACGCACGGTAAAAGCTAGCTGTAGTTTGGCGTCTTGCCCTGCCTGCGTAATAATAATCCCAGCGGCTGCATGGTGCATCATTCACGGTCATTGCGTTTTATGTCAAATTATACACACATTGTCTTGCTTTGGCTGTGAATTATAATATGAAAGATGCAGGGTTTTTTCTCTTTACAGCAGGTTTGCTAGTGTTGTGTGCCTTTAACCTACCATTTTCTCGGGCTGCGCCACCCTGCCTGACAGATTTAGTGATGGGTTCAGGGCAGTGCAGAGGATTGGTGAGAGCTAACATTGCCTGCCTGCACACTTTTAATGCGGTTTCACACTTATCTCCACACGTCCAAGGACCGTTTCAGTGTGAAAATGTGTGCAGGAAGAGTACAGTCTGAATGTTTGCAGGGTATTTTTGGACTAGAGAAAAAAAGCCTCTTGAATTAAGAAAGAAGGCCAGGGGTTGTGTTGTTGACCCTTACTAACTAAAACCCAACCTGTGTATTGTTTTGGGAGACTATAGCCTGGACTGCACGTGACTGCTTTACGGAACAGTGACGGGAAGTAGGTTGTAATTTTTTTTTATACTTGTTCAACTTCACAGGCTGTTCCCACAAACCGCTGACTGCTCCTGGATGTTAAAAAGTTTCTTCTTCCTTATTCTTCTTGCACCATCGCTCTTCCTGTAATGCAGTGGTTCACAACTTTTGTGGCTCAACCTAGGGCTGGGTGGTATGGACTGAATCAAATATCACAATATTTTTGACTAAATACCTCATTATTGATATTGTGACAATATTGTAGGGATGAGTATTGGTGTTTTCACAAAATATTCACACAATGAGATTTTTAATAGTCATCAGTAATGTGGATATGATGACTAAGTGGGTAAGTCTGGCAAGTTCATACAGTTACATCACTTTACTGTAATGCGGCCTTTGAAACCAGGAAAAGACAACACTTTTGCAGTATTGTGATATCCAAAATCTGAGACGATATCTAGTCTCATATCATGATATTGGTATAATTTGGATATATTGCCCAGCCCTAGCTTGACCCCTCAGCACTGGTTGAATATGTGAGAATAATGTGTCAGGCCTAGTTTTTAGAAGCACGAAGAGGTTAAATTATCCTTGAATTCACAAGGGGAAAAAAAAGCCCATGAGGAAATTAAGGGATTTTTTTCCCCCCCTCCTCTCTTATGCCGCTGATGATCCTGCGACTCCTTTTGAGAGGTTCCTGCTCCAGAGCTCGTATACAGAGAGATATCTGTCAAGTTTCATCTCTAGTCGTGTATTTGGTAATTGAATCAGTCAGGACCCAGCAAGTTCACGGTATTTGCCAAGGTTAAGGTCCCAAGCATGTTCTCAGCCTCTTGCGGAGCATGTGACTGTGAAGGCCCCTGGGCTCTTGCTGTGTGTTGAAGTAGAGGCATGTGAGTTTGTTTAGCTGGGGTGTTTCACTTTGACTAAACTTCAGTCTTCCTCTCCGACTGTAGCTGCCACTGACAGCTCCTCTCATCGCTGTTTGCCGAGCTCTTTGTGAATATTCATCCTCTGAAGAGTCAGTGTACTGTTTCTTTTTCTGAATTTATTTGACATCAGATGACTCTAGCAATCTTAGAGATGAAATGAGGCCTGAAAAACTTAAAATCTAGACTTATGTTAGAAATGATTGAAAGCAGAGCTGGAAATGAGGCTCCACCCTGTTCGTTTTGATAGGAACTACAGTTGTAAGTCAGTCAGATGTCTCTAAATGGAAATTCTGCAAGCACAGGCAGCACAACGTTTAATACAATTGACTAAGCTGGGTTTAGTTTCAGAATAGTTTAGCCTTTATGCCTTTTAGGCCAATGAGCTCGGAGCAGGCAGAAGCTTTTCTTCGTGTTTTTTTTTCCTTCACGTTAGATCAACATGAACATGGGATGTTTAGCATGTGGTCATCCAGCCAATACACGACCAAAACGTGCCTCAGTGCTTGTGAGAAGAGCTGAAGTGAATTTGAATTTTGCCAAGTTGGCTGTCGTGTTGAGGTGAGCCCCGAGCCCCTTAACTGTCAGCTGATCTGCAGCTCTGAAATATTCTCATGTTACTAAGGAATGTGATGCTGTAGCTTTAATCCAGTGGAAAGTAGAGGAAAGTTTTAGGCTCCAGTCCAGTGATATACATATATATGTATATATATATATATATGTGTATGTATGTATGTATGTATGTATGTATGTATGTATGTATGTATGTATATATATATGGTTCCTTTCAGATTGAGTTTAAAGGGATGTGAAAGGGGAAGTGTTTCGTACCACAAATTCATAACAATTATTGAAGGAAGAGGCTCGGACCTGAATTTTGTGCTTCACACTGCCTAAATTATTGGCACTGCTTTAGGTGATCATTCTGAACTGAAACAGAAAATGGTCAAGAAGTGTTAACGTATGTAACAATATACTGTAGTGGCTGCAGTTTGACTTTTTACTTCATGGCTGCTGTTGTTGTAAATCCCAGGAACAGATCTTCTACCTCCGAACAGATGGACGCGGCGTTATTTGTCTGTTGATTTATTTATACATTTCATTATGTATTGATTTGATTATTTCATGAAAGATCCCTGTTTTGAATTATTGAGGTGTCTCCAGGTGCAGCAGGTTGAATTATGCAGAAGCTAATTTGCGTTGATTATTATGTAGTAAAGTTAGGATGTCATTTCACGTACGACTCCGGGAGGAACTAATGAAGGCAGCAGAAGGCTAAGAGAAGAGTGGCTTCAGGCAACTGTGCTGCTAACACAGCGAGGCCTCAAGTTTTCCGTCTGCATCGTCTTTCCCTCACTCACAAAGGCTTGTACAGACACACAAGACATGTGTCCTCAAAAGCATGAGAGATCTGTAAAGGCCTCTTTAAAAAGTTTAGAATGAATTTATTTTTGGAATGAAGGAAGGGACGAAGTGCTGGATGTGTTTGCGAGCCTGTGAGGGGAAAAATGTGCCTCAAAATATCTTCTGACACTTTGTGACACTTGACAGATTTTAGTGTGATAGTGATAATATGAATGAATATTCTGTGAGAATATTATTATTTTTGTAGTCACTCAGGAGACTTTATATATCTTTCATGTCAAAGAAAAACTAAATCAACATGATATAACTGGAGATACCTATTCACAACATTCCTCTGTCTTTCCCTATAGTTGTGGATTGGTTATTTAATGGGATAATGTCCTTTTTATGAGAGAGGGGAGAAAAACCCCACAGACTTAAGGAGAGCATTAGTCTTGGAGGAGAACAGATGTTTCCTAAGAAAACAGGCACATACATTATGCATATAAAATTATTTCTATTTTGATGGCGTGTTGCTGATTTATTGAGCAGTGTTCCATTCACATGGTTAATAGGTTTAAGAGATGCCTTTGTTGTGTTATTTCCACAATTAATAAAGCGAAAGAAAACATAATGCTCTGTGGAAGCGCGCTATTCTGTAGGCCTGTGTATTAGGCTAACCATATTCATAAACGTGGAATAATCCCAAGCCGGATAAAGAATGGAGGCAGAATTGGTTAACCTAGATTGCAGCGTCTCACAGAGAAAGTGAAACTTTTCTCAGAGCTGTGATGGTCTGGCAGAGAGGAGAGGAGCTGGCTCAGGATTTACCTGGAGAGGATGTTCATTTTATGTTGTTTGTTTTTGATGTGTTTATTTTATTTTGGGTTCTGGTTCTGATTTTTTTTTTTTAAATGAACTTGCTTTGTCTGCTGCTGAACTGGACTATTTGACAACAATAATTAGGCTGTAAATTCTCACATTTAGCTCTGACTTTGTACAGTATGTATGTCTGATCTGACTATTAGGGCTACAACGAACAATAATTGTTTTTTTAGTAATCTGTTAATGATTTCGTCTAGAGCTGCGACGATTAGTTGATTGACACAAAATTAATAGGAAACTATTTGGATAATCGATTGATTGTTTTGAGCAACTTTTTTTTTTTTTTTTAAGAAGAGGAAATGCCAAAATTCTCTGGTTGCAATTTAAATGTGAATATTTTCCGATTTCTTCGTCAGGTCAGTGTTAGTTCAACTGAATATCTTTGGGTTGTAGACTGTTGGTCAGGACAAAACAAGAGGTTCCATCTTGGGTTTTGGGAAACAGTGATTGAAATTTTTCACCATTTTTTAACATTGTAATAGATCAAAAATTAATCAATTAATCAAGAAAATTGCAATTTCTCGCAGGCTCAAATGGTTTTGTTGAAATTGCTTGTTATATCCAACCAACAGTCAAAAACACAAGATATGCATATAATGATAGAAAACAGATACAAGCATTAAAGGCCTACATTTATTGGTAAACAGCTTAAACAATTAACCAATTATCAGTTGTTGCAGATGAATTTTTTAGTTACCTTGGTGCTGTTGGCTAACTTCTGAAATGTTTGTCCTGATTAATTAAAGTCTAATTTGGCCTTCTGGACTGGACTGTAAGCTGATTGATTGGTTGAATGTTTGCTTAGATGTCATTGGTTTCTGTAGCTGTTGTCATTATAATCGATTCAGACTACTTCTTGAAAATAACTGCACAAGTAAAGTTAGATCTCAGAAATATTTAGATATTTAGAATTTAGATTTCATGATGGTAATTGGATAAGGTCAGTTTATTGTCTAGATCTCCTGCACTGCACCCTAAATTCACTGATGATGACATTTACAGTTTCCTTACCCTTATGTAATTGTTTGTTTATTCATTTTCTCTTGGGGTCATAGATTTTTCTGATTTATGTGATTTTTTTTTTTTTTTATGTTTTTCCAATTGCCAACATGCCATTTCTATAATTTGATATTACTTTTTAATTTACTGTAGTAGTGCCTGAATAATTCCAGACTCACCGTTCATACTGTCTTTTGTGTCATGTGAGGACCAGATTGTTGGTATCAAAATATATAATTAATGCATTAATTTGCCTACTTAATGACCTAATTAGCATTACTGCTTATGTTTAATATATCACAGAGAGTATGGCGGGACATCAGGCAGCTCAAGTGCTTCTTGTTAATTTAAGCCATTCTTCACTGACTGTAATCAGTGTCAGTGCTTTTATTTTATGCAGCAAAGTTGTGTTAAATGCAAAAGGTGAATAAACTGTAGCTGTGATCATCACAACGCAAAGAAGTGTAACCAAAGTTGTCAGTTTTGTTTTCTGAAAAGTATTTTTTTTTAATATTTATATCATGTTCTCATTAGTTATCTCTTGTTATCATGTTGTATAGTGAATTTAATGTCAAAGCTTTATGGTTTACCTTCCATTTCCTTCTTTGTTCCTTTTTCATTAGCGATTAACATGCCTTTAATAACACCAAATAATTTTTTTGGCCCTCTAAAGAGCAGTATTATTTATTTCTCCTTACGCTGAAGGTGTTTTATTTCATTATTGTCCCTTCTTCCTCTTCCAGAAACATCCTTATCTTCTGAGTCTTGGCTGAGGAGAATTACAAGGCTGTGACAGTAAGTAGTGAGATAAAACATTTCAAAAATGTTTATCGTTGGTTAGTTAGTTAGTAGCAGGCAGACTTTACTTTCTGCAGTAGTTATTTTTTGTTCGCACCCCTTCATGGAGAGGGCAGAGGTCACGGTCAGCTAGAGAACAGCTCAGCAGGATAGATGCATGTCAGCACAGTCTCTGATCGAAGGTCAGTGTCCCTGACCCGTTTAAATGTAACCTATTTTGCTTTATCACTGGGTCTTTTGAGAGTTCAAAAGTCATCCATAACGTGACATGTGATACTCAAAGTTTGACTTGTGTTCTTGCTGATCTGCTAGCTGCACTGCTCTGCTAACCTGTGATGGTTATTTTCTTCAGTTTTGTCGTTTGTTTTACTCCCTCCAGGTCCGGCTGGGTCGCCGTCATGCAGCACCCCAACTTTGAGACCCGCCACCCGCTCCAGACAGACGAGCAGCAGGAGACGGGCTTCGACCCGCTCAACAATTTCAACAAGAACCGCAGCAGTACGTCAACTCTCGGTCTTAGCTGTCAGATACTAGACTGTCCTGGGACTTAGACGCACGCTATATACATATCAGTGCTTCTGTCATGTTGCCCTTAATTGAGTCCTCTTTTGTTTACATGTTAAAGAACCAAGCTCTAGATATTTCTTTAAGTCACTTCATAACCTCCTAATCCCCTTCAAGAGATAACAGAGGCCTGAACAGAGACTCTTACCTGTAGTCGAGGCGTAGAGTAGAAGAGACAGTCACAGTAAGTACAGAAAAAGAGAAAAAGAGAGATAATAATAAAAAAAAAAGAAAGAAATTTGGAGCTGACTGTGAAGTGTGAGTCACAGACGTGGCTGGCGACGCCCCCGGGCTGAGGGTGTTTTTTATGTTTACGAGTGCGTGTGAGAGATGGAGAAAATGTTGGGGGCTGGCGTGTTGTGGAACTGATGAATATTCATACTGATTGTCCCTGTGGAATGATCTACTCCTGTAATTAATGTTGATAGACAGCTCTCCGACTTGAATGCATGTTCACCTGCAGGACAAATTAGACTTATTACTGGCAATGAAGACAAAGAGGAGTACGGTGCTTTACTGTGTGTCGTCACTTTGCCTGCTTCTGGCTCTTTTTATTCTCTCCTACATGGTTAGAAAGAGGCCCCCAGGATTTTTGATGAGTCATTTGGAAGCAGTAAAAAGGCCAGTTCCTTGTTATGGTAGTTGTCAGAGGTTATGTTTTTGTTTATGGCCCTGTGTTTATGAGCTTTAAAAATTATTGATCCCTAGTTTTACTCCCTAGCTGTGATTGTTTACGTCTCCCCCTTGTGGTTGTGTGTGTGTCTGTTTTTTAACAGGAGGATCTCTTGACAGCAGCAGTTACTCACAGTCTCAGTCAACCTTCCTCTCATATAGGTGAGTGTTTGCAGTATTTCCTTGTGTCGGCGTACCGTAAACTCTTGGCCCGACTCAGCTCTCCAACCTCTTGATTCACTGCTGGATGACACATTAGATGGAACGCTGTGCCCAATTTGGGGTGAGAAGCTCATAAATCTCCTCGTCCTCTGCCTCCTCTCCCCATGCGCAGGAAAGAATGGGACGACTTGTTCCTCAACAGTAATTACCTGGCCAGGATCCGGCAGGCAGGCATCAACGGTCGACTGAGGAGCAGCCGCTTTCGGAGCGTATGCTGGAAGGTAACTGCCAAACGGATCAAGCAGTCCTATCGAGTTTGATTAGAGTGGCTTAGGCAATTTCACCGCTTCAGAAAACACCGCAGTTCTGGCAGCTTGAAGGCCTTGTTTTGGTGGTGAATCGGTGTGCGGTTTGGGAACAGCAGCCTAGAGTTTAGTTTTGAAAGTTTTCTGCATATTCATGACTTCTGTTTAGATAGCATGCGCTAACCTGTGTGCTGGGTGTCTGCAGTTATATTTGGAGGCTCTTCCAGAAGACAAGAGTCAGTGGATCAACAAGACCAAGGAGCTCCGAGCCCAGTATGAGAAGATTAAAGAGACGGTGAGAGCACCTCTCTGTGGCCGTTGTCCTCAGCGTGATGACAAACAGTCAGAAACCCAAAGTTGCAGAGGTTTCTTGTCTTTTTGCAGACATTTCTGCTGCATTAAATAATCCCCTCAGTTATTTTTCCAGATACAGTGGTCAGAATTTTATTAATATTATTCTGAGGAACAAAATCACTGACATTTTATAGAGAACAGATCCTATAACAGCCTATTTTTTGCAGTAGTTGCTTGATAACTCAAGTCACAATATGATCATGCGTTTTTAGCTGTGCAGCCCTTGAGGTATTAACTGTGACCACTGATCTGTGAACGGTCATAATGTACAGCTGTGCGTTTGGTTTTTTTTTTTGTCACAGCACATCACGAACCCTCGCAAGGCTGCAGGCCAGCAGGACCTGGTGGTCAACAACCCGCTGTCACAGGATGAGGGGGTGAGTGTGTGTGTGTGTGTGTGTGTGGTGTTCGTTCTCTGTCTGCCAGTCAGTCAGCTGTTTATATTTGCATTTAAAATATGACTCTAATACATTCCCTCCAGACTGTGTTGTTGTAATAATTATAGACTGTTTCAGTGATTCATTGTTGATTCATAAACAGATTGAATTATAAAGCCATTGAATTAGGCATTAATGAGGCATAATTAGAATTAATAAAATATTTAAAAACATCTAGAAACTAATCTTGTTTTTTTTTTCTATTAATTTATTTTACACCTCACAACTTGTCTACTACTTTACCACTTACAGTCTCTGATTGGGTGATGGTGTGCACCCAGAAAACCACACTCATAATAACACAAAGGTAACAAGAGCTCTTATTGGCCAGCTGGAGAAGTTGGTAACACTTAATTTTATGAGTCTGTGCTTCCCCAATATTTTTTTTTATTCTTAGGATGCGCCCTAGGAAGGATTATGTAATTTCTTACTCTTTATATAGGAAATAGTACAATTCCAATTCATTGCAAGTGTAACTTGAATGTCTTTTAATCATTGCACGGCAGATCAGCTGCAAAACAAGATGCAAAAATAAAAATTGAAATCAACAGCTGCTTCAGTACCAAAAGCAGCTGCTGGAATTAGTACCAAATTACATAGTTCTTTCAATGAAACTTCCTTGTTACTGTAAGAAATTAGGGACCCAAAAAATGATGTGTTAACGGGGCATTTTAGGTAAACTCATGATACACAAAAGTCTGCTGAATTACACCAAAGTGGCTTTTCTCTTACGTAATTAGAATTTCAGTTTTTGGTTTATTGATCAGACAATAACAGAACTGCAAAATGGAGTTGAGTATTGTTAAAAAAAAAGTTATAGAAAACTAAATTAAAAAGACATTTTGATCCATCTATCTTTGGTTAATGGATTGATTATTTTATTAATTCATTCACTGTTTCTACTTTCTGTGGCGCCACAGTCATCCCTCTGACAACCAATTTGTCATTTGTCCTCCCCTGTCCAGAGCCTGTGGAACAAGTTCTTCCAGGATAAAGAGCTGAAGGGGATGATCAAACAAGACGTGTTGAGAACGTCAGTGTCACTACCATACTGTTTGTTAAATTGCTTTATTTTATTGTCTATACTGAACACCCCAAAGCCTTCTGCTGTCGACGTGAAGTAAACTCCTCCTCTCTTTTTTTCCATTCACTTAAGGTTCCCTGAGATTTGTTACTTCCAGGACGAGGATGTGAGGACCAAGCTGACAGACATCCTCTTCTGTTACGCCAGAGAAAATGAACAGTTACTTTATAAACAGGTATAGGCTTTCCTGCAGAGCCATAATGTTTATAGTCTAGTCTATACATATGCGTGCGTGTGTGTGTGTGTGTGTGTGTGTGTGTAGGCTTTTCAGTGATCAGTCAGCTCAGACTAAGGAACAAAATGCTTTTGTAACCTAATCATTATCAGTGTCTGTAACAGGTGCCAGTGAATGAATAGACGGCTAGTACAGCAACTTTTTTGCAAACTCGAAGTGACACATGGCTGGGCAGTGGCTAACAATATCTAAATTAAACCTGTCATCACAGATTAGAAACCTCGTGCATCACTATTAAAGAAAGACTGACCACAAATGAACCATATTCTCTCTCTCTCTCTCTCTCTCTCTCTCTCTCCCCCCCTGCCCTCATACACCCCTCTACCTCTGTCTCTTCCCCTCTGTGTGTAGGGGATGCACGAGTTACTGGCTCCCATAGTGTTTGTGCTGCATTGTGACCATCAAGCCTTCCAGCATGCCAGCGAGACAGCCAGCCCCAGGTCAGTTCCTACAGTACTACCTGTGAAACTGTATCTGTCACCCGCTACAGTAGTCGCATTTAACACCTTTTAGATCTGCTTCTGCTTCTCTAGCTGAAATATTTCTGCATTTATTTGGGTACGGATCAGTTTCAGGATTCTCTCTTTTTTTTCCCACAGTGAGGAGATGAAGTGTCTGTTAAACCCACTGTACCTTGAGCATGATGCCTAGTGAGTGCACTCTTATTATTGGACAAATAATTGATAACAGTAATGTGCTAGTCCAGAATGAAAAATTTCATTACTTTTCACATAATCTGAAATGGTTCACATGTCTATTTTCATCTCTCAGTGTGTCCCTTCTTTGTTTTCTTGTTTTTTTTTTTATTTCTTTCTGTCTCCACTCACGCACACACAACCTGCTGTCTATAGTGCGTTGTTCTCCCAGCTGATGGACACAGCAGAGCCGTGGTTCTCCAGCTTTGAGAGGGAAGTGAGGAGGGTGAGTTTGATCGGTTTGTGATGACATGAAGAAGACTATACTTGGTATGCTGATGTAAGGCTATTGATGTTAGTTCTAGTGTGCAATAAAGAAAAAAGAAAGTAATTAACACTTGAAAACACTTGAAACAACTTGCACATTTTGGCTTGATATGAACTCAGACAATTGTATGATCTGCCAAAAAGAAACTGTGTATTTGTCAGTATTGCTCCTTTTCAACATGTGTGGTAAATGTTTATCATATGGTGCAAACTGATGTTTATATAATGATATGCTAATTACATTATGTTCTCCTACTCCAGGGTAAAGAAGAGATGCTGACCAGCATCCCGTTTGCTCGGCCCCAGGACTCAGGGCCATCTGTTGCCATAGTGACCAAAGTCAACCGCATCCAGGACCAGCTGGTGAAGAAGCACGACGTGGAGCTGCACATGCACCTCAACCGGCTGGAGATCGCCCCACAAATCTATGGCATGTCAGTACACACAGCTTCAGTTCAGCGCTACCGCTCCTTTTCTTGACCCTCACAGTTACCGTGTTTTTGATCGTGTCTTTGTGCCCCTTCAGCCGGTGGGTACGTCTGCTGTTTGGCCGTGAGTTTCCACTCCAGGACCTGCTGGTGGTGTGGGACGCGCTGTTTGCTGACAGCATCACTCTGGACCTGGTGGACTACATCTTTGTGGCCATGCTGCTCTACATCCGAGATGCTCGTACGCTCCATTACTGATATAATCCAATAAAGCCATGTGTTGTCTTTGCAGCATGTGATTTCATGAGACACACTTAACTGGAAGAATGTGATTTACTTCACCTCATTTAATCAGATGGAGTCATATTGCTTTAAATAGAATATAGTAGATCTTGACTACCATGCACACAAGCAAGAAATAGGTTTAAGCTCTAATGTTGGCGAGCATTGCCCCTACTCAAGTGTCTTTTAGTAAGACACTGAATCCCTGCTGTTGTACAGCAGATGCTAAGGAGCCAAATGTACATGAATGTAGCATTTCAGAAAACCTTTCGATCAGT
The DNA here is from genome assembly GCF_910596095.1 of Thunnus maccoyii. NCBI lineage: Eukaryota > Metazoa > Chordata > Actinopteri > Scombriformes > Scombridae > Thunnus > Thunnus maccoyii. The sequence continues at coordinate 20,268,990 of NC_056547.1, forward strand.
CTGCACTTTCAGCTGCTGTTCTGTGCACACTTTGAAAGAGAATGTCGTTTTGACACTCTTGATTGTGCACTGGATGAACAGTAATGCAGTTGTGGGTAGGTCAGTTGTCACTGGGATGCTTCCTAGCAGGTGGTGTTGTTCTTATGTTTTTCTTCCCCGTCCCATACTGGAGAGGTCCCAGGTTTGATCCTAACAACAGATTAGATCTAAATTTTATAACTTATCAATAGATTGGATTGGTTGATTCAGAAATGTACTATATTGGAATGGATTCTAAAGTTATTTTGAGGCATCACTAATACTGCATTTGTCCATCTGTCTGTTTCAGTCATTGCGAGTAACTTCCAGACCTGCCTGGGCCTGCTAATGCACTACCCTCCAATAGGAGACATCAATGCTCTGCTGCAGAAGTCTCTTTTCCTCAGAGATCCCAAAGTAAGGAGACAAACACACTTGTATAGTTATTGGCAATTGATTATACAGTACATGGTGATTTTCTTTCTTTCACCCTTTCCCAGAAGGTTTCGATGTTGCTTATCAAGCACTTTCATTATGCCTAACCGGTCACAAGTTAAAATGGGGAAGAGAAAGGGAGAAATGTTCAAACAAATAAATCTTCCTGGAGCTTGAATTCGAGCTGAAGGTGCCCCCTCCTCCTGTATTTATTCAATATAGCAAAGGAGCTACTATGCTAAGAAAATGATTTTCATGTTTTCTGCAGAGGGAGGAGAAGATTTGCAGAAGTATAAGCTAGGTGTATGCACACACAGGCAGGGTCTTGAGTCTGATGAAGAGCAGTAGTGCTCTAAATGTCACCTTGATGCAATAAATTATAGGTGGACATTGGAGCCCTGCAGTGTGCAAGCTGTTTTTCCTTTTTTACTCAAGATTTGCAGAAGTGAAACACTCACCCACACACAAATCAGTGGGCTGAAATCCTAGAACAACAGTCATGTAGTGTAGACCAGAACCTTCCGCAGCTTTATTGCTTTGTGAGAAAAATGGAGTTAAAATTGGCAGCAAATGTTTCAGTTCCTCAGACTCATTGGTTACATTTATGGTTTATGAAGGTATTTACTGTAAATAAACAAGGCACAGGTGCAATAGTAAATAATAAAGAGGAAGTGCAAATCCAGTATACGCATGTTTGATATTTACATATAATGAAATGTATGTAACAGATGATCCTGTGACATTGAAATAGACCTAGAGATCACTTGCAGATCACGCACATAATCTCACATGTAATGCCTCATAAATAGGAGTATAAGAAAGAAAATAACTAATTCTGCAAGATTACTGTAAAAAAAAAATTGCATTACAGCTTCCTAGAAAAATATTCTTACATGAGTGGGGGAAAAAGTGGGATCCTCTGCTCGTGTATATCTAGAAGAAACAAGATGAGTTCAGATGTTTATTGAGACCCAGCGGCTTTTCAGTCACAAAAAAAATATATCCATTTACCCTCTTGTTTATGAAGTTGTGTCTCCAAGGAGACCGGACCCTATCTTATTATCAATAAGCTTCATTTGAATTCTTGGAAGTGAGATGATTTCATGTCCCTGCAATTGATTACACTCCCTGTTCAGCCATGCGGGCTCTGAGTTAGTGACTAGTATGAAATGTTTACTAGTTTGATGTTGATTGTAAAGGGATGGAAATTTGGCTTTGACATGGTTCACAAGTAAGTGAAACTTTACTGGATTTTTGATGGATTCGAGCTTTGCATACTGTACCTCTTGCCACAGATTGCATGTACAGTTTTGTTAATTTATTTTCAAACTCCTCACGTCTAATACAAATGTTTTTATCTCATGACCATTGTTTGTTAAGGCATTGAGCCCTCTGTTTCGTGTGCAGATAAGCTTTCAGTACACAAAATCATGAACATGAACACAGTGGAGATGATTATAACTGCCCAGTGTAATAAAGGAAAATCCCACTTCTGAGTCTGAACATGAAAACACTTTAGTTCCTGAAAATGTCACTGCCAAATTGTAGTGGTTACTTCCTACTGCAATGATGTAATCATCATTTGTAATCTTTGAACATTTGACCACTAACTGTAAGACAGTGACAGTGAAAACAAGATGATGTGTCGACACCTTTTGAACTTCTGCAATCTTGGTTAATGTGAATATATACTAAATTTCGAAATAATTTTGCACATTTTTCCTGTCGCTCTCGTGTTTCACTCTCTTTACCTATCACACACACACACACGCTCAGTCGGAGACTCTCACGTACTACTCCTCATACACAGAAGGTTCACATATCAGCCACTGACATGTATGTGCACATTTTAATCTAAAATTACCAACTCTTTGACCTGAGCAAGTTACAAGCAATCCTCTGTTCTCCCTCCAAACTCACTGACCCACACACCCAAACACGACGACTCTCCACGCTCCTGTCCACTACTCTCCTGGGATGAAAATCCAGGAAGGTGCTGATCCCGAGTGACAGCGTTAGCCGCAGGTGTATGACCGTGTCACACCACGTCCACATCACGGTTACACCTGGGGGGTGACATCATCCTTATTAACAGAGGGGCGAGAGTGCAGAAAACAGGCTTGTATTTCATAAGTACTGACTCAGAAACATCAAGGCACATGTATTTGCTTGTTTACGTAGTCATGCATGCACAGAGACGCAGAACTGCGCAGGTTGATGTGTTTACTCGTACGTTACCTATGTATCACGCACAGCTGTGACTCTTTTCTGACTGATTTTGCTACTATAAAAATGGTTTATTCTGTCTTTCTCCTTGTAGAACAATCCACGACCTGTCAACTACCAGTTTCAACAGAACCTGGATTACTACAAAACAAGGGGAGCTGACCTGATGAACAAGACCCGGTAAAAGACACACACATGGCTATTCTTTAACACACATCCTCTGCAGATTTATAACCATCACAGAGAACTGAGATCACAGTTAGCTTGGCCTCACTGCAGTCATAACACATTTCAGTATTCATCAGTTTTCATGTTGGGGGGGAAGTGCCAAAATGTTTAAAAAAAACAATTCCAAAAAACACTCCTGTAGCACAATTCACTTCTTACACTGCTTATAGTGTTTTCAGAGACTTTTGAGATGTGCAGCCCACCACAGAGAACTGAATGGCTTTTATCTTTTATTTCAAACTGATGCAATAGTTGAGTAGTTGAGACTAGTTTTGTTCTCGTTAGCACATTCAAGAACAGAACGCTCTGACATTCAGGACTTGAACATAAAACAACACATTTTTTCCTACATGAGGCAACAAGTTTCACAGTTTTTCTTTTTTTATGGTGCTGCATGTTTGCTTGTTGTTTGTCCTCTGAGATTGGTTTACTGACAAGAGAGCAGCTCAATGATGTTGCTCTCAAATCTCAGCTGTTGGAGAGTCCTTTAATGCATAGGTTAATATCCCTGCTTATAATGTTGTTAGCATGCAACTATAAGAGAAATAAAGGTGTTGAATTCTTTGCTGTGATGGATTATCTATCTCAAGCAAGTTTTTATGCTCTGGGAAAATATTATGTAAACCAATGGCTGCCTAGCAGGTAGGAAAATAGTCTAAACGTTTAAAGTTTGGTTTGGAAAAGGGGCAGCAGTAACAAAGTATCTATGATTTGTAGTAAAACATCCAAAACAATCATGCTCATGTCCTGTATGTAAGCTTTTTCCCTCAATCTCATTTCAACTCCATCATTAAATCCTTGTTTCCTGCCTTTGTCTCCAGCTCCAGCTCCACTGTAAAAACAGCTCCCCTCAACATCAACAAAGTCTCCAGCAGCCTGCTGAGCTTCGGCAGGAAGCTCATTGCTCCAGCCATGTCGAGCGGGTCCAGCGGCATCTCGCCAATCAACAGCGAGGTACATTCCTCCTCCTCGTCCTCTTCATCCACCTCCCCCGCCTCAGCCCCTGCGCCCACCCTGTCTCACCCACTTGCTGAGCCTCCATCAAGCCAGGCGCCACCGCAGAGCCAGAGCCAGCACTACCGCCTGCTCAAGTCAGAGAGCATGCCTGTCCATCTCAGCAAAGGTGAGCAGCAGGACTCACTACAGACCCAAAGGAAAACTGCTCGAGATCTGTTTCAGGACAGCTAAGTTGTGCATTTTTGTTGGCAGTTATGTAACTGGTGAATTAGCTGCATGTAGATGATGTGAATGTCTGCATCCGCTGGTTGGTGTGGATGTGGCAGCATCAGCTTTGACTCTCCTGTCTGTTAGATGTAGTTTCAGGTGGAGTGTCTCAGGTCTCTCTCCCAGCCCAGACTCACACTGACACACAAGGTAACTGCTACCATGGCAACTGCTTGTGTGACACCCCCCCCCCCCTCCCCTTCCTTTGCGCTTCTGTCACTGTCCTTGCATGTTTAAGTACCAAGTGTGACATTGACTGTTTGGTCATCTGTTTCTGCTGCTTAATCTAATGCTTAAAAGTCGCCATCCAGAATCCTGTTAGAGTATTACAGTAAACAGTAGTGTCCACTGCATGTAATAGTGAATATCGACCAGCAGAGGGAGATCACAGCCAGCCACATCAGTAGCATAAGCATCATGGATGTGTTGTGGCATCTGTCGTCAGCATTGCTTTGAACATGTACTCAAGAGGAAGCTCTCCTGTGTTTGTGCTTTGTTTCTGTATCACTGTGGCTGCAAATTTTGTTAATTGTGTGTCATGTTTTTTTGCAAGTGTGCTTGTGTTCTTTGTACTGAGAAAACTGCAAAAAAAAAAAAGGATTTCGTCATGTCTGTCTCTGAGGAGCCTGGAATAATTATAGACTTAGAGTTTTTAATTATAATCAGTTAATAAATAAACAGATACATATAAAAGGCTATTGGAAAAAGATTTATTGAAATTGCATTTTTGAATGATGGATTAATGAACATTGGTCACAGAGCAGCAGCAGCTGCAGCTCTGATTGGTCTGACTCTACACATGACTACCACCAACTCATAGCAGGTGGCCAATCAGAGCCCCTGCTGCAGCGTGGTGGGTTGGACTTATTCAAATAAAATTTCAGCTGACACATAAGTTTACATAAAATAACTTTTCACATATAATTAACTTTTTTGTTAATAATCATTTAAATGTATATGAAATTAATCACTTAGTAAATGCTTTTTATAGTATTTTATACTATTACTTAGCAGTATTTCTGTAAGTATTCTAGTGCAGGCTTCATATTCTGGTTTTACCCTTCCTGCTCTAAATATAGATGGTAGATATTAAAAGAAAACCTTAAAGATCCTCTCCACACTTATTATATTATTATATAGTTTGTAATAATTTGTGTCTCATATAATTTTTCCACAAAAAAGTTTAATGACTTAGTGAAGAATTCTTAAAATTACATCTACTCCTTCCTCCTAATTGAAAATACAGAATATATGAATATGGAAATGTCTTTCATGCTAAAAGTGTAACTTGTTTGCATACTGGCCTACTACTGGCTTCCATACTAGATGTGGTGTCACAAATCATGCTAGAAGGTACATCAGATTTTAGGCAAACTCAGATTTATTGTGAGCACAGAAAAACTTCCCCCTACAGCAGATGAGTACCTAACCAGCCTTCTAGTATCAAACTCTTTACATACATAATTCTGCACATTGAAGCTCAAACATCCAAGTGACATAACATTAAGCAAAACACATTTTGGAGTGGAGGGGGATATCAGCCATGACATCTTTAATATTCAGAGATATATTGTACTTATTTATATGACTGTGCCTCTTCTTAAGTCTTCCTAAACAGCAAAAGTATTGAGCTTGAAGTTTAATTCTCAACCTGGGAAGAAACAGTTTGACAAAAAATTCTCAAGGTCAACTCAAAGCGTCCTTACTTACTTATCTCCAGAAACAGCCAGTGAGTTGGATTTTGTGTTGAGAATTGTTTTTGCCAAACGGCAGCATTGTTGTTTCTTAAAAGTACATAAGGGCGCAAGGTCATAGATTTTCAATTATGGTTCACCTTCTTTGTGTGTTAACATTTTGTCTTCTCTCTGGCACCTGTTAATACGTCTTCCAGGCCAAAGCTCCAGGACAGTAAGTTCCTCTCCCAGCACAGAAAGCTTCTCTGGCGGGCGGGGTCACTCCACTGCCTCTCCACCCCTCCCCCCATCCAGAGGGAGTGATGTCAGCACTTCATCCCCGCCTCTCTCCGCCACCAAGAAGGAGTCGTTCTTCAACATCACTCGCTCACGCTCTCACAGCAAGACCATGGGCAAGAAAGAGACGGTGAGCATTTCAACCTGCTGTCTGTTTCCTGTAGTCTTCATTTCTTTTGCTCAGTCTCTTATTGTCTGCATGTCTTCTCTTTTCCCTCTGTAACCAAGCTTCTTTTTGTTTCCTAGTGCTTTTATTGTTTACCTCTGACATGGTTTTGTGTGTGTGTGCATTATCAGCAGGAGGAGGACCTCGAAGCCCAGGTATCTTTCCTGCAGGGTCAGATCAACGACTTGGAGGCTATGAGCAAATACTGTGCCAAGATGATGAACACCCACATCTGTAAGTTCAGCTGCCAAAAACGCACACCAGCAACAGATGGTCAATTGCTACGATCATTTTCAGCCTCTAAAGCAGTAGCCAGATCAATCGCTACAAATCCTGGACATGATTCTTGTTTTGAAAATGCACTCAGTAGTATGAAGCCCATTGTGTTGTTTTGCTTGGACATATTTGACAATGTATTCATTTATTTAGACTGATTATTTCATGTTTGTCTACCATGACAGTGCATTTAAAGTAAACATAAGCACACTTACTTTTGACACCACATTTTTTAATTGTACACTTAGATGTCAAGTAAAAGATTAGGGTCTCAAATAAAATGGAGAATGTAGCACCAAGTAGCAAATAGGGAATGATTTTGGATGCATGGGTCAAAGTTATTTCACTTATTCGTTCAATTTGAGAATTTTTCCCTTTTTAAAGGGATGGATCATTGACTGACTAGTTACTCTGTCTCCATAGGTAAAATCCAGGAAGTGATTCTTCAAGAACACTTGGAGAAAGAGGATGAGGTCCTGGTTTCACTGGCTGGACTCAAGCAGGTTAGTGTGTGAACATATAAGTGAGCCTACATAAATGTTTGTGATACTCTCTTTGCACGGGTCTATTTTTGTGTTTTGTGTGTTTCTCTAACGTCCCTCTGTGGCCCTCGATCCTGTCAGATTAAAGACATCCTGAAGGGGGCGCTGCGCTTCAACCAAAGCCAGCTGGAGGCTGAGGAGAATGAAGAGATCACCATCGCTGACGATCACTACACCTCCACAGCAGCTGCAGAAACTGCCCTGAGTTGCAACAGTCACCACGGTGACCACCAACAGCAAGGTGACAGCAGGCCGAGCCGAGACTCCGACCTCGATGGGAGCGTGAGCACGGATGAGAAAGAAGAGGAGGAGCAGGCCACGACCCCACCTGAGCAACAGGTTAGTAGTCGACGACTTCTGCACTCAGTCAGCAGCTTTAGTGGTATTAACAGCAGTATAACACTCAGTTCAGACAGGATTAATTTTCAGTTGTTTTGTTTGATTGTTTGACCTTTATCATCTAGTATTCAATATTTTTAAATCTGATTATTTTCATCCCAACAAATTGTACCCGCCGTCCAAAAAATGATCCAGTGTTTATACCAGAATTGTTCTTTGCAGGATTAGACCACGTGACACTAAAGCTGTCCCACTAGAAATGAATCAAACCCAGGATGATGCTGCATAATGCTACTCCTACATGATCATAATACTTAATGACATGCTTCCTGGAGTCTGAGTTCTGTTGCATTTGAATGCATTGAGAACCTTTGCCAACAGAGGACAAAAATGCTCAAGCCCTTGATTCAGCTAAAATGTAATCTCGTGCACAGGTGGCGTCTTCTCTCGGCTCGGAGGGTAAGAACTGGGACGACTACATCCTCGTATCCCAGGACGGAGACCTGCAGGCAGCCGAGGGAGCAGGAGGAGGAGGAGGAGGAGGAGGTGGAGGAGTAGGAAGGGCTGCAGCCGAGCGCACCCCTCCAATCAGAAGAGGGCGAGGCTTGGTGCGCATGGAGCCTGAGGGCGCGGCAGGGACCTTCCACGACCCCCTGATGGCCGGCACCACCTCGGGCTCCTCCAGCCCAGACGAGGGCTCCACTCACAGCAAGGACTCTGACTTCACCATCGTCAACCCGAACGACCTGTGAACCACCCTCTCTCTCTCTCTCTTCCTCCTCTTCTTATACCTGTATCGTATCCCGTTCGGAGGGTGTGATAAAAGAAAACTGACTCGGGATCAGAAGCGGGGGGGAGGGGGGGCGGATTTGCAGTTTTTGATGAAGCTGCTATCGGCTAAAAAATTGCACATGTGGACTGTGACACTTTGGCTCATTAAAGAGAGCCAACCAGTCACCAAAACCTTGTACTCTGTCTCTTTAACTGTCATCTGTGCCACTTCAGTCCTGTCTGAACTGATGCTGTATACTATCTCATCTACCTAATGCCTGTCTCCCTATTACGTTGGGCCTTCTGCGGGCACCGACCTCCTCACCTGTCACTCATGATGTTTAACTGTAGCACCCTGATCTACAGAGAGAGGGCGCCATCGAACTTCTTACCCCGTCACTACACCATTACTTGGAAGAGTTGGACCTCAAACTGCAATTTATTTCCAGGGGAGGCCTCTCTCCTTTTGAGCTGACTGTGCTGATTTGGGAATGTGATGCTCGGTTTCTTCTGAATGTGGAGATCTGACCATACGTGTCTACCTGTGTCATGTCTATCTGTGTATGTCCTTACAGGGGAAGCTCTCTTCTCTGATAACTCAAAGGAAAGAAGGATGATTGTCCCTCTGTCAGTTGTCAGGGGCAGCTTTCTCCTCTCCCCATCCTAAACCAGTGCCTCTGACCATTACTCTTAACTCAACCAAACAAAACCTGACTCTGTGATCTTATTCTCTTTTTTTTTTGTTAGCTCTTTTTTTTTTTAAAGAAAATATTTTAACCCTTTCCTGGATAGAAATTATTAAATTATGGAATAAGCCTTTTTTTTCCTTTTTTTTGTTTTTAAAATTCCAGTGTGGACATTTTAATGTGGCAATCGACAGTTTTCATCTCTCACATTACAACTGAGTTGCTCTTGTGTCCTGTGGAAACCATGTAAAGCAGTGCACACAAAGAATGTCCCTCTAGCTGCCCATTCAGCATAATTAACTCTAGACCAATAAAACAACATCGCTCTTGCTATGCAGTGAAGTCATTGTGTTTATTTGGGAAATACTGCCTGGACTTTTTATATGATGATGTACCTTTTAGCGTTTGTTTGCCAAGTCTGGGCTGCACAGTTGAACTACACTCATATTGTAAATTACAGTGTTAAAGATAGTGTCACCGTAAAAGAAAATTTTGAAGATATTGAGGTTAAAAGGTTAACCTTGGAAGCAATTTAGAAAACATTCTTAGCACAACATCCCTTGAGGAGCTGTTCTGGAGCTTTCAATCATATCACATGGTCTTCAGCAGATGGAAGTTTGCCGGCATTTCAAGCCAACATGGATGAGAAGCACTTAAAGTGCTCAGAAAAAAAAGGAAATTCACACATCTACATTTCCGTGACAACTGAGCAAACTCCATCTGGTGATAAAAATCATGTGATGAGATTTAAAGCAGCAGAACAGATACTAAATCGAAACTGTGGTGAGATTGTTTCATCATCAAATAGTTATAAATTCTGTGAGCTCACCCTGTGAGCATTGCAGTCATATATTAGGGGCTTCAGAATTGATGATTACTCTGCAGATTTGATCAATAAATCTAAGAAAATGCTGAAAAATTGCCAATCAAAAGATGTTCAGTTCATCATTACATAAGACAAAGAAAACCAGCAAATCCTCACAATTGAGGAGCGGGAACCAGAGAATATTTGCTATTTTTACTTAAAAAAATTACCTTAACAACTAACTCATAATAAAATAGTCCTTTTTCTGTTGACTAATTAAAACAATTATTGTCAATACATTTTGACTCCACTATAAATGGAAACTAATTAGTGGCTTTCATCCGTTGCACTTTACTGCCCTATAGGTTTGTTTCACCAACTGTATATAGCCGAGCGTCCCCAGCTGGCATCTCTGCAGTGCGCTGAACTTGTGTCACTTCAGTCTCAATGAATGCACATCAAAGTAAGCAAAACAGTTAAAACACACACACACATGAATGTCACTCATTTAAAAACTAGTTTATTTCCATCCTGATTTATAAGGAAGGTAATCATGAACTCTTCTTACAGAGCTGGACGGGTAGAGCCTCATCTACTGCGCCGGTACATGTGTCTGGAATGTTTCCACTCAAGATAAATAACTTATGTAAAATATTCTTTTAACAGCAAAAGGATAGAATTACATATTAAAATACTGTACAGTGTTTTGCACACAAAGTAACTGCACTGTCAACATAACAGCATTTTGTTCCCTACAGGCAGACATTTACAGTTCTGGAGTTCAGCATTACAGCGGGTAATTGTGGTTCAGTTAAGCACAAGGGCCTCAGGAAGATACAAAAATATAGAATACTGTACGTGAGACAATAATAATGAGAGATGTTGTGGCATGATGAAGGACCTCAAGGTTACTGGATCAAGAGGAGAAAACCAGGATACAAATAATTAATGGAAAGAAGCTGAAGACAAACATGAAGTAAGGGGGGGCTGCACTGGGTCATGACGATAAGAAAAACATCTAAAACATCCATAAACATTAGCTTTTCCAATGAAAATAATCGAGAGAGTGTGTCTCTTGTAATGCACCGGCACTGCAGCCTGATTTTAATTTGAATCCTTACTTGATGTTGCTAGATCATAGAGCTTTGTTAAGCAGCTATCGTGTGGACGTGGCAGTTTATCAAAGAAATCAAGATTTTGAACATCTGTTGGTTAAACTTTGAGTCATCCCAGACAATGCTCGAAAAATGACAAGACACACCTCGACCTCAAAGACAATGCACATACTGTAAGAAGAGGTTAGTAGACATTTGGTGTATTTACAGTTTAATACAGTACGAACAACTGAACCTTGGCTTCACATCTACCTACATTCATCTTCCCAGAATCTTTTAATTTCCGCCTCCTCTCAGCAGCTACTTCTGCGTTTGGCTGCATTTTGAAGACTTTTACATTCATTAACTCTTCTGTACTTCTTCTTTAGAAACAGGGGACTTGCTATAGGATGTTGGAAAAATTCAATAACACGAGGAAAGTTCGTCACAGCAGCTACAATGGCAATTTGGTCACGTCCTCTCTCATTCGCTTGCTATGCCGTGGGTTTGTCGTCCTGGCCTCGTCGTGACTGGGAGCGCACTCTTCTCACTCCTAAACCCTCTTTGCTGAGGTTTCCAGTCAGAGCAGCATCATGGACCTGCTTCATGTTCTCCTGGACTTCAGCCTTGGCATGTTTCAGCAAGTCAGCCTGGCCCTGGATGTGAGGAAAGTGAAGAGGAAGGGGAAATCAGGAGGGAGTTAAGGGGTCATAGATAGAGGGTGGGGGGGGAGGTTGGAAAAAGAGCAAAGGGATGAGCAACTAGCTGGAGGCCAAAACACGGTCTAATGGTCCACCCCTGAGGCTGTTTTAGTTTTTGAGAGTGTATGAGAGTGTGTGTCGCTGACCTTAAGGATGGTGATGTTCCAGCTGAAACTCTCCAGCGCTCGGCTGACCTTGCGACCTTTCAGCCCCTCCTTCGCCGCCAGGCTCTGTAGCTTCTCATGAAACTCCATGGCTAGAGCCAAAAACACAGCCACAGTGGATTAGAGGACAGTTCTTTGTACTTCATGAAAAACAATTCAAAGATCAAAGCTGTGAAGGTGCGTTTAGAGTAGAACGTGATGAATTTTTTGTGATAAAAAGTAAATATCTGAACATCTGGATGGATTGCCATGAAATTTGGTATATTTGGATATACATGACATTCAATGATGTCCAATGATCTTTCTGCCTAAATTCCTCAAGCGAATCAGTCCTAGGATGTTGCTCTTTTAATATCATTACAGACCTGTCATTCTGTCTTTCATACCTACTATTGTAGCAACAACCTCGCCCTGCTCATCACACCATTATCAGGAGATTCAGCTGAGAGTTTCCGTCATCCACCTGCTGGCTTTAATCTACCACCACCAGCGTCTGCAGACTACGGGTGATCCTGTCCTATCTTCTATCTTCATATGGGCTTACCCAGTGGTGGGTACATTTTCTCAAGTACAATTTTGAGGAACTTTTCTTGAGTACTTCCATTTTCTGTTACTTTACATTTCCACATTTTAGAGATAAATACTGTTCTTTTTACACCATTACATTTTAAGTAAAAAATATGACAACCTTATAAGATACAGATGAAACACATGGTTTCCAACCTTTTTGGCATCTGATCCCTTACAAAAAAGTGTCTACTTCACCTTTGCTACATTTCAGATGTCTATGAGCAGTTCCAGCAAAGAGTGATTTCATCTCCAATGTTTTGGTTTCATTTAAAAACCTCTGTGAGGCCAAAAGAAGTAAAATCGTCCGATATTTCAGCAAAAAAATGCAAAGCTCCAACAGTCCAAACAGAACTTTGTTTTCCCTCTTTCCTACCTCATCAGATTTATCTTGTGACCCTTTGGAGGTGGTCTGATCCTTAGGTTAGGAACCACTGGGTAGACTACCTACTACTTTATATAAAGTTATTAAAACTATTTCCAGGTGTCCTGACTGGATCTTTACAAACCTTACACAAGGGGACACTTGGGTAAGACGTTCCTTTGAATATCAAGAGAGGCGAAATCAGTACCATTAAATGGTCAGTTTTAATAGGTGAGTTAACGAGTGGGCCAGTCCTCCAAAACCTGTGTGGTCTTCTCACTTTGCCATTTTAGCTGTAAGCAGCAGATTTCACAGAGAGAGAGAGAGAGAGAGAGAGAGAGAGAGAGAGAGAGAGAGAGAGAGGAAGAAACAAAGTATGAGCAAGGAAAATTGCAAAGGAATGATGCAAAGTGGAAAATCTGAGAGATGGATGAAAAAAGATAAAGAAAGAAAGAAAGAGAGACAGCGTCATAGAAGTCAGGCCGCCAGCTAGTTAGAGTGTGTGCAATGAGTTGTGTTGTGTGTCTGGCTTCCTCTGGCCGCCCCGGGCCACTGTCCCACTGTTGCCATGGAAACCCGGAAGTGGGTTAACATGGGGCACAAATCACTGTGAGCTATCAACGAGAGCCCAGACACTAAAAATGCCAAGTTGTGGACCACACACACACACACACACACACACGAACACACAAAAGAGTAAACAGATCGGATACGAGGAAAATTTAACAATTCTTCACACATAATCCATCTCTGCCACCAAAAGTCTGCAAGCATGGACACACACCTGAACACACATACGTTGTCACTGCTCCACATTCACACACACCTACAGAAGTTGCCTGAATAATAACCTTTACTGCGCGGTTGCTAGGCAACTCGAAGCCTACGTGCCAGTGTAGTGTGTGTATGTGTGTGTGTGTGTGTGCGTGCGTCCATTTCTCTGTTAAACCAAGCGAAGCCAATGGCTGGAACGTCATTTTCAAGCCAATACTGGGACAGTGTGCATAAATAGACAAACACACACAGAAACAGGGTTGTGATCAAGAAGCCAAAATAACCCACGGTTCCAGCGAAACAGGACATAGCTGGAAGTGCATCACCTCAACTTCCTGTCCTCTATCTGAACTGTGAGGCGTTGAGATAGGAAAAGGGAAATCTGACAGATCCAACTTCCAGTCTGAAGTTGTAAGGAACATCCAGACTGGGAGCATCTGATGGAGTGTTAAATCTACTCTATACATCCAGATGTGAAACATTGTCTCGCCACCACAAAGGCCGGAACCCTAGAGAAGGAAACGGTGCTCAACATGATGTTCTTAAAGGGCAGGTTCACCCAAATTATAGAAAAAATAAAAACAGTTGAGTCTATATCAGTGCTTCTTGGCATAGCTTCTCCTTGTCTGGACATGGAGTGAACCATTGTGCCTTGTATAAAAGCATCTGCATTCATTAATGTTTCTGCACTCATTATTCAGGTCGCTTTCTTTACTTTGTCATCCGTCTGTTTGGGGGACTTTAGAAACAGCATTGCCATTACATAGTTTGATCATCTGAGACCAGAGGGAAGTTTGTTTTTCCATTATAAAATGTGTCCTTTAGTACATATCTCTGACACAGTTTTTTAATAGCCAGTTTTATTAAAATGTTTGTCATGTGCCCATCTTCAGAAAATCAGATTCCTTGATATGTTATTATCATATATTTTTTTAGGGGACTTATAATGCACATTTCCAGATCTATTTTTATATTCTGGGCTCTACTGGTACCTTTGCACGATTTACTTTTTAAAATTTTATTTATTTATTAGTTTATTTGTCAGGGACGATGCACAAAACATCGTAACAGGTTAAAATAACATGAAACAGATGTATTGCATACAGGATTTCTAGCCAAGGCTAATTTGCGACCCCTGCCCCTGGTTAGGCTTTTCTACAGTTCAACAATTCAAAAAACTCCTTATTTATCTTATACTGGCCCTTTATGCAATCACTCAGTTCAGCCTCTGACTGAAACAGGCCATTTTAGCTCCTGTGTCTGTTCTGATTGGTTAGCTTTAGGAGGCTATCCCTCTGCAGACTTCCGCCAGCTCTGGAGGATACATAACCAAACAGTAGTAGGATTTCACTTCTTTTTCTCGTTCTTTACTTGAAATGAAAATTCTCAAATACATCTGTACATGTTCAAGTCTAAATCTGATCTGAAATACGTGAATGTACAACGCGAATAACCCAAGGAACAACCATAGCAGCTATTTGTGGGTATGTGTGAACAATCTGATGTCATCACTAGGAGGAAGTAGAAGTAACATTGCAAACAAAGCGTTCGGAGCAGGTTGAAGCCTGGAACATTTTTACATATATTCACCTGAAGTTCACCTGAATGCACTTCGACCATGTTTAACATCTGACATAATAAAAGTATATAAATAACAGTAAAACACAAAAAGCATGTTATGTCCCCTTTTATTGCCTGGTATATTGTCATCAGATTTTTTAAACTCCTAAATATTGATATCAGTATCTGCCAGGCTCCACCACTTACTTTTAGTGTTGTCAAGCCATGCAGATAGCATTGATTTAATTTGCACAGGTTCTAAGATATCTGTCTTCGAGGTGAGATGAATTGAATTTTATTTGTGCACTAAAAAATTGAACAGCAACATCTTTTTCCATATAAGGTGTCCGTATTACTCTGGATAAACCACAGACCTCACTGTGACAGATATCTCTAAACCAGGCCAAATAAAATCAAAACAATCTGCATGGTTATATACTGGAGTGAGAAAATATGTGTTTTTATAAGTTGTGTGAACCAATCCTTTATTTAACACACATCCTGATACTGAATCACTTTTTCCTCTCCCTTGGCGTTCTCGTCTTCCTCTCAGCATTGCCTCTAGTTATCAATCCATGACATTCATCTTCCCATGGCTTCCCTCGCCCCCTCTGTTTCATCTCTCTGCTCTGATGTAACTTCCAGACACCCATCTCTGCCACCAGTCGTCCCATAGCTGACCTGTTTATGCCTTCTCGCTGCCCAACCCCCCCCCACCTCCCCCCTCCCTCCGAGACAGAGAGGTGGACCTCTGCCCTGGGATCATCTGATCGCCATCTTTACTCTGTACACACAGGAAGAGCTTTGTTCATGAGATCGGGCCGCAGGCTCTGCAGCAGCTCTTTATCAGATGAACAAACTGGCACCAGTCCGACAACACAGAACACAGAGCTTAACTATCACACTTTTAAATCTTACTTCTGTTTACTAACAATACTACATGTGATCACACGTGAAATTAAAGACTGACACAGTAGCTCAGCTGGCCTTCGCTGCAGTCTTAGCTGCAAAAACCGATGAATATGTCACAGATTATTTGATCAGCGAGTGGAGCTGCGGCCCCAGAAAACCTAAAATAAAGTTCAGTGTAGGATGGGATGACTTGTCTGGGAGCAGAGCGGAGCAGTCGGCAAATTTGTAAACAACATTCATCTCCATAAAACATTCGCTCTCTTTTCACAGTGGCCCCAATCGAACTCTCATCTTTCTCTTAAAATATCATCTCACCTTAAGTTCATCGTCACTTCTTCATTTCCTCTTTTCTGTTCACACTTCTTACTCAAGGGTGGTTTTGAAGAGGTAATGAGTTTGTGTACTTTTGTCAAATTTGTTTCTACTTTTGGACGTCTGTAACTGTACAGTTATAAAATCCAGCACCTAGAGAGGCATATAAACAGTGTAAATATGTTTATGTTTTTCACCAATCCACCGGTTCACACCTCTAAATGTCAGTCATAGTGTCTCCTGGGTGACAGTTGAAGACTGCGTCGGGTTGAGAAAGGAGATGTGGGTAATATGTGTGTGTGAGTGTGTGTGTGTATTTGTGTCTGTTTAGTGACCTGATGACGAAAGTCTGGCTGACTAATGTCAGAAGACTCAAGGGGCCCAGCTGAAGTAAACAAACCTCTGCCAAGGATCACAGAAATTATATCAGCAGGTCAGATATGATGCCCTTCGCTCAACAGACTTAAGGGTGATTGACAACAGGACCTGTGCCAATTTAAATCCCATCCATCCAAAACATACAAATGAACTGGGAGGCTAAAGAGACTAATCTAACCTTATGTAAAACTGGTGAGGAGAGGACAGGAGAGAAGAGGAGAGGAGAGAAGAGGAGAGGAGAGGAGAGGAGAGGAGAGGAGAGGAGAGGAGAGGAGAAGAGAAGAGAAGAGAAGAGAAGAGAAGAGAAGAGAAGAGAAGAGAAGAGAAGAGAAGAGAAGAGAAGAGAAGAGAAGAGAGGAGAGGAGAGGAGAGGAGAGTTAATAACAAAAGCAGCCGTTGAAAACAGTGCTGTTGAGTAGCTGTGTGGGAGTTGTCACGAGTGGACTAGCAAAACGGGCATTGCCTGGTTTCTACTCATTACACACACACACACACACACACACACACACACACACACACACGCCTACACACCCGTTGTCTGTATATGCAGGATCCTGTCGTAGATTCCATCGGAGAGCTCGATCACTGCTCTGCTCGCCTGGACCATCTGCAGACAAGGAAACAAGCATTAGCATGACACACACGCTTTCACACATACAAATGTGGTACACCATAAACTCCTGACTCATTTTACCACGTTGTTCTTGTGTGAAAATCACACGTTAAGCACACATATAGTATTTTATTGTCTGCTGTAACAACACTGTAAAAACTACAAATTA
This sequence comes from Thunnus maccoyii, assembly GCF_910596095.1. Lineage (NCBI taxonomy): Eukaryota > Metazoa > Chordata > Actinopteri > Scombriformes > Scombridae > Thunnus > Thunnus maccoyii. Next base: position 20,286,284 of record NC_056547.1, read on the forward strand.
AAGATCAGGAACAGGTTGATGAAAATTGCAGATTTATAATAAAACACTACTGTGATGTTTTGCATAATGTATGTTGGCGGTTATTAAAATTATGGAAATAGCCAATTGTAGTTCACACTGTCGACATAAATTAACCACAAACTGCACAAGAGTCACATACATATACAGACATATATGCATGTGGAGGCACCCAGAGAGAATAATGTGACAGCTCCTTTAACGTAATGGCCACACAAAACACACATACGGCACATGTACACACATGCACACATACACACACACACACAATATGACATGAGTAGCTTCTGCCTGATTAATTCTGCACCTCCTCTTGCAAAACCCTGCTGGGACATGACCCCTCTGTGAAAAAAAAAATGCTGTTCGACAAACAACAGATTAACAACAGTACACTACTTTGACCAGATCCAATTCAACAAGAAACACACACACACACACACTCATCCCTGTTCCCTGTCCCTGTTGTTTGCTTCTCCCTCCAGGCTTCAGGATTGAGGTGTGGAATCCATTTAGCCAAATGACATTCATATCTATGCTAATGGTATTCAGCACCAGGGCGAGCTTTTTCAACTTTGATCCGCTTGGCTGGAAACGGAAGTGGCTAAACACACACACACACAGAGGCGTGCACATTCCTGTTTCACACACTAATGCACAAATACACTATCACAGGTCAGTGCAGCTTCTAGTTGCATACTGTAGCAGTGACAAACTAGTTAAATTAAAGTGTCACAGTTTATACACCAAAACCTTAATCATAACTTAATAAGAATAGAAACAGGTTCATTTATCTCCTCTGCAGCCTGTTTCTGGCTGCAAATCCTGAATGTCTCCCTCACTCACAATGTGCATGCAATCTCTGGACAGTATCATTAAATTGGCAATTCATACCGACTGTCTATCATCCTACCCAAGAGACTCCTGGGGAATATCTAATATGAAACACGAATAAGTGCACTTTGAGCAAATATCAGTTTTCAAAGTATTGCAGCAGCCAGGCGGATGGCAAAAACAAGTTGTTGTAACGTTGTTTCCCACAGAAACATCTTAACATAGCGAGACAGAATACCACTCCATCGAGCCACAGCTGTATGTAAACCACTTATGTTGGTAAGCCACAGTCCAACCGGGTCCAGAGGGAAAAAGAGGAGGAGGCGGGAAGGAGGGGGGAGCAGATGAATGAGGGAAAGAAGGGATGAAGAGGAGGCTGTAAGACGGAGACCAAAAAGAAATATGTTAAGGTAAGATATGAAGAGAGAAGATATGAAAGAGGGAGACTGAAATTGCACCCTTGCAGTTATGACAAAAGCCAAAGAACCTAAACCTACTGAAACAAACGGATTCATACTGTCTTACTGACTAGCTGATGAGTTCACTAACAGACCAATTGACCCCTCTACCCTCCTTTTCTCTCTTTCTGTTTATTTCCATGGGGGAGTTTTTCCCGACGGCTGGGTTTATTTTTAGACAACATTACATAAATTAAGCCCGTTAAATAACTTTCTCCTTGGTCGATGAATGTCCACCCTTTATTTGGGTGGAAAGATATAGTGGCTTAAGGCCAAGGTGAGGACATCACTGATGTGTTTACGAGCCTTGTTACAGCCAGAATAAATGGGGATGTTGTCTGCTACATAACAATGAGAGGTCACTTTGTGTTGCAGAAAATATTGGCGCAAAAGGAAGCTTTAGGCTTTGTCTGGGAGGAGGGTTTCATTGTTAGGTCGAGCAGACAGGAGATGGGGGGGGGGGGGGTTTGTGATCTTTGTTGCTTTTGTTTGCTCTTTCCTTCCGTTTAATGTATTTCGGAGATGTGAGCTTGTATATTTCTTTATCTGGTGAAAAACAATAAGCATATTAACTGTTGGCTCTTTTCCTTTCTCACCATTTCATAGGTGGAGACAACACGGCGAAGGACGTCCGGCAGGGGCCCCTGGGGTTCCAGGGTGGGGTAGTGGTCCCGCAGGTCAAACAGTAGTAGAGGTGTCCCGTCTGGTCCTGCCACTCTGGAGCCCAGAGCTAGTACGCACTGCATAAGGTTAGCCACCGCTGACACCCCACACAGCTCCCTGAACACTGCTACTGAGTTCTGTTTGTAAAAAAGAAGAGACAACTGACAAATTAAATGTGCAGATTTAAACATGAGCACAAGTCTTTCCCCATCTCTCTCTTTCTTATTTCCCTGCCCGAATGGAAAACAGTACAGAGATGCATATCTAAATAAAATAGACATAAAATCTGTGAAATCTCTTCCACACTCTGTCTACCACTTGATATGCTTTCACTCTCTCTTGCTCCCTCACACACATACACACACACAGACACACACACACAGATAGGTAATCAAAAGCTACTCCCACAACAGAGCAATTTATCTTTTCCGTCAACTATTTGCTCTTCTGTATTTCTCTCCTGTAGTTGTGATGTTGTTTGGGTTGAAATGGAAGAAATCAAGAGATGCGGATGCCAACAGTCTCACCACACTGACTGAATATATAATAACTGTTTTATTGCCCAGAGTGACACAAGCAGCCTCAGACCCAATTGCTGCCTGGATCATTAAAGTTAGTTCTGCTATTAACAATGTCACAGTGGAGATGAATAATACCATTTATTGGTAATTATTGACAACAATGAGATTTTCCTGTTACTTCCCATTCACAAATACTACAAAGCAATTATTATAAAATGAGAAGGGGAATGCAACGCTCACTAATGGTGATATTGTTGTTAGTGGCTTTCTTGTATTCTTTTTTTCATATTCTTGATTTCATAGTGTCTGATTATGTATGAAGAGGGTGAACATAGAGGTTTCATTGTATATGATGGACAGTGGGGCAGATGGCTGGACAAAGTGAATCTTTAAGTTGATTGATTAATTTTCTGTCAGTGATTATCACTTTATTTAATTGTTTCAGCACTACAATAATCATGATGTATTGTTCAAATTGTGTTAATGTACATTATTGTGCCTTTGTTTGGAGCAGATATTAAATTAAAGGTATATAGTACCTTTAAACAATCCTGTGTCATTGTACGGACCAGCTGAATATTAATGCAAAACTCCAGCCTACTCTGCTCTTCCTCACCTGCATGTTTTCCTTCAGATCAGTGGCTTCTCTCAGCAAAGGGGCAGCCATCTTGAAAACTTCATCCACAGCCCGGACCCCCAAGTCCCTCAGAGCTGTATAATCCCGCCCCTTCCGGGCCTTCCGCACAGACAGACCTCTTTTGTGAGGCTTTCCCCCTCCTCTCCGATTGGTGAGGGCCACATGGACAAACAGCTTAGCGTGGGGAAGGTCTTCCCCGGTCAGAGACTGGAGCGGTACATGTCGGTAGCCAGGCTGAAGACACTCCAGAGGGATGGCATACTGACCTGTGGTGGCAGGAGGATCAGATTTCACTTCAAAGGAAAATTAAAACTTTTGCAGTAAAAGAAAATGTACAGACTAATCAACTCCTGTACACTACAAAATCATCCCATTTATTTTACAATCTGACCCTTGACTGTGACACCAACCTATAAACTCATCCCCTATGAAGTCATCATCCAGTACCACAAAGCGAACCATGGCGAGCTCCGGCAGGTTGATCTGGAACTCAAAGCTCTCATCAAAGATGGGGTTGTCCCCATTCTGGGTGACCGTCCTGGTACGGCGCTCTGTGCAGTCAGCTGGGATGCCATGGATCTCCACATACACATATGGGTCCACCACATCCCCTTTGGCCCCAGAACCCCTCGGCTTGGGCAGGTTCTGGCCGCTAATCACCTGAAAGAGGATCAGCATATGTGCTGTTATTCATGCGTTGTTAGCTTTCAGAACATAATCATGATTTTAAAGGATAATTGCGTTTATTACAACAAGTCTTTATTACAACAAGTCTTATTTTTGTAGTTTTGGCCTTAGGTTTTGATGATAACACTGTAATCACCTCCAACTGGGTACAAAAGAAGATTTCATATGATCAGACAAGCTGTACACAAGCCAACTTGGGGGTTAGTTTTAAATCTGTATGATCATCTGACTGCTTGTGTTCCTTGCCCTGTTAGACACCTTTTTAGCAATGTCTCCAAGTTCCCAGATGTGTGAAGAAAAAGGAAAGACTACAAAAATAAGACCCAGGTTGTAATAAACTTGAATTATTAGTATCATAATAAAAGAGGATTGCGTCCACTGCAGGGGGACACATTTGCCAAGTTATATTCGGTATTTCACTACACCTTCACATGGAGCAGCTGTGGAGCCACACCGGGCACTGTGTCTCTGGTGTCGGCACTGAAATAAGAAACCTCCTGTCGCATGATGGCGGGCCGCAGAACATAACCGCAGTTTCCATTCTGCCGGAACCAGGCTGTGTTAAGGTCCATCATCAGTCCTGCTGTCTGAAAATTCATAGACACAATCTGGCAACCACACTTCCACAGGTCCTGAGGGTTCATGTTGCTTGAGTCAACGCGCATGGGGTTGGGGTACACTCGTGACAGGAAGTGCTTGTTATGGTTGACAAAGTTGCGGGGGCTCTCACCAGCGAGACGCACAGCCAGGGACTCATGAAAGGAACACAATTCCCAAGCTTTTTGGCTTTTGGATGATGTTGGAAAGTCAATGAAGCGGATTGAGCGACAAAGAGTTACCAGGTCTGACAGCTCTTTCAAGAGTTGGAACCGTTTCGGAGGGAGATGAGTAGGATTACACTGAGGGACGGCTGTGAAAGAGGCGCTTTTCTGCACTGTGTCCTTCTCGCTTCCTCCTCCACTGTTAGCTGCATTCATCCGTTGACACATCTCAGCCCCTTCATCCTCCTCACTTACCTCCCCGTCCTCCCCTTCCGAACCTGGCCCTGACTTCTTCCCCTTCAACAAGATCCGATGCCTTAAGGCGTGTGGCGACGGAAGATACGACTCCTCTTCGTCTGCAGGGTCTGTGTATAGCTTCTCCCCAAGTATCCTCGCGAGATGCTGCATCATCACTTTCTGCTGTCGAAGTGAACAGTGGTTCTCAATACACACAATTAACGGATACTCTGATGCCACAAATGCAAACTTTCCAATTGCTTCCAATACAGAACGCAGGGCAAGCGGTGGGGAAAGGGTGTGTCCAATGCACACCACTGGCTCCTCATCAGGGCCGTCCCAAACGTCCACCTCCACACATCGACAGCCCATCTTTAGGGCGCGGATGTAACCAGAAATGTCAGAGGGACCTCGAAATTGGTCCTCAATGAGGTAGGTGTTGTGGGAGGAGTTGATGTAGTAGTGAGACAAAGGCTGGGACATGTCCTGGCACACGGTGTCATGCTCCCTGTCAAAGAGGCGGCACTCTGCTGAAGTGAGGTAACTGGTGAAGCCGTCCAACGACAGGTATCCCTGCTGCCGGCCCTCCTCCGATGGCTCATGGGACTGTATGAGTTTCAGGCTGGTCTCCTCACTCACCTGGAGGAGATGAAGGAGAAAGTGGACAGGGGTGTAATGACACACAACAGGAATGCTGACTTGTTTTCTGTTATTTGTGTGTGTGATTAATTTGTGTTACCCACTTGAGCCATGCCCTGCTCAGCCTCGAGGAACCTCATCAGGTCTTTGGTGTCCAAGAACTCCTTGTTGCTAGAGAACTGCACCAACAGAAAGTAAATCTCTGGACGTGTGCAAAAGTCATGGAAGACGTCAATGAACTCCTGCTTGGTGACTCTCTCATTTCTTCCTGTCTGCCTTTTGTTTTCACTGTGATCGTTAACTCCCGATCCATTATCTTGGGAAAGCCCACACATCCTCTCCCTAACTCTTTGAAGCTCTTTAAACCTGTGCTCCACTTTGCCACTGCTCACTCCAGGGTTCACACTCTGTATCAACTTGACAGCTGACTGCAGACAAATCCCTTCCTCAACATCTTCATGTTTGTCCGAATCAGCGACGGAGCAGAATAACTGCTCCAACCACCCAAGACGAAGGCTGTCCTGACTGCTGGCGAGCATGTCCAGGGCATGTTTCCCATACTGCATCAGATACCTGAAGGCAGATGAGAGAAGAATGACCAAGATTGATACACACACACTGCATCACAAACATTTCCATTTTTATCTCAGGCATTTCACTGACACTCACATAAAGTACAATAACTGCAGTAGTATCAGTTTAAAGCCAGGCCCTTTATCACAGGCAGTGACAATAGTGACACAGGACAATAAAAAACAGAAAAGTTCACACTCTTCAACATAAATTTACAATACATCCAACACAGGTAAGAAAGCAAAGCCTAAGACACAAGACATCATGTTGGACTGTTTAGGACTACCTAAATTAGCTAAATTAGTTTACCAGACTAAACACTAAGTGTACGCATCGCTACCTACCTTTGGTACACCTACACAAGCATGCTGTAATTTTTCCCACCTTTGGAGCTCAGTTCCTCAGACCTCTTTTCAGTGTTTTGCAGACTAACTAGGGCTGCAACTAACGATTATTTTCATTATTGATTAATATGTCAATTATTTTCTCAATTAATCGATTAGTTGTTTGGTCTATAAAATGTCAGAAAATGGTGAAAAATGTCCATCACAGTTCCAAGATGCCCAAGATGACTTCCTCAAATGTTTTGTTTTGTCCCATTCAACAGTCCACAACCCAAAGATATTCAATTTACTGTCATAGAAGACTAAAGAAACCAGAAAATATTCACATTTGAGAAGCTGGAATTAGAGAATTTGGACTTTTTTCTTAAAAAATGACTCAAAATGATTAATCGATTATCAAAATAGTTCGTAATTAATTTAATAGTTGTTAACTAATCGATTAATTGACTAATCACTGCAGCTCTACAGTTAACATTAAGCTAATTTTTGCTAAGTGTGGCTATTTAATAGATATTACTAAGGTTTTGACTGATAGTGAGGTTGATTTAATAATGACTGTATTTTAATTTATTGGGAAATGATTTCTTATTAAAGTCTTTCTTATTACATGCTTTATTTAACAGAGAGGAAAATACCTGAAAACCAGATAGCAATCTGACTCAATTGTACTGTCCTCAGTATACACTACGCAAGATAAAATGTTATGTAAGAAAGTTCTTAAAAGGTTCTTAACTCAAAAAATTGTGTACTTTGTGGTAAAGATTAAAATCTACAAGTGCACAGTATAAAACTGCTCCCGGTTTTTTGCTGTGTCATACCTTAGGCCTGTCACCCAAATAATAGCCACTTCTGCTGAGTTGGCCACCAGGTCCAAGCTCTCATACATCTCTCCATAGATGATGGAGAATGCACAGTCCTCTGAAATCTGCTCATAAACTCCACTGGTGCGGAAAGTTTCTGTGTTTCGACCGGTCCGTACCTAAAATTTGAGGCCACAAGAGTTGCACAAACTAACGTCACACACAATAAAAACAAGTCAACCGCTGTCTTCCATATAGTTCGGGCTTGTAAATCGCCTTAGTGTAAAAGAATCAATGAGGTCATTTATAGAAGCAATAGCCAGGGAGCAATGATTTAGAAAGCCTTTTCTCTGGACACTGACCTCTCGTATGGAGGCAAGAGAGATCCTGGCTTTGTCTGACTCCTTCTTGGATGGCTCCCAGCACAGAGCCTGGAGGCCTGCATCTAGAAGGTAGTAGCGCTGGTATACACGTGAGTTGGGCCGCACCTTCTTCAGCTCAATCCCCTCAACCTGGAAGCAAAATATGGATGAAGTTGTCACCCACTGACTTTCAGACTTCACTTCAGAGCAACCTCTATTGAGTGTTTGACAGGCTCAAAAGCCTGGGATCTACCATGAACCCTTAATGCATTCATTGCGCATTAAATATTTAATGTACTGGTATGTAAAGTCTATACTTTATGTCACACAGTAGCCGACCCACCATGGAGTGGATACAGTCAGCAGCACTGCTGATCTTCTTCTCTGACAGGCTGCTGCTGAAGGACACCGTCTTCTTCCTTTCCCGACCAGCACGTGACCCATCCTGATGAGGAGGGAGGGAAGGAAGGATGAAAGGACAATACAGATAAAGAGGGGGTGGGGGGGAGTTGGGGCGGGATGCAATAAGAGCATGAAAGGGACAGACAGAAAGACAGGCAGACAATGATCTTTCTGCGGAGTATTCTTTGCTTGGGCATGACAAACATTTCTCCTGTCTAGAATGGATCTCAAAGGATTAAAAGGCATATCAGCTTATATAACCATACATAAACATAGATTATTAGTCTACCACATAGAGCCTCCTCCTCCCAATCTGTTATTGTTTTTCCTGATACCAGGCTAAAAGCCTTTGCTTGCCCTTGCCCTTCACCATTACACCATTAATCATACCTGACTAGACAGAGGCAGCAGGCTGCAGCATTCTAATTCTGCCCGGCCACATAGACACTGGCGGGCCCAATCAGTTTATCTGAGCTCACCATCACAGCTCATCCATCTGATATATTGACCAATCAGATGTCACCCCAACAGAGAACCTTATGCAAACAGATAAGAGCATATAAGTGGGCGACTTTATTGAATTACGGATATATTAGAGTCCCGATAAAATCAAATCAAAGACTTCATTGAAGCTAATCTATGGCAGGATAATGTAATTGTAGTTGATTCAATCCCTTGTGATTGAAGATGCAAACACCCACATAGTCTACATACTGTCTCACTTACATACTGTAGATATACATATCACAAAAAAGGTACTAAAATCTAACTGCCAAAAAAAAAAAATCTTCAAACTGCCAGTTTTGTCCAACCAAAAGTCCAAACTTTAAGATCTAAAAGGTCTAAAATTACATATGTCAAAGACAAGCTGAAAATCCTCTCATGTTTGACACATCTCTTTGAACAAGAGTCAGCAACACTTGCAGCTCTGAGGCTGTACTTCAGAACAGCAATGCTTTCCTTCCAGTAGATGCTGAAATATTTCACAGTTCAAGTGAAAAGTTAAACAGTGAAATATCCTTCTGGAGGTGGAAGTAGAGGAAAAGTAAGGAGATCACCAAAGTCAGTAAGATTCATCCTCTGTGGACCATGAATGTTTTAACAAAATTTCATGACATTCCATCCAATAGTTGTTGAGATATTTCCGTCTGACCGACCAAGCAACAGAACAATATTATCATCCCTGTAAAGCCATGCTGCTCATAGCTAAAAATGACTGGAATGAAAGAAAGTAATCAACAAAATAGTTGTTGATTATTTTTAGCACACATATTTTTATCAGTGGAAGATCAAATCCGGCAGCCTATTGCTCTGTGGCTAACAAATACAGAAAGCTCACTGTCATGTTTTGATACTCAAAATTGTTCTGGAATATTTAAGACGTCCAATCAAACACCAGTGAGCTGACTGACATTTTCATATCTATAGTGAACATCTGTGAATACTGATCAGTGGCTGATTAATCTCTACTTATCAGCATAACTCTGATTTTATTCAAATAAGAGTTCATATGCAGAGCACTTGGATCTTTTATGAGAGAGGAGAGGAGGAAACCCTTCATATGAAAGAAATCTGGGAGATACAAAAGGCAGCAAGAGAGGAGAGAGAGAAAGGGGGAAAAAAGACCTGTTTCATCTACAGAATATGAATGAACATGTAAAAGAGTTGAAGCATACTTCACAGAGGATGTAAAGGTTTCCCTCAGAGGGTGGGGGAGGGCGCCTAACTATCACAAATTCTCACAGAGTTGTATCATTAATGATGGAGAAGTGTTTCCAATGGCGACAAGTTTTTATGAGCTTCCGTGGTGAGGGAGGGAGGGGGCGCTCTAAAAATACCCCTGATGCCTTGGGGTATGATAGAGGCAGTAAAAAGGGGTGTGGACATGGGGTGAGAGAGAGATAATACTGTAATACTAAGGCTCAGGCTCCCCCTTCCAATACTACCATTAAAACTGTAGGAAGAAAAAGCATAAGCAATTAATTTACAACAGTAACTTGTAATTGAGCTAATTGCTTTTGTGTTCTCATTATAAACCTGCCCCCTCTGGCATGCTTCAGCAACACCTCTAAATTTGACTCTACCTCAAAAAAGAAGACTCAGATGCAACTCTGCTCACCAGCAGGACAAAAATGAAAATGAAAAACACATCAGGCTTCTCTCTCCTCTCTCGCTCATGAGTGATTTATTTTGAAGCAAACACTGAATTTGAAATGTTTTTTTTTTAAACTCAGAATCCCAGAATGTGGCGCAGAGTCAACTCACAAATATGCACCTTTACACAGAAGCATACAGTTTCCTTTCCTTTCCTTTATTTTCCTTTCCTTTCCTTTCCTTTCATGCAGTGCACTGACAGGTACAGGAGATTAATGTTGGCCTCAATCTATATCTCTTCCTCTGTGTGTGACATTAGCAGTAATGGTCCCTCTGTGGCTGTATCAGCACCAATTGCTGTGCACACGTCAGGCAACTTCACATAAATAAAATGGTCTCCACACATGCACTGTGTGACCAGTAGCAGACACATCATCCTTGATTAATAGACGGGCAGTAGACAGAAATCATATTGAAGCAACGGATACCTTCTGTCAAAAGCTAATAAACCTCATATAGTCTGCGCCTGTCACGAGATGTGTTTGAAGCAGAGGGAACAACAGGATTCTCCATGTGACCCTTTCAACAGTTGGGAATCAATTAGCTCATGTGTGGAGGCTGCACATTCACCCCTGTTAGGCTACAACATAAATTACTGATAAAGGAGGAGACAGAGTTCAAACAGCCAAACAACGCTGACGTCACTGTAGACTGAATAAATTAACCTGACAAGATAAAACTAGAGGGCACAAATACTCACAAACACCTGAATAAAATACAAAGGTAAATCTACTCTTTTTTTTTCTATGCAAAAAAGCAAGAATTACTGTCTGTACACATTAGAGTAGCTACACATAAGCACACACATGCATAGCAAAACAAAATGAGTTCGACCTCTATTCACTGATAAAATTCTAATTGCTATTTTTTTTTTTTATCTAAGTCAAAACGTGCTGTATGACTCTGTCACAAAAGGTCCTCTTATGTTTTCTCACAGAGAGTGAGATAGCTCTCCAAAACCGCCGCTGTGCTTCAAAACAGGAAGCAGCCCGTCAGCTCATCACAGAGAACTTCCTGTAGTTCTAGTGAGAGTCGAGTGAAGTGACAACGGAGGGGAAAGAAAGAAAGAGAGAAAGAAAAAGTAAAAAATTCATTTGCTGCTGTTCTGTGAACACCTCATTGATTCTATTGATATACAGTAGTATTTGCTACTGTACACGTGTGAGCAGAGGAAGTCTAGTGAACATGAAACCCATTCACCCGTTTAATTCAAATTGTAGCAATTTAGAGACACATATTTTCTTTGTATACATACTGTTAATACAACACTTTCAATATTATTTTTGAAAATAATAACTCCCACTATAACTTCAGCAGTATTTTACAGATCTAAAATCTACATTAACTCTTCTTTTGTCAAGCTGTAAACACAACACTGACATATTATCAATCATCTTTAAAGTTGATACAGCAACCTTCTTAGCAAACAAATATCTGTCTCTTTAGCTGCTAAATGCTCCAATATGTTCACCAGCTAGTTGCTAACTTTGTCTCCTGTTTGTTGCTGGGCAGGTAGAGCACACCGAGTTTATCAGTACATTTTTACTCAAAGCATCCTTTTCCCCAGCTGGTTCCAGCAATTGAGCTAGCACAGCTGAGAGAAACTTCAGAGTGAGGTGAAATTTGGACCCCATTCACATTACACTTAGTTATTTGATCCATCATTAACGTAGAAGTATTGATCATGGCAGCTTTAATTTGAGTTCAAATAATTAAACTAACCTCAGTTGGAAAATAAAGGGGATATTTTAATCTCAATTAATACATTTTTAATACTATGAGATTAGTTTGATTCCTGATAGGACATCTAGACAGATTGAACTATATTGACAGAGGGATAAATTTGGGGGAGATGTGTGGCAGAACAGATCCAATGCAGTTATCAGAGAAGGACACACAAGATGACAGAGAAACATCGAAGAAAAAAAACTTGAAAAGAGGAAATAGATCAAAAAAATCTTAAGAGAGATAACAAAACAATAAAGGGAGAATGGAGAGAAATAAATAATGAAGCTCTATTACAGATTACTGTCTGTATGTGGACGTTTACAGAACCTCTGCACTTGGTATTTGCCTGTAGGAACCAGCATGGCCTTGAGCCGTCATTAGCCAGCTTACATGCATGCATGGTATGATGCATGAGAGCGTATGTGTCTAGATGCAACAAGCCTGTACTGTATCACTAATTACGGCACCTCCAAGTCAGCACAATGAAGATGTGGGTCACTGGTGGGCGTCGTCTTTCATCTGCTAATTAAGACAGATAGAAAATCAGAGAAAGAGAGATGATTGCTGGGTGAGAGAAAATAGTGAATATGGGATTGAAAACTGGTAGGGAGGCTGAACTCTCTTGCCTGTGGCCTTGTGTGTTTGACAGCAGATGATGGATGATTAATGGTATACTTAAATCCAGTGCCTCTCACCCTGGAGCTCAGCATCACTGGAGGGTTAAGGGGTGATTTACAGGGAATTGTGAGATGATATATGAAATGTGCAAAAGAGGCTTTCAAAAATAGAGTTAGCAAAGGCACCTTCAAGATTTCAGCAACAGTTCATGTAGATGATATTGAGAAAATAAAAATAAAAATCTTCACAACAATATGTGTTTATTTCTCTTTGAGAGCTATTACATTAAGCACTCACATCAGGGTGCCAGCAGCCACCAGCACATGCCAATCTACCAATCTTAATTCTGACTGGCAGGCAGGTGTCCATTTAAACCGTATATGAGGTCATATTTCCAGTCAAAAATAGTCTATGCAATTAGCAATAAAACGTCCCTTTGTAAAAGTCAACATACTGAAAGGTTTTGCTGCTGCAGCCTTATTTGGTCTTTTATGACCAATAGTTTATGATGGTTGACAACAAAACTAGGTTAATCTGGCTACAAACCTAAAAATTGGATGAAAGGTTACATGCAGCCCTCCTTTTATCCTTTGGTACATCATGTCCACATATACAAAATAATGAACTCAGTGGAGAAGACATCATTCTGCTCCATGTAATGCTGCTCTTTACCTCCGTCGTCCATCATTTTTTTACATCAGAACTGGCAATGAAAATTATTACTCGATCAATAGATGCGTGAGTTGAAAATTAACTGCAGACAATTTTGATAAATTAAGAAAAAACTATAGACATTTGTGGGTTCCAGCTTCTTAAATGTGAGTATTTTAGTTCTTTATTACTGTAAATGACATAAAAACTTTATAACATCATCATTATGGACTGTTGGTCGAACAAAAAATGCTATTGAATGATGTCACTTTGGACTCAGGGAAATTTGAATGGGCCTTTTCAGCATTCTCTGACATTTAACAGACTAAACGATTAATTGATTCATTGAAAAAATCCTGGAAATGATCATTAATTGCAGCCCTAATCAGGACACTTCTTCATGCATTATCACTCTCTAATGAGAAAGTGTGTCATGAACACACACTGTGTCTCTGTGTGGTTGTTGGGTTGGGTGTGCACAGGTGCATGACTGCTACATAAGACAGGACATTTGGGTTAAATAGGGCACAGAGAGCAGTATGTGGTCAAGTCATTCTGTCTACAGCTCAGTGTATGAGAATAATGTTCGAGGGGAAATGTGGTGAGTATTCACAGTAACTCAACTGCTCACTGACTATAAACCCCTGCCCTTGTGGCAAGTAGAGCAGCAGATGCTCTTTTACGCTTCAAACCTTTGAAGTCCCATGTGCGCACACACACAAACACAAAGACACGCACACACACACACACACACACAAAATGAAACAAGTAAAAGGTTGGCTTGAAAAGGTCATCTTGTCAGAGAGCTAACCATGATTTCAGCTGACAAACGTCACACATGCATTTACCGAAGATAGCAGTACCACTAAAACCAAAAGAAAAAAAGGCAACGGAGCCTTGAGTCAGGCCTCAACTGCAAGCATCAATACAGCGATCAAAGTGCCGAGCGGGGTTTCCACACGCCTCAGTGGTGACTTAGTGAGCCTTGCTAACCGACACAAACTCAGAGCGCCATTCTACTGTAAGTGCTCACGCCTGTTTACATGTGCATGCACGCACACATTATCAATCTTGAAATGCTTTCGAGATATGTCTGTTTTCCAGTGTCAGTACTTGTGCATTCATGTGTTTGTGGTTTTTTTTTTGCACATGCTCCTCACTACAGCCCTGCACATGCGTGGCTGGATGTACATTATGAATATAGAACATATATGTGGAGCAAGTGAATCACCACAGTAGCTCAGAGTAGCAGTATTTTCTGTGGCTCCATCACAATCATGGAGAGGGTTTATCCGCTGGCACCCCGTGCGTGGCCACACTTATGCAGTCTGAAATGGTTTAAAGCAGGCTAAAGATGTTGATTTGAACTGCAGGAGATGCTCAGGGCTACTCTGACTCAAACAACTACTCTCTCCAGCTGTGTGCTAACGCCTCTGGTGATGCTGCCCACTGGATTATATCAGATTCTCTGCCCTGTTTTTCATGGTTAATAAAAAGCAGAGATTTTGGAGATATGTGGTTTTCCCAAGACAGCTGTGTGCACACTCTCTCACACACATACACACATTAACATGCCAACCTCTTATAGTTTGTGCCATTATTGAAGGAACTGAAAAGTAGATTTCTTGTGCCAGGTTGTGTTTTACCGGTAGGCAGGTCTGTACATGTTTATGTGTGTGATTGTGTTTATGTATTTGAAACTGAGAGGGAAAGAAGGAGAGTACCTGATGGTTATCTATATCCAGATGAACTGGAAACAGACTTGAGTGGGCACCTGATTCTGCATCTCCTTCACGCACACACAAGCGAGACAGAGTAAAGGAGAGGATGGCCGGACAACATGAAGTACATACTGATGAAATACAATTAAGGTTAGTCTCATTACCTCAGCAGATGCAAACAGGAGAACACACACACACACACACACACATACAGACACACACTAGACATATATCCCCTGACTCCTGTTAAAACCAGTCTGGAATGTCATGTTTCCTGTTTATCTGCCTACATAACCACCCCAACTCCTTTGTGTGGAATCCTGACTTTAAGCACAGGAGTAGTTTAGCAAACATCAAAACACACTGCTGTGTTGACAGGTGGATTCATAACTCTTTGATTCTTCGACTGAGCTACAAAGCCTCGGGAGTTTATGATTCCAAACACAAGCACGTTTGTGGTGAAGCCGCAAACTGAGCGGACTGTGCTAGTCGGTTCATTGATCGCTGAACGCTCTCTGCATTAAATGTGCTCACGAAACATATAATAGTCAAACATTTCATCATCACATCACCAGTGACATATAGGCGGCATGCACATGTAGTGTGCTGCATATATTCTCATGCTGTTCTGCCTTTCCACTCTTTAAAGTACAGACAATAACCAGGGCGGGGAGATGTCCTGAAGCCATTAAGCGCCACACATCAAACATGGCAGTGGAAATTGCCAGGAGTTATTTAACGCCATTTCTGAACCAGCGTGAAGCTTTAGACTTTCACTGAAGCAAACAGAGTGTTTTTAAATCATCTGTGTCAGGCTATGGCAGCACCGTGGAAACTAACAGAAGAGAGACAAGAGCAGGCCTGTGTGCGGGGAGGGAGGTGAGAAACGTTTGTGTGAAGTGTCATCACCACCTGCTCATGACTTAATAGCAATATTGCAACATGAACTGTTCGCGGAAATTGGCCAACTGGCCGGTTTCCTGTCTTGCTGGGTTGGAGCCAGTCAGACACAGATGAAAAGATGAAGCCTGTGCCATGTTCAAATAATCATGTCTTTGCAGGCAGCAGCTCTGAAGACAAGCAGCAACTAGAGATCAATACAAGACCTCCCACATGCCTAAAGGCCAAAAACCAGATAAGGACAAAATCAGGAGACGAGAGTTATTGATTAGATGTTATACTGCTCTAAATGCTGTTTGGGTCCAAAACCAACAGAAACTGTGAATAAGCGAGATATCTTTGTCAAGGGCTGTATAGAAATAAACTTGTGTGAGCCAGAGCAGTGAAGGCAGTGAGATTAATTGGACAGGGGTATTCAACTGTGTGCCACAGAGGGCGGAGAGAATTCAATTTCTCATTCTAATCAAAGTCTACAGCAGGTGGTTTCACTTATTAGTTCCTCCTCCTCCTCTTGTCTAGCCGAAGGAGTGCTAATAAGTGACATCGCCTGCTGTAGCCTTGTGACTGGAGCAAAACCTTTGCCCCCATATATGGAAAAATCTCTGAAATCCAGTGTCATTTTTAAAATGATAAGTCTGATTTGAAGCCCTGTGTGCCCATTAGACAAGGGGTCTAAATGTTTATAGGCAGCATTTAGACTTAATATCATTTTAAATGTGATATGGCCTGGCCTCGTCTTGAAGAGCAGAATGCTGCAAATGCTTTATCCTCTGAATTTCCTCAACAGCACTGAGGTGAGATGAGGTAACTGGTTATTCTGCTATTCACACAGATGGAGAGGAAGCTGGGAGGAAGTACAGTCACAGTATATTAGCAGTTTATTTACAGGATGCTGCAGATATATTATCTCCAGAAGTGTTGGGGCTCAGATGTGTGAGTTGATAAAATTCACTGTATATGTATGACTGAGTGCTGGTTTTATATTGACTTTAAGGTATTTTATATCATTTGTATTCTCCATGGCATCAACATAACATTCCTGTAGAGGCATATAGTTTTTCTATGTGGTTTTTAAATAATCACATCATATTTTGTCATATTTTATCTCATAAGGAGTCGTTACAAATGCTTTTCTGTGGTCTATTCTGGACTTGTAGCAGTTTGCATGCATTTTCTTATTTTAAAATCTCTCCTCTTTACTGAGAGAGATGATGGCCTACCTTGATCAGACTGCTGCGTCGAGGGATTGATTTGGTGGCTGAATTTGAACCCGCGCTCTCCCACGTCGGGGACTCGCAGCTGGATTCGCTTTGGACCTTCTTCGCGGTGTCTGACGCGCTGCAGTTGCCGTTTGACACCGGCTCTCCTCGGTGCGTCTCCAGGCTCATTTCGGCTCCTCCCGACGCAGCTTTCCAACCAGCAACCGGTGGACCGACAGTGGTCTTGTTCTCTCCAAATTCAGCCATGGTGACACTTTTTTTGTTTTTGTTTTTTTTTTGTTGTTTTTTTTTAATTATCTTGAAAGCAGCAGGGCCCCCAGTGCAAGAAAGCTACACGCGGATACAGACGTGCCATCGTGTGAGGTGAACGATCTGCGACCGTGCGCCGGAGCACAGGAAACTTCTCTCTCTCTCTCTCTCGCTCTCTCTCTCGTAGCGTCTTCCTCCTCCACACACACACACACACACACACACACACACACACACACACACACACACTATACACACAGAGAGAGAAAGAGGGGGGGGGGGGGGGGGGGGATAATAGCAGGGCGAGAGACAGCTGAGCGACAGCATGAGCCGACACACCTTCCAGACCTCCACTGCCAATACGCATCACATCTACGCGACAGCTGGATGTGCGCTTGCGTTCAGGAAATTTAGATGCTGAAGACCAAACCTGTCCGCTCTGTCGCCGTCTAGCTACATCTAAATCCTCATCACACCATGCCTCTGAACCAAAATGATTTTTACATGTGGACCAGCTCCTGCTGTCTCCCCTCTCTCCTCCTCGCTCCTAGCCTCCATCCAGAGTCACTGGGTTTCTGAGCGCAGCAGCAGCAGCAGGCTTATAAAGTCATCATCTGCCACCAGCCTGTTCTAAGATTGGTGGGTGGTTTTGCTTTTCCATCCCCTCAAGAACGAAGTGCACACCCACATTGTGTGTGTGTGTGTGTGTGTGTGTGTGTGTGTGTGTGTGTGTGTGTGTGTGTGTGTATGTGTTTTCTTCCCCACTGCTGTCAAAAAAGCATCCTTTCAAAAGAAGTAGTAATAATGGCTTCATTAATGCTTAATAAGTGATTTCTAGATCAGCTATCACTAAGAATACAACTTTTGTAATTAATTAATAAAAATTACAACTAATATTAATAACTTAATTTGGACAAAGTGTTTTTTTTTCTTCTTTTATTATTCTTTCTTTTTGCTGGTTTGGCAGGCTTAGTCTTAAAAAAACAGGAATAAACTGGGGAAAAAATTGTCAAGCTGTGCAGTAAGATTACTGGTGTTACCCCTAATGACCTTCAGCACCTGTAAGAAGTGAGGGTCATCTCAAAGGCACAGACTATTGTTTTGGACCCTCAACATCCTTTACATGTTGACTTCCAGCTGTTTCCATCAGGGCAGAGGTTTAGTCTCCCCAAAGGTAGCACTAATAGATACAGATTGTCCTTTGTTCCATCTGCTTGGTTTTTTAAACAGACTATAACTCCAGATGTCATTACATCTCTCTTTCTTTTTTCCATGATTCATGTGTAGGCAACATGGATCTTGTGCTGTGTTGTGTATGATGTATTGTATGTATTTTTGTTGGACTACTGTGTGTAAAGCATATTGCCCCTCCGGGACATTACAGTTTTTTTTTAATCTTAATGACTTGTTAACATTTATAACTGCAGACTTAATTATTAAACCACTTTATTACTGACTTAAAACATTTATAATTAAAGATGTGGTGAATAGTCAAGCCAATTTTATTTGTATAGCACATTTCATACACAGGTGAGCTCAAGAAAACACTAAACAAATGAATTAGAAAACACATACTACACATAAATAAAATCTAAAAACCTTTCAGCCACCCATACAATACACACAAACACACACACACTAACTACCAAAAGCCTGAGAGAAAAGCAATGTTTTAAAAGAAGATATAGTTGCAGCAGATCTCGGGTCATCAGGCAGTTTGTTCTAGATTAAATGCACCTTCACCTGATTTAAATTTAATTCTAGATACATTCAGGAGACACATACTTGATGATCTGAGGGACTTGATTGGTCTACAGCCAGTGAGCAGGTTGGAAATCTATTTAGGAGCCATACCACTTAGGGCGTTGTAAACAAGCTGTGACACTTTGAAATCAATTCTACACTCTACCGGGAGCCAGTGAGGTGTTTTCAGTACAGCATTAATGTGTTGTGAATGAAAACTGTATTAATTAACGTTTATATTAGTTAATAAATAACAAGAATATTATCAAATAAATTAACTCTGTTACTACTAAATAGAAAGATAAACACCAGTCAAGATTTTTTCAAACTTGCCAACCGAACATTTTTTTCTTATCATGTTGGATTAAGAAGAAAATGAACATGAGACATTTTGGCTGCTGAGAATAGTTTCTGCAGTTTCCTGTGACCCTGTGTATTTTAAAAAATATGCAAACCTGCAGTCTGGATGAATTTGTGCATGAACGTGATGATACTTTGAAAATGTTTCATCCAACAAAGGTCATGTTTGTGTAGTCCTTTTCTGCCTTTTGACTAAATGTGAAATTTAGGATACATTTGCATTTGCAATTTCATTCTTGATGTGCACTCTTGAGACAGTCCTTTATATACATTACGTGTGGATTTACCATCAACTACCTTTCTAAAATTTAATAGAAATCAAGGTCATGGGTTTTGCTCGAGGATTCAGGCGCAAATAATTGTGATGCATTGCTCAGTGATAAATGCCAAAATGTCTCTCTCAAGGGTAAATGCCAAACAAAATGAATGAGCTCCTTTTTTAGTTGGTCTGAAACACAATTACCTGAACTTTATAAATTTCACAAAACGCACACACACAAACACACAACATGTCCGTCCTATTGGTACAGTAGATTATTTGCAACATTTCCTGGGCTGCAGTGTTTCTGTGACTCTCTACAAGACAAACAACAAGCTCTAAATAGCTGAAATGATTTTGCTTGTTGATTCACTGTTATCCCAATACTTGCACAAATCAAGGTCATTGCAACATTTACTGACATGGAACCAATGTGTTCTGTGATTTATGTGATGAAAGTTTCCTCTATTTTCAGTGTAATTCCCCCCATAATAAAACACCACTGCTCATTTAGGGGAACCTTATCTGAAGAGACAAGTGGTTCTTCCATTTCATTATCAGCTCTACATTAACATAATGTAATGACTAAAAGCTGTACACCGGGGTGTCCTTGGTCAGAAAACTGTAGTGCAACACTGAGGGGTCACACTCTCACATGTTGGAAGAGATGTCAGTTTGTCTGCATTGTGAGTGCTGGTGTTGGTGTACACAAGTCATTTTCATTAAAGGGAAATTATCTCATTCTCCAGTGGCTTCTCTCTGGAGAACATTCAAACAGCTTAGCTTAAGGAGGCCTGAGAAGGAGAGATAGAGACTGATGTAGACTGGAAATCTTGGTCTTCCAAATCTGCTGAGCTCTGTTATTCTTCTTTTTTGAGAACAATACGTCCGCCACAGGAGCCTCCATCAGCTGCATTTTCTAATACATAGATTTAATGTGGTGATATTTTATGCTCCATAATGTAGGATGGGTGTTGATGCAGTAGCTAAATTTAGATTTGAAAAGAGTTATGGACTACTCCACAAATGCTGACTGCAGGGAACATCAAGCAATGATGACATAAATACAGCGTGAACCAGACAGTACCACTCACTGGCCAGCCACCTGCAAAAAAGTTACAGGGTTGAGTATGAACGGAGGAACTATACAATTAGGATTTTGTTGGAAACACCTCCCTTTACAAACAATTAGCTTCCATCATAAAAATCTCAGCATTTCATAATTCATAAATCATGAATCTGCTTGCTGGGATGTAAGGTAGTACTTTTGGTCAGAGCTCCATCAGTGATGATGAGACAAGTATTTGGCCTTTGGCATCATATGGGCAATATGATGCCAAAGGCTAAGCGTGGCCCGTTAAGATGACACATACTCACTTTCCTGTCATTCCTGTCAGAAATGAGACCTCAGTATAATACTGGTTTGTGTTTGCTGCCATCTAGTGTCTGCTGGGTGAACCTGTAGGTTTACATCCTGCTACATCAAGTCGACACCGTAGGATATTTCACTTGGATTTTAACACAAACATGGAAAAATGTTAAAGATGGTATGAACATCAGTTGCTTTTACATTTTGCTGACTTTATTCATCATATAATAAATCTATATCATGAACCATCACCCTTTCTAAAAAATAGTACCATATAGAAAATAAAATTGAATAAAGTGCATTATAGTGCAAATACACATCAGTAACTCCTTTAACTAGAATCAGTATGTAAAACATTACACACAGAGAATCCTCTATTTGCTGTGCAGCTCAGAGCTATATATTGTGGTTATTATTATTATATTGTGGGTGTTTGGTTTAAAATCTTGGGAGACTGATGTCCCGCTCAGATAAATAAAACACCAGTGTTGGTCACTGCTATGATACCAGTCCAATCTACAATCTGTATTTACTGTTTTGACAATATATATATGACAGGATTAATGAAATACATTTTATATGCAATGTAGGTTGTTACAGCTAAAAAGTACATTTCCAGTAAATCCTGCTTGATATGCTACACAATGGTATCCTCTTCCAGACACAATATAACTGTAAGATGTCATTGTCATTCAATATGGGTGGATGTATGTGGTCATGGTTGCCAATATGGGACAAATGTGCTTACAACCAACCTGTAGAACCTCGACATCTTAGACTGCTGTCATTTAAGTTGTTACTTTGGCATACAAACACATAAAGTAGACTTTCTCTGACATTTACAGTATTTTAATTGAATCAACTGTTGTAAGTTCTCAGTCATCCAGCTGGCAGAGGCATGCCACCCCACGATTAATCCAGTGTTTCTGTGGCTTGTCAGAAGGCAGCTCAATGGGCATGACGTAGTTGGTAGAGTGGCCTGTGGTGGACAAAGTCCCCCGGCGGGCGCTGGTTTTATAAACAGGACAAGCATAAATGTTTTCATGTAGAAACTTAGCCATTTCTCCAGGTTTGAGCTTGATGATGGGCAAAGAGTCAAAGAGGATCTTGGGGAGGGACTCTCCAATGACCATGTTCTCCCTGTCCCAGCGTGCCCCCTCCATGAAAAGGCCCCTAACATAAGCTCCATCCTCCGGCTTCTCATCCATATGATTCTCTTCTTTAGTTACCTGGAACACAACTAAGAGTATGAATATCCACAACACAAAATGACTTAATACGATTAATACTCTTTAGAGATTAGTAAAACCACTGAGGAAGGTTAGAAGTACATGCCTCAAATTCAAAGCCAATGTAGTCTATAGGGATGGTGTACTTCCTGGCAAAATTTTGTGACACTCCAGTAAGAAATGACTGGGTGAAGTAGAAGCCAGAGAGCCAGAAGACTGTAGGTGGGCCGTTATCTATCCAATCCTGTCAAAACAGACATCCAAACACATGCACAGTTTTAAGCATATAAAAAAAACATACACTACTTGTTATGTATTCTGTTCTCGTCATATTCCCTTCCATACATTCCTTTCATTTTGCCAAGGTTTGTGTCACAATCATAATTATAATTCTTACTTGCAGGAACTGCAGCCTGGCTAAGAGGTCAGTCACGTAGCTCCCCATTGGCTTCAGAGATGGGTACGACTTGGCTGCCCACATAGCTGGCACCTTGCCCACCATTATACTGTTGAAGACGTTCTCAAGTTCAGCCGACATAACGATCTGACCCTTCAAAGCTTTGCGGGTGTTTACCAAGCTGGCACGCACCACATGTGTGAGTCTGACAAGAGGGGAGATAAGTAAAAATATGAATTATAAATCTTTTTTAATATAGAAATATTAATGAACATGAGTTACTCATACTTAAAGTTGGTCTTTGCCAACTTGAATATTTGTTATTACCTGTTAAAGCGGATTATTTCCTGCCTCAAAACAGTATTCATAGACTCCTCATACATGACTGGGTATTTATCCATCACCATTTGTAAATCAAAGTCTGGTGGCAGCTTGGAGAGGATGTCCTCTGCAAGCTCGTCCACCACTTCCTACAATAAAAACAGAAGACAAGTTTGCATTTAAGACAACAAGTTTCAAGCCTATAATGTTTCCTTAGAGGGATAAACAGAAGCTGAAACTGTAAAATTAAAGTCTAATTGCTTCAGACGACAGTGCAAACCTGAGGAGACTTAGCCCCGCCTCCTGTCTGCCTGGGCAGAGTCAGCAGCACCCCATCCAGGAGCTGATTGGTCTCTTGATTATCTTTTGTTATGTCAGCATTGCTATGAAGTCCAAATACGCAAGGATCAGCACAAATTGGTAGACTGCGAATGTAGCTGACATATGTCTGGAATAAAGAAAACAATTTAAGATAAAATTACAACACAAGCACCTTGTAATTATAATCTTCAACATTGTGCTTCGAGACCCAAGATTATCTGGATTATTATAAATATTACACTCTGTGATTAAATTGACTAATCCTACTCTGGCTAAACAGCGAAATCAGCTGCTGTGGTGTTTATTTTAAATGAAAGCAAGTGTTTACTTGGGCTATAAGCCACTTATGCCACAATATGGAAGTCTTACGGTGTAGTGTTAATTAGGAATTGACTGGACCAAAGCTTTGACACTACCTGATAGGGGCCATGAGCTGGGATATAATACAGATCTCCCTCACACAGGTGACAGCACTCCTGCTCTATGACCTCCCAACTGTAGAAGATGGACAGGAGAGACAGCAGCAGACGCCTGTCTTTGTCATCTGTCACCCTGCCACCATAGTTGCACTCACCTGAGAAGAGAATATGAGGGATCATCCAAAAACAAGCATAGGGAAATTCATTTTTGTGGTGTGTATTGAGAGGTTTTGGTAAATCATGTTAATATAAACATACAGTCCATTTTTTATGTAGAGAGATAATGAGGACTGAGGACATCACAGTTACACATCACCATGACCCCTACCACAAGAATATTCTGAGTAATCTAATAAATACTGATAATATTGTGTTATGTTTTAATTTCTTAGACCCTAAAAGGACCAAACACAACATAAACTTGGGTTATGTGGCAGGTTATATCAGCTTATATTAGGGGTGACCTACATAGTTAGAAAACCACCTTGCTGTGAATTTAAGTGGTGTAAATTGACTCCCTGTTGAGTTAACATTTCTGAAACCCCCACCTGTAAGATATGTGAGGGCCTCCAGTGGAACCTCATCATACTCATCCAGGAACATCTGGATCTGCCTCATGCTGATCCTGAGATCAGACTCATTAAACTCATAGGGAATGTTCCAACCTAAAGAATGAGTGAATGAGAATGAAAAACAAGAACAGCATTTTTTTAAATTCAAATGATCTAGTATGAAAAAAAGTTTTACAAAAATAGCAGATAAGAACTACAGTTTATTATATATCTCACCCAGGGGTCCAAAATTCCTCCTTTCCTGCACGAGTGCGTGGAAGAAGGTGAGACCAAACAGGAGCTTCTGCCAAATGACCTGTTTCTTGGAGCTGCTGAAGAAGGCAGGATCAGAGATGGGGTGACTCAGGTAGGAGCGCATCAAGTTGGCTCTTATTCCTTTAGGCGGCTCATTAGTCATCTTCAGCCCATTCTGTAGGATGCTGACTGGAAACTTGTCGGATGGATAACTGGTTAACCACAGCCTGGAAAGAAGAGTAAAGTTAAATGCCTTATTCATGTTTCTCATGTAAGAACGTGTTTTAGTGGAGCTCAGTAAGTGCTTGTCTATTACCTAAAGCTAGCGTGTGCAGTCTCTGGAGTGATGGTTTCCTCACAGATCCTCTCAAGGGTGGGCATCCAGCTGGTGGCCAGGTGGCAGTTCTGCAGTACCACCCAGGTGCCCTCTTTGATGGCTCTGTTGATCATCTGAGCTGCTATTGGTCCCTGCCCCTGCCCGAGGGAAATGGTTTGGATCTTACTGCCCCCCATTTCTAGGTCATCAGCAAACTTTAGCAGACCTGTAGAAGCAATGCAATACCGGATCATGTTTTTGTGGCACCCAAAAATAAAATAAGGCAGCCAAGAATGGCCATGCTTACATTTTTTTTTTATGCCGTTATCTCGAAATCATGAGTTAATTATTTCGGTATCTTGGGAAAATGAGCTTTGTTATCTTGAGATAACAAGATAATCGACCTGTCATCACAAGAAAACCAAAGGTCTGACCTTACTACTGTTTGGACTACCAGGCTGAGAGGTCATATTTTCTTGGATGTCTAACACTATTTATTTTCAAGCCATATCCATACATGGGTATGCTGTGTCTACTTGACAACAGAAGAAAGGATGCCTAAATGAGTCATCCATTTAATGTGAACAATAATTCAAAACCTCAGGATATTAAATAAATAAACATAACCTTAACAGTTCACCACATAGTGTACTCCATCAGCTATCATGATGGTTCCATTTACACCACTAACAATTTAGACCTCAATAATAATAATGAAAATATAACAATGCATATTATTTTTTCATGGAGACACACATTAATCTAAGTATTTTGTTAGCATCAGGGATTCTGCTATGTAGTCTGACCTCTGGCTAGGAGAGTGAAGTTAGTGAGATGTGCCACCGCTGAGTGCGTATCTCTTCAAACTTCTTCCATGAGTGCTCTTTTGTGACATCAATTTAGTAATAAGTATTATGAGTGCACTATTATAGATGTAGCATTGGTTCAACATAATGGACAATGCATGGAGGAATGACATGCATTGATTATCTCATTTTCTTGAGATAAAATAATTAATTCATGATCTTGAGGTGGCATTAAAAAAAATAATTGTAAGCAGAGCCTTTCTTGGCTTCTGTAATAAGTAGTGTGGGGATATGATGTCTTTGATTAATCACCTGCAGTTGGATCAGATCCTGGTGACAACACAAAGATGAGAGGAGAGCAGCAGTTGGAGTCTTTGTAACTCCCCGCCAGGTCAAAAGTGGGCGGTTCAATGTAAGCCTGCCCCATGTTATCCACTATGAAATCCTGCACTGCCGGAACCAGTTTATCTGGCCTGAAGCATCTTATCACTATCATTCGGTCCATCCCCACCAAGTTACTCCACCGGTCAGGCAACTGGTCCTTATGTGGCTTTCCTGAATCATAGAGCTTCTTCCATTTGGGAATATTGTCTTGGACATGTTCAAAGAAATCATCCAAGTTTGGAAGTTTGGACGCCCTAACAATCTCCGACCAAGACTTCTCAGACAGCCACTCTGGAGCCGGGTTGGGGTAAGGGTTATCCAATGCAATGCCACCTGTCAGGAGGAAGCGCCAGACTTGGTCATCAACCTGATCCTTACCCTGCATGATGCCAACTGTGAGCAGCAGGGAAAAGAGAAGCTTATCCTTCTCAAAAAGTGAGCGGCACACATTATTGTATATGCTGAGGGTAAAGTGCTCCAAAATGTTGTCGATTCTCTCAGCCAAATCATCACTCTTCAAGCTCTGGGCGATGGAACACAGGTAAAGGTTGATGAACCAGGTGAGGGAGTATTGGTACATAGGTTCAATGTTGGCCAGTTCTGAGATGCAGAAAAACAAAATGGAGGAATGCTCAGCAACAGGACGGTAGCCCATACGAGTGTCATCAATCTCTTTCTCTGTGACGCTGGCGATTTTCTGCTTCTCCGAGATCTCCTCAGAGAGGATTTTGGAGGATGACAAGATTTTAATAGCTGTTTCATCCTCTAGGATGTTTCCCTCAGAGGAGGAGAGCACTTGTAAGATCTTATCTTCAATTTCCTTCAGCTGCTTGTTGTTCGCAGCACTCTCCAGAATGAGCTGGTTCTTCTTTTCTTCTAGCTCAGGTTTTTCTTTGGCTGCTACAAGCCCTAAAAGCTGGTCCTGTAGGCCTTGTGGTGTGATCATAAAGTTCAGCAGACAGACTTTGACAGCCACCTCTGGGAGGTAGTGAGGGTTCCTCAGCCCGGTGGTCATGTAGAATAAAAAGTCTTTAGAATATTCCACAATATTCTCCCCTATTTTCATATACTCTACGCCCTGCTGTTTGAAGGTCTGCTTCAGCAACACAGGCTCAAGTACGGGATCAAGCTCCTCTCCAACATTCTCCAGGAGAACTGGGGTCCCAAACTGGATGGAATTCTCCAAGATTCTCACATAGTTACCATCAGACATTTTGATGACAGCAAGCTTATTAGCCTTCTCCATGTTTTTGATCCACTTGTTGGCTTGACCCTGAGGGTCAATCATAAGGGGCCAACGACGAGAGTTAAATACAATGATGCCATTGTCTGTGGAGAAGGAGTCTACTGGCAGCCCAGCAATCTGCCATGCCCTGATGGCCACTTGGTTACCCAGAGTGTTAGTGAGGGTTAAGTCCTCAGAACAAGGTATTTTCTTCTCCTGGCACAGGATGTGCCATTGTTCCTGGCACTCTACACGGTAATCTACTGTAAATGCCCCAAGGTAAGACACAGTTCCAGAGGAGAGGAGTATGTCACCTGTCAGGTTGGTGTATCTGCAGAGGGAAAATAGAGTGCTAATCTAATTAATATTAAACCTCAAGTACACCACAACACATACCATCACTTATTTCAAACAAATTCCACTCATTATCATCATTAATATAATCATCAGACAATAATTACTGAAATGAAATACTGTATATGTACAATGAAATATATCTACAAATAATTTTGATATACCTAATCCCTAGTTGCCTCGCAGCCTCTGTCCACCTGTCCTTCTCTCCACCCAGTCCTCCTATCAGCTTCTCTGCCCTGATCAGCTTCTGAGAGCACAATTCAATGTTGCTCTCCAGCTCTTTTTTCTTGTTAATCATGGCCTCCAAGTCATCATTCAGGCTCTGCAGTCTGTCCTCGACTTCTTTCAGCTCACCTCTCTTCACAGCCAACATTTCCATCTGTACACCTAGCTCATCCTCAGCCAGCTTCAGTCTCTCCTTCTTGGGGGCTACGACTTTGGCTACTCGTTCATACACTTCCATTGCCCGCACCCATTTGCAGAGACCCTCACAAGCTGAGGAGACATTTTTAATAACAGAGGGCTGGAATTCAGGGTTGTCGATGAACTTATCTCTGATTTTCTTGATGTATGGGGCGGGTATGTTGTCCTTGTCATAGGATTTGAGGTTTTCCAAAAACTTCAGGTCTCCAAGGAGCTTCTTAGAGGGACCCCAGAAGTCCTCAACCATCTTGCCTGTAATATAAACACTTCATTATTTGAAAACGTAATACTGTAATCATATTTTATATTGAGCTAAATATTTGTGTGTTTAAAAGCTATGATATAAACCTTTGTCATTGAAATTGATGCCATATAAATATAATTCTGTCAAAGCTATCATCTTACCTGAACCACTAGGATCCGGCTTTCTCTCAGGTTTGATGCCCTTCATGACACAGATGGACTCCATCACTAGTTTGACAAGACCAGGTGGGTTCTGCATAGATTTAACTACTGTAATGTCTGAAGGTTTCAAGGTGTCCAGGGCTGAAAGAGCAGCCTCTAATGCAGGCATTGCCTCTGCCAGGTCTCCCTCACACTCATCCTAAAAAGACAACCAGTACACCACAGTGTCTAAGTATGTAAATGGCTGCAAACCAAAATGCTGCAAATAACTTCTAGAAAGCAATTGAAAGATATATTTTCAAAAAAAAGATTTGAACTCTACATAAATTATGGATATTTTTTCTCCTGAAATACGTGTACCTTAATGGCTTGGGCTGCAGCTGCTGCCTCATTAGCGACTTTCTCATCAGCAGACACTAGTTCTTTCTTAGCGTCCACCTCCACTGTTTCCTTCTCTATCTTGACCATCATCTTATCTGTCTCAGCTGAGGTCTGGATGAGCTCTGGCTGCAAGGCTGTCAGCTCCTGCTGCATCACTGACACCTGTAAACATAGTAGGAACTTAGCTGAGGAAGTGCCAGTATCATCCATTTGGTCAGAGAAACAACACTCAAGGTACTATTGCTTGTCACCTGAGATGCCGCAAACTCCAGTTTCTGGAGACCAACGATATAGCGGTTCCGCACATTATCCACTTCACTCCTCTTGAGATTGAGCAGAGTCTTGAAGGTGAGGATGAGTTCAAGGTAAGAGGTGGGCGTGACATAGTTGTGTCTCCTCAGTCTAGAGAAATACCTTTCAGACATCTCCCTGACACTTGTCTGGAAGGTCTTGCACATCTCAACCACCCTGAGATTACAGAAAAGAAGCAACAAACTTTAGGCTTACTATGCAGAGCTCGTCATGATAGTCATACTGCTGGAACAATTACTTTCTTGCATTCTTTCTTATGCCCTTACTCCAGTCTGATGTCACTGTCCATTTCCACATCTTCTAGGAACTTGTGAGCTACCATCTCCAGAGCATCATTTGGCCACGCATGGAACCAGTCAATCGTGCAGCAGTTGATAAGGGAAGGGAACATCCTAAGACGATTCCTAAATGCATCACCGATGGGACTCATGGCTGTTGAATATAATGATTCCCAATTAGTACTACTTAGCGATACATAAATCATACAAAAGAACAAAAGTCAGGTAAAGGTGCCCACCTAGCACAATGTGAAGGTTGGCCTTCACGCGGTCAATGAAGAAGTTGTACATTGAGAGTGGAGTTGCGTCAATCTTTTTGCCTTCAATCCGGGCAATACCCTGCGCTTTTTCAATGATGTCAGCACGTTCATCTGCAGCAAAGATATTAGGCACATCACCAGTGTTCAGCAGCATGTTGATGTCTTCCAACATGGCCTCATCTTTAATTTGGCTGTCATTGAACAGGAACACCAGGCTCTTGCCCTCAATGCCTGCTTTAAGCATTATCCGCTTCAGGTCATCACGCCAGTCTGACATGCTGTAGTTCTTCGTCAGCTCAATCTGGAACAGGACATAATCATTGATGAAGGTGCCCAGCTTTGTGGCACTCTGACGCCCTGAGCCACCAATACCGACAAGTAGAAGGTGGCCATTGTCTTGTTTCAGTACACGGCAGATGCGGGAAATGTGCTCAATGGCAAACTTGAACATTACAAGGGACATGGGTGCCTTGCTGCAGCTGTTGTACTCATCCAAATAGAATTCCATCACTTCTTGCAAGGCATGCAAATCTGTGATTTCATCGTAGGCCTTAGTGTCAGAATCAGGCTTGGCATAGTCACCGAAGAACAAGCTTCGAATGGTCTCATCTGCTACCTTGCCATCGGGGCTGAGATGGCTCAGGAGCTACACAAAAA
The DNA here is from genome assembly GCF_910596095.1 of Thunnus maccoyii. Taxonomy (NCBI): domain Eukaryota; kingdom Metazoa; phylum Chordata; class Actinopteri; order Scombriformes; family Scombridae; genus Thunnus; species Thunnus maccoyii. The sequence continues at coordinate 20,316,486 of NC_056547.1, forward strand.
TAGAAAAAAAATTAGAAATAAAACACAGGAGCTACAGTCTTAAATCTAGACCACACTTCACCACACAAAACAGCAACTTGTTTAACAGTTTGTTTACTGTTTGTGTTGCAGATCTGACTTTCTGAAAAAAAAAGCTTGTGACTGCAAGGCTGTTTAGTGGATGACTTTGCTGTTCTTAGATTGGTACTTTCCCACTACCATATTAATGCAGAAATAATTATTAAAGAACAAACATCTCCACCCAAATCTACTAAACTGATCTTTTTGCTTTTTTATTCGCTTTTTCCACAAAATTTCAGAGTCAGAGTTTTTGAAATAACATATTATACAAACAGACAGACAGAGGCCATAAACTGTGAAAAGATTTTTGAGTGTGTGTGTGCATCTGTATATGCACTAATCAAACATGTACCTTTTCCACACTCTGCTTAAAGAAGAATGAGGTTCTCTCCTTGACGATGCTGAAGAATGTCTCCTTGTCCTCGTTGTCAATGAGCCGGTCACAGAAAACACGGTAGATCTCATGGATCCACAGGCGGATTAGTTTGTCTCCATCCTGACATAAATGGCAAACATAAACAATGAAAAGATGTTAGAGCATTAACAATTCATTTAAATATTTCATTTTTGCTCCCATGCTTACCTGCATGTGTGTGGGTGGAGCTAGAAGTACACCGCGTATTACTCGAGCAAAGTCCCGCAGGTTGAAGATGTAGTGAGACTTAGATGGGGTGGGGAGGAAGCTGTCCATTGTATCCTTATAGACTGCCATAGTGGCCTGGACCATGATCTTGCCCAACCTAGGACATAAGACAAAATACAGTATGTCTTTCTGCTACAGATAATTTATAGCATTCTACTACTTTATGACAATAAAGTACACATTTGACAAGTTACCTGTAGAAAGAGGCATCAAACCCCTTGCTGAAGTGCCAGTCAGTAATGGAGCTGAATATCTTGGTCAACGTTTCATCATCAAAGGAATCAATTAAGATGATATTCAAGTGACGGGTGAAGCGGCCTAGCATTTCAAACATTCTGTCAGTTACAGTAAGCCTTGTAAGTGCTGCTTTCTTAAATTAAGTCACAAATATTACTAAAATTTCAACAATACCTGTAATGTCATTCTTCCCACCACCAGGAGGCCCCATTGCAGACATAAACAGCACATCTGCTATGTTCAGTCTGGAGGTGTCCTTCTTGTCATACCAGTGGTGGTGGTCTATCCACTGTCTTAGCAGCTCAATTGGGGGCTGTGCACCGTAGATTTCCTTAGCAGGCATGTTCAGATCATCTACATAAAAGAGATAATAACCATGAATTTGTACATGAAATAAATGACTTTTAAATACTTCTTAACATGTGACATCAATAATTCACTATCCACACAATAGTATGAGAATATAAAGTATGTGCATCCGTCTTTACCAACATAGACGACACACTTCTTTCCCATAGGAGGTCCGAACACGCCCTTCCTTCTTCGGTCCAGCTTGGCCATGATGATGTCTTGGGTCTGATTTGCTGAGGTGCGGGCTGAGAAGTTGATACAGTTTGGCGTGTAGCGCTCCTTAGGGAGCGTTACCAAGAAGCTTTTGTTGATGACAGATTTGCCTGTGCCAGTGGGCCCTACAAACAGAGTGGGTATTTCATGTGCCAGATAGGTACGTAGGAAAAAAAGCTGACGGGCTGTCTCCATTGTGGGGATGATGAGGTCTGACACCTGGTAGCGAAAAACGTAGTTTCAGAAGACATGGATATTAACAGTGGCATCTTTAGCAGCAGTAACCTGTGATATAACTCACATTGGCTCCAGCTGGGATCATGTTCTCTTCATTTGTGATTGAATCAGTCCACACATTCCACCGCCCTTGCCCATCCTTATGGAAGTAGTAGTCATAGACAGTTCCTGCAAAACAAGTAAGAACACATTATGGATTACTCATGTTAGAAATGATATGATTATTGTGTGTATACACAATAATTGTTCAAAATGTATGACCTCTCTCAGGGAAGATGTTGTTCTTCTTGAGTTTGATACTCTTAGGCCGCGGGTACTCATCATCCATGCCCATGATCAGATTGCGATAGAATACATCAAACTTCTTACGACTGTCACCAGTTATGGTCCCACCCAGAGTCCATACAGCTGCAAACAGGAACAGGCCCTGCAGCCACATGGTTATTTGCTGGCTGGACATGTTCTGTTCACCACTGGTTACTGACGCAGTAATTTCATCTGGATATAGACAGGGAAGTTAACACATGCACTATCAAAATCAAACATGTACTGATTGATCAAATAAATGTATTTTTTACTGACCCATCAGGCAGGTATACAGCTTCATGAGACTATATGCCAAGTGGATGGGAGATGTTTGAACCACAAAGCGACACTCTGTGTCTATAAAATCCAGACAGGGCTGAACTATCCAATCAAACAGGTCCATTATCTATGGGAAAATGATAAAACAAGCAGAAACAAGACACACATCATATCACAAACACACTGAAGTAGCAAAAACTGCTTATTGCTGTAGATGATCCCATGCAGACATGCAAGTTTGTAATCTCACCAGTTCTCTATGTTCAGTGCTCAGGCTTTCAGGCAGTGTATTCATGTAGGAGTCTCTAAGAGGAGACCAGCCGAGCTGCTGAGGTTCCATGTAGATCATACCACACCTTCAGAGTGATAGATAATACTCAAAGAAGGAGCAACAACTAATCATACAAAATGAAGGCTTCCTATTTACATGCCACAGATGCAGGTTCAGCTTCTGTCTTGGCTGCTTACCTACTGACAGTAGCCGGGGAGGCTTGCTCCAGGTCAGCAGGCTCAAAGATCAGACTCATCTTGGCACTCATTTGGATGATCTCACCACTCATCAGACAAAGCTAATAGAAAACAGAGTGAATGTCATCAGCGTTTGACACCTAGTAGAACTTTTCGGCAACAGTACAAAATGTAAAAAAAAAACAGACAGCGGGGAAGGCATCAAAATGGCCAGTACCTTCTTGTTATCATCCAGAACAGTATTCATGTTCTCAATCCAGACAGCATCAATGGGCCCATCAAAGATGATCCACTGTCTATTTTCTGAGGTAGAGATAGCCTGATCCCTGAATGAGGTGGCCAGGACACCATCAGACCACTCATGGCTGACCGGATCAAAGCAGCCATACAGCTGGCCCATGGTAATGGCCTTGGGATTGATAATGCAATAGTTCACTGCAAACTCTTCCATCAGCTTGGCTGAATGAGGAGAATGACAGAGCATAAACATTTATGCATACTAATAGCAAGAAGTTCAAAAGTAAAATTAAATCAAAAATCTATATATCTCAACAATCTTCAGCAAATGATTTCTAATGGCATACTAGGGGTTAATAAATTGACATGATTACCTTTGTAAAGGTCTCCAAGGGCAGCAGAAAGAACTTTATAGGCAGAAGTTTTTCCTCCTAAAGGGTCTCCTACTATCATAAAACCATGGCGTACCAACATCATCTCATACACCTATTCAGAATGACACAAACAAAATCTGAGTACATTTATGTAGCTGAAGTGTTACAACTAGACAAACAAATGTTATGAGTCTCAAGTATTAGAGATAAACACTCTTCCTTGATTGATACCTGGATAATCTTGCCAATGAACCATGGGACAGGCTGGAGGTTTAGCTTAGCAATGTTGTCATTTAGAGCCTTGAGGAGGAGATCGTAATCTGGTTTGGGTAGAACCACTCCTGGGAATAAATCAGAGATGATGCCCTGTGGGCAGCAGCAGGAGAAGAGGACTAATTAGTAACCAACTGATGCATACGTAGAAACAAACAAACACTAGCTTCAGGTGGATTTGGTAAAAAAAAAAAAAAAATCACCTGAAAGAGTGGAACATCCTGTGCTAGAAACTTGGCCATGTTGACGTCCATCAGTGCTCTAAGCAACAGCACGCTCTCGTTCTCCTCAGGGTAGTTCAGTTTCAGATTCCCTGCTGCAGTCAGCACAGACTTCACAGCTCGCATACCGTAGTCATAGTGGTGTTGGGAGGACAGCTGCTCAGAGCATAAACGGTAGGTGGCGACAATCTTCTGGGCCAGACTGTGAGTAGAGTTGGAATGAGTGGTCTGGCAATGTGAAAGACATACTCACTAAAAATATTTTGTGCAGGATCTTTTAAACAGTACCTGCGTGATTCAATGAAGCCCATGGAGTACAGTGAGATTTCTCCGATGAGACCATAGTCTGGCACCATCATAGCCACTGTCCGGAAAAGAGCCTACAAGACAGGTATGCTTTGTACACATCCGATTCTAGTACCTAATACTCTACATCATGCTGTTATACTATTTTTCCATTTTTACTATACTACAGTGCCACAGTAATGTACCTTTAGATTGTCGGGCAGCTCGGCCCTGCCAGCGTAACCAGGGTTCATGGTGATGAAGACAGAGCATGTTGGGTTGAGGGACAGCTCTGTCCCCTCAAACAAGAAGGTCTTCAGATTCTTGGCAATGGCCTGTTGTATGCAGAGGATCTGCTGAGCCACCACAGAGAGCACCTCCACCTGCGACACAGACAAACAAACACATGATGAGTAACCAGGTGATCAGATCTGTAAATGAATATGTATTACAATAAGACTGCCTTCAAAGAGACATTCAATGCAGTATGATTTGGAAACAATATAATACTAACCATCATCTGACCATCATCATCATCATCAATGTCAATTATTCTTATATATCAATTTTAAGATAAGAACACATGTATCACAGCTATTATATAAGGGTGGGACAGGCCCCACCCACTTTTTAAAATTATTTGTTTAGACACCCCCCTCACTTTAACCATGTTTTTACCATGTTGAAAATCAGTGCATTGGTTTATCCACTCTGCCCTCTTTTCAGAGCGCTGTGTCAGTGCTTCATTATCAAATCAGCTCAGTTTGCTTATTGAGAGAATGCCCAATTCAATGAAAATTTCATACCACGTTTTCTACCTTGCACCCACGCAGATTCTCACATAGCAAACCCAAACATATAGACAGGAGCGCGCCTCTAATGATAGGTAGGAAGAAGGGAAACATGACTGGAAAGATGAAAGTAAGATAGCAAATGAGACTAAAAGAGAAGGAGAGAAAGAAAGGGATGAAATGAAGAGATAAAGAAGGAACAAGTGAAGTAAGCAAGGAAACAAAAAGGGATGAAGGGGATTAATGAAGAAAACAATGAAGGAAGTACAAAGGCAGGGAGGAGCTATAGCAATAAGGTTTTATTTTTTATTATTATCTTTAAATCTTTTAACTGTTGCTGTAGTGCCACCATTACATTAGTTGATACAACTGGGTGCCTGATAATTGTGAGAGGTTATGAAATTTATTAAATAAAAAGCAGCAAAAAGCATCAACCCACTTAAGTCATTGTTGGTAATTAATTGTGTGATTTTTGGGTTCTTTGTGTTGGAATTTAAGATTTGCTATTTGAAATGTTAGCAAATATATATTTTCAGCCACTTGATAGATTTGCTCATACACACTCTTCAAGCCTATGACACTTATGAATTCAAGACTATTGCTTTTCATGAAAGGTGGCAGATGGTTGTTATATCGATGCCTTTCGTTATGAAATGTTGCCCTAAATATTTTTGTGGAGTGTTTCTAGGTAGCGTGTGTAAACAAAGCCAATAAGATAACTGGCATACAACATAATCTAAGTTTGAGACACAGGCCTCAGGTCCTGGTGATTCTTCATAGTAGTAGAAATGACTGGAAGATGAATTTAGCTTATTGGAGAATACATAGGGACACTTTGACTGCAGTTGTCTTCTCCACTTAACTCATAGATTTGCTAACATTAAAGAAATTAATTTAAGAAAAATAGCAATTGCATGCAAGCATAAAGAGATCCTCATGTTTAAATAAACAATGAGTGGTTATTATTAAAGACGGGTCTGAATTAGTCATCAAATCAATTTCTGTACCTTTAGCTTTTTAGTATCTTCAAATATGTGATCTAGGGCCAACCACTTTCTCTGGATGAAATTACAAAATGTATCCATTATTTTTCTCATTCTAGTACAGTCAGAAATGACATCTACTCTGTTAAACTAATTTAAAGTGTATCAAAATAATCCAATCAATTTGACATGAAAGCAAAAGGAGCATCTCTACACCCTGCTGAGCTGCAAATGATCTAAATTTGGCTAGGTTTATGGGTTGGAAGAAAACAGATTTTGCTCATATGTGGCTATGCAAATTCATTTCCAAAGCTGTAACGACCCTCAGGTCTTATTCTTTTATCTGAAAGGACAATCTGATCAGTCAGGATCAAAGTAGAACTCTTTTCCTCTTTGGTCTGACAATTTCATCTTAAACATTTTTCATTAATACTAAATTAATAATATTTTTTGTCATTAATGTTAAAGGTGCAATGTGTAGGATTTAGTGGAATCTAGCGTTGAGGTTGCAAATTGCAAAAATAGACTTTATATAAAGATGGATGTCATGACAGCTCCCCAAAAGTGAAGCCAAAACATCTTGATCACCCCCTAGTGGCTGGCTGCAGTATAGGTCATAAGTCCTGCCCTCTCCATGTTAGTGGATGGGATATGAGCCAAACTAAAAAAGTACACGTCAAACAAGTTTTTCCCAAAGATGGTTTCTGTCATTTCAGGTAGTTCTTATCATGCTGATGTTTGTCCAAGTGCTCATTTTCTGATAAGTTTATTTTTAATTAGTTATTTGATGATACAGAAAGGGGGTCTGACGTCATGACTGACAGCTGTGACAGCCGCTGTCAAACCTCCGTCAGGGGGCGGAGCATGTTCCGCGGGCCGTCATCCTGCCACCCGACTCTACTGTGCAGATTCTGGCTCTAAATGACTTCACACAAGCAGGATGGCAGCTCCCGGAAAGGAGATAATTTGGCTTCACTTTTGCATAGCGGTAGGAAGTGGAGACATGACGTCTATATTTATATACAATCTATGATTGCAAACAACTGAATACCCTTCCCCATCCAAGTGTGTAGGACAACCTACAGTAGCCGTGAAACTCACAAATAATGCAAAAGGCCCTCTCTAGAGCCAGTGTTTGGTTTGACAGTACAACATGGCGGGCTTCATGGGAGGGGACCCCCTATATGTAGATATAAAGGGCTCATTCCAAGGTAATGAAAACACAATGATTCTTATTTTCAGGTGATTTTACACTAATGAAAACATACTCATGAATATTATATTTAATTTCTGCCAGTAGATCCCACTAAATCTTACAGACTGGTCCTTTAAGCTACTGCTCAGCTCTTTGTTTACTTTGGAGGTACATTTAGTTAGAATAGATAAGCTATGTGGGTAATGCTCACCTCAATACGATTGAACTCATCAAAGCAGGCCCAAGCTCCAGACTGAGCCAGTCCTTTGAAGAACTTACTCATGGCCTTGTAGTCCAGACCATCGGAGCAGTTGAACACCACACACTAGGAACAAAAACAGCTTTAACATCAATATTAAGAAAATAAAAATATTTTATGTTTTACTGACAGTTTTAGTGTACCTGTTTAGCTAAAGCTTTAGCCAGATCTTTTGTGGTCTCAGTCTTGCCAGTTCCTGCAGGACCCTCAGGAGCTCCCCCCAAGTTCAACTTCAAAGCCCCCATTAGAGTTCTGGTGTAGAATAAAGTCATTTGACCCAATGATACTATGAAAGAACCTCACATCTTTCTTAAACATTTGAATTAACCTTAGAAGTTACAGTATGTTAGAATCTGCTAAATTTTTACCATGACATTGAATTTTACAACTTTCAATCCATCACGAAAAGGACAAGGGATCAATCACACTGTAGTTTACCTGTAGCAGCGGTCAGTAAGTGGTGTGATGACCAGACGGGGGGAATTGCCCAGATACTCATAGCCATATTTCAAGCAGGTGGTGATCATGCGCAACATCACGTCTCCACCCTCCCAGAAGTAACGCAGCTGAGAAATCCATGCAAAGTCATTCAGCGAGGAGATGCGGTCCTCTGCCAGTTTTGCCACAACATCTCGTGCTAGGAGAGGAAATAAGCATCAGCTTTTCTGCACACTAGATTTATTCAATGGAACACATTTAATCCCTTTATTTAACCTATGAGACAATTTGGACATTACCATGAACATCTATAACAGTAAGAGCACCAAGGGTCATCCTTGCCCCTCCTGGCAGCTTCCCACGAACCAACTCCACAATGTCAGAAATCTGGGCGTTACACTGCTCCACATAGGCCTTTGAGTACAATGGAGAATCAGTCCATAGGTTAGAATAAAGTGTAATAATTATGTAATTTGTGAGCATAGAAGTTGTCTTTCTATGTGGAAGTTAGCAGTGGGTGTACTGGTGAGTTTAAACTGACAGGCAGGGAGTTGGTCTGGATGGCTTCAGACACTTCACTTGTCCAAAAGATGGAGGAAGCACAAATGACAACTTGGCCAGGCCATTGCAACACCCACTTCTTCCTGGGCAACTACAGGAAAAATATTAATTATATTAAAAGCAAAGCTGGGAGGCTTATCTGAGCAAGGATAAATGGTATTGATACAATTTACATAACTATTCTTTTTAATACTGCTTAGAAGAACAAAAAAATCTCATAATAAAATGAAATCTTCCTATTAACCACAATTATTAGCTAAAACTTGCCTCCATCTGGTGTCAGTCAACTTTAATTGATTCATTACTATGGTTACAATTTGACCCATGCAATATCATTTCTGCTGTGCTACTTTTAATATTTATAATTTAATATATACAGTATAATCTTCAGCAATTCCCTGACCTTCCAATTATTATATTACAGAAATACCTCAGCATATTGAATCACTCCTTGATGGATGACATGTTGGACACTCTTTAGCATTAGGTTCTCCACTTGCAGCAGCCATTTCTCCACCATACCCTAAAAATCACATGGTAATAGCCGACCAAATACATTTGATTGACAGCCTTTTATATTTTATATTCAAGTAAAAATAACCAAATAAAACAGAAATGTAAATATAAAAAGTTAAATATTACCACATAAAAAGAGATGGGATACATACATATTCATCCATTTCATATAAAACACAACACAATTTATATCATCGCTGTCTGCTCTATACCTTTGCTTGGGCTGGATAGATCTTTTCTGTGAAGGGCACAGTCTCCTTCTCAGAGCTGATCATGCCAATGATCGCCATGTCCTCAGTGAACTCCAATTTGGCGATACCCTCGAAGCACTTCTTTAGGTGGGGCTGCACACACAGGGGGTCTTTGGTCTGTGAAAGGATCTCCAGAAGCTCGTCGTTTGACAGGAAGAAGAACCTAGTTAGATGATGAAGATGGTGAGGAGTGAGGAAACTGAAACAAGCGCTAGACAAGACAAAAGAATGTTAATATAAGTGTTCATAATGTTGTTTGTAGTTGTAGCTGAAATGAAAGCACCATGGTCATCATGTAATTTGAACCATGAGAGTAGTAGATCTTTAACATCCCCATGGGGTAATTTGTTTTACAGATAGAGGTCAAAATAGTCAAAACTATAAGTATTACTATTAGAACTAATAGTAGTAGTCAAAACCTTGGAAAATAGAGCCTCTTCTTTTCCAGGTAGGTATTGAGGCCTTTCTGGATGTCGTCCAGGAACACATTGGACTCCTGCAGCCGTTCCAGCATGTTGGGCTGGCCTGTAGCCACCAGCACACGTGTATCTTTCACCTGGACCAATTCAATCACACAAAAGTCAAAGCAAAGTGTGTGAGATCCATTTACCCAAACTAAAACAGGAGGCTGTGCATCATGAGGATCTTACCGCCTTGGCAATGATATCCTTCCAGTAGCTGTCCACAATGGCAAATTTGCGTCCCTCCTCAGGCATCTGGGCAATGATGTCTTCCGAGCTGAAGATAGGTTCAAGGTAGAGCCAAGTAGCCTGACATTTCAACATGGAGTCTAGGATGTCCTGCATGCTCACCAACTTGTCCTCCCATTGCTAAGGAGAAAAATAAGGGTGATAATAAAAAGCTAGCATAGTATCTTATAGAAGCAGCATTTCTACAGTTTAGTTTACAAAACGCCACTCCAATCCAACAAAAGCAAACATCATATCCAGAATAAATGAGTTAAAAATAAGAAAACACAAAGTCAAAAATTACAAGTAGTACTGGGCAGGTGGGTGAATGGGACTTATTGGGTGTATCCCCTTTTTTCTTTTTCCTTTCTCTTCCTTTTCTCTCTCTCCCTTTTATTTTACACCATTTTTGGTAACGTTATGGCTCCAGACAAAGCCACTATCATTGGTGGGTGAGGTGACACAGCTGATGTTGTGTTTAAGCAGATCAAGTAATTTTGTTACATGTTCTGGCATGTAATAGTGCTTGCATGGCCTGCTTAGACCAACTCTTATTTCAAACACAAAAACAAAGAGTTATTTTAGTTGGCAGAGGCTCACACACAGACTTCTACATACTGTGTACTACATAGTCTTTCTTTCCTTTCCATATGTTCTTGAGGCCAAGTTCAGTATGGCTATGTGTAATATTAATACCAGTTGACCTACACAGCAAAGGCTTCATCCCTTTACTAAACCAAAAAATGATTCTTGACGTTGTGTCTTACCTTACATTCAGTCTCTATTGGCTTAATGAAAGGGGAACCTCGCATCGTCTGTACTTTAATAATATGATCATCCAGAAGCACCTGGATGTCATCAACTGCTGATACAATGTTGGTATCCTATGATAAAAAAGCAGTGGATTTAATAGAAGTTGATTTCAATCTTCTGCATGAAAATTAATGGCCAGTGTGAGTGACAGGTGAACAACATGCTAATTTCAAAAATTCAAGTCAAAATGAGAATTTTTGATCAGATTGTTTTATTTCTGTTGTGAAAAGTACCGTGTATGATTGTATATGTGTGTTTAACGTACAGTATCTCTATATGGTGTAAAAGAGAACCGGAGTTCAGTCCATTCATTTTTCATCTTCTCCATGGATTTTTCCAGGGAGTACTCTTTACTGGCAGATGCTCCAATGTCTTCCAACCTAGTTGCAAAGCCATTACTTTCTAATCACATTGCATAAGATTGCTCACAACTCAACAAATGGGTGATTAATATAAAATTGGTGTCAGTTTTTCTTACATGCCAGGGTCTTCTTCATGGTGCATTCATTTTGCTCTGTACATACAGTATATTCTAATATGCTGTAATGCAAGTAAAATGTCTTACTTATCAGAGAACTTGGAGAGTCCCAGGTCCAACATGTTCAGCAGTGAGCTGTTCACATCTGGCTTGACTTCAAAGCCCACAATTCTGCTAATCTGTAGACAAAAGCATCATCAATTATTCACATTGGCTTCATGGATCACAGGAGTGGCAGGACACTTCTTACAAAGTGAAGCTGACACCAGATTTCTATCAGTGTCAGCTGATATGAGGAAGCTAAAAAATTGACCTTCTCCCAGTGGCGGTCTTTGATGCCTGGGTTACAGATAGTTGTCAGGATGGGTAGATGCTGCTTGAATTGGTCTATCTTGCTCTTGAAGCTTTTGGCCACACGGCAAGGCCCAGGAAGATTTGACAAAGACTTGGTCAGTTTATGCATGGTCCTCCACATGATGTCTAGCTCATCGGAAATTTTCTCAGCATCCAAGTGCAGGAAAGGACCTAGGAGTTAAATAAGAAAGGAAGAACACCAATGTGAATACAACTGAATACAACTCTTGCTTTGTGTAATTAGCACATTTTTTATAAGATGAAAAATTAATGGACTGAACTCCATTAATGGACTGAATGGATATATATGTCCCCAGTGAGTGTTGCCTACCATTCAGCCAGACTTCTGACATGCTCTGAAAGTTGAGTGCTGTGTTCCATAGCTGGTCATATGGCTGTTTGTCAGCTAACAGAGTTTGCAGCATGGGGAACTGACTCTGACCCTTCTCCAGCAAAGTCTGCTCTTTGTTGATGTCCTGTGGTAAACAACAACAGTCAGTTTTCCATCTACCATCTGAAATTCGACTTTCTAGATTTTAAAATCAAAATGATAACCACATGTGCATTTGTGATTATCACCCTGACCAGAGTGCAGTTTCTCTTACCTCCAGTTCAGTGACAGCATCCTCCAGGTTGGCAGTGATCTGAGCGAGATTTCCCACGTTGGTCTTCATCTCCTCAATACCCATCATTTCCTTCTTCTTGAAGGCTTGTATGTCCTTGTCGACATCCTGCAGCCTCTGTTCAAAGTCTGTTATCCTGCGATGGTTAAATGGAGATATAGCAGTTATCATCTCAGCTACTGACTTTCAGGTGCTACAATTTCTTTAGTAGGTCATGGAAAGCTGACTATAGCCAGATCAGTTAGTGGAAGATGTATCGGTTCTTAAATATGCCAGTAATTTTCAGCATACTGTAAAAAGGAGGTGAGGCAACATTGACTGTAAGAACATGGATATAATATCCAATAGTGTGACATTGCCCATTGGTTTTTGGATGGTTTGTTCTCAAGTCTAAATTTGAACTGAAATTTTGAGCCAGAAAATTCTAATGTCGGGGATTGGGTGGTGCCTGGGTGAAGCTGAGGAGGGACAACAACTGTATGTTTATTCTGTAACCTTGTTTGGAGATAGTCCTCAGCCTGTTCTCTCATGGTGGCCAGACGAGTCTTACTGTCGTCAAGCTCAATAAGGATGTCATTGGGCCACTGGAAAACACGGGAGTTCAGCCTCAAATCATCAGCTGGAGGAAGAAGAAAGAAAACAAAAGATTGATAATCAATTGCGTTATTCTAATGACATATAACTACATAGTTAGGTCAAAAGGATAAAGGAAAATTGAAAGATACATGTTATCTTTGTCATTTCTTTGGACTGTTACTGATATGTTTCACATACAGGGCAGAGTGGCATAGTCCAGGAGGAAGCTGAGACGGTACGTTGCTTCATCAATCTCATCTAACAGCTTGTGAATGGTCACCTCACTGGTCTGTTTAATGTACTGGTTGAGAGCCACCAACTCCTCTGTAGTTTCTGGTGTGCCTCTGATGGTATTCGTAATCTCCTCATACTTCTGACAGATCCTGGGGGGAAAAAACATCTTGTAGTTGACATTCTCTCTCTTCAAATTCATGTCAACACAAAATCCATTTGCTGTTTAAAGTACACAAAGACAAGGAATTAGACGCTTGACAGTGCTGTTTAAATCAGGAAAGTTTAGGGAGACAGAGATTTTTTTCTCACCTCTGGTTGAGCTCTCGATTTTCCTCCACTTCAAACATGATGATCTGGTCTTTCAGCTTCTCGGCGTGGTCACACAAGTCATCATTCAGCTCGCCGGCATACAGACAAAACATGGACAGGGGCACCGTAACGTGCAGTGAGGCAATCTCCTTCCACAAGTGATTAATACTCTCGATTTTCTGAGGATTCAGAGACAGAGAGAGAGAAATGATATTTCAGTTAGCACTTAAGTATCATTTGACAAAACATTAATAGCAAAGCGAGAAGGCTTTATTTACCTTGGTAAATCCCTCCAACGAGTGTTTCTCCTTAAGGAATGCTATGATGTCCTGCTTTGCTGTATTGTCCAGTAGATTGCTGTATTTTTGATATACCTTCAAATATCTGAATGATGAGATGTGGTATTATAGTTACTGGTAGTCCCTTTACACTTGCTATTCCATCAAAAACATTGAGAGGCACATAAAAACAATTGATTTGACATTACTTTTCAGGGCCCACAGTGTTCTTGTGGAAAATGTCCTTAGCTTTGCTGATTATGTTTGCAACCAGCGACTCATCAGGACCGACTGTACGTAGGTACAAATTCTTGATATCCGGAAAGAGATAACATTCCACCTGGCCAGAAAAGCATGATAGTCACATATTATATACATGTTTGTTGTATAAAACAATGAAACACAGACTGAATTCTGTAATATAAGATAGATAACAATTAAAGTAATTGTCATCTAAAATAATAAATAGTAATTAAAGTTTGTGGTGCTGACGGTATAATGTACCCTTGGGAGTTCTTCAGCACTCTTGATAATTTCCATGAAGGCTCCATGGATGAGCTCCCAACATTCCTGGAGGCTCGGACTAAAGTCAATGTGAGGCTCGTTCTCTTGTAGCTTAACCAGCAGCACCTGAGACTGAACATACTTCATCTCATCAAACACCTCACCAAAGTCATTGCCTTCCTAAAGGACACAGAACAGAGGATGATTATGATGATTCACAGTTCATTCAGTGATACTTCTGAAGCCTGAAAAGAGTCACAGTCAGTTTTGGAATACCAGAATGACTCTTTAGTGAATAAATAGTTGCAAGAGTATTTTTGGGTGTCCCGGCTGCATAATTGAAAGGACTATCTTAACATGGTGAGAGGAAATGAACATTTTTGTCCAAACCTCATGTATAGTGAAGAAATATAACAGGTCCTGTAATGATTCTATGACCAGGCTTCGGAGCTGCAATGACATGAGAGCAGCCACACAGTTGAAGAACTCCTGGACACCAACTGGAGCCACCTCTTCACTTTCGGGTATGAGGTGCAACCACAAGTCCTCAAAGTTGTCAAAGAGTAATGCACAGTGAGGCAGCCATCTGAAAGAAGAAGATGATGGTGATAAGTGCCCTATAAAGGCAAAAGGTTTTTACTATTTGTAATGTGTTTAATATCAAAGCATAAAAAGAACTTAAAGTTCATATCAACAATCACTTATGTACAGGGACTTGGGTGCATCGATTTTCTGACACTACCCCCTAGAGACACATATTGTTATCTGGATGGAGTACGGCTGGTGTGGGAAACTGGGTTATAGCAGACTAATAGAATAATGGTATCCAAGCGGGTGCAAATTATGAACGTGAAAATAAACAAACAGCTGCCAATTTCTACAAATTACAATGGCTCATATTTCAACCATGCAGCCAGATATCCTACATGGCAGCTACATACTCTAACAGGCTATACAACAAGTGCGCAACAAAGGATGCGATGGAATTCTAAAGTGAGGTGGCGTGTAAAACAATCCCCTGAAAGGCAGCGTGACATGGGTCTGACAAAGTGGACAAGGTGGAAACATGAGCCTGCATCTACAACAGGATTAGCTCTCCTGGTTGTGTACCTACTGCAGACCTACAAGCCAATGGGAGGAAACACTACAATGATTAAGTCTGGAAATAAGCTTATGGTCTCACTGACAGACGAGATGTATAGATGTCTGGCACACTGGCATTACTCACTTTTGGACCAGTTCATCTCTGATTGCTTGGCACTGTCTCTGTACAAACTCCTCAAACTCAGATGGCAGGAGGGGGAGGCTGGTGGAGAAAAGGTCCTCTAGTTGCACAAATCTCAAAGATGAGAAGCTGAAACAACATAAAAGAAGAAGTTCAATTCACATATTTTCCCGTTTCACTTAAAGTTGCATTATACTTTTAATCAGCACATTGTTTTGTTTGTCTAAAATTCAAGCTAATGGTTGTACTAAGTTCCTGTTTAGTGGTTGTATTTGACACCACATCTCTTGTGTCAAGGGACAGGCATAAGCTCAAGTGGTCAGACTGTCAAGGAATGTGAGCAGTATTAGCTGGGATGAGTGTGCATTTCCTGTGCCCTCGTTACGGTAGTTTACAATGACAGTTACTTCACCAAATATACCCCATCTGTTAACATTTATATCCATGTCATTCATTCACAAGTAAAATATAATTTAACTTATAATTTAACTAACCCTAACCCTGGGTGGACATTATATTACATTTCTGTATTACCTGTTTAGCCAGACATCCTGCAGCAGGACCATAATGTGACTGACGGTAAACAGATGTTGGCTTTGCCACGTCTGGGCCTCCCTGTAAGTAGCAGCCCAGGGCACCGGTGCACGGATCACCCTCCTGGGAAAGGGCACAGGAATGCTGGATATAGACAGTCGCTGGCGCTCAGACAGGTCCATAAGAATGTAGTCCACTGGCAGGGAACATGGAAAACAAAACAGATTGACAGAATGCTGCAAGGGAGACGTTTCATTAGGAAAATATGAACCCATACCGTCTTATGTAGGAAAAAAGCATACTGTTCTTTGTTTCAATGATGCAACAAAATGTCCTAGCCAATATATATAAAAGTGTGTTTGTTTTGGTCAAATAGTCTATAAAATCAATGTTAAAGTGATACTGGCTTATGCCTAGGATGACTTAATAAAGCAATACTGCCATTAAAGAATCACTTATTGGTTTATACCTATACTCTTCTTGAGACTGAAGTTATAATCTCTTTTGACCTCCTCTTCCATGTTAGCCCTCATAATCTGGATGTCTTTACTACAATCCTCAGTGTTGGGAGGCAGCAGGCACATGATGTTCATCATCTGCTGACATGGCTGGGGGGCCAGAACAGAGGTGGGGACTCCAGTGGTGATGTAATACATATACCTCTGTGTGAGTAAATTTAAGATCAACAACATGTCAGAAAAAAAGAGACTCCAAAGATTTTTTTCAGCAACTGACTAGTTCATTACTGAATTAATGGAAACGTGCCTCCAGGTCTTTCTCAGTAGGTTCGTTCTGAGTTGCCCTCATTTTCTCCTCTTTGCTGTGTATGATGTCCAATTGCTCTTTAGGACTCATAGGCCTGCTGCTGGGAGTGGGGCGGTTTCTAGGTCTAGACTTTGGCTGAGGTGACACTGACGCACAAGACGATATATCCCTGGGAAAGCATAACAGAATCGGATCAAGTGCTTCAAGAAAAACAACATCATAAAAGATACCATAAGCTAGTGCTGAAATGTTTTGCTTCCAGGGTATAATTACCTTCTCCTTAGTGTAATTGCTTGTCTCCTTCCAGGTGGGGTAGGCGCTTAAAGCTTCATTAAGATCAAATATATTTCCTAATAAGTTTCCAGAGTGGTCTTAAGAGTTCACATCAGCTATTAAAGTAAAGAAAGTTACAATCTTAGATAGCTTCAGGCAGGCTTTCCTTAGTCACATGTACCAGGGTTTGATATGAAAGGGACTTGAAAGGATACAAGGCCCTGCTGGTTTTGCCAGGGATTGACGGAAAGTCTGTCGTCTGTGCTGGAGTTTATTAATTTTAAGATCCTGAGCCTGGGGTCTGTAGTTGTTTCCAATAGACTCACTGGGAGTGCGATGGTGATGTTGCTCTTTAAAAGGTACTGCCAATGTCCATGAATTGCTTTGGAGGATGGGTGGGTAATGACTGTGCCTCAAGACTATCTGAGGTAATACAACAGCTTAAATGTTAGAGGTTAGATAGTAGCACAAAGGTCACAAGTGTTAAACTTGGCAAGGATTTGAGGAAAACTGGCTTTTCTTAAGCACAAATTCAGTTGTGATACATAGCTTGATATTCTTACTTGATACAGTTCTGAGGGTTCTGCATTACATGTCTTGGGCAAAGGTGGGGGAACAGGATATCCTCTGCTTTGACTCATATTGTAGATAGAGTCATCTTCCATCTGTAGTTCAGACAAAAACACAGAGGACTGCACGGGGGTGGGGTGGGTGGGTTATTTAAGTGCCTAAATATTTATTGACATAATATATATTATTTTTATTCTCAAGATGATGTTATAAAGTAACCACCATGATTTGCATGCATGCACTTTTACTAGCTTTAAATTTAAAGTTAGTAAAAATGTATACCACAGTTTTCAGTGTAAAAATAGTCTTTACAAATAATTTTCAGAATCAATCATCAATTTAATTGCACGTAAGCTATAAGGGAAAAAAATGAAAAAAAACCCCAAAACAAAGATAGCTAATTAAAATGCTTAATATATGTATTTAGCCAAATGAGGGTGATTGTATAATTAAAATGTAGCTAACGTTAGCTTCATAAATAAAAGTCGATCCTCAAACATAAGTTAGTTACCTGCTTCAGCCGGTCCATCTTGTTCAACTTTCTACCAGTGACAGGAAAGAAAACACAAATAACTTGACGTGAATAACGTTACATGAAGACGTGTAGAAATTTTATCAGTGTGACAGTTTCTAAAGAGCAAACAAACACCGGTAAACTCACCTGTAACGTCAACGTTAATATCAGTTAACGCTACCCACTATCTGTCGCTATAAACGTTATGCCGGCGGCATTTCACTCATTGCTGAGAGGGAATGAATCTATTCCCCCGTCATTAGCAGCTTTGTTAATCTATCACTAACCTACTGTACAAAAAAACAGAAGTACTTTAAGCTAGTGAGAGTTTAGTTTTGCCCTGTCACTGCTCTGACTGAGCATATAAGTCATCACGTTGCTGTAAACTGAAACAGTGTTGATCCCATCCGGGAAGGTCTCCATGGTAACACACCACCTTGTTAATTTCAGAAAAGTTCAACTATGTGGTGGGCGGTGCCCTTTGCTGTTTATACACACAGGAGATGTACACAAATATCTGTGTGTAATAAGTCGCAATCACAGTACCACCACTCATATACTGTTATAATGCCACATTTGTTAAAATTATTGTTGGGTTGGGTTGGTGGGTTGTCCTTAGCGTTTACCTGGCAGCGTCACCACCCAGCAGGTTTATTGTGCCCTCTGCTGGCAGCCTCCCTGCCTCTCAGGGTGCCTTCAGGTCAGATTGTGGGTTTCTGATTGCTGAAGCAAACCATCTAACCCTAAATATGCATTTTCATGGGGAAAAAATCAGGGTAGGATGCTTGCGGGATGACCTATGATTGTGTGCTCAAAACGAATAAAACATAGTTAATGAATACATAAAACACACAGACTTTTTAAATTTAAAATACACTTTACTGAAGCCTGTATTAAAAGAGTCTAGGGTCTGTGCTGCCCTCAGATAGTTGGGAAGGCTGATCCACAAGCCTGGTGCAGCAGAGCAGAAGGCTGGATCCCCCATGATGTGGAGCTTGCTTAGTACTGGGGGCCTGGAGGAGTAAGCTGCTGGCAGATCTGAGGGTGCAGGGGGAGGTTTATAGTATGATTAGTTCATGCAGGTTGGGAGGTGCCTGTCTGTTGATGGATTTGTATGTAAGTAGCAGGACTTTGTAGTCAACCATGAAAGAGACAGGGAGCCAGTACAATGAAAACAGAATTGGTGTTAGGATCAGGATTAGGGCCACAGTTAAGTTCAAGTCAAGTTTATTTAAATGGTCCAAGATTTTCAGCTATTTGAAATTTTGCTTTATAGGCATAAAATAATAACTAGGCTAACAGTATGAAAATTAGTGTGAAAATGATTATGTACAAGCCATGTTGTTTGATAATTATTTTATCTCCATTACCTGCATGACTACAAAAATAGCCTTCATGAAATATTGCATCATTGTGATCTCATCATGTCAATATTCATGGCAAATTTCAATGAGCCTCTAGGTCTATAAAATTATTTATTTATATAATGCTGTATTTGAGTTATAAACAATCCATGTTTTTCCCATTCAGCTAAGTCAACATAGAATTTTACAGAGATAATTATGTAAGCAACTTTAGATCAGAATTCGCCGTTAACGCTCGTTAAAATTGAACGTTATTTAAGTTAAGTATCTAACGTTTGATAGGACGTTACACCAGTCATGTGACTGACTGGGCGGTTGTAGCTGCTGCAGGTGGCTGTTGTCGGGCAGAACGAGCGCGGCTGCTTGCCTTTGAATGTCCGGCTAATTTATTAGTTTTAATTATTTTAACTATG
Organism: Thunnus maccoyii; assembly: GCF_910596095.1. Classification (NCBI taxonomy): domain Eukaryota; kingdom Metazoa; phylum Chordata; class Actinopteri; order Scombriformes; family Scombridae; genus Thunnus; species Thunnus maccoyii. Next base: position 20,336,180 of record NC_056547.1, read on the forward strand.
GTAAGTTTAATTGATATTTATATCCACACAATGCACTGTATTGCAAGCAATTGTAACCATATAATCGTCGCGTTTCACCGAAGACCTCGTCAACTTATTAATTAAGCTAAAATACTAACGAGTGTTACATTCAAAACATTAGTGTTAGCTAGCTAAGCTAACAGCGAGCCACCTTCGGTCGGAGATCTGAAAAAAGGCGCACAAGCCATTAATGTTACATTAGCATGGGTTAACGCAGTTTTGTTGGATCTAATATTGGTAACGACTCGCAGTAACTATTGCTTCATATATATGCATACATATTACCCCATTTTCGAGGGCATTTTCTCAACTTTTTCGCTGCTACTAAGTTCGACAAACTTGGATTGCTAACAGTTAGCTTAAGTTAACCAATATGAACTAACCACTACTAACGCTAGATACGTGTATCATTTAGCCACATAAGCTAGTTAAGTATTAAGCTTAACTTTAACCACGGTAAATAACTTAGGTGTTGATATGCTATAAAACAATCTTGAGCGTTTAGATAACATTAGTCGTCTAAAGTGTGAGTTTGGCCGTATTATAACGCAAAAGTAGTAAATTCTGCTAATTTGGTTTTAGCTATAACATCGCACAGCCCATCCAAATCCTGTGTCTGACATTACAGTAAATTAAGTTTGAGCACACGTGGAAGCAGCGCCAAACTGCTAGCTTAATCCAAGTTCAAAACATGCCGAAATCCCCATGCAGCCATCCTCATGCACTTAACCAAGCTCCAGTTTGTGCCTGTCGTGTAACGTATTAGCCAATTTGCGATTTTTGTTTCCTAATCCAAAGATGAAAGTTTGTGGCTACCTGGATAGAAAACAGAGTTGCGAGAAATGGATGTTTTGCTCTGTCAATGTGAAGCAAATAGAGGAGAGGTACAACCCGCGTCAACACTTAACCATCAGGATTACCTGACGTTTTGCCACAAGAAAGTATGAGTGTAAAGATGTTTTGGTATTTGATAATGCAACCTAAGAAGAATAATGTTTTATTGCAAGGATATCCACAAGCCGAGGGGCAACAACCAGACCTCACCTTCCTATAAGATGTCTAATGGCTACATTCTACCTGAGGGTAAACTGACTCCCAACGCCCTCTTTGTTGGTGGGATTGACATGAAGGTAAGATCACATATATTTAGTTCACGTTTACACGGCATGGTAAAAGTGATTTAAGGTGTTTTTGCCCACCAAAGGCACAGATTAGATGTGTTACGACAAAGTTGAAAGGCAAAATGAAATGTAATCTGATCATTTCAGAAGTTTGAAATAAGTTAGGAGGAACCTTGCCAATAAAATTATATCTGAATTTAAATAATTTCAATGTAACTTCAACTTTGTGTCAACAGATTAGAGTATATATATATGATATAGGTTTCTTGGGTGGAAAATTGGAAACCACAGATTTAGTGCACAATGCACCGGTCTTGCTTCTAGATAAAGATGATCAACTACAGCCATTAAAACCCAATTTTTCACTTGAATTTCATTATTACCTGTAGGTGGATGAAAATGAAATGCGCGACTTCTTTGCAAGATATGGTGCTGTTAAGGAAGTAAAAATTATCACGTACCGTGGAGGGATCTGCAAAGGGTGAGTCTTACTCTTTAGTAATGTCCATGAGACACTTCATTTTTCATCAGTGCATGTTAAATGCAATGCAGGGTCACTTGTATTGTTTTTCAGCTCAAGGGGTTTAAAAAGAGAATGAAAATTATCCATTACACACTTCTGTACAACTGTACTATAAAGTGACTTTCACTGTTACATTCATAAAGCATGAATACAATAATGGCTTTGAGTCATTATAAAGGAGCACTCCACCAATTAGCTTGCACTTTTTGTAGTCTTCAACCCCACAGACATTCACTCAACTGACATCACTTGATTTATCAGACTTTGTGTGGCTCCCTCTGGAGCTACAAAAGACCACATACAACTTTTTCCCCACATATACAGTAGTACTCCTTAAGACCTGTAAACAGACTCTGATGTGTAAAATCAGATGAGTATGATTTGTGTGTGTAAATTTGAGGGTGTAAACTAGGTGATTTTTTTCATCAGTTTTATGAATATGAATGAGCTTATTTCATAACTTAATCTAGGCTCTGATTCTTCATATTTTACATTGGCTATTGTTATTGAGTCAGTGTGTTAATGTATTCTGTCATTCATTCATTTTATTTTCTCTCCAAGGTATGGGTTTGTGTACTTCAATGAAGATGTCAACATTCAGTCAATCATTGACGTAAGTGGAAATAAATCTAAAGGGCTCTTAATTTTTGTTTTTTTGTTTACAACTGAAAATAATATTTTCTCTATTCATATTTTTTGCCATAGCAACAGATCAGTTTTAAGGGCCGGAAACTCAAGCTGGGCCCTGCCATCATGAAAGAAAGGAGCTCTCGTATGTATTCTGTTTCACTTCAGAAGAACATAATTTGGATATTTGCTTGGCAGTGCAAATAAAAGATCTTGCCACTAAATATACACTTCACAATGTAGATCCTTTCTTCTTTTTTTAAATCCAGGGTTCATGCCATCCCGTCTGGTTGGCCCAGCTCCATGGATGAGCCCCACTCAGTACTTCTACTGCGCTTGCTGCTCACCCGTTGGAGGGGGTATGGCACAACCTTCGCCTATGCTGAATGGAGGCAGCCCCTACAATCAGGTAACAGACACTCACACACACACACACACACACACACACTAAGTTGCCACAGTGTGTGTGACACAAGACTGTGACACACACCTTCATATTCACTCAGTTACCCTCTGTAAAATAAAATGAACGTTATTTTCTCTGAGGGGAAGTTGGCTCATTACCACCACCAAGAATAGGGGTGCAAGGTGGAGACCAATCTGTCAATTTACTTTCAATTTACCAGAAAAGACGACAATGATGTGATTAATGTCATCGCTAATAATATCCAAGCTGGTGAATTATTCAGACAATACCAACTGTCAAAAGCCTTAACAGTTACAGTGTAATTCGTGCGAGGACACTTACATGAGAGAAACATGAGATAGTTAGCTTTTGCTGTGGCCTTGACCTGCAATGGGTTTCAAGATTTTCAGTACATATTTTAACATCTGCTTAGCACTGATTGCTTCATAAACACACTTCTATACTGTGGTTGAATGGGTTCTCTCTGGATCGCTTTGCAGCCATACTCCTATTCCAACTTTGGAGGGGTCATGATCCCACAGATGCCAGTGAACTACGCACAGAATGCCTACGCCTACCAGGTACACACACGTGTGCGCGCGCGCGCACACACACACACACACACACACACACACACCAATTAGTCAACAGCATCCAGTGCAGGGTCTCCCAGGCCCTGCACATATGCTCCTGCATATGAGATGAAGGGTTCGGTCTGGTTTAGATCCACCTGTCCCTGCCGACCCAACACTCCACACCCTCCCATCTCCCTGGTAGAGGTGAGTCTGGGTTTTTTCTGTTGCCCTCTGTTTGACGGCTGACCCCTCTCCCCCAACACGCAGTACACTCCACCTCACTGGACGGCGGACCAGAGGACACGGCCTGTCAATCAGGTGACTCTGCATTTAGTGGGAATATGAGTAATGTTAGTGTAATTACAGCAAGTTTTGAAGCAATGCAAGTTACTTGTCAGGTGAGAACCGGTAGGATTAAAATGTTGTACGTACCTTGGATGATTTCAAAAATTGGCCTGGTTAGCTCAATGTTTTATTCATTTTTAAATTTTATATGAAATAGTTGACTTTTTGGAGAGTCTGTGTTTTCACCTGATGGTGTTTTCTCCAGTAGTATTTGTGGCATCAAATTGTCCACAAACTGCAGTGGTCATGTGTGCCACTAGATGGCATTGTCTGGCCAGTGTTTTCATCCTGAAAGTGGCCTATGTGAATCAACAATGAATTTTTCTGTTCCCCCATTGTACAAAGTTGATTTTGTGTACTTAACTATTTTTGGCACTTACAGTTTTGTGGGGGAAGGATGTTGTTTTACAGCAGCTGTATCTGTCTTTTAAGAATCTTCACTAGATTGTTCTCAGGAAGCTCATTCACATGAAGTGTTATACTCTTGTTTCCAGAGCTTTGTGGACTGTGGAGTACAGACCATGCTGACTGTGCTGTAGTCCACAGCTACTGAGCCCCATGCCAGGTAAAACACTCCTTCAAACAAAGTGCTATCATAGCAGGGATACAGAAGGTAACAATGTGCTATTGAGGGGCTTTCATTTCAGCTGTCGGTGACAGCAACTGGTTTCACTAATTTGCACCACTTACTTGTAGCAGTTTTGGATGGTGGAAGGAAAACCTGGAAACTGTTAGTCCTGGTAGTTAAGCTGTTTCTCAATCACTGTGCTCCTCCTCTATCTTTATTGTTCCCACTCTGCAGTCATGTCCAAGTGTCCCTGCCCTATTTGTATTCTTTCCTGCAGTTACACAAACACAGCAAATCTCAAGAGTTTGTGTTTTTAAATGGGAAGCACAGTTTTCTCTAGTGCTCACTATTGATTCCACCTTTTTAGTGTTTGCTTGTGGTATAAAATTCTGTGCTCTGCTCCCTCAGATCAAGGCTACAGTGAGTCAAAGTGCAGACAGGAAGACATCTTGATGTTGTGGACAGCTGGAAGCAACCCAAATCCTCAGACTGTTTTCAGAATGCCCTCCTCTCTCCTCCCTTCCCTCAACTTCTGAGATCAATTTTAACACCAGACTGCAGGATCTCTCCTCTTCACCTGTACTAGTTTGATCACAGTCACTTTGACCACAACTGGTAGGGACCTGGGGCCTTGTGGTCAACTGCTTTTAACCTACATGGATCACAGTAACAGTCGCACAGGAAGAGCAGAGCACCCTCACCATACAAGCTACTTAGTGGGCTCACTTTTTTGTTGTTTTTTTGTGTTTTCCTTTGTTAATTACCCCCAACAAAAAATGGAAAAGACTTTTAAGCTCACTCTTTGTGCCTATTTATATTTTATTATTTATTTTTTGAATTATTTTAAATGTTTGTTTGTTTGGGGCTCTCTGTACATAAAAGGTATGTTTATATATATTGTAACAATGTCTTGACAGCAATCTGTTTGTTTCAGCAGTAGACTGCGTCTTTAACTCAAGTTCAGGTCTAATGCTCCTCCGATAAAGAAACTTCATTAACTTGTTAACTATGGGCACATGCTTATACCATTAATTTCAAGCACTCACATTTATTTTGTGCTCTTTATTTTTGTTTCATCGGGTGTCGATGGAGGCAGTAAATGTGTCAGTTCTGTCACATTATAGCGCCTCGTCAGTATCACTGAATACCGCTGTCTGGATCAAACGACAGACTTTCAGGTTGATTTCTGCAGAGAATGTTGTGGTACATTGATCATCTTGTTGCAGCTCTAAACTGTCCCATCCTGTGACTGATGTTTCACACTCAAGGACAATCACGGCATCAATTTATGTTTTCTCATAACTCATCAATCAACTTATATTTGGGAAAAAGAGTGCAAAACAGTTTTAATCCACTTTGAAAATGAAGGACATGATTTAAAGTGATGTGCTCTACTGCATTTGTTTCTTTGGGAAAATTGTTCACTGTACATGGTTCACTTTATCCTGGTTTGTTTCAGCTTTTGGGTTTCTTTCTGGGTGATCTTGCACAAAACCTTTTACTGGCATCGCATGAGTGAGCAATACTTTTTTATATATAGTTTTTTTTTTCCAGTAAGTGCACTATATTTGTCTTGAGTTTACTTCTATACGCTTTAAAAACAGCTTGGAGATGCACATTTGGTGTATGGTGTACATTACAGATTTTCTTTTCCCAGTTTTGCATTGTTTTAATTGGGCATTGTTGGGCATTTACAGTATTTGGGCCACAGGGTCTCCTGTGTGCAGACATCTGATTGTATTGATAGAATCGTTTTGTTCAGAGAGCCTGGACACTGCACTGTTTGGTTTGGGTTATTGTTAATGTTCATGTTTTGCAGGATTTGGATATTTTTGTCTGGAAAATAATAAATGTTGAACAATGTTATCATTTAATCTTGTGAAGGTCTTTAGTTGTTTTTTTTGCATTATTTTTAAACGCTAGGTGTGTATTTTTGAGGGTATTTACTTGCAAATGTACTGTTTATTTCATACTTTCAGTCAGCAGGTGATAATCTGTATGCAGACTGCTCCCAGCCTCCTTCTGATCCTGTCAGTCGGCTGTTGGTTTCCAGTCAGGGTTGGATTGCCTGTCTGTCCTGGCAACAAGCCCATCATCTTTTTGGTCACAGAGCGTTTTGTTTTTGTCACAGTCTGGTGGTGTTACTGGGCTCCCCAGGGTGTCCTGTCCAGCCCGTGACCACCCACCAGCCCCACCCACCTACCACCCCAGTCAGACGTTTGTGAATTATGGATAAGTCTGGATAGCTTTATGAAATATGAATTTTCCAAAGGAGACACACAACACCTCCAGCTAACCTCAGTAACCTTTGTACAACCTGTACTTGTACTACTGGGACAAAACACCTGGAAACACTGTAAGTATTATAAATATTAATATCTTCCCTAATGAGCTAATACAGCTTGTTGTCAACAGTGAGCTTATTCTCCATGGTACTTTATCCTACTTTATGGGTGCTCCTGTTGTCACATCCTTTAGGAAATATTACTATCACTATGGTTGTTATCTCCAAAAAAAAAGGGTCTACAATAGGCTTCATAATCTTTTCCCAAAGTGTTCCAGTGTATCCAACCTGGAGAGCAGCGAGTGAGGATGAGTGTAAACCGCCCTCTCTTTGCTTCTCCTCCTCCTCACACTGGTGACAGAGAGAGAGAGAGGTGGACGGAGTGTTCATCAGAAGCTACCCGTGAGATTCAGCAGCAGTCAGTTGTAGTTTCTAAATGGAGGATTCATGTTTTCTTCCCACTGGGTCGCAGTGTATGAGCCGCTGTGTGTCTCATTCCAGCAGCTGTGACGGGGACAGACAGTAAAGACATTAGAAAGAGAGGAGAGACGCACCTCGACAGACTCCAGAGAGACACACACAGAGAGAGAGAGGAAGCTTTCAGTCCGGCAAACACTCCGCGCAAACTGGGAACGACTTGACTGGTGAGTTTAACTTCATTAAATTATGCAAAGAACCAGTTTCACGTCTACTTTGTTTTTTGTTTTTTTTTGCATCACATGTTTAGAGGCGCTATGAGTAACCAAAACTAATTTTAATATTCCCAAATAACATCATTGTCTCTTACTGCGCAATATTACATTTTAGACAGCTTTGAAAAAACTTATAGTTGAACGTCATAAATGGGGGAACGTGCTCTCCAGAAATTAAGATCAGGACTCATGGAAACATCATACAACAGCAAAGACCGTCTTTTGATTTGTGTGTTGATGTGTGCCATTTGTAATCGTGGCGGAACGAAATGAATAAACCCCTCTGCTCGCTGTCACAGGTTGAAGTGAACTCAAGATATGCGTAAATGTGCCGAGCGCAGATGGACGAGGGGGGAAGGGGGGGAAGCGCGCGCGAGTAAGTGTGTATGCGTGCGTGCGTGTCAAAGCGAGAAAGATTTGGTGCGTAAGCGACCTGTCATGTATCATTTCCCGTTCACTAAACTACCGCCGTTAACAGGCAGCACCAGCTAGCCACGTGTTGTGGAGCTTGTAGAGGAGTGTGTGTGTGTGTGTGTGTTGAGGTTGAGCGCACCAAACGGGGGGGAAAGGGAAACTGAAAACATGTAATTTCAAGCTAGGCTGCGCCCACAAAATGCACGGGGCATCAATTAGTTACATGGTCATGTATGGGCGCTCACCATATAGCTGGAAATCTATTCGAAAGAGCACTCATTAGCTGTGAGTGACATCCAGTTTATCATACTGGTCATGCAAACAGTAGGCTAGTTATCAGTTATTCTTTCTCCTTAGAAAGAGTCAAAAAATGTTAAATGATGCAGCCAGGAATCTTATGAGCATACATCAGGGTTTTTTGTGTGTGTGTGTGAATTGATGCCCCAGTCTGAACAGTCTTCCTTTGTTTATAAACTCTTCTTTTTACAGCAAAATAGGCTATGCAAGAAGCTGCATGACAGACCAATAAATCAATGTCATATTTTTTTTTTTTATCCTCCCCATGCAGGCTCATTAAAACACCGTTTGAGGTGACTACATTGTTGCTTGGGGGAATCACACCTCTCTCCAGGCAACTTGACATGCTCCCAGTCTGTGCTGTGTCTGTCTTTCTCTTTTTTTCTATCCGTCTCCATTGCCCCCTCCTTCTCTCTGTCTCCTCTCTCTCTCTTCATTCTTTTCTTCCACTCCCCTCTCTTTCCCCATCAACAGCATCCCCCCATTCTTGGATGGAAAAAGAAGCGTGCATTTCCAAGCCAGTGACATAGGGGGGAAGGAAGCCCACTCCCTAGGATTCAGTCTGTCACCTTTTTTATTTTGAGATTCAGTGAAATACACACAACTAGAAGCCAACATGTTAATAATAATGCAACTGTTAACATTGACAGGCCTGTGTGTTTTTGTTGTCAAACAACCACATAACTATAAAAAGTGACTTAATTCAGAGTCACGAAATGTCAGGACACCACAAATTGCAAACTTGTAGTAGTATAATAGGAAATATTTCTTCCAAGGAAAGTGCGGTAATGAAGGAGACTGGACGCCAGCAGAAACAGTTTTATTTGCTGATAACAGCTCACTCCAGGCTATGGATAAAATTAGAACTCTAAAAACTACTTGGTTAGGGAAAGATTGTGGTAATGGTTAAATAATAAAAACACCACTGCTGTTAGTTTGAGAATGTCATAAAGGCAAGTGCTTTTATGCCTATTCCCTCTGACCTCCACAAACGTACTTTTTGTTCAACATCACACAACTTCCCAAATCAACACTTAGTGTTGTTATGGAACATAAACTTAACATAATTGGGGAATACTGTTGTTGCGGAGACCTACTTACTCGTAGGCCTGTACGTAAGCAATAATGTATTATGAGGTAATATAAGTAAAAATAGACAAGTTGAAGACTTCCACAATGGGAAGCAGCTGTGAACTAGCATAAAATTGGCACAGACATTTATGTTTCCCTCAGGATGAATTGTAATAACTTTGGTGCCCTTGAAACTTCCTTATAACGCCGTCATCAGGTCAAATGTTATTTAGTTTATGATCAAATATCTGCAAATTCCCAACACCCTCAGTTGTACTGTTTAGTGCTAACTGCCAAATGTTAGTATACTAACATGCTAGACTAATATTTGATTGGTTTACAGGTTAAAATCATATATCAGGATTACATGTAGGTAGTCAGCACAGTGGTGGACTATGATTGGGTGGTTTAATGAGGGACTCCATACTAAATAATTCTTTTGCACTGCACACATAATCACATACAGTATTCACTCCCCTTGGACTTTTCTAAATTTTGCAGTGCGTATCAATACTAGAATTACACTACAATTACAGTGGCAAGTCTTTTGGGGTATGTCTTTACCAGTTTTGCGCATCTAGAGACTGCAATCTTTGCCCATTCTTCTTGTCAGATTGGATGGACACTGTCTCTGAACAGCAGTTTTCAAGTCTCGCCACAGATTCTCAATTGGATTGAGGTCTGGGCTTTGACTGGGCCTTTCTAAGACAATAACATTCTTTGCCTTAAACCATTCCGGTGTAGCTCTGGCTGTATGTTTAGGGTCATTGTGCTGCTGGAAGGTGAACCTCCGCTCCAGTCTCAAGTCTCTTGCAGACTGAAACAGGTTTTCTTCAAGAATTACCCTGTATTTGGCTCCATCCATCTTGCCCTCAATCTTGACCAATTTTGCAGTACCTGCTGATGAAAAGCATCCCCGCAGCATGATGCTGCCACCACCATGTTTCACTGTGGGGATTTTGAGCTCAGGGTGATGTGCAGCGTTGGGTTTCCGTCACACATAATGTTTTGCACCAGGGCCAAAAAGTTAAAATTTGGTCTCATCTGACCAGAGTACCTTCTCCCACATGGCTTGTGGCAAACTCCAAACGGGATTTCTTAAGTTCTTTTTTTTTTCATCACTTCCATAAAGGCCAGATTCATGGAATGCACAACTAATAGTTGCCCTGTGGACAGATTCTGGCACCTGAGCTGTGGACCTTACCAGCTCCTCCAGAGTTACCATTGGTCTCTTGGTTGATTCTCTGATTAACGCTCTCCTTGCCCGGTCCATTAGTTTAGCTGGACGGCCTTTTCTTCTTTTCTTTCTTCGTGGTTGTGCCATATTCTTTCCATTTTCTAATGATGGATTTAATTGTTGTCTGAGATATTCAAAGCTTAGGCTATTTTTTTTATAACCTAACCCTTTGCACCCTTTGCTTTGCACTTCACAACTTTACTCCACAACTTTATCCCTGACCTGTTTGGTGAGCTGCTTTGTCTTCATGATGCTGTTTGTTTTGTAATGTTGTCTAACAAACTCTGAGGCCTGCACAGAACAGGTGTATTTACATTGAGATTAAATTGCACACAGGTGGACTCTATGTAACTAATTATGTGTCTTCTGAAGGCAATTGGTTGCACCTGATCTTAGTTACGGGTTTTACAGCAGATTCAGATTTTTACTTGTAAATAATTTAGAAATCCATGTAATACCTCCCCTCACACTTTATGGACTATTTTGTGTTGGTCCATTACATACAACCCTAATAAAATCCATTTTAATTTTTTTTTTGCAAGGCACATTAGATTCTTGTTAGCGTATTATGCTAACACAGGTCATTTTTGGCAGTCAATGACAGTCGTCGAGGTAGCTAATAAAACATTTTTATAAGTTAGTTTAACTGAAAATGACCATAAATGTACTCTTTATGGTGTGTTTATTTTTGGTACACATGATGAGAGGTTTGGTAAGAAAAGATGAGAGAGAAGAGAGAAAATGTGAATTTTAACACTGGCACTGTTGGAGAGTCTCCCTGGTGGTTCTATCTATATTAACTGTGAATTTACCGCAGCCCCTCTCTAGCTCTCCCTCTGCAGTGGATGAATAGCGCTTCTTGGAAAGCAGGCATCCCCCCCTGAGTGGCACGGGAGGTAGCAGAGCAGTGGCACAGCGCAGACGGATTATGCTCTCGCGTAAATCCGCTGTCATTTTAAAACTCTCCGTTACAAGAGATTGTCTAATGAGAAGCCCTCTGCTACTCCCTGTCTGTCTTTCTCTTCTCTCCCTTCTCTCTTTTTCATTCCTTTTATCTGTCTTTCTCTCCTGTCTCTCCCAGTTTAATGGATGTTTTTTTTTTTTTGCTGTTTCTGCCTGTGTGTTTGTGTGAGAGCAAATGAGAGATTCTGTTTGAAGTCAACATGTAGAGAAAAAGGCCTCATATGTAGCAAAAAGGCCTAGAGTCTTTAACTCAGTGAAGTTTCTCCGCTACTGCAACCTTGGTTTTTCATTCGCCGTTGTGTCCAATTACAGAGATCTGTTTCTAATCCTCACAGAGTTCATCTGTTATAGCATCGCCTTTGTTTTCAAACAGAACTGTCAGTGCACAATGAAAAAGATGATGGATCAAACAGCAGAGCTGGAGGCTAGTCATGACTAGAACCAATCATGTTTTGAGTGCAATAAAACCAACTGCCACTAGCAAAATATTATACAAATTATTCCAAATTGTTATGACTTTTTAGCACTGCATAATGCATGAAGTAGAATAAGCACAAGAAATGAAGAACATGATTCTTTAAAATAAAGATAATTTGCTGAATTGTCACAGTTGACATTTTTGTCTTTCCCTATAGACCTCTCTTTATTTACTCATTGTCAGAGTCATCCTCATTATCCTTTTCTTTCTCCATCCTATGCTTTACCCTTCTACCTACCCTCAAAACCACAAGAGGCAGCCTGCTAAACATCCCCACATTAACCTGCTTTTGTCCCTGTAGCAGACAGAGCGCATTAAAGAGCAGCCCCAGAGGGAAATGTTTGGGAGTGGATCTGCATGCTCTAACTTAGTAATAAGCCAGGACCCACTTGGTTGGCTCGCTGTCTAGCTGGCTGGAAACATTGTAATAGTTTATAGGACTTAACAGGCTCAGCAGGGGAGCACTTCTGCTGCGGAAACTTACTCAGCCACCAGACAGATGGACTGAATGGACGGAGAGATGCATGGCCAGAGGACAGAAAAAGGGTGTGCAGAATGTAACGTAATGTACTGACAGGCAGGATTGAGGAGGGTAGGAATGGACGGCGCCACAGCGATGAATGAAGGAACAAAATGGAGAGAGAAATGTTTGGAGAAGGGATTTAAGGAGTAAGAAGTTGTGAAATTGGAAGAATGGAGTGAAAGTAAAAGTCAGGATTAACCGGTAATGACAGAGGGAAGGGTGGGAATTCTTGCAATCAGGCAGACACAAAAACGAGACAATGGAAAAAATGAATGGATGACTGTAAGACTAATCAACACCATTGTACCAATAGAAAGAAGGGAGTTGTCCTTTTCCAAAAGCGTCATCTCGCCATCTCTCCTCGTTTGTCCTCATTATGAAAGAGCACATTGTATCGAAAGAATAATGAGTCTTAATTGCTTGTTCTTAGGGTGATTCAGAATGACAGAGCGTACTGTCTCAAGACAGATGAGGTATGACCATGTGTCGAAGATGCTTCCTTTTGCAACTTTCTGACCTTTCGGGAACGCATGTACTATGCAATCAAAGCTGCAAGTCACCAAACACACACATATACTAACACACACCGAGCTTAATGTAGTCTGTTAGGATCGTTAGCCGAGTTAATGTCCGTGCACTTGCCCCAATGGGAGTTACTGTGTCATTCTCCATGCTCTCTTAACAGATACTGAGATACAGATATAGACCTGCCTTTGGGAAAGACATATGCACACACACACACACATACACACACACATGCAGATGCGCACCTCACCATGTGGCTCTTACAAGCCGTGGCAGACGGGAATATTAAGCGTAACTGTGGTGATGGTTTGAGGGGAGCGATGCTGTCACATCAGATTAGCTTGACAATATTTGGCCACACCCTTTTTTTCTTGTCCTTTACCCCTCATAGGTCCTCTCTTTTTACACCTTTCACCCATTTGTCATTCCTGTATTTTCCATCTAACATCATTTGTCTCAAAAGCCCCCTCACTCTCCTTTTTTTTCTTTTAATGAAAGTCAAATCTTTGGGTCTAAATTGCCTGTTGAAATTCAGGAGAGGAGGAATTTGAAATGAAATTTCAAGCTCTCTCCAAATTGTGTTTCCGATCGCCTGTTTTCTAGGGCATCCAATGGTCCTCGCATAATCTGAGAAAGTCTTAAAATAACACATTTCTTTGTGCTTCAAGGCTATCCTTGGATCAACATATAAATTGGTAAGCAGTACAACATGCTTAACATCTCAGCTCTCCTCTTTGTGTCTATCTAGTCTCATGTCGCTCTGCCAGACAGGGCAGGAAATCAGTCTCATTTCTGCTTTAATTCGTTCTGATCAAACATGTCGCTCCCAATCAGCCGCATTTGATTAAGAGATGCCCGTATCACAGCCCACCAAGCAGGTAATGGCTGACACTTTCATATTTCAGTATTATTTTAGTGTGTATGTGCAGGATACACACATTATTTCCCACAGCTCGAGCTCACACCTGAGCAGTAGCATTTAGGCTTGTGACTCTCACACTGGAAGTGTTAATGTATTCTGTATATTTAGAAACTCTATCAATTCCATGTCTCCCACTCCAGTCTTTGTTAGCACCTCTGGTGTTTTTTGCTTTTAATCTGCCATATTTTTAACGCTTCTCTTCTGTATCACAGAGATATGGGGTGTAGGCTCCCTAAGTTGCGGAAGGCAGAAGAGAGGCGAAGCCCAGGCAATATCTACTCCACCCTCCGACGGCCTCAGGTGGAGACTAAAGTGGGCGTGGCGTACACTTACCACTTTCTGGATTTTCTGTTGGGGAAAGAAGGTATGAATAAGATTGCCAATGTATTGTCAACCATCTCTGTCAACCAGTGAGACATTATGTGACTTGACTTCTCCCACATTTGCACACTTGAAATAGTCATATGGTGCATGTTTATGTATCTAGCACTTCTCTATTAATGATGGACACCAATTATAGTGATGATGATCCAGCTGGTGAAGCAATTTGTTAATTTCAGTTCAAACGTCACCAGTGTTGGTTGTTATACCTCCAAAATGTCAAAATTCTACCGTCTATGAAAAATAATCTAAGGCTGTACTTAACTCAGAATTTTGTCAGTCAAATTGGATTTGGCTGTTCAATACAAAGATTGGACTATTTGTTCCTCTTTTTTTCCCATATAGACTATCTGGCAATCAGAAAATCCATCGGGATGAGTTTCAGTGATGATTTCGACCACATTAACGTAGTCAAACAGAGTCATGGGAACATATTTTTGAGCATTTAAAAATCAATAAAAGACAGCTGCGTATGATGCAAGATTTGAATTGTGACCTTTTTGAATTGCCGACATGTAACGTCATGCTACCATATGGATCTGTTGGAATAATGAGACAGATAGCACACATGTATTTCTGTTTAAATCAAGCTTTTATAGCCTTTTTTTTTTTCAACTTAAACATTAAGAACAACGTGTAAACAAATAAACAAATGAAGCAGTTTTAAATAAATTCACGGCATTGCCCACTATGAAATAATTAACATCTCTTCTTCAGCAGGATAGACTTATTTCTTTATTTCTCTTTAAACATAAAAACTAATAAATACATCTAAACAAGAATAAATTAACAAATGAAATTAAATATTAATGAAATAAACAAATTAAACACTTGCAAATATTATCGCTGTGCATTTTTGTAAGCTTCTGTTTTATCCTGTTACTGTAATGTACTGACTGACCAAAAAAAAGAAAACGATTACCTGACTTGAAGAATCTCAGTTGACTGAGAGATCTCCAACAGAAAATTCAACTCATCAATTTTCAGCCTTTGCATTTTTCACAAGTTTTGTGTAGGTTCTCCTACACGGTTGGAAGGGGAGGGGGGAGGGGTATTTACTTGGTTGCAATCTGTATGATGCCACTAAATCCCACACACTGCTTATATTAACAACTGATGAAATGACAATGTGTAACGTTAAAGGGTTCACTTGAAGTGATATTTATCACCCAACTCTTCAGTCCCCTTCAGCTCTACAGAGCTTTGTGCCTCATTGTTTTGGTTTCACAGTCTGTAACTTTACTGTTTTGGTGTAGTGTCACTGCTCTCATGCCTCTTAATTCCAGTGGCAGTTTTCAGTGAAAAGTTCTGATAAACCCACCGAACATTACCTGCCCCGCATCAAAGGCTAGACAAAGTTAGCAGCTAGCTGGTGAACATAGTGGAGCATTTAGCAGCTAAAGAGCAACATATTTCCCTCAGGAGTTGGAGGAGACCAAAACAGAGCTAGAAGGAGATTGAATATTGTGCTGACATTCACCAGGTAGCCAGAAACATGACTTGAAATGGACACTAATGTTGCTCCGTGTCTGCTCGATTTGTGAAAAAGCAACTGTTTGCTTGCACGTTCGCCATATCCACCAAATGTTGTGATTAGAGTCTGTTGTGCTGCCCCCAACTGGCCTAAAAAATCACTCAGTGCAGGTTTATCTTTTTTATTTTCAGAAAGTTACTATTATTCTTAGCTATTCTTTAGCTTCCTCGGCTGCTCTTTAGCTTTAGCAGGAGATCAATTATGGTAAAACTTGAAAAACACCAAAATATGGTCAAATTTGACCAAAATACGATCCAATTCTTTTTAAAATCCTATTATTTTTCCCCCTCATCTGTTGGATTGATTGATGTTAACCTCCTTGGTAAAATGAAACCAACAAATAAATGCAGTGCTTCTTCTTAGCCCCTGAGATGACAAAGATGATGATTGTGTCTAAAGTCACCCCCCTCACCTCACTGAGTGTTTATGATGTACTGTAGGGAACGGGGAATGAATGAGCGAAAGAGGTGATTCCAGACACCAGAACAAATCTTGGCCATCAGATGCAGCAGGCAGGCTTCATTCAGATCTAAATCACATTTGTCCCAGTTCCAGTCTAGAGGGTGGGGGAAACAGGCTTCAAGGGATATGTCTTCACATTTGGTCATAAGCCAAAGCATTTCAAAGAAAATTCTTTTTACATGTTGCCTTGTTCTTTTTCAAGTACATGCGGTGCTAACGTTTGCTGTTCCTCTGTCATCCTGAACTCTGGCTGCAGTGTTTGTGCGTGTTCCACCTCATAAAATAGCCACAGTTGCTATTCCAACTTTAACCAGTTAAATGAAATGTTTAGGTCAGCAACTCTGCCAAACTGATTTTTTTTTTCATACAGTAAGTATCTTGAGGGTGAAATGTGGCTTATAAGCTGAAGTTGTGTCTGTGTGCAGCTCCTGTTGCAGGGAGTTCAAAGAGTTCTCTAATTCTCAGATTCAGCTATATTGTGCACACTGTAGCCATGCCCTCCAACTTCCCCCTGCCTCTGCCTCGCACAATGACAATATACTAAAGCTGATGTGGGTTGTTGCACGCTGTCTTGGGAAGTATGTCTGTATTTGTGTGCATCTGTTTGTTAATATGAAAAAAAATTGTGTGTCTGATAATGTGTGGGTGTGTGTTTGTGAGCGTGCATGCTCGCAGCGTCTTGAGAATGTTTGATGAGAATCCTCCAGAGGCATCTGGTTTCTAAAAATACTAATTCTGCCATTGTGTTGGTGGTTTGGACTGCAGAGTGATAGAAGGGAGGGAAAAGAGAGGCGAGGAGGAGAAAACAGATATAAAAAAAATCACCTCTTCTCCTCATGGCTTAATGTTTCTACAAGCCCCCGCCATGCACTCCATCACCCAACAAGCTGAAACAGGTGCAAGAAGCTCACACTTTAGAGGAGTTTCCAATGCAACACTGTAACAGACAGCAGGCACTACACCACTGCCAAGTGGCAATGGTCTGGTTGCCAGTCGTCTTCATTTTCAGCCAGCCCTGATATGTTTGGCAAATGGGTTAGGTTGTAGTGTTGGCTGGAAACGAGAGAGAGATCTGGCAACCTGAAATGGTTGTGGTGACCAAAACAGACAATGGACATTAAGGTTGCTCGTCTTTCTCGTCGCTAAAGGCGGTAGCAGATAAATTGTGTAATCGCATGGACTGCAGTACACACATATAGATACAGAAAGACCACACACAAGTGTTCATACAAGCAGCCATGGCTGCTCATTCACACTCACACAAAACACTTTATAGCACTTAGGCAACAGAGTTAGTGTTATCTTTCAACAGACAGGCAGGTCATTTATATGGTAAACTCACTGATGCCACCTGAGCTGCTTAAGATTGGTATACTCTATTTTAGGGTAAACACAGCTACTATGAATTGATTTTGTGTGTGTGTGTGTGTGTGTGTGTGGTTGTGAGTGGGTGTATGCTTGCCTCTCTCCCTCTCCATTTGTGATAGAGAGACCAAGAGAAGTGAAGGATTCCTGAAGGATTATCTGATTGTTTGTGGAGATTGAGAGACCTCATTCCCAGCAAAGGGATTTATTTGTGTTTGTGTGTGTGTCCATGTGTGTATGTAGGAGGCCGATAGAGGAATCTGTATGTCAGTCCATGACATTGAGGAAACCGCACGGTCAAATCCATGCTTTAATTCAATTTGGCTTCCATTAATAATATTATTTCCCTGCCAGCGTGACTTGACGACTCCTACACAGTAATGAAAAACAAATATCTTTCCTGGTGCCCCTCTGAGATGTGTGCGGCTGGATGGCTGTTTATTAAACTAAGTAGTGTTCTCAGAGATGAGCTGAATGTTCTAGCTGAAGAGGAGTGCAATGTGGTTTCTAACTTGACCTTTGACAACTGATGAAACTCACGAGACATAATATGGCTGATAATATGGTGTCTGCTTTTGTTTTATGATCTCTGCTCTAACTCCAGCGGGGCTTGGGCTGAAAAATATTTCCGTGTGACTAAGCCCAACTCTCTCTCTCACTGGGTCACAGTGACCCGGTTGTGAATCCAGGGAGGGTGAGGTATGTTGTATGTTCAATGTTTCAGATACTTGGCTTTTAGATATTTGGCCTGCAGGTCACACATGAAACATTTATTTGTTTACAGGTTATTTCAATCACATCTCATGGCCTGACACTAATGTGTTATTCTACTAACCTCTCTGGGCACCAATCTGCTTTACCTTAAAGGGAAACTTTGGGATTTTTAACCTATTTTCCAATCATTTTTTGTTTAAGTGACTAATGGGGACAACACTTTTTGAAATTGGTCCAGTATTGAGCGAGAGCACGTCAGCTGCTTAATCCTTTGGGGCAATAATGCCATGTCAATGTACGTCCGCTAAAAGTGCTTGTTTTTGCCACTGACATGCTCAGATTTCAACAACTCTCACGAGATTTCAGAGTGAGACTTCTCTTTGAGCGAGACTTGATTAGACACAATAACAAACAGACTGGATCAAGCGACACCTATAACAATCTGAGCATGTCGGTGGTAAAACCAAGCACTTTTAGTGGATGTACATTGACAGGGAGCTATTACCCCAAAGGATTACATTGCAGTCCGTTTCGTGGCTGCTGGCTGAAGTGCTCTCGCTCAACACTGGACCAATTTCAAAAATTGTTGTCCCCATTAGTCCTTTAGACATAAAATGGTGGGAAAATAGGGTCCAGGTTGAAAAATCCCCAAGTTTCCCTTGAAGATGTCACCCACCTTACAAAAAAGTGCCATGATCTTCATTATCCTGTTGTAACATGGATTGGTTACCTTGACATGTCAGCATAAATGTAGAGTATGAAATGAAACAGCCAGGTGTGACATTTTAACCCAGCTTCCTTTGTGTCAAAGCTGTGCAGATAATGAGCAGAAGAAATGGAAAGAGCGAAGAACACGAACAGAGAAAGGCAGGCGGGGTGGGAGAAAAAGAAGTAGAGAAAAAAAAAAGCAAAGTAAAAAGGAGGGAGAATAAAGTCAAGGATGTGTAACGAGAACAGAGGGTGAGAGAATTGAACAGCGCATGAAACGAGAAATACAGCGAGCGTTAGTCAGGTCTGGAGCGGGAATAGCGTCTGGAGAGCGAAGGGAGGAGAAGTCAAGAGAAAGGAGAGTTAGAGGTGTGAGAATGAGCGAGCGGGAGTCAGGAATCAGAGGATGTGTGATGAAGTAAGTTAGGTGCGATGCTGTGTGACTAACGCTGGTCTCTGGAGCAGACAGCGAGGAGCTGAACTCTGCTGATGACTTTCTGCCGCCCTGCAGAGACGGAGACCCACTCGGCTCATTAAAACTTACAACGTGGCTAATGCTCAGCTGTGTGTGTGTGTGTGTGTGTATGTGTGGTTGTTTGCAGTGCTATTGTAGCTGTACCTGTAGGCAAGTTTATTATGATCAGAGGTATATGTTTAGATTTCTGCAGTGCTTATATACGTATATTGTATGTATGCATTTGTGTGTATATGTGATGTACACCTGAATGTAATGATGGATATAGCCTCCTCTGTGGACAAAGAGTGATATATTTCTTCTGCCTTACATGATATATCTCTGCAGAATCTGTGTGTGATGTATTTGGCTCAGAGAGCAGGCGAAGCACAAATCCATCAATTTGCGAGATCTGCACTCAGGTAAAAAATGAACATTTTTTTATGAGAGATTGTTCAAAATGCGTTTTTCTGGATCATTTTTTTTCATGTCGTTTCAGTCTTACTGGCAAAAAGCCTGGAGCGAATGCCAGCAAAGATAGCGGAGAGTTGCTATGTGTCAAAAGTGAGCCAGCCTAGAATTCACAGCATCACAAGTACATGGTAGTGTATGCGCCTTAAGTGCCACGCTGTGTTCTCACCACAGCAAACCTTTTTTCTCCTGCTTGTACTTGTCAGCCATTTTTATGAACCCGGCGCTCTTTCTCAGACATTCCCTGTAAAGCCAGCGCTCTGAGGAGATCAGACCCCATTTGACAAAGCTCAGATGCTGACCAACAACTGTCGTAGCCTGCGGCTGCATTCCCCAAACAGTGGGGAGCTCCTGGCTCCAGGAAGCTGATTATTTTATAGTCACTGTTTTGGCACATATCCTTGTCTAAAACCTCTGCAAGTCATTAGAAGGCTATTTAAATAAACGTGAACCTCCAGCAAGCAGAGGGATAAGCCTTGAGGGTGGCTGTGAGTAGTAATCCTCATGCATCACCTAGCAGGCTTAGTGCAAACTCTTATTTTTCTCAGGCGCACACACTCAACACAGGCACAAAGATGGCCCATACACACTTTCCGAGGTATTGTGGCACACATACACCACAAAATATGCTTTACAGTCACCCACAGAAATTCGGGGATTTGTACAAGGAATTAATAAGGCCTTTCAAGCGGCTACTGGAAGTGGATGACTCTCACACTCCCGATACAACTTGCGAAATCCAGGGTCAAAAAGTGAGGCGTCGCTTGCAACACGCAGCAGCTGTCATCAGAATCAGGTTTATTGCCAAGCAGGTTTGCACATACAAGGATTTTGCCTTGGTGTTGCTGTGGTGCGTAACAGTCAAAATACATGCAAAATTATATAAATAATGATAATATAAATAAAGAATTTACACTAAAAGAAAAATGTAAAATATATTTTATGTGAAAGGAGCTGCTACAGGTTTAAATTTTGAATATTAAATAAAAGAGAATGAGATGAAAGTACAAGATGTTGAGCAGGAGTAGACAGAATATTCAGTGTGCATTATAATAATAATACAAGTTATGTTAATGTAGCACGCCATACAGGATCAAAGATCACAGATGTGCAAATGCGAGATTGTGGGGTGTTTTGTTAATATAACATGTGATGTCAATGGGGAGGATAGAGTTTGTGTCTGGCTGCAGATGGGAAGAAGCTGTTCTTGTGGTGTTGTGGATGTTTTGGTCTTGACAGACCGCAGTCTCTTGCTGGAGGGGAGCGTTCGAAAAAGTTTATGTTTGGGGCGGGAGGCGTCCGCTACGTTCTTTCCTGCTCGCCTCAGTGTCCTGGAGGCGTGCAGGTCCTGGAGGGATGGCAGATTGCATCCGATCACCTTTTCAGCACAGCGGATAATACGCAGCAGTTTGCTCTTGTCCTTGGCAGTTGCAGCAGTGTACCAGATGGTGATAGAGGAGGTGAGGATGTACTCAATGATGGCAGTGTAGAAGTGCATCATCATTGACTTTGGCAGGTTGAATTTCTTCAGCTGCCACAGGAAGTGCATCCTCTGCTGAGCCTTCTTGGTGAGGCCGCTGATGTTCTGCTCCAACTTGAGATCCTGGCTGGTGATGGTTCCCAGGAAGCGGAATGACTCCACAGTGTCGACTGGGGAGTCACACAGGGTGAAGGGGGCGGTTTGGGATGTGTTCCTTCTGTAATCCACAACCATCTCCACTGTCTTTAGAGCATTGAGCTCCAAATCATGTGGTCAAAGACAGCAGGGAGCAGGGATCAGCCGCTTGGCTGCTTCTTGTTTCCATTATGTCTGTGTCTCACTAAGACTTGTGCACACATGTATGCAAATGTTGCCACTCTTATGTACATCACACACACACATTTACTTCCAATCGTCCTTCTCTTTTTTTCTTCTCTGACCCACAAACTCAAAAAAACCACACTTGTAGTGTCACATACAGTTTCATACAGAAACACACACATCTCCAACTCTCTTAAACATACATGCTCCCAGTCTTTTTGCACAATCACACTCTTAACACCACACCTCCCTACCCTCACTAACTGGCACTATAAAACCCATCTTTTCTGCCCTGAGCTGTTCCCATGTTCCCATTCTGGAACGGAATTGCAGCCTCTCTTTAAATCCCACAGTGGCAGACAGTATAAATGAAGTCGCTTCCCGGCCTAAAGCGCTGCATAACACCCTAATAACTTCTGTATGCCTTGCTTTGCCTGAATTAGCTGCTGCGATGCCTTGACTGCGTCTCGTCGGTGGATGAGTGCCAGCCGTGCAGAGCTAATGACTGCTAATGACTGTTTACGGTGACAGGATCGTTGTTATCCCCCCCCCCCCCTCCCAAAGTCTCCAGCTGTTATTACTATTATCACTGTACTGCTTTTGATAAGTCCCCACAGACACCCGTTTAAGTATTTGGTTGATGAAAGGCTCTAGTGGTTTCAAGCAGTTATGCCAAGATGATGTGATGGTCGGGTTTTCTCAGGGAGTTTTTCTCCCATTGTTTAACTGAGATAAGAGTGTGTGTGTGTTGGTGTGCGTATAGCCATGCATGTTGGCCAGTTTCTCGTGTGTGTGTGTGTGTGTGTGTGTGTCAGGGTATGTGTGAACACGCCAGATGATGGAGAACAAATTGAAAATGAGATGGCTTGCACATCTTTTTTTTTTTTTTCCTGTGCGTGTGTGTGTGTGTGTGTTTCTAGTTAATTTATTCAGGTTATTTTCTCTTCTCCAGACCCATGCAAATGAGATTGAATGGGAAAGGATGACAAGCATTCAGGCACAGACAGCCTCATCTCTCTCTCTCTCTCTCTCTCTCTCTCTCTCAGACCCCACTCTGCTAACAGCCTCTCTCTTTCTGTCTCCCTTTTTCTTTACTTCTCTCATCTCTTTCTTTTTTTTCCATGCTCCTCTCTCTCACACACCTGGCTTCACTCAGCGAGACAGAAACACACACACACACACACACACGTCTTCCCTTAAAAGCCCGTGAGCAGAGAGAGAGGGCCTTAGTACAATGCATCGACCTCGAGAGGGCGGTTCTCACAAACACTGCGCGTCCCCCCCCCCCCCCCGTGGATTTGCCATGACAGTTTGCTTCCATACGATAAGCTCCACTAACCATTTCCACTGAAGTGAAGGAGTTTTCTTTCTATTGTGTTTGGTAATAAGGGAGCCGGCTCTGCGTTAGCGATTGCTGCTAATGCCACACGCCCAAACAGGCAATGTAATAGCATTGTCTTTCAAACCTTTTGATGCATGTGTGTGCATTTTATTCAACTGTCTCTGTTAGTTTAGGTGAAAATTTGTTCAGTCTATATTTGTGATATGGGTGTGTGTGTGTTCAAAAAGTGTATGCCTTTGCACACTTTTGTGTCTCTGCAAATGTGTGTGTGTGTGTGTGTGTGTGTGTGTGTGTGTGTGTGTGTGTGTGTGTGTGTGTGTGTGTTTTCTAAAAGCCAGACTGTGTCGGTGACAGTGAGGACAGACAGAGGCTAATAGTTCTGGTGTAATTAGTTTCAGATTTAGCGTGAAGATGCCATGTGTTGTTGCTCAGTGGGAATTATCATAATGAAACATGCTCTCTGTCTTTGTTCCTTCACACCCTTTGTCCCTTTTTCTTCCTCTTTGTTCCAGCTTGTTATTCGCTCCCAAATGTGTCTCCACTACTTTCCCCTGTCTCTTTTTGAAACCTGTCATTCCTTGTCTTTACCACTTCTAACCTTGTTTTTTTTTTTTTTCCTCTCTCCTTCTCTCACCTGCTCTCCCTCCAGAGGTGCCAGTGTCATCGGTGCTTTGTCTCTCCTCGGTCAGAGAGCTACCTGTTCAGGTCAGGGAACTCTACGCGCAGGGTTTTGTCCTGGTTGCCGTCCATCCGTTCGTCCATCCCTGCGGCCCTCGCCACGCGCACATCCAGCGGCAGCTCCACCGGGCCGTGCTGGTCCGAGAGACGCCAAGGTACGCAAACTGAACACACCCCTGATCTTCAGCATCACTGTTGACGACGAATGTGATGATGAAATTGCAGCCAGATTTGAGGAATGGATGGCCAGTAGAGGCGACTTCACTGTTTTGACATGGAAGCCAATGAAACCCATTATCACAAGCAAGATTCTGCACTTCACCTTCATCTGTTGATGTGAAGTTAATTGCAGATGAGTCAGCCATGAAACATGTCTAACTTTAGCTCACTGTCCCAATTCTTTCACTTTTTGACTGTACATGATAACATACTGTACTGTGTCACTACTCCGTATACTCTGCAATTATCTCCTCTGTGACCCAGTTATACTTTGGTGACACGAAACCCTGCACTATTCACCACCACATGTGAGCAGAGCGTTATTCTCAAACTTTTACCACTCTCACCTCTGGTACAGCATGTAACCTGATGTAACCTTTTGCTTTATAGTCCGCATCTCAGCGTGAAGGTTAATGCATAATGCTCCAAACAGAAATCATATGCACACATGCAGAGACATCCTAACACGTAATGTTTCAACATATACACTGTCTCAACATCATAAAGTTGTACATGTGCACAATTTTTCACTTAAATCTTTATTGATTTTTTGAGATTTGCAACATTAAATGATAACAGCAACAATTGCATCATTCATGCAGTCCTGTTGGTGTAGCTCCATTCCTATTTGAGGCATGAACAATGTCCATTATTCCTATTTTCTCCTAGTTTTGCTGCTTGTAGTCTCAAAAGTGTTTTTCCATCCAGAAGTTCCATGTATAGTTTATTTTCTATTAGTAGTAGTTTAACTAAATATTCTTCGCAATTTAAGTTGTTGTTTTGCTTAGTCTACAGTTTCATGTGTTCTGCGTGCTATTTTAAAGTGAATTCATGGAGTAGCGTACCGTATAAACACACACACAAACACACACTCTGGAGCACAGGCAGGTGCCGGGCTGCTCCTTTGATGCCCCTCCTGCCAAGTGGTCCTGCTGCTTCCTGGCACCTGTCACCGTGGAGACGGCTGATTGCATCATCAGCGCTCGCCAGAGGGGAACGGCATGCTGAAAGAGAGAAACCATCTCTCCATCCTTTCATCTGCTTTCTTCAGTGATGGCCGTCGCCCCTGTTTCTTTTGTCCTCCTCGCCCCCCTTCGTCCTCTTTACTCCGCCTTTTATCTCCCCATCACCGCCGTCCCCTTTCATCAAAAACCCTAAAAAAAAAAAAAATGAAAGAAAAAAATCTGACAGATCAACTGTTTCAAATCTAGCTGAGAATGTCACTCGCGCCTCAGAGCACAAGATATTACAACGGCCTTCCCGCTGACCTCAATCCAAATCTGAAGAGGCGTATCTGAATACTCCTTTTATGATCGTGTTCTTGCAGTAGGAGCAGAGGAAATTCAGTCCCTTTTTCTGTCTAATAAGTCTATTGTGATTGTGGTGAATGTGTGTGCTCTCCTAAAATGGAAAATTCACCCTGTACCAGAATTGACATTATGTTTCTTCTGTGATCATTCTGGCCCAATAAGTACATCTGTCTGCCAGAACCTATAGAGCCAGGGCTCATTTAAACTGTAATGTTACTGTGTGATGAAACTGCTCTGGTGATAATGAAAAGGAAACTAACCTAAAGGAAACAGTCCAGGGTAATGTCATGTCAGTAGGAGCACGTTTGACGTTTTCTGGCTCCATAAGATTAGAATTGAACTGAACTAAATGCCATATGATTTATGGTTTGTACTGAACATTTCAATTCTGTCATTTCTCACCCCCATAGTTCAGAGAAAAGCCAACTGAGATGGGCAAGACATCGTCTGGAGACAGATGTATGTGTGGCAGGTCATCAAGTAGCTGACCCAGAGGTGATCCAGAGCTATGTCAAAAGAGTGAGTTCAACCCTAAATATTGTGATGTCTGATGCTTGGGATGAGAATAATGTTCTTTGTTCTTTTTTTTGTGTTTTGCCATCAATGCGATCCAGAAAGTTACAAAGTTTCTTAGAAAGTAACGGCTGAAAAAATGAGTTTTACTGCTCTCTCTGGTTGAAAGTTTCACGTGTTTACCTCTTTGTGATCAGATGTTCAGACGCTCTTTTTCACCTGTAACCCCAACCAAGAGTGATGTCACAGTGTACTGCAAACCCTGGAGTACACTTCTATATCGCTGCTGCAATGTTGAACCAATGGAGGTCAGCAAAAAGAACATGAAAAAAAGAACAGAAAAAAAATCAGGCCATCAGACTGTAATTTCCAGGGTTGATTTAAAAAAAAAAAAAAAAAAAAAAAGAGAGAGATCTTGTGCAAAGAAAAAAATGCACTACAGCTTTAGTGATGAGGCCTCTACACAGGGTGGAGGGCTTAACATTGCCATAATAGTTTCAAGGAAAAACCTTCAACTGAAAACATGAATGCTATCTGAGCTGAAGGGCACTGAGTGCTTCTCAGTCAGTTTAAAGAAGACAGCAGGGCAAAGACAAATATTTAGCATGTTTTGAGTATGTTGTGTTTGACAGCCATGTACAGATCTAGAGGGAGGAACAGGAGATCACAGACTACAGGCAGGTTGTCTACATATCTTTTACCTCAGAAGGACTAATTAAGTGACTTCATCAGTCATTTTAAAGAATTATGTAACTCTTAATGAAAATTGTGTATTCCCACCTTCTTTTGTTTTTCAGTCCCACTTGAAAAATACCTCACAGCTGCTGGATTTGATTGATTTGGATTGTCTATCGTATATGTGCATGTACGCACACTGTACTGCACCAAGGTGGCATAATCCATTTAATAGAATGAGTGATAATATTCAGTCCTAATGGCAAATGCAAGAATTTAATTAAATCATTGCAAAGACCTTTTTTTTCCCTCTTTTCTTTCTTATCTATTCTAGGAATCCAAAATTAAGGACTTTTCTCCCTGCTTTTGTTAATTTCAGTCAAATTAACAAAAGCATTTGATGTTGAATCAGCCACTACCCCCATCTTTGTTTCTGTACTTGTTGCACTGTGTGTGTTTTGTGTGTGTGTGTGTTTCATGTTGGCGCTGCACTGCTGTGACAGTGAAGGAAACATTATGGGGCTCAAAAGGCTACAGGCAACTGCCTATAATTGCCTGTCTGTGCCATATGGTAACCCTGCCTCCGGTCCTGACATGCAGAGCTTCTCCAGTTCAAATGGAGCAAATTTAATTAATGGTTTTCCATTTCAAATATTGCAAATTTACCTGACTGGAAGGATTTCAACTATTAATCGTGAAAGGAGCCAAGCAAGAATCAAGTCCAGTTGTTATGTGTTGGACTGAAATGACTCATAAAAATAGATGGACTTACTGGATTCCCACTAGTTGCATCTCCTGTGACTAACTGAGAAACAAAGGGAGGAGCTACAGTATATAATGAATGATAAACTGGCGAGACTTAACCCTAAGATACCCTGCCAACTACGGCGCTGTCACTGGCATTTATCAGCTGTAAAACTCACTTTTAGTCTCTCCGCTCATGAATTCGCCAACAGTCCAACAATGGGGAAATGAAAATGTGCTCTATTGAATAGATTTGCATCTGAACACCCAGAGAGCACAAAGGGAAACCTGATTGGATGGAAATGCACATCACTGAGTATAATGTGATAGGCTCCGGCAGCGTGACATGAATAACCAATCAGATCACAAGCTGCCAGAGAGTTCGAGATAAGAACCCAGGAGCTGTACTGGCCAGACAGACTGACAGGATGCTGTCTGTGTGTGTGTGTGTGTGCACGCACCATTCTATACTTTTATTTTTCCAATACTCGCCAGCTCACCCACTCTCAATCTGTCTCTGGATGTAGTCACCCAGTTTTATCCGAGTGTGTGTGTGTAATCATAAGTGTGTTGGGTGGTAATAGAGAGACTGTTTATATACGTGATTCATGCATGTGCATGGATGAGTGAAGTGTCAAAAGTAGTGGGTAATAGGGGAAGATGTGTCTCATTATTGTTCTGTTGGTAGTTTGCAATCTGATTTCTCTCCCCGTCGAGCCTGTCTAAAACTGTCAGCCCAAATATCAACTGACAATTAACCACTAGAGCTCCATGAGAGGGAGCGACACAACACACACGCAGTCACACACATATGTGTACACACTCGGATGCGTGGAGATAATGAGGTCCTTTTGTCATTTGAATATTTGATCTTTGCAGATGATTAGGTAGGTTGTTATTTTGCAGGATTTCTCCTCTGTGTACGTCAGCCTTTGTTTGTGTAAATGAGGCTTTGTTTGTCTGAATCATGTAGAAGAGACTGCAAATTCATTTATGGTGCTGTCTTTTATACATATGTGTCACTCAAATTTGATTTTAATAGAGTTTTGGGTGTGTATAGATGATAACATTGTGTGTGTTTTTATGTTACCCGTACAGATCCAGGATGTAGCGGAGCAAGGGGTGATGTTTGTGGGCTTTCTCCAACAGCCAGGAGGAGCACCCTGCTTTATGGGGAGCTGGGACCCTGAGGATTTATCCTCCCTGCACTCCAGCCCTTCCCCCATACATCGACACCCCTTCAGCTCCAACACCAGCCCGACAGATCCCACAGAACCGCACCATAGTGATGTAGAGGCTGACCATCCCCCCTTTGAACCTCAAGAGTTAGATCGTGAAAGTGTCGAACATACACAGGACCGCAGGCCTTCGCTGCCCAGAGAACCAGACTTCAACCCTCTGAAACCCATCCAGTCATCAGAGATCAACACAGAGGAATCTAATGAACAAATTCAAACCTCGCACATCAGCCTCAGAGAGCCACTTGAATCAACAAACCAACCTCAAGATCACAGAAAAGTCAGTGAGGATGCAGTTCAGTGGTGTTCAAATCAAAACCCAGTAGAGAACCAGGGGAACCAGCTGTGTCCCAGTACTCCAGAAACCGCAGGAACAATCAGACGGCATGACCGTAGTCCGCCAGATCTCAAAGAATCCACAGAGAAGCATTTTAAACTTCCAAATCGGAGAGAAAGACGAGATTCAGGCTCAGACAGCTGGCTCAGCTCTCCAGAACTGGATCGTAACCGTGAGAAGAAGTCCAACCCTACCTGTGTAGACGGGCAAAGCAGAGTGACGACACACAACAACAACAACCATATGCGGCTCAAGAATTCAGAGAAAGATAAGAATGCAACTTCACCACCAGCACAAGCTAGTAAGTAACAAGTTTCATGTTCATTTCCAGACAAATCACCATGATACAAAGCTGATGCTGGTGTCTTAACTGTCAATTTCTGCGTTTGTGCACCTGCAGGGATGCAGCTCTTTGCTCTGTACAACCACACAGGAGAGCTGAACACCTCTCTGAGGTTCTACTCACTCAGGGTACCACTGCGAGTACAAAAGGAGGCAGGGCTAGTCACAGAAGTTGATGCACATTGGCTTGACCACATGACTCAGCATTTCACCAGCGGCGCTCACCTCATCGATGGCTTTTTCCAGCTCGGAGACGATAATGGTATGTTTCGTGGCCTTAGCAAAGAACTGGTAAGATTGTCGTTTTCAAAGTGATTTTCACCCTGCGGTCTGACATAGTAAATAGTTAAAGCTGTTAGAGAGTTGTGACTCAGCAAAAGGTGTCATTTAGGCAGCATTAGTGCTCAATCACATCACAAAGGTGAAACTCATTTAGTGTCCTCGCAGAATTGCTGGTGCTGAAAGCTCAGTGATGTAGTGACTACAGTAATTGGAGGTTGTACAACACAGCTAATATAACTCCTCCAATCATTCTTGTTTTGTTTAATCAATCTGTTATTTTTTGGATCAATCAACTAATTATTTAGTCCTTAAAATTCCAAAAAAAAACACTGAAAAATACCAGAAGCCAAGGTGACATCTTCAAATTGCTTGTTATGTCTGACCAACAGTCCAAAACTCAAACATATTCAGTTTATAATTACATAAAACAGAGAAAAGCAGAACATGCTCACATTGGAGAAGCTGAAACCGCATGTGTGTGGCATTTTTGCTCGATTATAAACGAGTTACATGATTAATTAATTGCTCTTTCCATCGATCGAGTACTTCACTGACTGATTTCAGTAAATTTTAATTAATTTTCAGGGCTACATAGTTCACTAAAGTTGAACTGTATGTGAAAGCACAGATTTATTTCTTCTCTTCTTGCAAATCCACTAATTGCAGCGATCCACTGAAAATAACACTGATTACGGTCTGAACTGACAAAGCCCCTAAGCAGTATATGCTAAAAACCTCTTTGGTGTCTAAGCCAATCAGCTTCAATTAAAACTCCCTCAAGACCACAGCACAAACTCATAACCCACAAAATCTACTGTATGTCGTCTCATAGTTGGTGGCCTTTTTAAAAAACAGTCCTCATTCTATTTTTGATTTATTTTTTTCCTCTCAAATGAATTTGTCAATTTTTTTCAGCTTATCTACAGACTTCATGTATTTTCATTGGTTTCAAAAACTGCTCAAGCTGTAGATCCTTGGTTCACTGCTGGGAAATGGATGATATGCATGGAGTTATGTGCCGGAAGTCGACGGCTTACACCATAAGTCACTGTTCAGTCACCCGTGGAATAAGTAGGCTTAAGCCAAAGGGAAAGGGGGGGATCAACAGTGAGAGATTGGCAAGTGGAGACGAGCTTTTAACTCCTGTCTGAATCACATACATGATCCTCTTGTTTATCTGACTCGCTGTCCAATTTGTCCTGTTCCTCCAGATAACGGGGTTTCATCTGTGGATAGCGTGTTCATCCTCCAGAGCTCTGCAGAGGAGACCACGAACGCCTCCTACGATGCTATCGTGGTTGAGCAGTGGACCGTTGTAGATGTGGGTCTTTGACTCTTTAATACTCTATTTCACCTGGGAGAGGATGTGCGATTTGAGGAATCCTTTGTGACTAAAAGCTTGAGCTGTTTTCTATCATATATTACATAAGAGGGGAGATAAAGAAAAATAGTGTGTGTTTGCCTACCTGCCTCCCGTGTATACATATATCAGTGTGCCTACATGTATGTATGATCATGTATATGTACAGTATGTGAGTAATGTGCTGCTCTTTCTCCCACTCAGGGTGTGGTGGTAAAGACAGACTACATCCCACTGCTCCAATCTCTTGCTCCGTATGGATGGAGGCTGATGTGTGTGTTACCCACACCAATTGTCAAGACCAACAGGTACAAAACTACACCCTAAATACCACGTTGTCGAACATAAACGCACATCTCTGCTAAACCAGTCTAACAAGTGCTCTGCTTTTTCTTTATATTCAATCACTGTGAATAGCATCACCTACAGTAAAGGACTAATTACTGCTTTCTTAATGAAGGCTGCTTTGTTGTCATTATTCTATTGTCCTAGATGTTGCCCATCCTCATTCTTTTTGGGATTAAGACTGACAGTGTATCTTAGATACGCAGGACAGATGGTTCAAGATCTGACAAATCATGATCATATGCTCATCTCAACATGAAACCGCTTTTGAACTCTGTCGGAGCTGCGAACAAAAACACAGCCGCTGACTTGCCTGGTGTCTTGTAACCTGTCACTTGACAGAACCGCAGCGAACAGAAACCGGATTCAAATACGTGTAGCGATATGCCAGCTCCTCAGATTCCAACATACAGGTAACGGTAGTTAAAGGGCTGCTCTTTTCTTTTCTGCAGTGACGGGAGTTTGTCGACCAAGCAAATCCTTTTCCTTCAGAGGCCCGTTTTGCAGCGCAAGAGAAAAGACTTCAAGGTTTGCCCCCCCACCCCCCCTTTTTTTCCACCTTTTGCAACAAATCTGTCACTTGTTTCTGTTGTGCCTTTAGGATACGTGACTTTATGTCACAGAAGGTGCCATTAAAAATTCATGTTACTAAATATGGGATGTACAGCAAACCTAAACTCACTCAGGAAAAGTCTAATAATAGAGAAAAGAGT
Organism: Thunnus maccoyii; assembly: GCF_910596095.1. Lineage (NCBI taxonomy): Eukaryota > Metazoa > Chordata > Actinopteri > Scombriformes > Scombridae > Thunnus > Thunnus maccoyii. Next base: position 20,367,760 of record NC_056547.1, read on the forward strand.
CTGCCTCAAACTGTACAGGAAAGAGGCATCAATGAGAGAGGCTTTGTTGTGGTTTGTCAGGTGTCTGGAGAGAGAGAGAGAGAGAAAAAGACACGGCACAAAGCGTAAAACTGTCTCAAACACATCTATTTGATTTCAGATGCTGAACCTCAGGGGTCGCAGCAAGGCAAAGAAAAACTCTACTGGAGAAACGCCTGAGGAGATGGAGGACAGGTCCCCCGTGATGGAGACAGAGATGGACAGGTTGAGAAGAAACACAAAAGCAGAGGAAGAAGCAGAGGGGAGGAAGAGCTGGGACAGCGGAAGGAGCGAAGGAGCGAGCCCTCAGGAAGGTGGTAAGGAGAGCGAAGGGGATGCGCAACATCAAAAGGGCCTCTTGCTCCTACCGGGGAGCAGGGCTTCCGTTGAAGACCAGGAAGAGGAAACTGACATCGACAAGATCCTTATGTCCAAGCAGGAAAAGTCAGTGAGATGGACAGATATGTGTCAGAGAGATGACGGAGGGGTCAAGGAGGAGGTGAAGACAGAAGAGAGAATCAAACAGCAGCTGTTTTCTGGCGTCTGTTGACACATTGGGCACAAAACAGGCAATAGGGAGCTGGAACCTGGTTAGTTTATCCAAAAAAAAAAGCCTTTTGAAAGGGATGTTTTGTTGATTTGGATGTTTAGTTCCTCTGTGGACAACACAGACGTTGTATCTATATCACGTACTGTTGCTAATGCGTCAATCTGCTCTGGTTAGGGGTCTGTGAGGTTGTAGGGAAGCAGTGTTGTGCAGTTCTCTGCTTCGGGTCAGTGTTGCTACTGTATTTGATGTTATATGAAATGAGACCGTACAAAGCTAAACAGTACAACCTAGAGCAAGTCTATATCCCGAGCCTTAAGTATTATTTTCTTGCCAATTGTTGTATTTTACTACTTTCTTGTAATAGGATTGTTAAAAAGGGAGTATTGATTTCACTGGGCTTGTTGTATTTTTATATGTAAAAAGAAAACTTATGATAGAAATAAGAGGGGGAAAGCAAACAAAGTACCTAGTACGTTATGTTGATGTATTACCTTTACATTTAAGGGTCACTTCACCCAAATTACAAATAAATACATCTTTTCAGATATGTCATAAATTTCTTCCACCTCAATATAATGGAGGTGAAAGGAATTTTGTAGCAGCAGCAGCAACGTTTTTCCTGAATTTGTCCTGTTTATGGTGGATAAGCCCCTTTGCTATGAATAGTTTTTATTAGAACTACTTGGTACCAAAGAAATGGTTCCTAAAATAAAATTGTTAAGTGCATTCTGTGGATTGTCCAGAGTAATGGGGACACTTTAAGAGATGGAGCTGTTGACTTTTATACGTTTTTCAAAGCATCATAAAATGAAATTCTCTTCAACTCAGATGGATACCACTACTGTAGATGAGGGAGGGAGTATATATTTCTTTGTAGTTTGGGTAAATTGACCGAGTAAGAGTTTCCTCTTCAGAAATTGTGTAAAGTAGAAATCAGCTATTTATTACTTATTTCCCGGACCACCTGTGTTGTGTGTGTGTAAGTAGTGTGACATGCAAGTCTTTACATAAAAGAAGAGGTCAATAAAGTGTTTAAAAAACAAATTGACTCAATTTCCTTTATTTCCTTTAAATCTCACGTTACCAGCATAAACAGTTTTCCTCATATGAGGAAGAAAGGCGGAAACAACTCAAATGAGTCAACAGCATATCCCCCGCTGAGAGACGACGGCAAGAAGCCTGCAACCATCTCCAAGGGATGTTCGGTGATCCAAGCCAATCAGAGACCACCTGGAGGTTCCATTACAGTGCACCATGGGATATTCGCTCCACCCCGGGATGAGAAAGCGTTTATGGGTATGTGAACATGTGTGATTGAGGGAAAGTGTGAGATGGGCACTGTGTATGCTTCTAACAGTGTAAGTGAGTAAAACGGGGACATTGGCCAATATGTGGGTGATTTAAATTTTTGACTCCAAAAATGCACTCAATAGTGTCAAATTATTCGAGTAAACTGTAGAAAAGCATCGCTCTTAACTCTAACCAACTCTAAAATCTTACGTTCAGCAAATAAATAGCAAATTTCTGCAAATAAATAGTGGTACCACCAATTATATATATGGTATAACACTTCTAATAAAACATTTCATCAAATTAGAGGTATTTTGATATAAGAAAATAAGTCCTTAAACATAGTGTACAGTGTAAAATAGTGGCACAGATTGCTATTTTGTTCATGTCCCAGGGCCTTTAAAGGAACAGTTCAACATTTTGGGAAATTCACTTATTCATTTGCTTGCTGAGAATTTGGTGTAACATTAAAATTTGTTTTTAGTGTATAACACAGTATCTAGTGAACTTTAGAGGTGCTAGTAGGTGGGTTTTCTTACCACGGGATAGCGTGCATTTCCAGTTTTTATGCTAAGCTACCTGGCTGCTGGCTGAAGTTTCATATTTAACGTAATAATGTGAGTGATCATGATTTTCTCATCTAACTCTCAGCAAACAGTTTTTCCCATAATGTCAAACTACAGCTTTAAGACATGCTTGTAAAGGTGAATGCATGAACATTCAGGTAAAAATAACTAAACATCATCCATTAATTTGTTTTAAGTAGCACTTCAGTCAAGCAAGTTGAGGCTGGAAATGAGATAGGACTTGAATCTGTGTAACATCTGTGTCAATGTGTCCATCATACACATGTTGGGGACACTGGAGTTGCAGATTTATTGCAACAAGCTGAACAATGGCTTACTAAAAGTCAATAATTACCCAGTCTTATGTTGTTCATTGTAAGAAATAAAACTCATTTCTACTGTTTCTGTGAGTCAGCTGCTAGCTGAAGAGTGGGTGGTCCCAGCGGTCTATCACAGATCATACACAGGTCAGGTTTCAGCAGCAGCAGATTGGAGGTTGAATTCCCGCAACTACTTGAGCACGCACATCAACGTCCACATCATCGGAATATTTCAGCTTCTTTCCATTCTCAACACACCCAGACCAAAAAAAAAAAAAAAAAAAAAAGGAGCAGGAGTCAGGAGAACAACCCTGTAGGTCTCTGGGAATTGTAGGAGTTTTTCTACCACCACTTCTCGAAGATGATTCTGTCTTTTGGGAGGCCGAGCTCCATGAGGGTTTTTGAAACTGCTTCAATCATGGGCGGTGGCCCGCACAGGTAACACAAAGTCCTCTGTGGGTCTACATGAGCCCTCAACTGTTCCTCCGTGATTCTTCCGTCTGGGGAGACACAAAGGGAAGTCAATCGATTAATCAAGACTCCTTGTGGCATCCGAGTCGCCGGTGTGGAGCTTTGATAGTGCCTGTTCTACACGGTGACACAGATTAATCAACAAAGACGAGATGCAGTAGAATGTGACGTTCACTCAATCATTTCAGCTTAACAAAGAAAGGTGGATGTGTGTATGAGTGCGTGTGCATTACTTACGCTTGATAAATGGCTGGAGGTGTGAGTCCACATCTGTGCTTTGTTGCGTGACATGGAAATCACAGGACAGCTTGTCAGGGAACTCCCGGCACGCCTCCATGATGGACCTCTGGGGACACAGAAGGTAGGAAGTAATACATTTGTAATAGTTTCTTCATATATACTGACACACACCTTCAGGTGAACACTGTTGTACACTTAATAATGACACTCAAACTCACAAATCAGCAAATAACCCCCCCTCAGGTGTCCTAAAAGCATAATACAAGAACACACCTTGAAGAGCAGCTCCTGGGTGTTCTTAGCGCTGTAACAGAGATGGGTGGAGCCTATGTTGTAGTCCCGCCCGCCCGAGGCGTGGTTGACATGCAGCAGATCTGTCATGTGCAACAAAATAGAGTACAGGGGGTTGATCCCTACACCTCCAGCCACCAGCAGCAAATCCACAGAGGAGTCAGTGGGCGACGGGTCGAAGAAGAAGTCCCCGCCGACACGCATGGCCACGTGGGAGCCCAGTGTACACTGAGAGGAGGGAAATGGAGAGGAGAGCATTCAAAAGAGTTAAGCCAGGTAACTTTGACATTTTGACTCCTGTAATCAGCAGCTGGAACACACCTTTTTCTGAGATATGAGGAATAAATTTAAAGAAAATTACACTACATCTTAGACTAGCCTCAGGAAATAGCAAAAAAGACACTTTTAGATCAGGATGCATACACTCAAAATACCTATGTTACAGTATGGGTGAAAGCAATTTCACAAGTTGCACAGAGGATGTCTTTTGAAGTCAAAAAGAGCAGAAAATATGCCTTCATCTGCTTTTGTACACATATGAGAGCGTGTATGCATAATAATGCACGCACTCTTAATCGGCTATCACGGTCTCTACACCGTTCCTGCTCACCGGGAGGTAAACAATATCAAACAAAAGGATTATCAAACGATCCCAGAGCTGAGAGCTGCATGTCGCTGAACACTTAGGCACATCACACTACTTTCTGTTACTTATTTACACACAGCAGAGTAGCTCAGAGCTATTTATTAGGGCCCATCATCAAACATAGAAGCTGCAAACAAACACGCAGACTATAGAGAGGTTAAGGTGAGCTGGAGGAAAACATTCTTCATATTCATGCAACTACTCATAGAAAAGAATACTGACAAAAAAAGACTTTTTGGAGCACATGCTTGATAGATAAAACAGAATGTTACACATTTTGCATTATTTACTCTATGTGGGCTTGCATAGTATAAAGAGTTCAGAATTTTTTAGATGAACTTTTATAGTTCTGTTTCACAAATACTACATGTTTCTAACTGTCAGTTCACTTGAACTAATACTTAATAGCAATTACACAGAGATGCAGACACATCAGGGACATAAAGGCAACAAAATCTAGAAGCAAATAATGAAAAAAGGAATTATTTAAGTGGTTGCACTAAATGTTCAATCAGAGTTGATAATAATTTCTTAACTTGAGTCATGTGTCCTTCATATAACAGCTGATACCTTTTGTACAGAACTCCTCAGCTTTCACTTGTGTGTTTAAATCGGTAGTGCTATGACTTATACAGGTGGTGCAGTGATTCCTATCAGATAATTGTTTCCTTCCAAGTAGTTCTGATAGTTACTAACAAAGGACTTACAAGGTTTACTAAAAAAAAAAATTTAAAAAGGCAGCAGACTGTGGGGAGAGGGAGAGAGAAGGATGGAGGAAGCCACACCAAGTTGATGCCTGGCAGCTGAAACCCACCAGCAGTCGATCAGCTGACTTGATGATATAGATGATGGCTCCAATTGTGAAAATATCATCTGACTTTTCACTTTCAGTGGTGTGACTATATAAAACCATTTCTCAACACCCTGATGCTCCACTTGTTGTGTTTCTGCATGTCTCACTGTATTAATGGGGATTTTCCATATCATAATTGCATCCTTAGAATGTCATCTACATCATTCAGCGAGGGACTGTCCCACTCACCGTGGTGTGAATCCAATGTGCCGGGGGGTGTTTGCTGTATTTGACAGCCAGTTCAATGACTCCATCCCTCTGCAGCAAACCCGGGCTGGAGCACATGGAGAAACCTCCCACCTTCTCTACACCAGGAATGAAGAAGTCCACCCTGCACACAAAGCATGATTGTCAGATTATTTTGGGCTAAAACCTGTGAAGTTTCCCCACTAGCCACGACAGTTCTTCTCTTTAACGTGACAATGAGGACTAGAAAAAAAAGCTGACTATTCTGATCTTTAAACAATACTTAATTCAAGAGTAAAAACATGTTGAACTCCAGGTCAAAGTGTGATTGTGGGCAGAGAAGTGCCCCTTGACCTCAGTGAGGAGGGCAGCCTGTTCTAGAAAGCAAGCAGAACAAAACAAAACCAGATGGAAAGTTGCCTGCTAGTTAGTTTATTCAAAGTGTTGCGTCCCAAACTTATACCCAACATGGCGGCATCTGTCCATCAGCAGGCAGAGCAGAGTACCCCCAGAGGAAAACAGCAATGCTAAACAGTTGGGCTAATGTTCCACCAACACAATGACCCACTGTTACACCAGAGAGAGACACTGACTCCACAAGCCTCAGAGGCATCATAAATATGGATTTGCTGTGGAGACGCACACATATGTTCCACCCACCTCCTTCTTCTTCTTCTTCTTCTCCTCCTCCTCCTCTCCCACCTGGAGACCAACGACTAAACAGTCCTTTTTCTCAGAAACACTGAAACTCAAGGATTTCCATCTATTTACATTCATTATCAGGCACCGCAGGGCAGCTGGCTGCCAGTTTTATATCTCACCACCGCCCACCTACAGTATGGGCTCGTGTTAGTACTGTATGCTGCATGGTAGAGCAATTAACACTGGCAGCACTGACTGACAGACACAGACTCTGATGAAAGCAGAACTTTTTTCTAAGAAATACTTAACTTGCTATTATGGTTATCAGACAGTCACATGGAGTCAGCTGTAAAGCTAAAACATTTCCCAATGTTGTGCATCAGTCAAAAAAAAAAGTAAAAAGAATACATGCAACCACTGTGCATTCAGCAGTCACCTACTCAAACTTATGAGGACACTTGAGCTCATTAAGTCCCCAAAAACTATTTAACTAAAAGCTCTAAATCATTCAGAAGCTTTGACTAAATCCTTCCTTTGTTTCATCTGATACATCCCTTGACAGCACACTGTCTTCAACTGCTTTAGATGTAGATTAAGTAAGACTGTAACTCATGTTTACTGTCAAAAGTTTTTAAAGAAATGAAAACCTCAAGGCCTGTAGTGAGAGAAATCAAACAATGCCACCACCTTGTGGTAAGAATAAGCACTACAGGCAAAAAGATATTAAAGCAAACTCAAGTGGAAAGAGAGACATATTTTGGCAAGTTCCACTTATTACTTACAAACAAAGCAAGTTCTATTTGTTTTTGCAAGCCAGAAAAACTACTACGAGAACTTTTACGGTTTGAGAAAAACTGAGCAGAGGCAGGTTTCTGGTGTCTAAGCATGACTTACTCACTCTGCTGTTACTACAGCTCAACATCAGTCCTGTAAACTGCATTCAAATATATATTCTTCAGTTGTTTACTAAAACCTTATTCTTTTACTATGGTATCCAATGCCGTGAGAAAACAGAGAAGAGCGTGCCCAGTGTATTTTCAACGTATTCTGAAAGGCTGTGTATATTCATTATTTTACAGCAGTGCAATCTGACAATTATATGTCAAAACATGGTGGTGAACAATCAACAGCCAGGCTGAATCACTGGCTTAATTACATAACAGTCTTGTTGCCTTTTTCTGTCCTTACATGTGTGTAGATTTCACCAAACTGCATTTTCAGCACTTTTTTTGTGATGGTGAAGTTAGTTTAATAAAATCTAAGTCTCAATACTCTTCTTAGTCTACTTTGTGCAACACAATGTAACAGGTTTTGATTAATCCGATGAAAAAAAGCAAACCTTTAATGAATGGGACAAGACTTAAAATGTGTCTACTCACCACTGTCCTGCTTTGAAGCTGAAGTCTGGATGGACGGCTATTCTCAAGCGTTTGACTGTTTCTGACTCGTTTATGATGCCACATACTTTGGCAGGATACAGAGCCTGTGTGGAGATTAAGAATAGATTAACTGTCTGGATCAGCATTTGATACTGCACAGGAAATGGTTACAGTCAAGACGAATATATCCAGAAACAAAACATTAACTTACATTTTGTCTGCTGTTGCTCGCTGTCCTCTCTAGATGGTCCATTTGTCTTCTGGAGGTCATATTTCTTCTAAAAAAGTAAAAAAGGAGATATCTTTTGTCACTTGCCTTGAACGCCAAGAACAACTCTTTGAGAAGAGAGACAGCAGCGTTATGTGACAAGAAATACTGAAAAAGGCGAGTGGACTTTGCCCTTATTGTCAGCAAGGTTGTGCGAACTTAAAGGGCCAGTTCATCCAAATTAAAACTTACACCGAGTTGCATATAGCCATGCAGATAGTTTTGGTTTTATGTGGTGAAGTATTGAGATGTCACTTCTGGTGCTGCCCTAATACAGTGGAGGTGAAAGCAAGTCCATTTGTGGTATTCAAAGAATAAAAATAATGATTATTAAAATACATTTGGGTGTTGAGTAAAGCCTGAACTCTATGTGTGGCTATGTGAGTAACAGTAAGGATAAGTGAGATAACTTATTTTTAAGCTTTGAATTGATCCTTTAAGGTAAAACACGCTTAAAAAACTTGGAAAGTAGATGCAGCAGAACTAACAATTGTCAAAATATAGTTCCCTTGTTGCCCACCTCTCAGGAGTGAGCAGCCAGTAGAGAAAATACCCCACAAGAGAGAGAGACAGATATATATTAAATGAAACCTACCTTTTGATCGAGCTGGCTCCCAGCAGGCGGGAGCGGAGCAGACTGGTGGACGGACACGTCAGGCTGAAGCTTCGGGCAGCGGATACAAGGATGCCGGGGACGCTCATCGTGACCTGTGTGTGGATATCATGGATGTATTAGTGATTTATCTGGTTTACGGTAGGTCGCTCGACACGAAATGACGTATTTTTGAGGGGAAAAAAGTGTCGCTCGTCACTTTCCTTTCAGAATTTTGTTATGTCGCAGACACCGTCATATTTTGTCGCGCAATGTGATTGGGCAGTGTGTCGTCATGGAGATTGTAGTTTTCACTGAACTTCCTTCTGGTCTGTAATTTACGGAAGAGGGTTAGGGCCACATCATATATCCATGGGCCAAATGTGAAAAATGTATTTGACTTCTGAGTTTAAAGTCAGAACTCAGACTTCTGACTTTAAACTCTGAACTCAAACACATTTTTCACGTGGCCCTAATCCTCTTCTGTAGTAACTTTAGATAATGTGTAACTTCCTTGCTCAATAAATCCTGGTCGGGATGATATATTGTAACGAAACAAGCCGGCTGGATGATAGCGTCTGGTTACTATGGAGACGACTGAAACCTTTCGTCGAAGCATAAACTGAAAACGTCGCGCGACTCTTTCATTTCTGTTGAGCGACACTCATCACAAGTGTCGAGCGACCTAAAACGATGACTTGCTGTCGTCTCCGCTTAGCGTCGCATATGTGAATATGAGCGATGACAGTACCAGTTTTACTTTTTTTCTCTTTAGACTGATATATTCTCTAAATTTAAAGCTTGAGGTTCAACCACTGAGCCTTTGTTGAGCTAAAACGTCACCGCTGTCAACGCAAACCAAACTCCGTTCACGGAATGATCGAGTAAACCTTTGCCTTCCCGTCAGGTAAACCATATCTAAAACGACATGAAAACGTGCCGTAACTTAACTTAAACTACTCGTATCCACCCACCATTGTGTTTTTTAATGGGAAACGATGATAGGAATAATAAGCGGGTCGACTCTAACCCATTACTGATCTAAAACCGACTAAATGTATTACTATTATTATCTAAAAGGAGTTTGGCGTGACCTCTTTCGTCATGCGGCTGATGTTTAGCTCACAAGCTAACATATTCCGGTTAGTTATTGGACAGACACAACACTTCAGAAAATAACAAGCTGCTGAACCATTATTCTTACCAATATATGGTGCCACTGTTTTTGTCAAATGCTGTTCATGTTTTTGCTCCAGTATCTTCGGTATAACCTTGATCGCGTTTAGATTACATGACAGTAGTGTTCCTCTACTGTAGCCGGCTTCTTCTTCTTCTGCAGCGTGAGGCGATTCATATCCAATTGATCGCAGTAGCGCCCTTCTCTGGTAGGTTGGCAAAATAGCTTCTAGGTCTACTACAATGCAGTATGGACCAGATTCACCTCACTCACTTTCCCACAAATGACTGTCCAAATATCCCTCAAATGCCCAAATCCTAAATGAATCCTCCAGACAAATGTGTACAAAGTTTTTGGGCTTGAGACATTTTTTGATTCCACGGTTAAAAAGACTGAGGTCACTGGATCATCCCAACCACATTTCAACTGGCATTTCAGTTCAATAACTAATCACAAATAAAATACTTATAATAATTGCTATATTGCTATTACTATACTACTATATTATAATATGATACTGCTCTTTTTCCTTTATTTTAAAATTAAGTGTTTCTGTTTCAGTGAAGCACTGAAGTACAAGAACCCTCTCAACTGGCATCTTTGTCCAGGTCCAACTGAGCCACGCCTTTGGAGCCACACTCTTGAAATGGTATGTAAAATGTTTTTTTCTATCCATCCATGATTTGAGATTGAAGGTGCAAAATAGAGAACTGCAACATCTTGAGGGCCTCATAGATGATTTTTGTGACTGTTTCAATAACTTCACCTGTTCAACATTTATTCTGATATCTTCCAGGGTTAAATAGGATAATATGGTGGGTAAATCAGATTATTCTGCTAAGGACAATGTACAGCTGCTACAAATGCTATTAGAATCAGAATCAGATTTATTGCCAGTAGGTAATCAGATTACATACGAGGAATTTGACTTAGTGTTGTTTGGTGTGTAGCAGTCAAAAATATACACAAAATATACACAAAATTAAGAGATCCTGAATAATATAAAAAAGAAGAATTTACAATAAAAGAAAATGTAAGATATAAAGCATAAAAATATAAAGATATATTAAATATTAATAAAAATAGAGGAATGGGATGAATGTACAGTATATGCAGTATGCATTATTTGTAATAATCATAATACAAGTTGTGTTAATGTAACGTAACCTAATACACAGTTTATGTTTCTTTGACACACACTCTCACATTAAGAGGGGTCACAGCGACAAATTTACTCAGTGTTTTCACCAGTTAACCCCATTCCTGTGTTGACACAATATGCAGTACCAACAAATGTTAAAAAAAAAAAGATATCAGGAAATAAATTTGGCCCCATCTACTGGTCAAATAACAGAAGATACTTGTTTTGTAATGAGGTGCGGCTTGAAGTAGAGCTTTCATGACAGCAGTCCTGCTGCCTCATCAGACTGCTAGATTGGTCGAATTTTAGAGCTGTGGAGCTTATCAGGAGCCTGTAGTGAAGTTCTCAATATATAAGCTTCTGCAGGTTTTCTTTAATTAAAACTAATTTAGGGCTAATTGGTTATTTCACTGAAAGAATGACATAAGTTCTCTGTCATAAATTTAATCATTGCATTAATATTGCAGTGAAAGGAAAAGTATGTAGGTCAATCTTTTGTAAAAATGTAGGTAAAAATGTTGTTATTGTAGTTGAATAAGCCAAAAGCTATGTGTAAATTAAGTGCCTTATTGAAGCCGTTGTTTTGTTATGATTGTATTGTGTGTTTTGTTTGTACTCCATGTAATGCAACCATGAAAAAATCTGAAAAGTTTGAACTTTACAGTTGCTGTCTGAGAGTTTAGGTGAGGAAGCTGAGGTTAATGCAATGACGCATAAAGCCTGCAGTTACACACGATGGTGGAAATATTTAAATAAAAAAAACGGGTTTCAAATGTCCACAAAAATGATCAGAACTGGAGGAGTCTTGGTGAATGTGTTCCTATACTCACCAGGAGGACATCACTCTTACAACAGTCTAGTTTAGGTGAATTAAAGTTGAAATTTGAATACAACTAGTTTAAGATTAGGCATGTAGAGGTGTGTGTTAAATCATGGTTGCACGTTTAGGTTTGTGTGCGTCTCTGTCCGTCACTTCTGAGAATAATAATTAGGAGACACACACAAATAAACAAAGAAAATGTAATTGTTAGATTCCTTTCTGCATTCCACAGGGTTTCATCTCTAGTTTGTGGAGTGCTGATTGGAGGTGAAGCTCAGGTGAGTTTCAGCCTTAATTACCGACTCCAAAAATAAATAACTCTTAAAAAGCACAGAAGCAAACCGGCCAAACAATGCAATCCTCAAATCAAACACAAGCGCACAATGCAATACATAGAAACTTGTTTCATTCACAAGAACAGAGCTTGTCCTGCTCCACCCAAACGCCTGGAAGAGACATCTGTTTATTTGTTTTGCTTGCTTTCCTCTACTATTAGACAAATAAAAATCTCATTGGTGACTCAGAACGTACACTTTTCTTTACCTGAGAGGTAGTGAGTGTTTAAAGGGCCTGTAAGGTTTGTGTTGTCTGAGAAGGCCAGTAAACTAGATCTGTGTGTGTGTGTTTGTGTGTGTGTGTGTGGTTGCTATCCTTTGATACAGTAGCCGCTTACTTCCTTTGAGATGTTTTTGTTAGCTGACTCTACCTGTCCAACTGGCTGCCTTCCTGCCCTCTTTCCCATAGCTAGCACGCCTTGGTTCAACCTGTTGTTCAATACTGCACGAAGACAAAAAGACATCTTCAGGTTTATCATTTAACAATGACTTACTGGACTAATACACACACAGAACATGAGTAATGCAAACACATTACTGTCATCACATACAAAGTGTGGACAGGTGCTTGTATTTTGAACCAGGAGCATCTGTGTCAACATAAATATTTATGCACAGTTGAATGAGTTGTGAGTGGAGTGTGTCTTCCATTGTAAATGTGTCTCAAGGTATGACCTTGCATAGGCCAATCAATCAATCAATCAATCAATCAATCAATCAATCAATCAACATAATTAAAAATAGATCATGATCAGACTTTTTTAAAAATTTTTAAACAATTATTGACATCAATTACAAGCTGATAATAATGGAATTTCAGTTACATACAATAAATAAAATTACAGTTTACTTCATATATTTTGGTTCAAAATGAATCTGTAAGTAATTGAAATCCAGCAACGTATATTTTTACATTTGGCAGCCAAAAAATATATGATATTAACTGCAGTATTTCAGAGCAGGTCATTTGTATCTGAAAGCAATGTTTATAGTGTATGTAGATCTCTGTATGCATGTTTTCTTTATCTGATCTGGCTTAGGTTAATGATCACCTTTCAGTGAGAATGCCTGTGGTCTGCGGAGAGGAAGACAGATTAGGAGATATGGGACAGAGATAAAAGATCCGTGAGATCACATGAGAATGGCGCATCTGGTCACAGAGAGTCGGAGAGGCAGAGCAAAACTGAGGAGTTATGTCAGAAGAAGCTGCATCAGGTTGAGATGTGAGTGAGTAGGGAAAGTGGCAGTGTCAAAATGATAAGCCTTTTTAGTTCACTGACAATTTTGTTAAAGTTTAAATAATTTATTACACACAAAATAAATGGCAAATATTTGGTGGTTCCAGCTCCTAAAATGTGACGATTTGCTGTTTTTATTACTGCAAATGGAATATATTTGGGTTTTGTGGTGTTGGCTGGAGAAACCAGGCAATGTAAAGACATCATCTTGAGTTATAGGAGACTGTGATGAACATTTTTCCACATCTTTTTCAAAAAGTAAACAATTCATCTATTAATCAGAAAAATAATCAACAGATTCATTGATAATGAAAATAATCATTAGTTTCACCCCTATAATGTTCCTCTGTAGGGTCATCTGTATCATCTACATTTATGTAATCTCATATGTGAGAATGTGTGTGAGAGTCCATTCCATTCATATCTTATACCTGTGTGCGTGTGCAGGATAAAAGACAATCAGACATACTGTGTAGTGGAGTGAGGAAATGACTCTGCAGAGTTTCGACTAAGATGGGAGATGGGAGGAGAGGGAGTCCCCCAGGTATGCAGGCCACCGACTGCTGCCAGCAGGTGAGAGATAGAGAGAGAGAGAGAGAGAGAGACAGGTATGACACACTTTCCTGTTGCCACAATAACTTTCACTGTAACCATGGAGGGGCAAGATAGCAGGCATTCTCTGATTCCTCCCTCCTCTTTCTGTTTCTGTTTCTCAGCCCAGACTGAGTCGTCTCTGTTGGCACCGACCCACACAGAAACCATGTGGCCTGGGATTCCAAAGGCACACAGAGAGAAACAGCTTTACTAAGCATAACGTCTAGGAATGACGAGGATCCAATGCACTCCGAAACTTGGCCTCTGCACAAAAGATAGAAAAAAAGATCTTTTGTGATGGATTTTAATCACTAATGTGAATAATGTAGCCTATCTGAATTCAAAGAAGTGGAGTGGAGATGGAAACTTTTGCTGTAGTTCAGCAATTTCTTGCAAACAAGTAAGAATGAATTGTAGCTTAAGACTGTTCATACTTTTAAACTGAGATTTTTCTTATTGATACATTTTATTGTTCTATATCATGCTTTAATAATGAAGCTGTAGATAAATTTCACTGTGGACAATAAAGTTTAGTGTTGTATTGTGTTATGTCATTATATGATATGAATTATCTTGTAATGCAATCTACAACTAATTCACTAATTCATATATTTATTGATTCACTCACTTGTTCACTTACAAATTCAAACACACAACTGGGTGACAATTTCTTATAAAGCACCCTTTATCGTATATATTGTATTCAATTGTGAATAAATAATTCTCTTTGTTTTATAGATCAGTTATAAGACATTAATAAGTATTTCTTCAGGACAACCCCTCCAATGGACCACTTACTTTTTGGAAAAGATTCTTTACTTTAGTAAAAGTAGCAATACAACAGTGTGCAAATACGTCATTTTAAGTAAAATCATGCAATGTAAATTTTTACTTAAGTAAATATATGTAAGTGTAATCAGCAAATGTACTTTAAGTGTCAAAAGCCAAAGTGCTCATTGTGCAGAAAAATGGCCTATGAGTATCATATTATTAAATATTGTATTAGTAGATTTGATACTGATACCTCAATGTGAATGGAGGTAATTATAAGTACATCATATGCTGATATGTATATAACAATTCATCATATTTCATGAGTTTCATCATGGAGTAAAAAGTACAACATTTACCTCCTAAATATAGTGGAACTGAAGTATTAAGTATCATGAAATGAAACACTCAAGAAAAGTGCAAGTGCCTCCAAGTAAAACTGTACTTAAGTACATATATACTATGTAAACATACTTTGTTACAAACTGTAGACTTGATGTATTACTGCAATAACCATGTATGGAGGATTTATTAGTATTTGTATATGTAGAGTGAGAAACTTATACTGTAATGACTACTGACTTTCTAACTTGTTATTCATGGTTTACAACTACCATATTAAGTAGTTAATAATAATATTTGTTACCAGTTGATAAAGTCAAATTACAGCTTGTTTGACAGTGGTGCCCTTAAGGGTGATATAAACCCTGCTATACATTGTCTCATCATATTCTGTCAAAAAATGGTGTGTCTGTATATTGGATATATGTAGCCTATACATTTGGTTGCAAATGTACTGTAGCATGTGCTGAGCCACAGTTTATCTGGGCCATAGATAAGTGAATGTGCTCTAGTTATGTGTTTGTGCGTCATTCTGAAAGTCAGAGAATTGGGCAGAAAAAATGCAGGAAAACTTCATAGAAACTGACACCAGAGTTGGACTTGAATGTACCGTAGGAAGACAAGCAAAAGCATCCGGAAGGAGCACATGTGACAAGTACCCCAGCAGGTGAAACTGGCGCCAGGCCAAACTGCTTCCCCTCAATTAATGTGAACTTACAACAGCAACAATTGCACGTCTAGTGTGTTGATGTCATTTCAGGAGACTCCAGATTTCTTCCTGTCGCACGCCCTACTCAAATAGTTAAAGCACAGGGACTCTTTTCAGAGCATAACTGCATGCTACTTTTTTGGTCAGTTGCTATTATCACCATGAACACCACTGAATAAATATCTCACTCTTCCACTCCTCTCCTTTGCGTGACAGCGCACATGTCATTGTCGTCTGAAATAATGGGCGTCCAAAAATTGGAACATAATTTGGTTCCCTGGGATGGGTTGGGTCTCACCGATACAATGGGCTCTCTTTTTAATCTGTCACTGAAGAGGTGTACGGTCCCATGGGGTATGTTGCCAAGCAACCACAAGCCCCACCTACCGTTTGCAGTGGATTCACCTGAGCAGCGCTCACGTGACGGACTCTGAGGTTTCATCCAATCAAGAGTGCGCACAGGTGCTTCGAGATGAGAGTTTCGGAGGCGGAAACCTGCTGGTTCAGTAGACGAAAGCCTCTCCTTATAAATGTGTCTGTGCATTCGTACGTTTCTGGAGAATAGCTGAAGAAGAGTCAAGATATTTGTCAGGAGGGGCAGAGGAAAAATTAAACTTTTTAGAGGTGGGAGATGTGAGGAGACAGCACAGCCTGCCCGTGCGTAAAATGGATACTGCTCTGACCCTTTGAAGGATTGCTGTCACAGTTGTTGCAAGTGCTCCACCACTGAAGGGGAAGACACTGATCCGTCCTGTGGGTTCATATCTCTGCACAGTCAAGAGTTTATCATCTACTCTTGGTTTGGGTCGTTATAAGTGTCCTCGCCACCTGTTCTGTCTCAGGTAAGGGATCAAGAGAGCCTTTTTGGCGCATTGTTCACCCATGAATCACTGCTTTGGTTTGGTCTTTAGTTCTCACGACTCATTCAACCAGTTTTACAGCGAAGGTAAACATGGTTGCACTGGTTATTCACAGAATTAGTTGGTAAGAAGCTGTCTCACCAGTGGAAAAATGGTTATCAGAGAGGTGAATTCAATCACAATCAAAGCACATTCAAATTTAGAGAGGGCAGATCATGATATTCAAATAGAAAATAGGATTTGTGATGATTTGTGATACTAGGACTATGTCGTTGCAGAGTAGTATTTTATGACAGTATTGCAGACATTTTTAAAGGAATATTTTTATGTTTTTACCATAAATTGGAAAGAAGAACATTAAGGAACCCTGTTCAAAGCACTTAGACAGCTGGTAAAATGACCTCAGAAATGAAATTGCATCTGTTACAATAATATTGGAGTACAACATCTTAACTACAGCCGAATTCTGACATTTGTACCCTCTTCCAGCTCCCTCCTCCAGTCCAAAGATGACAGAAAGGACCCCATGGTGGAAGGCATTCTTGCCAAAGAGGAAGACTGGAGGCTCAAAGGACACAGGTTCAACCAACCCTTTTGGCGCAGACTTTGACCCTTTTGCACAACGTCCTGAGAGGCCAAAAGACCCCTCAGAAGCATCCTCCAAGACCACTGGTGACCAGTCCCTGTCTCCACAAGAGTCCAACAAGAGCTCCAGCCTCCTCAGTGATGAGACCTACGACGACTCCCACCTGGAGTCGGTCTTCAACGAACAGACGTGTCGCAGAAACATGAAGGTGTCACGCTCAGGTCGATTTAAAGAGAAGAGGAAGGTGCGTTCGAGCCTTCCTATAGAGGAGAAAGACACAGAGAATGTGGCAGCGGGGAAAGAGGACAGTCGGTGATGGTGAGGAGTATATGAAGATGCCTGTTACATGAAGATGCTTGATTCTCTTGAGGCATATCAAGAGGTCTGCTGTATGTTGGTGATGATGAAGATGACAAGGAGCATTCAACTTTTAGCCCAATACTGCAGGAATGAGGTTATGTGGTAAACCTGCGATGCAGCTGTTTAAATAAGACAAAAAATATTGGAAAATTTGGACATTTGTTGATGGACTTGTGCCTGAAGGCCACAGAAACAATAAGTGACTTTAAAATGGAATATTTATTTATTCCATGTGATGGTTATTGAGCCATTTTGCCAACAATATCCTACAAAAAATGCCCAAAAGAAAAGATAAAGTAGTAATGTAGTGAGCACTTCAGAGCCCCAAAATGAGGTTACTGCACCACAGTTTCCCTCTTTCATAAATTGACCTACGATCCCAAAAACAAGTGCACATTCCTCAGAATACTTAAGAGAAGGTGTGATATGCTTCAGGAAAATATTGTTCATAAGATATTAACATGATTTCTGTAATAAGATTAATATATATTTGAATGAAGGATGCTCCTTTTTACAAATGCTTTTACAAAAATATTGATTCTAAAGGATTATTAGAAGGATGTTTATGAAGGTGTAAATAATTTAATATTATGTGTGGGGGAAAAATCTGCTATACTGGAATACATTAAATAATAATTGTGAGCAGCTTTTAGTCAGATATACAAATGTACTTATGATGAGAAGGAGTAAACACTTGCTGGCTAAACGCACAAATAATTTGTATGAAGGATATTTTATACAACATAACAGGTCCTAAACAAAGCTACTGATATTGAAGTAAGAGGATAACATATCCAGCTGATGAGATATGGCCAAGATATGCTATGGAAGTCTGATCTGGTCTCTAATGTAGTTTGAGCAGTATGTAGGACTACTGTATTTTTGGCTCACCTGTGAATACTTAAATGAAGGCGAAAATCTGAGAAATAAATCTGATAACTGCTGCAATTGAGTACATGAGTGTGTTTTATAACCTTACCCAATCACAACCTACTCTCCAAAGCGATATGCCATGGAGGAAATTTACAGAAAAATGAGACATTTCACAGTTAAAACATTTTTAAAAATTCGCATGAATTGAATTAACACATGAAACAAAAATGCCACAGACTCCTGTCAATCCTCCCGGCAGCTGTGTTGGTGCGTGGTTATCGCTGAACTGGAAAGTGGGCCTATTGTGTGATTATCACATTGTCTAAAACAAGGCAGTTACGACGAATTAGTGCTATTTATAAAGTGTCTGCAGCGCGTGTCAAACCCAGGCCTAAATTATACTGGGAGGAGCACGCCTGTGTCACTGCATTCCTCTGTCACTGTTAAAAGTTTGAGGTGTGTGTGTGAGTGTGTGCCTGCAGCATTCATGTTTTACAACAGGGTTACGACTGATTCAAATTTGAAACATTAATGTCATACAGTTATCTATCAGCAGCTCGTTAATTATAATGCATTAAGTGAAACAGATAGTAGGTTCTTTGGATAATGACTTGTAATGTTATATTTTGAACACGAGGGGGCGATAATGTGCTAAAATCATACAGCCTGAAATTAAAATTGAGTAGAACTGAATTAAACTGACTTGAAAAAAAAAATCAATGGAGTTACTGCGCAGACGCCAACAGCAGTTTTCATGCATGCATAATTCTTAATTTACTCCACAGGTGTAATTTAAGGTAAGAGAAAGTTTCTTGGCAACTTCAGTGTGACTTGAGGGGATGACGAGCCAAGTGTCCTCCCACTCTCTCTCTCTCCATTGGCCCCCGGGTTGAGTGTGGGGCGGTAAGGTGTGGCCTTGAGCTGCTCGCCTCCTGCAGTGCGCTCTCAGGAAAATAAACCATAAACAACCAGAACTATAAAGAGACCATTGTGCAAGAGACCACAGTTACATGTTTGCAGCCTCTCCTACATGGACACAATTATGAAGTAAAAGTGAGACTTTCTGGAGGTCACTGTATGTGTTTACAGGAGCTTAATGTGTTGAAGTGTTGAAGTGGTTTCCCCATTTGACTAAAAATAACTTGCTCCGCTATGAGGAGCGCACTATGAGCCCGGTTTACTGCGCTCCTTCTCACTGAGGCTTTCCTTGCAAACAGGTGGATTTTCGTTACTTTCTGAAGGTAAGACAAACTACTATGGGCTAATTCACTGCTTTTAATTGTAATTTAATTAATGGACACGTGTATGTGACAGGTGGTTGTCCTTATTGCTACAAAACTGTGCCATGAAACACGTAAAAATAAGACAGCCTTCAACGAGGGCTGTTAACAGCTG
Organism: Thunnus maccoyii; assembly: GCF_910596095.1. NCBI lineage: Eukaryota > Metazoa > Chordata > Actinopteri > Scombriformes > Scombridae > Thunnus > Thunnus maccoyii. Next base: position 20,387,273 of record NC_056547.1, read on the forward strand.
ATGAATTTGTCTGTTCGGGCACCATGGCGCATCAAGTGTACCTGGGTCTTGTTTCACAGCTTTTCTGTTGTGGTGGATGGGTATCAAGGTGGAGTTTTGTCCCCATAGTCTACTTTAAAGGACAAAAATACTACAGTATCTCATTTCTGGTTTTTCACAGTTAGTCTTTAGTCGGGTCAAACAAACAAACAGCCATGCCAGGAGAATAATAACATTCATTTTAGTATATGTTTTGTGCACACCTAACAGAGAAAAATATACAAGAGTGATTGTTTTTTGTTTTGTTGGCATCGGCTTTAATTCTTCAGTGTTTGGGGTCCCACAGACCCCACTGCTGAAAGTGTAAAATTAGTAGTAATGATTGCATTAAACAATGTTTTCCTTTACATAGTTTTTTTCTTCAAGTTAACCTGAGCTTGCACATTTGATGAATATGACAGAATATGGAAATGGACATAAGGCGTTATTATTACACCAAATAAGGAACTATTTAATGTTGTCTATATTATGCATGAACAAACCCTTTATTTGACAAAACTCATTCACAGACAAAGAAATATATAGTGTACATAATGAGGTTACTTATTATTTTTGGTCTCAGAGGTTATAAATATTATGTTATACTGTAAAATTCTAATAACAGATATCCAAATAGACTTATTTGGGAGGTGTAATACTGCTTGAAAAGTACTGTCAACAACAGTCATAGATATAGAGTATATGAAAATCTATTGTATTTAATCATGTACCATGTACAGTTAGGGAGACCCCAAATGCAGGTCATTTTCTGTAGCAGATGTCTGCAACATGTTATCAGTTTGAAGTCATGTTTAGGTGAAATTCCCATAAAATTAGGTAAGGTCATGAAATATTGAGGTGATAAAACAATGTTAAGTATGATTTTTTTGAGCTGTTGAAGAGGGACTGGGGTCTCCAGAATAGAACAATAGGTAATAAAAGTTACACCCTCTCCGCTGATTCATAAAGTTTCAGTAACCCCAAGTCACAGAGTCCCCGATGAGAACACAACCTCAACCGGGGCTCTTTGGTCTTATGCAATCTTTATGTATCTCTTTGACATAAAAAAGTGTGTGAATCACTTGTTCTGGCTGCAGCAGCTGCCAGTTCCAGCTGGTTGTCTGTGTCACATAAAATCTTCTTTGCTTCAGGAGGAACAACATGTTCTACAAGTCAAAGGAGAACAAACAACTGGTGCGAGAGGTGCATTTCCACTCTGCTTCCCACCTGCTCTGCTAGAGCTCAGCTAACCAGTGGCCAACTTTGCCCCCCTTGAACGATCTACACTGGCAGTGTCACAGAGATGCTTGACACAGATATGAAGATAGAAATAGCCATGGTGGACAGTCTGCCAGCTGCATAGAGGGGAAGCATGAAGCATGAGATACATAGAGATTCAACAAAAACAGGTTCTGTTCTGTGTTTTATTAAATTGCTAAGGAGGAGCATGTGCAAATTCCACAGAGGACTGAATGCGCACAAACCTCAGGCTGTTTTCAGTCCCTCACAGACATGGAAGACAGCTCTTCAAGAATTTATGATGTCAAGTTGGGTGGAGGTCTCAGTGACTGTTGCTGTGGATCATATCAGCCAAGTTGCTTACAACAATGAAGGAGATTGAAGCGTGGAGACATAATCCTGGACATGAGCTGTTCTTGGAAAAATGTTAGTGGACACTGGTGCTTTTTCACTTTGTTTCGACATTCTGAGTACTTTTGCCACTTTGCTGTTGTCAACAGAATCACAACATGTAACTTATATGTTCAGTATAATCAGAAAAAAAGAACAATGTGTGTGCACGCTGTAGCATTTTCCTGTGGAGTTTCCTTAATGTGTTTCTCATCCAGTTAGGACATAACTTCAGTAAAGGCCTTTGGTCATTGAGGGACTGAAGGATAGGGGTCTATTACTTTTCACACAACACTCACCATTGTTCTTTTCCCAAGTCCCTGCCACAGGGCATTGTGGGAAGACGAGGAGGACAGGGGGTGGGGTGGGGGATGTTTCAGATTTCTCTAGAGAGGATGGAGCGCTTGCTGTTTCCTGTTTTGTGCTGCACGGTGGTGAAAGCTCTTCCTGTCCAGGGAAGAGGGAAAGAGGTCATTGAATGCGCCTCTTTAAACAGTGGCAGCTTCTGACATGGAGGAAGAAAAAAACAAAAACAAACGAAGAAGAAGTTGGTCAGTGGCCACAGTGCATTAAAAGGATGGCGACTGTGTTATAGTGTGTGCATTGTCTTCTACAGGTATCTGAGGCCTAGGCATGCCAGTCCCACCTCCTCCCCCTCCGCCTCCCCCAGGGCTCCCTCCCCCACCACCACCCAGCGCTGCCCTGCCACAGGTACCAAAGACTGTATGCTCTTCTCTAATTCTGTCTCCAACTCTCGCTCATACAATATTGCAAACACTCACTTGTGTTCTTCTCACTGACCATCAACCAAACACCTGGAGGTTGTTTGCATTATTGATCGAGGTAGTGCACACACACACACACGCACGTACACACAGTAGGGCAGACAGCAGACTCTCAGTGGCACAAGAGTGTTATGTTTCCACTGCAGTCGCACAGTGTCCTCATGTTAAATGAGTTGCCTCCTCCACACTGCAGAGTTAACTAGTTTCTAAAGTCACAGGGCTTCTTAAAGTGGGTGATGTGAATGAAACAATAAGCTTCCTGTGAATTTGTCTATATAACTAAAGGGTTTATTCTAACCTTCTGTTTCTTTCCCCCTTACCTCCCTTTCTTTGTCTCATATCCATTAGCCTTATGCTTCCACTGCATCTTCTTGCTTTTGTTGTTTGTATCCTTGTTTATTAAAAGAGCTGAGGTGGAGGTGAGGTGACTTGTTTTGTAAAATTCAACCATAAATCTTTAAAATATATATATATTTAGTAGGGCAGCATCTAAGGATTATTTTCATGAGCAATTAATATGTTGATTTTTTAAATTAATCATTGAATTGTACACACTATAAAATATCAGAAAATATTGAAAAATAATCACACACTAAGATTGACTGTTGAAAATGGACCCATTTGAGTAAATATATGCTGCCAACGCAGCACTGGATTAACTTTACCAATGGCTTGTTTTGACCCAGCATGAGTGTTATTTTTATATCAGTGTTCGGTTATGTATCCAAACTATTATATGGATATTCTGACCCAGTGTTTGACGCAACAAGCTCAAGTTTTACCTTAAAAATGTCACAAATCTGTGGTTAGTTGTACAAATGGTTGTGCGCGATTAGTGCCTGGTTCTGCTCGAGGTTTCTTCCTGTTAAAGGGGAGTTTTTCCTTGCCGCTGTCTAGACCTGCTCTATGTCAGTAATTTTTAGCGTGCAGCACAATATCAAATAGCTTGATTTGTCTGACCAACAGTACAAAAACTCAAAAGTATTCACTCTCCAGTGATACAAGATGAAGAAAAGCAGCATTTCATTACACTTGAGAAGCTGGAGTCAGCAAATGTTACTGCAATTACATAAATGCATTTTTGCTTCATAACAGATATTTATTATCAAAATAGTTGGTGATTAATTTTCTGTCAACTAATCGATTAATCAATGAATGTTTTCTAAAACTGAATATGAGGGGTAATGATTGTGCCGGGGTTGGACAGTCTAGATGGAATATACGTAATATATTCTATTGTGAAAACACTGGTCAACATTTTTTAAAAGTGCTGTTCTCCTCTGTGTGTGGCAGTGTCCATTGGAGCCTCCTAAGCTCCAGTCTGGTGGAGGAGGAGGTGGAAGAAATGCCCTGTTGTCCGACATCCAGAAAGGAACCAGGCTCAGGAAAGTCACGCATGTCAACGACCGCAGTGCCCCCGCCGTCGATAGTAAGAGGAAAAAACTTCACCACCCTACAAGCACACAGACACAGACATGTTCAATCTGTGTCAAGACAATGCGTCTAGTCATTCTCAGAGTGAGGAATATGGGAAGGGAGATTCAATAATGTGTAAAGGAGGAAAGAAATTGAGGGAAGAGGGAGAAAAACAAGAGGGGAGAGACAGTCTTAAGTTGTGTAGTTCAATGGGAGTGTGTTGTTTCTCTCTGGGCTATATTTGAGCATAGACACACACACACGTTCACACACCAAGAGCACACTTCAGGAAGGAATGCCCTATAGCAGATAAGGATGCAAGCAGTATAGGAAACCACTGTATACACAATAGCCAAGACACACATTGTATCCATACTACACTGAACAAAAAAGACTGCAAAATGATACTGATTTGCTTTTAAATGATTTAACAGACGTTCACGTATTTTATTATGTTTTATGTATTCAGTCACAAACATTTGAATCACACTATAGTGTCTGTAATGGTAAAAGGCTTTGTATGAGTTTCAATCAAAAACCACCTCATATAGGACATATTGGGTTCCAGGGTATCATAGGATATATTAAGGGTATGTTCAGTTAGTCAATGAATTAACCCTTATATACTGTTCAGGGTCAGATTTGACCCTTTTATTTATTTGAGAGCAGTAAAAACACCTTAAATACTTTTTTTTATTTTAGCCTGAAATTTGATGACTTCTCCTAATGTGACCCTGAATATACAAAAATGTTTCAATTTTTAAAAACATTTATGTGCAGCTGACACACATTTGTTGCATTCTTCACATTTAATATACTTCATTGAACTTATGTTGCCCTGTTTTATGTAACATAGGACCATTATATAGTGTGATTGTAAATATTTTTTCTCCATAAACAAAAACATAAAAGCTAATAAACTCTCTTTACTCTCATTAATCACACATTTGTCTGTGGCTGATAAGGTATTCATGAATGATTTGTTGTGCAGAAATTTGGTATGGAGAATAATTATGAGGGATACTGTGAAGGGTCTGAATATGAACAGTATGTGAAGGTTAACTTAACCTACATGTGCCCATTGGCTAGTAGTTATAAGTGGCAATGTCGGTTACATGTATGGATCCATGCCAGTTGGAATAGTCTGCTCTCTTTTGTGAAAAGGTGTGTAGTTGGCCCTCCGGGAGCTCAGGTAATTTGGGTGGTGCAAAATGTATTCATGTTCCGGCCTGAAACTGTGCTTCTAAAGCCTTTAAAGAACAACATTCTCACGAAAATGAAAGCTAACACCTGACTTTGTAATTTTGACTAAATGGCCACTGACATCCTTGAAATTAAAGCTCACTTGTAATGTGTGTGTATGTGTGTTGTTCCCCAGACATCAAGGCTAGCACTGGAGATGTGTCCAGCAGTGTTAGTGCTTCTCAGGGCTCATCAGGAGGGATGGCACCTGTGGGACCCTCTTTAGGTGGGCTCTTTGCTGGAGGGTTTCCCACTCTGAAGCCTATAGGTCAAAGAGACTTATCAGGCAAGACCCCAGGTTGGTAAATTCTTAAGATCTTACTAGATTTATGTATTTTGTGTCTATTTTGTGGTCTTTTCTGAATTTTTCTCTCCTCCTCTGTGTGCGTGTGTGTGTGTGTGTGTTGAAGTGACGCGTTCGAGCTCCTCAGCCTCCCTGAAGCCGCTGTGGAACCCGCCCATATCAGCAGACTCTGAGCCTCACAGGACGACGGAGCGAGAAAGCGTCGCCTACCGTCCGCTCGCTCCCTCGTCCTCTGCCCCTCCCTCCCCCTCTCACAGCAGCAGGCACCCACCTTCTTTCCCTGCTTCCCCTCCCCCTCCGCCTCCACCTGCTCCTCCCTCTGGTCCTCCCCCACCTCCCCCACCTCAAGCCTTCCAGGACCGGCCTGCCAACAAGCCTCCACCTCTCCCATCCTGCCCTCCCCCTCCGCCTCCATCCATGGTCACAAAGCCCACCTGGCTCCCCATCCAGCACCCCCACCACACCTCCATCTCCCAGCCCTCTACTCCTCCTCCTCCTCCTCCTCCACCTCACATATCTCCCTCCTGTGTCCCAGGGGACCGTTCCTCGGGTTGCTTCTACCCTCCACTCCCCTCCCCAGTCCACTCTGAACCTTCTAGGTTCCCCATCCTGCGGGACAGCCCTATTGGACCTCCTCCCCCGCCTCCTCCTCCCCCTCTACCTGCTTCTTTCACCCCCAGCGGCCCAATTACCCTCCCCCCTCCTCCGCCCAAGTTGGCCCCAGTGCCCTCCCCAACCATGCGCTCTCTGCCACCCTCATACCCCTGGAACGCCCCCACCCGGCGGCCACCTGCTGTGCCCAGAAGTGCAGGTAGGTGAACACCAAAACTGTTCCTCTAATTTTATCAATCTGCATTATTCATTCTGGTAAAAAGAGAGAGGCTGCAACCAAAAGAACTTCCTGTCATATTTTTGGCAGAATGGAGAGACCTTTCCAAGGCCTCCAAAGGATTTTCACCTTCAAACACAATGCACAGCCATCAGCAGTAAGATGGAGACAGGGATGACGCAAAAAAATACAAGGACAAGAGAGATGGCTCATTTCAAATCAATAGATGATGTTTTTTCATCTCATCATGAGCTGGACAGAGCTCAGGGACATTAAACTAAAATATAGTCTGGCTTAAACTGGAAAGAAACTTTGCAGAGGAGGGGATGTGATGTAGACATTGTTTTCAGCTCACTCATCTGAGCGTTTCTAACAACAGCATAATTTTAAATAATCTATTGTAAACATATATGTTGTAAAAATGTACAAATAGCATGGTTTGTTTATGACACAGTATAATCATTGTGCATGTTGTCATACATTACTAATTATAGAAAATTTGATAAAGACGTCACACATAGTACTATGTAAATGGACTACACTCATATAATGCCTTTATAGTCTTCCAACCACTCAAAGCACTTTACACTGCATGCCAACATTCACCCACACAATCATACACTGATGGTAGGGGCTGCCATGCAAAGTGCCAACCTGCTCATCAGGAGGACTATCTAATGCATTCACACACATACCCTTGGCACAGCCTTCGGGAGCAATTTGGGGTTCAGTATCTTGCTTCAGTATCCACTTCAACATGGAGGAGCTGGGAATCAAACTGCCTGCCGATCTTCCGATTGGTGGACAACCTGCTCTACCTCTGAGCCACAGTTGCCCAGAGATAAACAACGAAAAAAACAGTAGTAGAAAGATATGTAGTAATTGCTGGCTCTGCTGCTAGCTCTTTATGTGACTGAAACTTTCAAACAAGTAGTGGTTTAAAACTGTGGCATCTGCTACAGCTAGTCATTAAAGAAAGCATGTGTTGTGAAACCCTCTAGTTTTTTAGCAATGTATCCAAATCAACACTTGTGGAAAAAAAGTGTGAGTGTGGCTTGGCAGTCTCAGTTGGGATTAGACACCAGCATATCAGATTTAGATCTATTTTTCATGTTGACGATCATATTGCTGATAACTGACAGGTTGTCTTGTCTCCTGTGTTAACAGGTGTTGGTCGTCTGGCTCCTCCTCCAGCTCCTCCGGCACGCTCCCCCACCACCGAGCTGTCCAGCCGCATTCCTCCCCCTCCACCACCTCCACTGCCCCCATCCAGTCTCAGGAATGGACACCTGCACAGTCTGGGTGAGACTGACATTTTACAATAAAGTAATTTAGTTATTCAGATGACATGAAGACCAGCAAACAGCAGCAGGAAAAATAAGTATCTAGATCATTATTAGTACACTTTAGTGTCTTTCCAACACCCCTGTGATGGTAGAATATGTTTGTAAGGGTGAAGGAAAGTCAGTTTTGGGCTGTTGATGAAAGCTGTTCTACCTGGAGAGGAGAGGAACACCTTGAGTAACATTTATCATTTGAAAATGAGGAGAAAATGCCAGCCTCTAATCTTCATCTTCGCTCTAACCCTGCAGACGACTTTGAATCCAAGTTCCAGTTCCACCCTGTAGAAGACTTACCCCCTCCCGATGAATTCAAGCCTTTCCCTCGGATCTACCCCAGCAAAGAAAACAGAGGTAGTAGCAGCTCAGTACATTTGCTAGTCTCATCTACTGGGTTGTCTTTTTCTTCATCTTTCCTCTCTCTTATTACAGTGAACCCCAAACCACCTGGGATCAGGACACACCTCCGATGAGTCAGAGCCTCGCCCTGTTCTTCATCCCACACTCATCAAGCACTTCAATCTTCCTCCTCCTCTTCTCTGGATATGAAGATGGGAGGTTAATGACAATACAACGACAGCCAAGGACTTTGTTTAGTTTGGATGCAGGCTGTGTGTGTGTGTGTGTGTTTGTGCGTACATGTGAGTGTCAAACTGTGTCCCGCCTTATACTGACAATGTGACCTCTGATCTTTTCCAGTGTGGAATGTTTTGAATGTGTGTGAGAGGAGGGCTCTCCCTACTCATAAACTACATACAGTCTCTCCACACACACACACACATGCACACTCCAGGGACAGTGTCTTCCAGTAGCTATATTTAACATGACTCTTGACACAGTTTGTAACAGCTTCAGTTTTTCTATACAGTGTAGAAGCACTTTTAAAGTCCTGATATAACTCAGAAACATTCTTAAACACAGATTATGGCTGGTAAAGCAATTTTCCTCCCCTGAACAAGGAGATACTCCTTAACAATCTGTATAAATGTTTGATATTTTCCAATAATGCTACCTTTTTAAATTAATGCTTCAGTGCTTGAGCAAGACTATCCTTGCAAGAAGTTGTGTCTGTTTTCCTCTGTTTTGAGATTCTATATGGCCAACACTCGCAAGATGTTGTTGTTTGGCTGGTTTGCAACAAGTAAGCCTCATCTTCAGTTTAAACCTGAGAAATTTGCAGGTGAACTCTTGTTAAGTATTTACTTACACAGCATACAACCCTCAGGGTTTCATAAATCCATATACATACTGTATTCCTCTCCTGTGTTTATGTGATTATTTTACAAGAATCTATAAAAGTGTAACAGAAATGCAACATGAAGATCACTGACATTGTGAGGATTATGGGAATGCATTTGTGTCTTTTCTAAATTGAAAATTAATGAGGTGTACTGTTTCCTCTCTCCTAACACCTGTAAAGACAGTGCCACCTGCTGGTTCAATGTGTAAAATATTGCAAGGTGCGACCACCAAATAAACCACAGTATTTTGAATTTGTTTTAAAAAAGTTGACGTAGTCACTTTATTGATCACATTGACTTTAAGATGATTGAAATGAATATGCAAATCTGCCCTGCACAGAGCTGTCATTTGCTAATTGAGTTGAGTCTTGATGTCTTTACATGTAAGAAGTCTAGCCCGAAGTTACAGAAACAGGACAGTCGAGATTCTAGTCAGCACTGTGGGAACATTTTCTGGTTTGAAACATGTGTACAATATCTGAAAACATTTCTTTTGTCCTTTCAGATGAGTCTTCTCTGGATTATATCTTGTAGATAGAATTGTTCATTATTACCACAATTTTAATTGTCTAAGATGTAAGAAGACCAGCTTTAGACTCAATGTTAGTCAATGTGTGAGTGGATTCAACATCAGAATAAAACTGCACTTCATGTAGCGGGATATAGCTGAACAATATATCCTTTCAGCATTCATATTTCAGTGTATGCGTGTGCAGTGTTCCTTTCTCATGGACATTTTGACTTTTCAAACACAGCTGTCACTTACAACACTAATAATAGCCTCAGTTTTATGCATACTGACTTCCTGGGAGCACTTAAATAGAGCAAAATTATGTTATTAATTACACCTGCTTTTCCCGCATTGACAAGTCACCATGTCTGCCATAAAGTACTCGCTTTCTTTCCAAATGCACCTATAAAAGTTAAACATTTTGTAAAGGAAACAAACATTGAATTTCACTTAAGGGGAATTTCACCTCCAAATTTAGCAACAGTAATGCTCTACCTGCCCACATGATGTGCTGTCAGTACAGGCATTCATTCCTTTGCTGTTACGTCAGCATATTCTTGAAAAGCTACATGGTCTAATTCTCTTGAATGTAAATGTGCTAAAAGGTTTTTAAATTTCTAAAGTTAGAAATGTCAAGGGGATCGTGGTCCCAAAAGGAGCAAATCTGGCAGTTTGCCATTCATGAGCTCCTGTAGAAGTTAACACACACAAATGCAAAGATCTGCTAAAGTGAAATATCACTAAAAGAGCCAGATAAACAAAAATTGTCTCAAAGCCCACCACATAAATCTTCACAGAGGATGGGTTTAAGAGTCACTTGCCACACAAACACAATTCTTCTGTAAAGCTAAGATGTTCAGTTAACCTGAGAGAATCCTCGCAAAACAAGTCAAAGTGTTTCCACCACAGATCAATGAAAACTGGATGAGTGAGTGAGTGAGTAGCAGGACAGGAAGTGGCTTTAAAGTTCATCATGTTTGTAAGTAAACTCTCTGGAGGATATGAAGCCATCGTTGTTCTTATCTTCTCTGGCAAAAATATCTTTCATCATGTTCTCGTGCAGGGTGTCGTTGGGAGGGTAGCCGTAACGCTCAAACTCCTTCTTCAGGTATTCTTTCACCTGGCAGGGAGAGAGCGGGAAATAATTGGGTAAGACTGGCTGAAAAAAGAAAAACACAGACTGAAGCAACAAACATATGATTAATAATAAGAAAAAAGCACAAATTGTATATCTGAAGCCCATTTCTAGTTCCATTCTTTACACGATACAGAAAGTCTAAAATGAGACACTAAATAGAAATGACCTCAGGTTACAGTTTGGGCCAAATAATAGTGTAAATATCTTAATATAACCATATTGTATCTTCACTAAAAATAATATACCTGCACTGTAAAATGCAAGCTATACAATAACTTAAGCTGGCTACTTGAATCCTTGGCTACACAGAGATCCAAAGAGCTCATATTTTTTTGTTTTTGAGAATCATTTTACATAAAATTCTATCACCACAGTATTTACACCATCACAATATTAACATTTTTGATGTGCTTTATGTTCTAATTTCTTGACACCTGACACATTGTCTGATTTAACTGTTATGAACTGATTTTGATGACTGACAGTCTGATGGGCTCTGATTGGTCTGTTTCAACTGCAATTACATAACAGAAATTATGATGGGAAGGGAAGCATAACTGTTTATGATTTGCACCATTTTTTATACCAAGACATAATCTTTATTTGACTTTATCCAACAACAGTTCAACATATTTTTCTGAATAAATTCAGGTAGGGAAAGCAGCCCAGTAGTGAGGGGTCATGATTAGACATTGCTTGGTTACAAAGTGTCACAAGCCATCAAGGTTGGAAACCAGTGGTCAATTCATCTCTTATAAAGTTTAAGTTACGTAGATGTTACCTCTGGTTATTGTGGTTTTGGTCTACTTTTTCATATGTAGTTATTTCACTTATTTTCTGATCTTTATAAATGGCGTGTTTAGCTTTTTCTTGTTTTATTGATCAATGTGATTTTTAATTATTGTTTTATTGTTACTGTTGTTGTGTGCACCCCAGCAAGACTAGTGAGCATTTAGTGGAAGTTAATGGAGATCCAACTAAAGTATAAAGAGTAAAGAAAGTGTTTTGTTGAATAAATCACAATGCAGTCCTGGTCTGCACCTCGTTCCTGGAGAGCTTCCAGTCATCATTGAGGTCCATCTCTTGGAAGGACTCGTGCGACCTCGGTCCGTTTCTGATCTCAAGCACCTCGATGATGAAGGTCAAGGTGCTTTCAGGAGGGATTTTACCTGACCATGGACAAGACCACAGGGCAAGAGGTCAACTAAAACTGAGACCTGATATCACCTGCGGTTTCTATGAGCATGCTTCAGCATAGAGAAACAATAGGCTTGGTTAGAGCTACAGAAATGGTACTTCTGTGAGTAAATAAGTTATAAAGCATTTTGTGAGTGTTAATGACAAAACTGCATTAGTAGTCATTTGAAGTCATTCAGGTTTCTGTTGTCATGGCAAAGGTTGGTTAGGTGCAGGAAGGTTCGATGTTATTGGTTGGAGTGGTGTGTGCTTACCAGGACAAAGCTTAGTATTGTTCACATGCTCCATGTTGACATAAAGCGGACTAGTATTACTGACTGAAACCTTCATTCATTGTGGGAGTCCTAGAGAGCCAATCAAAACAATGCAGTTTTACATACAAACATGCAGAATATAAATAACACATTCTGTAAAACGACATGCTTTTATAAGAAGATAGTGTCATGTACCTTTAGGGAAGGATACAGTGACCTTTACATGCATGTGTAAAAGCTTCAATACCTTTCCCTTCCTTCCCATAGGCCAGAGCTGGAGGTACGATGAGCTTCCTCTTCTCTCCAGCGCACATGTCCTGCAGGCCTTTATCCCAGCCTCTGATCACTTCCTTGATGCCAAGTGTAAACCACACTGCCAGCTTGTCACCATGGCCTCGACTGGTGGACAGACAGAGCGGAGTGTTACAGGTATGGAAAAGGAAATACTGCAAAACCCCTGTTGCTGACTGTTCCAACACTTTGCAATGCAAATAATATCTAGTCATTATTTTTAATGTTAACTTTATGGCATCAAACATATTTTCGAGTTAAAATAACTTTCCATTTCTTTCTGTGGTTGTTATTATAATATTCAGAGATATAAGTATTTTGATGAAGATGAAGTATTTTCTTACAATACTGTATAAACTCAGAAATTAAAGGGTCAGTTCACCTAAATCACACACACACAAAAACATATTTTTTCACTTTCCCTTCAAGCCATACTGATAGTCTCAACTTTATGTGCCAACATTTTGATATACTATGTCTCTGACACGTTTTACGTTGTGTAATTCTGTTTATCTTGTCTTGGGATTTTGGATGTCCTTGTATGAGCTTTTAGCTTCCTACTACTCCTTAATCTGTCAATTATTTTCTTGATTAATCGATTAGTTGTTTGGTCTATAAAATGTCAGAAAATGGTGAAAAATCTCAGTTTCCCAACCTTAAGAGGACATCCTTAATATCTCCTTTTGTCCTAACAAACAGTCCACAACCTAAATATATTCAGTTTACTATGCAGAAAACAGAATAAACCAGAAAATATTCACATTTGAGAAGCTGGAATAATTTGGACATATTTTTCTTAAAAATTGACTGATATCAAAATAGTTGGCGATTAAATCAATAGTTGGCAACTAATCGATTAGTTGACTAATCATTGCAGGTCTATTGCAAACATATAAATTAACAAATAGACATCTGTGGTACCCCAGTAAAATGCAGGTGAATGTTGTTTGTAGTACTTAAAGAACTGAAAATATACATGTGAAAAAATCAGTGTTAAATGAAAAAAATTGAGAGATGGATATCTTAAAACCTCAGCACATAAAAGCAAAGATATCCGCATGGTTAGACATCACTATAAGTATGAGAGATAATATGTCCTCTTGTAGTTTGGGTGAACTGGCCCTTTAAAAAGTTTTTCTTTTTTTTCACGTGACCCTCTCCTCCTGTGGGCAGTAACCAAGGTGATACATTACAACTATAACAGCTGTTTTCAAGTGTAAATAACAGAAAATACCTTCCACTTTATATCTTTCATTATTGACAGTGCAAAACCACCAGGAGTGAGAAATTAACTTCAACTATCTTACCTGAAATTCGCATTAATTTAAAAGACTGTTAGACATCAAACATACATACGTGGAGTGAAACATGGTCCCATTCTCTAAATATCCCTCATGATGCACCAGCAGAATGTCTCCATACTTGGATTTTCGGTGACAGAGAAAAGGTCTGTGCATGACTTCTATCTGCACCTCAGCTTCAGGCAGCTTCCCGCCGCTGACAGACAGCAGCAGGGAGGAAGACAGCCAGCTCAGCACAGTCAGCAACATGCCGACACACTTAACTCTCCGGACAAACAGCAGGACGAATAGACAAAGTTTCTAACAAATGTGCAGAACAAGCAACAAATCTTGCAGTTGCCCCCCTACGTACGTGGCAGGGACGTTTCATCATACAAGTTGTTGCAGGAAGTCCTCCTTTGATTGGCTGCTTTCTCCTCATAAACCCCACCCACACAGTCCCCCCTTTTTAAAAAAAACCCAACTTAAACTGATTGAAGACATAACTCAGAAGTGTAATCTTTATTAATGTACAATGTTTTATGAAATTTACAGTCATGCAGGCAGATTATATATTTTCTGGTTTAGTCTTGATTGTATTTGATGTAATGGAGCAGTTTCTTCATGCTGCTGCAATAATCACACATAATCTTTTTTGGCTGTTGTTGCAGTATGACATTCATTTTCTTCCTGTCGGGTATTTTAACATTCACTTCAGAAGAGCCACACTTTGGCTAGTACATCTACAGCACTGTTTAAAGCAGTCCACTGTGCACCGGAACACATTTACATGCAATAACACAGCATTGCACTTCATAAATATATGTTTTGTAATGCATTGCACTGGAATAAAAACATTTACACACCCCTGATTTGCATACTACAGTACATATAGTATTATTGCCTCTTTGGAAAAGGCTCTTTTTTTTCTTTTTCTCATTAGAAGAAGAAGAAGTTCAGCTTATTTTCTGCATTAACAGTCAGCAAGTCATACACAATGAAACTACTTAATATGATACAATCGTTAAATCGTTTAACAGTTCCCCACCATCACCAGTGTTCATAACAGTGCTACAGCCGATGGTGTTACAGTCGCAAGGAGCGTCTCCCTGAGGCCGATAAAAGATTTGAACCTCCAGGGGGGACAGTCGATTCAAAGCTGACTCCCATGACTTTTCATGGCTCAGAGCAGACACAAGCGCTTCCCCTTAGTACTCTCTCAGTTCATCAGTTATTTTTTTAGGGAGGGGGTGGAGGGGCGAGACTTCAGGAGGAATCTGAAGTATATGCCCTGTAATCATAAAAACAGGTTGCAAAATTGCAATGTGGCCATTTTTAAAAACATATCCAGTTCAGGTGAAGTACTTGCAGCCAGTGGAGTCAATGAGGCAGGAGTCAGTGCATCTGAGCTGCCCAAAGGATCTGTGAAAGACATGGAAAATGATTTATAAGTGCAACTGACTGATAAATGTATACTTAACTCAGTACCTACCCAATTCCCAGCTTTTTAAAAGGAATATTTCAACATTTTTGGATGTGTATTTGCGTTCTTGCTGGGGTTAGATGAGGAGATTGATACCACTTTCATGTCTGTGTGGTAAGTATGGAGTCTAGAGCTGAGAGGCAATTAGCTTAGCTTAGCATAAAGACTGGAAGCAGCCAGCTAGCCTAAAGGTAAAACCATTAACTAACATGTTACATCTCACTTGTTAAATCCATACAAAAAAATTAGCACGAAAATTAAAAAATTAGAAAGTTATGGTTTTACTTGCTGGAACTATTTCTTGAATCACAAGAAATTTTGTAATTCATGAGGATTAAACATGTTAATTAAAGCACTTTAGAAGGTCTAGTAAATGGAATTATGTTTACTTGCTGGACAGCTAGTTGAACAACTAGCTGTTTCCCCCTACTCTGAGTCTTTATGCTAAGCTAAGTGAACTGCCTCTTGGCTCCACGTAATATTTACCTAACAGATATGAGAGTGATATTGATCCACTCATCAAACTTTCAGCAAGAAAGTGAATACGTATCTTAAAATTCTAACTATTCCTTTAAGCATAAATACAAAGCTGGCAGAGTTGAGTGAGTTATGCAGTTTTAAATATTGGACTACAAATACACCATCTCAGGATGGTTTCATAGACACAACAAAAAAGTACATTAGTTCATTTGAGTGACCTGCACTATCCCAAGATGAATCATACCTGCAGAATGAACTGCATTGTGCAATCTTGGCACAGAAGACCTCTGCAAAATGTTGGCTTATAACAGCATCTTAATGCACATAAATACGTGAACTGAATCCTGTCAGCAAACATACCCAGGAAGATAAGATTTGCAGGTCTGATAACCAAAGTCTTTTCCATCACACTCCTCCATGCCTTCATGTCGGTAGCCATCTCCACAGTAGGCCCACTTGCAATCTGAAGTGATAAAGGGAAAGACATTAAAACAACAAAAAAACGTTGTGGCAGAGATAGGAGAGAGCAAGGGAGGGAAGGGAGAGAGAAGACGTAACTAATTGCTTTGGCACTCTCGTGTGCCAATACAGCATTTTCCTGCTAATTTAATTGAACAGAGAAGCAGAGAGTAGTGAAAGGATGGCAGGAAAAGAGAGGGTGAGATTAATGAAAGATCAAGGAAAGGTTTCACAGAGCATAGTTCTTTAATCCTCTGCTATGTGGGCTCAGACTATGCTCTGCAGGTTATCCCATTTGTGACAGCATAGTGCTGTTTGTGCAGCAAAAAGCCCGCATTTATAGACTAAGATTTTGATCTAAAGAGGGTGGCATGAAGATTGTCTGAGAAAATTGTGCTTTAAATACAAAAAGCGACTTAAAATATAATTGAAATTTGTTTTCAATGACAACAATTGCTTGGATTATTAGAATAGCTGCCAGTAGATCATTCTTTGTCTTAAACTCTTACTGTACTGGCCGTATGTGCAAGTGAACTTGAGAGGCATGTAACTCACTGAGACAAGCATCAGTGACAATCTGGTTTCCGTCATCACACTCCTCTCCATGCTGGGGCTGCACTTTTCTGTCCCCGCACATGCCAACTCTGTCCTGGACTTTCTCTGTGGACTGGAACGGCTGGAAGGGCTACAAGAGTTGCAAGAGAACAAGCGCTGACTTGACATTTGCAGGTTCTGAGAAGTCTTACGAAGCAAGCTCAGGTTTTGTGGTTTGCAGGTGAAAAGATGTCAAGTTACCTCGGCTAAAACTAGGCTGAAATGTAAGTTTTATTTAACCTGGTCACTTATAGTAATGATGAAATGTAGCCTAGTTTAAGCCAAGATGTAATAATGTGCTCATTGGCTCCTGTTTGAAAAATGATAGCTTCCAGCTCCGGTCATTTGAACATCTGTAGTGCTACATCCTCAACAATTACTTAACACATCAAATATACCTGTATGGGTTTCCATCCATCTTTATCTCTGAAGTAGAGCGCCCTCTGATCCTTCCTGAATGCTATAGCGTTGTCAAGATGTAGACGTGCCATCTCCTCCTCGTTGTTTACCACAAATATCTACACACATGCATACAGACGATTGTGAAAGTTGATGAGTAATGATTGATTCAGTATAGATAAATTTTCAGTTTCAATGCTAATATTGTGAAGGAAAGCAGTTTAATGTGAATGGGGTCTTACCGCAGGGACTTTATTGGGGCTACCCTGTTGTGTGTAGCTTCCAAAAGGGGTGTTTTTTGCTCCGAGAGAGGTATCACACTCACAGCGACCTGGTGGACCTGGGAGACCCTTCTCTCCCTTTTCCCCGACTAGATAGAGACCTGCAAGGAACACAACCCGTATAACACACACATGCCTAAACTATACTTTGAAATTATATAAACAATAATTTGAGACTGATTGTGTTTCAGCGTGTGTGTTACCAGAGGCAGGTGGACCAGGTGGTCCAGGCTGGCCATTTGGACCCGCAGGTCCTGGGGGGCCCATGACTCCAGGGGCTCCAGTCTGACCCTTCATGCCCTGCACAAACCAGGCCAATATTAGAAAATACACACACACTGAAATGACCTACATGCCACTGCCACTTGTGCATAGCTGTGTGTGTACACATGTGTGTGTATGTGTGTGTAAATGTGCAGACTGAGAAGATGCCAAAGACTCTACAGTCCCTGCGGAAGTCTAAACTTAGAGCCCCAAGTTGAGTTGGAGTGACTGATTTAGCCAGTGAGAGGACAAATCTCTCTGTTCACTCACTGAGGAGCAGCAGAGTGTCAGTTCTCCACACAAGTGTTAAATGATGCTGGTGTATGAAAGTGAACCATGTCAGATCCAGGTCTGTTACATTTAAAACACAGAAACTTACATACTTTAGAAATAATCAAACACCTTGTGCACCTTCGTATCAGTCTTTTTTTTTCTCACCTGTTTGCCTCTCTTCCCAGGTCGCCCAGTGGGTCCTCTCTTTCCTGGGACTCCTGGCTCTCCCTTTGGTCCCTGCTCACCCTGGGAGAGGAGCAAAGATAAGAAATAATCAGATCAAATCAAATTGCTTAACTCCACAGTCCACATTGCTTAATTATTCCTACCTTCTGTCCAAGCATCCCAGGCAAACCAATGGAACCCTAAATAGAGACAAAATGAGAACTTGATGTGAGAAAAGTCATTATTTCAGCAGGACTCATAAAAATGTTAACGTTAATTTAATCTGGCACTGAGTTAGAGGTCTTATTAAAACACGTAAAAATGCTTGAAATGTCCTGTAAGAAAGTAGCTCAAGTTGTGAACCACTTTGGATTCCAACCAATAGTTGAACAAGCTGTCGAGGATTTCACCTTCTAATCACATTATTGGGTCCATTATAATGCAGGATGAGTTGAGTTGCTCTTAATCCAATGAAAGCATAAATGGACTTTAAGAAATTATTCAACAAAACAATTTCAGGACCTGCGATAACGGAAAAAAAGACATTTCTCCACCTACTTTATCTCCTTTTGGTCCTGCTGTTCCAGCATCGCCACGAGCCCCCTTTGATAAAGACACAAACACACACACACACACACACACACACACACACACACACACACACACAAAACAAGAGGATGCCATCATGAAACCAAAAAATATTAAATATAATTCTCCTCCCTTTTGGTTTCAGATATTTTTCTCAAAGGAGAACATAGGCCATGTGATTTACAGAGCTGATGTGGATGCTGTAGTACTGAAAAACATGCAATTTAATTTCAGTTGCACTTTTAATAGTTTAGCAGTGACAAACAGGTACAATGTAACTTACTTTGTCTCCTTTGTATCCAGGCAAACCCTGAGAGGACAGAAGAGGAGTATAACAACAGATAAGACCAACAAAAGTCCAACATGTACATGATTGTGTATATGATGTTGTGAAGATGTGACTAACCTTTGTCCCTGGTGGTCCTCTCAGTCCTGGTAATCCCATGAGGCCTGGATCCCCCTTCTCACCCTATTTAAATAAAAATTATACTCATATGACTCTCTATATGTCATATACTGTGTGTCACACCACAGCAGTAAGGAGCCACTAAGTCACCATAAGACTTACCTTGGGTCCCTCTGGACCAGGCCATCCTTGAAGTCCTTGTTTCCCAGGAAGGCCTGGAGCTCCAGTACGACCCTACAGAAACACAGATGTTAGTCATTCAGCAATTAGTATAAATATTAGTCAAAGGTTCCTTAAAGCCTTAATGCATTTTTTTCACTGTTATCATAAAACTTGATGCAAAAGTGACTTGAATCTGAAAGAATCGATCTCTTGCTGAGTTTAATCTGCATGAAGTATTTTGTGACAGACTCAAGTAGACAGCTTTGTTGTGCCAAGTCAGCCCTTTGAGGCAAATTTTTGATTTGAATTTTGGGCTATATAAATAAAAACAGACTTGACTTCAGTGTTAACAGTCTGATCTTTGTCTGCAGGAAGATTTATTTAGTTCTCTTTAATAAAGTCCTGTTTGCATTTTATTTTACTTCAATTCTGACCAACTTTTATGTTGATCATGATACTTCTTCACTGGCCCTGTTTCCCTGAAACGGAGGCCTTGAATTCAACAGGGACTGACCGAGTTAAATAGGGTTCAGAAACAAATAAGCAAGTCAAACTGACCTCCTGACAGAGGCCAAAACCCACTGTTTAAAGCTTTAAGAATGCCACTGAGATCTGCTAATTAGTGGACAGGAACAAAGCTTTAATTGATCTCGCTCTATCGCCAGTTCCCTGTAAGCAAGAGAGCCAAATATATTACACAACAGCCTCACATCTTTGTGACACCTGGATGAGTATCCCTGAGTGGCTGCCATGCTAGCAGCGTGCTCTCATTTTTGTTGCCTGTCATTAAAACAGCAGCCTGTAGAGACACAGCGGACTTGCTGCTGTGTGGAGTGATTTATCATGGAGAGCAAAAGCACTTAGGAAGATTAAAGTGCAGAAGAGCCTGGATCAGCAGGACTGGAGTCCAGTACGAGGGCTAATGGAGCCAGGCCAAGGGAACAAGGAGAGAGTGGAGGGAGAAGCAGAGGAGAAGGGAAAGAAGAGGGGAATGACAGAGAGTTGAGGAGTGGGAGGATGAAGGGAGACATACAAGGATGTGATCAAGCTTTGCTACATTTTCAGAGCGGCTTCTGAGACTAATGTAGCATGACCCATTTAGCAGCTGCAGAGGATATTCTGGGCACATCATCTATAGACAATACACATCATGGAGATTGAGGATGCATAGAGGGAACAACGGAGGGAGAGAGAAAGAGAGAGAGGGAGAAATCTAGATCCCATTATTCCAAGGACATGCGAGATGGACCAGAGAAAGACAAGCGAGACATGCAGGAGGGGAGGAGCAGCTCACCTTTGACCCCGGACGTCCAATTTCTCCCTGGAGGAGGACAAATGAGGGGAGAGGGAGATGTAGTGCTTGTTAGAGCAGAGAGGAACACAAGGACACATGCACAAATTGCAAACTACATTAGAGACATATTTCAAGACGTGAGCCCTTAGACCACAGAAAACACACACCTTCTCCCCCTTTGGTCCTCGTATGCCAGGTAATCCACGGTGACCCTGAAAAATGACACCACATTTATATACAGCTCACATATTCCCTATTGAGCTTGGTACATTTGTAGAAAGATCAATACTAAAAAGGTCATTTAGCTTTATTTCCATGCTTGTTTAACAATATTTCCATCTTCTCTCTTAAAATGGCTACAGCACGCTGATGGATGCTAATGTGAGTGTTTTGTTTTGAAGCAAGGGTCTTACCTCTGGGCCGCTGGGTCCTGGAGGTCCTGGAGGCCCAGGTGAACACCCCGGCATCACAGGTTTTTGTCTTTGCTGCTGCTCTCCTCCAAAAACACTGGGCTCCAACATGCTGATACCATCCTTCAAACACACAAGATCCAAGAATACAGGTTTTGAAGCAGAAGCCTACTATGCTGCATTAGTATATACCTGTGTGTAAATTGATGTGTGTTTGACACCTACGGGGTCGCCCCGCTTCCAAAGCTGAGGCGGCGGAGGGAAGAGAGGTGGGGGAGGCGGTGACATGAGACAACAGGGGTCAAACCTCATTGGCTCGTTCAGCAACCTGAGGGCTGAGAGAAAGACACATATCACAAACAGCCTGCCATGATGAATCGCAGCGGTACATGTAACATGTGTTCCTGTTGTTATAGTCTTACACACAACTGGATATCTTACCTGAGCGGGGTGAAAGGATGCTGTCCATGAAGGAGTGGCGGTACAGGGCCCACGCAGGACACAGGAGAATGTGGAAGGACACTGCAATTTTGACCAGGTCCATCCTGCTGGTGTTATTTCCCTAAAACGCACAATGCAAGCTGTTACACACTCACACACACTCTATCTCTGCTGCCTGAGCTTAATGCAGTTACTGGCAGCTGTCACTTTTCCTTACTCCCTCTTAAGGGTGTCACTATTTCATCACTGGCTAACCTCAGTCCACCAAGCCCCCCCCCCCTTCCCTCTCCTCATAGCATAATAAACTTGTTGCAGCTCAACACTGCAGCAGATGCAGCCACCGCTGTAATTCCAACCGTGCACCAACACCCTCAGCCCAGTGCCAGAATTAGACCAGTAGGGAGGCCACTCACTGACAAGAGTAACAGTTGTAAGGCTGTAACAGGTCCATTTACACAAACATTTCTAGTAATGTCATATGGTGAGTGCAGGTCAATGATAGTGAATGCAAGATGTTAGAAATCCTAAAATGAAAAGAATCCCGTGTTAAAACACGTGTTTTGCAAAAGAAGATGCTGCACCAGTTCATTAATATACTCCCACTACTTCTATCCCATCTAATTGAATGCACAGTCTGCCTTCATGTCCTCATGATACATGAATGGAAGCAATATGAAGCAATGTCATTCACATTCATGGGATTTTCATGCACAAGATCTCGCTTACCTTCCACTTGAAATTGCGCCGCACTTGTAGACACGCTGTCTGGCGCTCCCCCTCTGCGCGGTGTGCAGTCCCACAGGCTGTGGCCAATCTGGACCGCTAATAAATCTGATCCACTTATCGACCCGCTTCTTTCCCTCCGCCGGTCAATAACAACACAATTGTGGAGGGAGGACCTTCTCTCCCGGCGGCTAAATGCCCAGCAGAGGCCACTGAGTGGAGTCAACACAGCAGCGACGGCGGCAGCTCAGTCCCAGCGGGTCTGCGTTAAAGGCGCATAACTGTTGTGTCATCTGGATTCAACACAGCTGGCTGGATAACTGGGATGTCTATGACACTTCTGCATGCGTTTGGCACGTTTTATGTAAACCATAGTGATGCTATTGGTCTCTTCGGCAATAAAATGCCTCCCTCTGCTGGAGATTTGAGTCCTTGCAAGAAATAACCTAATAAAATCAATAATCCACACCTGACAAGACTCAATTTATGTTTTATACTTATGTCTGTCAATACAGGTGAGAAAACTCTTTTTTTGCAAATATAAAGATGGCTAAGTTGACTTAAGGTGAATTAAACTCCCCTACATCCATGGCACAACTCATTTGATACATAATTGTTTGTCCCCTTATAGGGCAACTGTGCATTAATCTTTTTAAATCATTGTATTTTCACTGTATTTTAAAACTCTTATGTTGTTAAAACTTATGTTGGTGTTGTTGCTGTGTGGTGAAGCCAAAGTAACTAAATAAGTAATGATCTAGATAATAGATTTAAAAAATACATTAATACAACTTTAACTTTTTTAAGCTTATTGCCTTTGCTTGTTTTTAGTTTTCTTTTCTTCCCATCAGCTGTGTGTGTATCTGATCTGGGTGGCAAGCTGCTGCATACAGTTGCCCTTACAATGATAAATGAATAGGCCACAGGCATAATTCACTAAAAGAGGTTCTTTATTGCCACATCCGTTTACTCAAGCCAAGGGGTTGTCTTGAAAAGGAATAACAACAACAAAGTATAAAACAGTAGCTCAATAAAAATGTATTCAACAGGTCGTTATCAGGCCAAGTTTAAGAGTTGTAAGTAGTAGTTACTATTTGACCAACTTTTCTTGTATCAAAAAACTCATTTTTAAGTGCAACTTAAACACAGTCAGAAACAAAAAATATGCTTAAGGTCTGTAACAATGTAACAACAGTTTACAAGAAGAGGAAAAAAAGAAAAAGAAGTGGACTGTCCATGGAGCACCATTTAATACAAACACCTTTTATACCCGTTTTGAGTCTGCAGCAGAAAACTACATATAAACAGAGAGAGACTTAACAAGTAGTAAACACAATAAACTAGAAAAATAAACTTTAACAACAGTGATCGAGAGTGCAGTAAGAGTTAAAGTGGCAAAAATGCAAATGGATTCTGTGCAAGCGGCAGTAAAATTTTTAGGTCAACAAGTTGCAGGAAGGCTGACTCATATGATAATTAAAAACAGCCTCTTATACACAAAAACAGTGTGAACAGTGTGGCAGCCATGTTGTAATGTAACATGATGCACAGATATAAACAGCTAATGTAAATTATGAATTCAAAACTAATACAAAGAAAACACTGTATTTTTCTTTAGATATTTGATACTTCTGTCCACAGCTGCATGTGTACTTTCTCACTGTGTGTCTATTAGGAGGTGGCATCCTTTAAATAGGCTATGATATCTTGTCTTTCCTTTTTCTTCCTGATCCCGCTGAAGATCATCTTGGTACCAGGAATATATTTCTTTGGGTTTTGAAGGTAGATCATCAGAGTGTCCTCATCCCATATAATCCCTAGAAAAAAACCACATGAACACTTCAGGTTTGCAACATGATTTTATGAACGTTACTTTTAATTTGTCAAGTATACATTCATCTGCATTCCGAAACATATCATAACTGTCTTTAGGTTTTATTGCCTCATGTTAGAGCAGAGTTCAGATTCACAGCAGACATGTCAGTGCTACTGCGCCTGTTCAGACCTGCTGCTCTGACTGTCAGGCACAAAAAGTATGTTTTCAGCACTACAACATCCGCTAGGACACAGTAATTGCACATACCTGAACATTCAGATTCATCACTGACATCCAAACATATGAAATAAAAGAGGATGATAAGTTCAAAATCATTCTCAGTCCAGTGTGTGGGTTTTAGCACATTTGTTAGGGATGTACAGCTGGTTACAAAAACTTTGATTATTCAGCATTTGTCATTTCCAGAACTGTAATCTGATCAGAAATTACTTTTTCTTTGGGATCTCCACTCTCCACAAAGTCAGTCAGTAAAACATTTTGACAGGGATTCCAAGATGCAAGTATCTGATGCACTTTTTTGTGCATAAAATGAACAGTTAGACACTATGCTACTTGGGGTAAAGCAATATTTTTTTTCTCCATACTCCTTTAAAAACTTGCTTCAAAGTATGTTGGTCAGACAGCAGGTTACTATGGTCACAAGTAACACAGGGACAACTTTGTGAAAATGGTTAAATGCTCAAGGCAGTTTAGTCCAAATAAGCTATTTTATTTAGACAAAACTATGCGTTGTGAGACAGACCTGGTTAAAGAAAACTTAACCTAGTTAAGTGTAAGATGAAAACTTTTTGAAGCAGGGGCCCTCATGAAGACTTAGATTTGATACTTGTTGGTCTGCTTGGTTGCCTATATGCTTGAGGAACAAATTCACAATATCATTTCACCTGAAGATGGACTGCCTTAGTTTTTTTTTTCCATTGTTGTCTGCACCTCTTTATAACAAATATAAAGCAGGACCATTTCCTGGATCTTGTTTTTTGAACTTTCACCTGTCCCACTAAAGACCACCTGTCATATGAGCCATCAGAACCATGCAGCGCTTCCTTCTTCCATTGTAAACATAAGACTCTTATCATAATTAAAGTATTTATTGGCATAACATTCTGTTTTATTGTAATATTTTCTGCTTTCACAAGAGGGAAACTGTACTAAACAGAACACTAGCTGGCACACAGTAATGCCCACAAATCCAAAACTTGGGAAAGAGAAACAAACATGCAAATGGTGGGTAGATGGGTTGAGACATTTGAAATACTGCATAAAGCCCCCTTAACCTCTGATTAATGGTGTGTGACTTCTAAACTTCAGTGTGACCTATCACGTCAACCAGGATCAGGAGGAATATTTGTACATTAATTCACCTATATTACATTCATTTTATTACATTCACTGAAATGCCATCTCCTCCATTTCAGAGAATACATCTGGGCTTTACATGCACTCTCTTTTGTTTCTAATTTGCCTTTATTTACTTGTCTCTTTGGTTGCATCTTGATCAGTTAGCTATGTTACATGCATGGGCAGCGACCTGTAAACCAACTAATCAGTAAGTAGATAATTTATCTCATAGTTGATGAAATAGAGGTGTGGAGGCTGTCATACACCCAAACCTGCAGTCTGCAGTCAGTCATCCATACCTTTTTCAATGTTGGCCTGTGTGTACGAGTAGCCTGACGCCTGTCCTGTCTTCCTCCCAAACAGACCCCACAGGTTGGGTCCCACCTTGTGGCGTCCGCCCTCATCCACTGTGTGACACTGGGAACATTTCTGGACAAACACCTTCTTCCCTTTCTTGATGTCCCCCATGACCAGCAACTGGGAAGAGAGGAAATGATAAGTCAATGTCAATCAATATGAGTTATATAAATCTACAGTAATACATTGAGTGCCCTGAAGACAACCAGTCAGAGAAACATGAGGGATTATGGGTCCCATTTTAGACAGAGTGCAGCCCAGAGTACTGAGCTGGTACAATAATTACTCAGAAAAACAGGAAAAGTTTGTTTATATACTTCCGGATTGTTGTGTAATAAGTCAGAGGCTATAATATAACAATACCGTGGATTATGAGAAAAATGCATCCGTATTGACAGAAACCAAACGTTTGTGTGTTTGCTGTAAAGTAGAAACCCAAGACAAATTCGCTGTTTGTTGACTTTTGTCTGGATGAAAAACACAAAACATCAGCTGTCACATATAAAGTAACTCCATAGTAACAACTGACTTGTCGACGCAATGCTGCGGGATAAAGAGCAGAACAGATATTACCCTGCATAAACACAGATAAACAGTAGCCCACATTGTGATGCCACCATGTTTTGTGTGGGGTAGACAGTTAAAACAACAAACAACTAGCGAATAACCCCAAAATAAAGCTTTAACTGACCTGACAGACTGTATGTTTCAAGAAGATTCCTCCCACTTTTCCAAGTCTCGTTTGTATTTGTGAAGTTTGTGTCTGGTCGTTTCAGGGTGGCGGCTGGATTTGAACCTGAAAGAAAAACATCTCACATTTCGGGAGGGAGCGGTGGAACAAGCTGTGATGAAACACGTTTCATAACTCACGACGAAGCTACGTGCACACCCTTTTTTAAAGACAGGTGAGGTATGTCTGCAGTATATGGGAGTGAATGACTGTTGTAGCAGCACTAAAGACAGTTAAAGTATCTATTTTTTTAAAGACAGGTGAGGTATGTCTGCAGTGTGTGGGAGTGAATGACTGCTGTAGCAGCACTAAAGACAGTTAAAGTATCTTTTTTTTTTTTTTTTTTTTAACCTTTTAGGCCATTATTAGGACATATAGTGCGGCTTCCAGACTACCTTACATCTCTTCTCTCATTTAAATCTAGTAACTACAGCACACAGGTACACTAATGTTGGCAGAGCTGTTTTAAGGTACCATACACCTTTCAAATGGAATGAACTGCAAAATGCCATCAAACTTGAGTCGGACATGTCTATTGGAGATTTTATCTCATGTTTCTTATGATTCTTGTAACTGTTCTTATTTATTCCTTGTTATTGTGTAGTTGTGTCGTTTCTGTCTGCTGATTCTTGTCTTATGAATGTTTCTTATTCTCAGGTCTCTCTTGGAAAAGAGATCTTAATCTCAATGAGTGCCTAATTAAATAAATATTTAAATAAAAATATTATGAACTGTGGTGCCCATGTATGTCTGAATGAAGTGAAACACTGGAACAAATTTCGCTCATTTCCACTGAGACCTGGCACAGTCTGTGCAGTGGAGACCTGTGTAAACATTTCCTAGTCCCCCTACATCCTGGGGGATAACCCAACACAAACCCCTGTCCCTACATGTAGCCTGTCAAAGGGTGTCCACTTATGTTGTTATGTTTATGTTGTTCTCCAAATGCCATGTTGTAAAGATCTTTCAGTGGTTTATTATTACACAAAACACTAAATATATAATGAAAATGAACCATATCCATCATCTCCATCATATTAGAGTCAGATGACAGTAGACACTGTAAACAAAATCCAATATTTGCTCAAACACAGTAGAAAACTGGTCTCAGTGTACCACTGATAATAGAACATAGAGAACTGAACTGATCTTCTTGAGGCAATGAAAGCAGGGATTTAAAATGTGTCTTGTAGAGCATATATCCATCTTATCACTCAAGTTTCACTTTGGTATCATTATATTATATTTTAAAATGTCAACCATTTGAAATAATTGAATCATAGCGATATAAAGACTGAAAATGCACTATTCTGAAGTACATGTTGTGAGATACAAACAAACACTGTTATATGAAATGAGGATTTTTCTCCATGGTCTTTGTTTTCACAGTGGGTTAAATTACTTTGTTACAATGCAGTGGTCCATTATGTTGTCAATACCAGTATGTGTTAATACTCAAGTTTCTGATCTCTTCTTTCACTTGTTAGAAACCAGGATGACCTGGCCCAGATAAATGGGACTGTGAGGGAGTTTCCATGAGCACTGGGACCTATTTATTAATCTCTCACTTGGAAAAAAAGTACATAGATAGACAACAATGTATTCTGAATCCAACAAACACAATATTTATGCTTCCCTTTGGTCATTTCAATAGTTGTGAAAATAGTTTAAGCACTAAAGTAAAAAGCAAAAACAGTGATTTGTACTCTGTGTTGGTTCAAGGACTCAGTGAAGACTTTGACTAGGTGTTTGTCTCCCTCTAGTGGTATGATTGTACTTTCTGATGCTTGTTAATATGATGTTTGTTCGTTGTTCAGCTTATTTCCTTCATAATATGTCTATTTTCTATTTTTGGTGGGATAAGTATGGGCTTGTTATTATAAGTCACTTCAATCCACAATCCACATAATTCAAAAGACAATTGTACATCATGGACCACAAACACATAAGTATCAGAAGTGTTTCACTGGGAATCAGGTTGCTGTATTTCTGTTCAGTTGGTTATAGGACGTATAACCAAGTAGAAATAATCATAAAGCCAGAAAATTTTTCATATTAAAATAAAAGGACTTGAATAAAGGACTGATTTTGTGGATGTCTCCTTTTAAACGAAAATTAAGGATGTCCTCATTTTAAATGTCTCAGTATTTGATATTTTAAAATGTATTAGCTGAGTTAAAGACCTAAAAACAGTAGAAAAATGCTCTTTAGGCAGTTAAGCATCCTTATCAGCCCCCAACTGTTTCCATGTGGTGTCACAGCTGGATGGAGAGATAGTCTGAGATAGTCGTTGTGGTGTTCAGCTACATTAAACCCTCACAACCTCATTTACTGCTCCAACTGCCAGTCATGTAGTCCACATGAGGCCTACTGTCCATGCATGTGAGACTGGGGTCTAGGTACTTAAAAAAGTGATTAATAAAAAAAAAATGTAGGAATCAACATACAACAGTGCAATAAGGACCACAAACCAGTCGCTTGAAACTTTATTAGCATCATTAAAGATATGTTTTCCATCGCAATAATATAACTTTATTTAAAGGGACGATGCCATTTTTAAACATTTGATTCTAAACATTATCTTTACAGTAAAAACACTGCATTGGTATTTACATGCTGTGTTAGACCTCAATGCAGGCTGAGTCTCTTTCATCCTTTAAAGGTTTTCTTCTTGCATCTTCACTTCTTCTGAGCTGGTTGTAAAGTCAAAATCTTCTGCCCTGTTGGAATAAAGAATACACAGTTTGTGTTATTCATAACTAAAAAAATGCGTGCTTAATACTTCAGACTTTGGTATTACAGAATGAGGACACCAGCCCTGAAATAGACTGGTGCATAGAGAATGGATTGATGGAAAGTCAAGGCACAAAACAGACTTTGAGTCACTGCGCTGCCTAAATACATGTTTGTTTTGGCTGCAAACCAAAAAGTTACTGTATCTTTTAGGAAATTTATTATAATGTCAGTCATTATGGGCTAGAGTTTCCTACCAGTGCAAGCCAGTCTTCAATAACTGTGCATTGGCCAGAGTCCTACGAAGGCTCCAGTATGGACTGTTTCTCCCAAATCTCTGAGGCAGCACTGGGCTCAGTGCTTCTCGGGCATCAGGACAGTCTGCACACATTCGAATCACCTCCCAGGACCTCCCAAACCTCTGGGGCATGTTGGGGGTCGAGTTTGGTAACCTGTCGTCGACAGGATCACTTTCCCTTCCAAAGCGCATGGGCATATTGGGGTGCAGATGGGGAGGTTTGGCAGTGGGCGGGTAGAGCTTGATGATGGTTGGGAGGTTGACTTTGCTGGTGGTCGGGCTCACGTGTACGTTGAAGCTCTTGAGATCCAAACTCCTGTGGATTTCATTTTTCGTCTGGGAACAGAAACATGTTGATATTTAGATCAGTCTAGAAAGATCGTTTTGATGTGTTTTAATAGAGCTGAAATGATTAGATGATTCATTGATTAGTCAATCAACTCAAAATTAATTGCCATGTATTTTTTGTATTCATGTATTTGATTAACTGAATAATCATTTTAGTCATTTTTAAGCCAAAATGCTCAACTCCATCTCCTCAAATGTGAGGATTCCTTGCTTTTCTTTGTCATGTATGATAGTAAACTGAACGTTTTTGACTTTCAAACTGTTGATCAGACAAAACAAGCAATTCTAATATGTTACCTTAATCTCTGGGAAATTATAATTGTTCACAATGTCTGCCAGTTTACAGGGAAAAAAAATCATCAAGAAAATAATCAGCAAATTAATCAATAATGTTAATGTTTTACTACTAATATTCCTCTATGCTTGTTTATTATGCTTGCTTGTTTTGCCTGACTAACAGTCTGTTAAGATATTCAGTTAACTGTCATATATGAAAAGGAAAAACAGCAAGTCTTCACTTTTGAGAAGCTGGCTTTTTTTTTTTTTAAAAAAAAGGCTGATTAATCAATTAATCGATCATCAAAATAGTTGCAGATTAGTTTCTGATGATCAACTAATCGATTAATGGACTAATCATTGCAGCTCTAAAAAACTCCAACGTCTTCAATGCAGGAACATGTAAAAAAAACTCAATAATATATAAAATATAATATACACCAAAAATGTGTAAATGTGATATCAATTGCAGTGATAAAACAAATAACTGTGCTCACCAGGTTCAAGAATTATGACAGGTTTTGAACAAATAACATAAAATTTGAATAAATACTGTTGATTATGCCTTCTTTGATCAATATCTTGACAGTTGCAGTGCAGAACTCAAAAAAAGTCAAGCAACATAGATTAAATATCTGATATTGGTTCATTAAATGATTCTCACCTGTTGGTTTGGCTGTTTCCTCACAGTGTGTCGTCCGTCATCGCTGCTCAGCAAAGTTTTATCACTGTGAATCGATTTCCCATAGAACTGGGGGTCAGACACCGCCGCCCCGCCAAGACCCCCCAACATCAAAAGCACTGACAGTAAGATTGTCATCAACATGTTAACAGCAGCTTCTCTCAGGACAGCCCCAGGACACATGCCTTATTTCCTACAGATCACACTGTCCCCTGTTATTAAAGCCCATGGAAAACAGACGTCACCTGTGATAAAGACACCCACACACACACACACACATGCACATACATCCTCTGCATCAGCCTCATTTAAACTGAACACATTCCTTAAAGAATAATGATCCAGCTCTGGAGAATATATTTGTAAAGCTACGTATGTCCTAATTGGGCTGCTGAATGAAGCAGGAACATCACAGCAAAACAAAAGTACACTACATGGTGTTGAATGGAAACAGTGAATGGCAGCAACACTCATCTTCAATATGTGATACAACTTGTTTTGTCCAAATCTACAGATGTTGTATTTTCTTGTTCCTACAATCTTTACTAATTATATCCAAGATATGTCAATTAGGAACATATTCTTGTCATCATTGATGAGCTGGAAATAGCTAAAGGCTGATGATGATTGATGGAGAAAAACAAAACAACTGGTCTCTTGAAGGGAAAAAAAAACATCATACAAGCAGCAGCATTGAAAAGGACATTTATGAAAGATGACGTTTTGCAGTCTTTCATTCAGTTTCTTAATGATTTAGCTGCAGTTGTTCAATGAATTCAGGTCTTTCTTCTACTTTCCTTTAAAACAGTTAAAAGAAAAAACAAACTGTTCAAAGTAAAAAAATCGCCTTTGTAGCCATAATTACAATATATCATTTTAAACTATTTCATCTGAAAGATATTTTTAAACTGGTACTTTAGCATGTTTATTGTTCTTTGCAATGGAATTGTTGCTTGAGGACACTTCCATTACAGTTAAGTTACAGTCTTATCAGTATAAAATTCCCTCTTTGTGTCTTGAGGGCCAGTGTTTTCCTGTTCAGCTGCAGTGGAAGGATTGTAACACAAAGAGAGAATTTGGCACCAGGGAAAAGACTGTAACTGTAAAAATATTCCCTTGATTTAGCTTCAGATAAACTTTTAAATACATTTGACAATACATTTGTTCCCACATAAGCAGTAGGAATGATTAAAATTCTGTTTCAATGTTCATATGGGCACCTGGCTATTGTTTTAAGACAGACTTGAAAAATTGTGAACTGACAATTTAAAGCAGCCTTTATTGGTTTTATTTGGCCATTTGGGCACAGCAAAACACTGATATGTTCTCAATTTAAAAAGTTATGGTGAATGTGTTGTGTTAGCAAACAGTTGTTGCGTTCCCATATTTCTGTCTACATGATGAATGTAAGTCATATGTTAACACTCTTTTTAGCTCTGCTTTGTCTCTACCAACTCCTGAGGAAAACATCTATATATTCTAAATGCTCCACTATGTTCACCAGCTAGTCGCTAGCTGTGGCTGTCTGCTGTCTGATGTTGGACAGTAGGTTTATCAGAGCTTTTTCGCTGAAAACAGCTTCCTGCTGCAGCTGGAAATGAGATTGATGAGAGTACTGAAACTGAACCAAACAGTAAATTTGTGGCCTGTAAAACTAAAATAAGCTGAAACTAGATAAAATGCTCAGGTCAGCTGAGGGTAACTGGAGACTCAAATTTCAGTGGGAGCAACTATTTTCACATTATTGGATCCATCATTGGATCCATTCTTAACATATCAGAAGTATATTGTTATTATTATATATTTTTATATTAATAGCTATCTATCTATCTATCTATCTATCTATCTATCTATCTATCTATCTATCTATCTATCTATCTATCTATCTATGTGATCAGGGACTAGCTGGAAAAATCTTTTGAAAGAGCCCAGAAACAAGCACAACATTGTCCCCTCTCTGTTTGTTAGAACTGCTATTCATCTAGCGAGCTGCATCTAGCAACCGTTGAACAATTCAGCTTTAACAAGTATTTGCAACTTAGCAGCGGCGATGACATCACTCACCATTCCTGCTGCTGAATGTATCGATAGTGTAATTTAGATGCACAAATGACTCACTGGAGCTGCATTTGCATCCAGAGCAGACAGAATGTGAGGAATGCCTACTGAGAGACACAGGGTGATAATGACAACCCGCAGGGAACTTTAATTTGATCCATGCGTCATGACCCTGACATTGTTGCCATTTGCCATGTTGCCATGTCCAGTCCCACCTTTGAGCACACAGAGCATTTAACCTTGCGGTTTGAAGTACCTCAGCGGGAAAGTATCCAAATCGCATCTGGTTTTAGTGATTCAGTATCAACCTTAAGATGTTTTTTATGACTATGGTTTCAGTCTATCTTTCTATGTTATCATTTACCTCCCACCTCTCCTCAACCCTTCTCTTTGTGCTCTCCCTTGCTGACCCTGGCCCCAGCTTGCAGACTATGGGGTTTGGGATTTACGATCCTGTCTCCAACACTCATCCAGAGTCTTATCCGCAGAGGGCTTCCCTATACCTCAAGCTCTCCCTTTGTTCTTTCACTGGGCTCTCCGAGCACTCCCTCAAAGACCTTGTTCTCCGCCACTGTAATTCTCTCTTCTTAATGTTTTTAATGTGCATCCCTCACCACCCCGGCGGCCTTTTCATCTTTCCATTTTCTTGCTTTCGGCCTCCTCTTCCTCCCTCCCCTCCTCTCTGTTTCTCCCTGCTGTCTATTTGCTTGAAAACTAACAGTGCCTCCTTGACTGAAATACAGCCCAGCTTTTATTTAATAACCCTGCTTTCACATATAATGTATTTCTGACTTATCTTACATTCATGTTCATCTCATATCAGTTGTATATTTTGTATATTAGACATGTTGAATTTCCTGAAATGTTCATCTATCTGTGCTATGATTTAATTTCTTCTGAACTCTAGGAAAACTAATGAAGAATATGCAGGAAAAAACTGGCAGAAAGGCTTAAGATAATACAGGTAAAGGTAGACCCAAAGAAGAGACAGAAACAGGAAGCAGAGGCAAACAGACCGCAGTGACACTGCTGATCCTCGCCTCTCTCACTCTCTATCTCTAGGTCCGGGATCTGGCAGCGTTCCCAGAATTCCTCTCCAGGAGCGGGACACCCTCGGATTCCCGGGATGATTTGTGGGAATGTGCTGTTATCCCCCTGTTGAGCTGATTTATGTGGAGTTTTATCTTCCCCCCCAACTTAGACATCAGTCGGGTCATCATCACAACACTTTACATGCCCGTACACTCAGCAAGGAGACACATTCATCAAGGCCCTTGTGACAGGTTATAGTTTTATCAATGATCAAATCCATTTCTGCAGGATCACTACATTATGATGTATGGGAAGACACGCTGACGCCGGGCAGACAGACACACATGTTCATACTACAGTGTGTGTGGCTGGTGTAATTCTGTGCTGTGTTGTTGATGATGGAGGCACATCTCTCACTCACAATCACAGCCAATAAGAAAGGAGCCAAATGAAAACTTTGAGCCTATCTAAGGTTCAGGAGAAGGACAGGGAGACAGACAGGAAGTAGCCCTTTTATTTCTTTCCACAGAAGGACAAAAAGAGCTTTATGTTAAAGTATTTAACCTGTTACACATGCAGACAGAGCAGGCCCGAGCATTTTTAGGGCTGTAAGCAAAATTTGACAGGCCCCCCACTGAAATCCTCCAAGTGAAAGACAATAAATTATTGTGGTTAGTTTCCGTCTTATGAGTGGTAGTAAAAAAGTACAAAAAGAGGACCATACATGATACTACTTAAAGGATATGCTGCCAATATTCTCTATTTTTTTTGTCATTGCAGACGAATCCCATCATGCGTCTCAATATTTTCCAACTTTCTGACCCTGACCTGTCTGTGGCTCTCAGCTCTAAGCTCTTCATTCCTTCTGGTGATTTGAATCTTTAAAAATGGGTCAAATATGTGGTATTTTTCAAAAATGGCTAAATAATTTCATAAAATAGCTGGCAACAGTTAGTTTTTAGCAAATGTTACTCAAACAGGAGCAAATAGTGTGTTTGTTGGTGACTATCTTCAGCTGCTGATTTGATGCCCTAATGAACATTTACATCACCATGATGGTGTATGTGGGATTAACTAAAGAAAGACCATAGTGCCCATGTTCATCATAATGAAGAAACATGTCAGCCGGTTCTATGGCACAGAGGAATAAGCCAGGTCAGTCTTTGGCTACGCAGACAAAACTTATTAGTAGGATCAATTCACTGCTGATTTGATCTTTTCATGGAATTTGTTGACACAGTAAGAAAAATATAGAATATCACCTTCAGCCTTTTAATATCCTTTTAATGACAAAAATGAACACAGGGCTTCATATTTCATTGCTGTAGGTAAACACTTACTTATTTCCAATTTGGGGCATTTTGGTTTCTTAGAAAATTTGAAGGATTTCATGCTCCTCTAACCCTTCAGGCACATTAATCCCTCTAAAAGCTTCTTGGATGGTACTCAAGAACATTGTTCTTAGTTTCTGAAAAGCTTTTTGAAGAGAGACATATTTCTTACCTGACAACAGCAGTTTCTAATTTGCTGGTTTGGGGTCTCCCAGAAGGCACATGGGAGGCCTGGATATCTGTGCCTCAGAACAATAAAGAAGCAACCATACTCTATGCCTCTAACTTAACCATTTAACTTAACTTAACCAGTCAACCTTTAATCTATGATACCTTTAGTTGATCTTCCCTTTAGGATATCATTTAAAATAGTTCAGTTCAGTTTTGTCCGCTTTTGTTCAGTCACAGTGATTGATAACAGGAATAGTTCATTTTTGCGTTTATTATTGCATTTTTTGTTTTGCCCATTTCTTACTTCAAATTTAAAATTTAATTGGTGTTGGTGCTTTGACTTCTGTCACAGCTGGTAGTTCAATTGTTAAACCAGAAGATGGCACTCTAGGTTTGGTTGATCAAATCTGAAGTTTGCAGATTTGTCTTTAGGGGCCTCTTGTCTCTTTCTGTCTCTTGAACTGTATTTTTTTTCAATACATGAATCATTAAAGTTTCATTTCAGTTTCAGGCTTTTGTTAGGAGATTAATGTAGTATTTAGTGCAGAATAGCATGATTTTTAAACAGCACTGTGCACAATGTGGCAAGTGTAATCCACCAGGTGGCACTATAACACACTTCTTCTGTGTTTGCATAGGAGGAGGAGCACAGGTGAAGAGGCGGAGAGTCTGAGGAGAAAGAAGGAGTGTCCCAAAAAAGGGGGAGGTGTTTCGATGACTGTTTACAAGGGGAGGCGCCGAATGCACGAGCCTATCAGATGCTAGTAGAAATTCACCAATCAGGGATGGAGAGGAAAAGCCAGGAGAGGCAGGCAGGAAACTGAGCAAATGACCCTTGATGAGAGAGAGGAGGTGGAGGATGGGAAGGAGAAGGGGCCCCTGGAGAGGGGTGTGTGTAAGAAGTGTAGGGTTGGTTGGAGAATATGCCATAGCACATGTTTTGTCTTATGTTTTTATTATAAGATATATTCCTTTTCCCAAACGTAAATGCTAAAGGTCCATTCAAGTGTAAAGAGATAAATAACACACGCATGGCAGAAAAGATGAGCGATTGAGTTGCAGCAATAAAAACCCATTAAGAACCAAATTTACTGCGATGAAAGAAATAGAGAGGTGAGAATGAGAGGGTGTGTGCAGAAATAAGAAAAAACATAAATTTGTAAAACGTGGGGGAAAAAAACACTGTGGAACTTGTCTGATGCTAAGAGATTGACGTGGAGCAAGAGGAGAGAAGATATATTAGAAAATATTTGATGGATGTAGAATTTGAACATATTACTGCTGTTTATGGTGGAAAAAAACAAGTCCCTGTCACTCTTGTTTTTCTTTCTCCTACTTGATTTGAATGTTTACTCGGTCATTTATCTGTTGAGTGAGTTTCATGATCCCTGGGCCCTGGAAACCTCTTAAAACCCTGGTGCATAAATTCCAAAGATACTGGTGTCAATGAGAAGTCAAGCATCTTTTTTTTAAACTCCTCCTACAAAATGAAGAGCTGAGTTTTGTAAATAATATTTGTGATGTAACATTGATGGGAGGATGAACTGAGAAAAAAAAAAACAAAAGAGAAAAGAAGCAGAAAATGGAGTTAAGAGACTGAGAAAACGTTGGTTCCCTTACCTCTGGGCCTTCTCTCTGCTCCCAGTTGGGCAGCCAGTTTGGCTGCTGCTCAGCGGGTCAGAGGAGGTCAAAGGTCGCCTTGACACCCACACGGGGAGCTACACTGTGACCTCCAACCCCTCCTCACCATGCAGCTGAACCCTGCACAGCGCCTAAAGCAAAGCAGGGAGAGAAGAAAGCAAGCAAGAGAGAGGAGAGAAGGGGTAACCGCATTTTTGAACACACAAAATCACATTTGTTTTACTCTAAAACATATTTTTAGCCTCGCCCAAGCCATTTATAATTTGCCACGTGGAGAAGTCAGACTACTAAAAATGATCTTTTCGTTTCAAGAATTCAAAAACGGTTGTCTCCTCTGAAGCCATAATGATGGAGATGTGACTGTTCGGCATTATCGCTAATTAAATACATGAGACTTTGATACACAAAGTCAGAGATGGGAAGCATGTGCTGCCTTGATTCATTTACTGCTCATTTTATGTTGGGTGTTAAGGGGGGGTGGGAGGATCTGAAAAAGTATGAGGGGAGAAAACACAATTTGATTTCAAAGAGTTTGCTATTTTTTCTTAGTAATACATGTTTTTCTCCTTTTTCGCTGCATCTTTGTGCTCTGTTGGCACCAGACAGTTCAAAGAAAAGGGCTCTGCTGCAAACAAACATTATTCTCATACAGTGCAGGCAACACTTTTCAGTTGCATAATATCAGACCTTGATTAGAATATTAAACTTTATTATGAAAAACTGCATTATTATTGCTATTATTACACAAATACCATGTGAGGGAATCATTAAGAATCTACTGCATACTTTACCTAATTTGTACATAATGAGCTTCCAACAGTCAAACAGCAAATGCTGAGTTTGCTCTCAGTACTTATCAGAGGTTTCCTTTAGTTAGTGAGGCAAAATAAGAACATATAAGGTTAAGTAATGCCAAATGTGAAACAGTACCGTACTATGCATGCTGGAGGGTGTATGTGTTCATGTGTGTATATCACACAAAACCCTTAATTAAATCAAAGCAGATATAACAGCCCTCTAAAAGTCGTTCATTCAAAAAAAAAAGGGCTTTAAGTATTGAAGTGCTTGTAGCACTTAGCTGTGTACAGTTACAGTATCAGCACTCATGTTTCACTTCCAGGAAGCTTTCAACCTCTGATGCGTTAACCTCCATAAATTAAGACTGTAGTTGTGCTATATTAAGTGTGCTGTTATGCGTAGTTATATCTCCTCCTCTTTGCAGTTACTTGTTTGATGTGTTATATTTTGTTTGATGAAATATATTTCTGAAATAATCTTAAAAATTCTTTGAAAATATTCAGTTTTAAAACAATTGCAATGATTGTGTGATTAATTCAAAATCATTTTAAATTGATAAAATCCTGTCCAATTTTAGAAGTTTGATGAAATTCATAATATTATTATAAAAGTCGATAATAATAAGAGCAGTAAAATAAAATATCAGTTTAAACAGTGGTATTTTAAAACAATTGCAATTTAGACAAACCATTTTCTGTAAGATTTCCCTCAACGTTTAGAGATGATTAGCCAGCTTTTTGATAACAGACACAACAACTGTCCACTTTTCCTCTGTATATACGTATTTAAAATATTTACATATGTAATATTTGTATATTATAACTCTCCACTGTCTATCACTGTATATATTGGAAGATAAAGCATCACTTATGTTGTAGCACTTACACTCCTGCAGTCATCTGTAAATAATAGTATATTCACTTCTGGTTGGATGCTGACTGCACTTCACTGGCTTTGTACCAATACTCTGCACGATGATAATAAAGTTGAATCTAATCTAATGAAATCTAATATAAACAATGCCACTTCTCAGTCTAGTGACAAGTGATAAACAGCATCCAAGAACTTTAAAGTGAAGGCAGATTGTCTGTACTGTATTAAACATCCTCATAGTCCAACATGAAAGAAATTCTTCTGTCTTGCAAAATAAAGCAAAGCAAGACTTCTCTTAAAGAAGGCAGGTTTGACTCTTAGATTTTTAATAAATGTGTTTAAGGGCCCTGTTATAAATCCAAACATCTTTGAGAGCTCAAGTAACAAGAATGCACAGAGTTGCGTTTACAATGTCATTCATTATTGTAGTAGTGGGACATGAGACAGACTGAATAGTGAGGAAGGCCTCAAGATGTAGCTTTAATAACTCCAAAGTTTTAGACATAACTTGCATGCAGCACAGTAATTGTGAAGATCATTTGAATCCTGTTTGCTTAATCATAATATATGAGCTTCAGAAATTAAAATAGTTCAGTTAAAAACACATGAAATGCTATCTATGCAGGCCTTCCTTAGAAGTCAATGTTGAAGGGAAACATTAAAATCACAACAGAAAATTTGGGATTTCTGGCTTCAATAAAAATAGGAAGTCTCTATTTTCAAAGAGCTCCCCAGGTTGATAAATGGGATTGAGTTAGAAAAGAATTATTGACATAATCAGTTAGGGATCAGGTTTTTTAAAAACTTTGAAAAGTTACATAAGTACCAGTAATTCAAAAGAAATAAGATGTTAATTCTTACAGATGTGCATCTGTCTGAAAGCAGTCCAGTAAGAAAGAACATGCTTTATTCATTAGTTTAAACAGGAAAATCAAGGACTAATTACAATGTATTTTTATAATACTTGCTGTACTGTGGATTAACAAAGCTTAAAAAAGTTAAATGTACTTTAATTTCAATACTAATTCTATATCATTATGTAATTTATCACTATGATCCTCACCTCTTTTTAAGGGGAAAACCAGTAAATAGCTTTGAAACAGAAGAGAAAATGTATTAAGTTTGACAAATCAGAATAAGTGGTGGACACATACTTTAAAACTGCACTCAAGTACGTTATTGATATTGCAGTTTCCAGTGTGTATGCGCACGCTCAGTCTACAGTTGCTTGTGTGGCCGCTTACGTGTGAACAAAATACTGTTATTCTCTGATGGTTTGTGAGGGTTCTGCTGTAAAAGCATCCCCACTTTTCCCTCATTTCCCCTCCCTTTCCCACTCTCTCCTCATGCCATTCCCGGCAGCTAGAGTTGGAGTATATTAGTGTGTGTGTGCGTGTGTGTATGTGCGCGTACTGTATCTCTCACATAGAAGGGAACTTAATCTGGACCATAGCTTTCAGCGAGGCCTGTACGATCCCCAGAGTTTTGAAAGAAGACAGAATTAAAGAGAGGGAGGCAGAGAGAGAAAGAGAGAGAGAGTCCAATTTGACCTCAGTAGAGCTTTTCACACTCACATGCACACACACACACACACACACACACGCACACTGTGCAGTGCTGCACTGAGTGGTAGGGACAGCTGTGGGATAGTGACATCATCTTTAGTTGCCTGCTGGTGTATTTGATCTGGGCTGAGGGAAAGATTGAAACTGAAACGCCAGACTGCTCTCCGGACCCACATCCCCTACCAGAAAAAAAACACGTATAAGTGTGTATACGGGTGCGTGTGTGCTTGCATGCGCCGCTGTATGTGTGCGTGAAGGTTTAAGAGCACCAATAAAACCACAACACTGAGCCATACTCCTCTTTCTCTCTCTCTCTCTGTCTGTCCCTCGTTGTCTCTCTCCCTGCCTGCCTCCCCGCTGATTGATGCGTTGTATATATTCCTCGTGGTAATCAGATCCTTTTCTTCCAGAGGTTGTTGTAAATACAGGCTGCTGAAGTGCCAGCCTGCCAGACAGACAGGCTGACTGTCTCTGGTGGGGATTTAGCCACGCTCCGAGCCCTGGCACTGCACTGTGGAGGCCCCTGAAGGCATGAAGGGACACATGATGCCCCGCCATGACGAGATCAGTCCACGGCACGCTAGTCATTTGTTTGTGTGTGTGTGTATGTGTGTGTGAAAGAGGGGTCATCCAAGGTCTGTGTTAGCATGGATGTGTAGATTCATTAGACATCTGACTTGATTTGAGCAGTAAATTAGCTGTTACATGGAAATGAGCGAGCACAGAGGTGATGCCATGATGTGACTTTTTGCGGTTCGGTGAAGATGACAACACAAGAGGGAGCACACACACACACACACACTCACACACATACACACACACTCACGCATGTCATACAATTTGAATGGCATCCTTCTCTCTCTCAGCCGACAGATACCTACACAGTCACATCACCACTATAATCTTCCAGAGCCTTCACCACCTAAACCATCCACTATTACTCTCAGCATATGAGAATATGCAGCCAAACCAGCTAGCAGGAGATCTGTATGTGTGTGTGTGTATGTGTGTGTGTGTGTATATGTGTGTGTGTGTGTGTGAGTGTGTGTGTGTGTGTGTGTGTGTGTGTGTGTGTGTTTATGTGTGGTTTCAGACATTGGTCTGAGCATGGGAAAAAGTGCTGCTTTAAACAGCCAAACAAGCAACCACTACCACAAATACTAAATTCCACAAAACCCCTTAAACAAAACAACATGTTTAGGCTGTCATGCACAAATACTCACACACAGAACAAGTATGCTAATAGTATGTACTAATGACCTGAATTAATTAGGTTTGAAAACATATTTTATTTTTCATATATAGGAAGAACAGCATGATAAGTCGAATTATACAATGAAGTTGAGCCAAATTATTAAGTCACATTGTCTTTATTATCACCATTAACTACATATCTTGCTTTAACAACGTTTGATGCACCTTTGTATTTATGCAAACTATATGATTATTTGGTAACAACCAACCAACTCAAGATCCACTTACTAGCTTTTCTGGATATTTCAATCATATCACATGGTCTTCTTCAGTGGGACTTCTTGTCAGCGATGAAAAACTAAAAGTGCGATGGATGAAATCTTAACAACTACTGTAGTGAACTTACATTGGAACAGATCAATATCCTCAAGAAGCGAACAAACTCCATGCACTGAAGATATATATTTTTATTCAGGTTGAAAAAAAAATGATAAGAGCATATTGGCTGATCATTAAAATATATATATATAAACACATGCCATAATCATACATTTTTCATATAATTGTGGTATGATATGATGATATGTACTGAGTGGGACATTTTACAGTTGAAAATTAGACTTGTCAAAAAAACCTGAAATACTAACAGCTACATTTTAAACAGTAAATTTCACTAGGAATTAAAGTAGTATCAGTAACAACTATAAGCAATAACTTAAATACAACAAAAACATTAAAGTTGACATAAGAAATGTGAACCTGCAGTTTATAAAACTTAATAATACAATTTATCATCGTGAACTATAACAAACATTAAATTAAGTAGAGTGTGGTGTGGGCAAGCCTGAATTATGAACATATCTTTGGCATTTGTATACTGCAATTTCTTGTCACTTATAAACCAACACATACCCTGGTATATTGTACACTACATGGCAAAAGGTATGTTGGAAAACATGACTTGCGTGCAAACATGCCTGTCCTTAACATAACTGAGCACCTTTAGGATGAATTGGAACATCTGCCGCAATCAGATCTTATCACCCAACATCACAAATGCTCTCATGCCTGAATTTTCCAAGGTTCCAAAATTGCGTCGAGAACCTTCACAGAGGAGTGGCGGCTGATATAGGAGCAGATTAATGTACATAGTTTTAGAATGAGATGTTCAACAATCACTCGTCCACATACTTTGTTCAAGTGACATAGTTTTGGCCACATAGGGAATTTGGGATAGGCTAAAATCAACAAATAATATCTGTATGGCTGAGGTATCAGGCTTTACTTATAACATACATTTATATATGTTTATTTTGCTTAGTGGCAATAGTGTTTCTTCACTGTCATGCCAATTAAGCACATTTGAAGTGAACTGACACATTTAGACACAAGAGTGAGAGAGAGACAAAGAAACAGAGAGAGAGAGAGA
Source organism: Thunnus maccoyii (assembly GCF_910596095.1). Lineage (NCBI taxonomy): Eukaryota > Metazoa > Chordata > Actinopteri > Scombriformes > Scombridae > Thunnus > Thunnus maccoyii. Next base: position 20,429,861 of record NC_056547.1, read on the forward strand.
GGCTAGTGAAAGTGAGCAGAGGGCTACCACCCACTGGAGCAGACAGCGCACAGTGTCTCACTCTGCAGAAAGTCAGCATAGACACAAAAGGTATAAAAGCCATCTGGGCTAGGCGGCTACGCTACATCCAGAGACAATAGGGCCGCATTCACGCTGCCCAGCCCAGCCAGGGCCATCTGCTCTTGGTGAGAGTGAGTGGGAGAGGGGACCCCTTTACCTCCAGGACCCCCGGAGGTCCCAAAGTACAACAGGAAAGATGTTAGTCTGAGATCTGCATAATATTAGGAATATGAAAATATGAATGTAGATGAGCCACTTAACAAAACATGAGCTAACACAGCAGACGTGGTGACTGAATCAGGCGTGTGAGGCTGCGTAAGCCTCCTACATTGGGAACGAGAACAAGTGTGGTGTTTTTCTGAGCAACAATGGTGAAAGGCGAGCAACTGTTACAACAGCGGGGGAGAAGAAAGCAGAAAGGGAGTGTGGATGCATGCAAACATCTATACATACAGCATGCAAGCACAGATGCACAAACACTAGAATGAACTCATGCAACATAACAGTGGTCATTCATCATGTAGTGGAAAAAAGAGACAAAGAGAGGCGTGAGAGAAAAATAAGGAGACACTGAGTGGAGAGGCTTGGTGATATTTGTTTCATCATGTCTGTAACTGCTTCGTAATCATGTTATAGATTTATGGAGATATGGGTGTCTCTCAAGCTCTCTCGAGACCAGTCTATACTTTAGCATGGTGAATATTCATGCAATGAAGTAATGTCATGCCATAGCAGCCAGAGACAAAGAGCATCTAAAGAATCTAAATTTGGGATGAGCAACTAAGGCATTAAACTCACACGGCAGCAAACCCACACCGACACACACATGTATGCAAACAGATATATAGAGGAGGCTACTGTACATGCCACACATGCACATTACAAACATGCAATCATGCAATCCATGAGCACACATACCATCCATTCTTAAGCATCAAACCAGGGGATTTCCCATTCAAATATCATATCTCGGCCTTATTACTCAATAAGCCTCTTTGAAAGAAAACACACTGTGAGAGTTTTATGCTTATGAACACTGACACTGAGCTTTAAGCCTTTAAGCTCAACATCACAGTAGACTGGACACTCTAATCACAAAGTAGTCACTGTTGAAATATGTTACAAGCCAGTGTGTGGGTAGCTTTATGTGCGGTTTTAAAGAGCAAGAATGATCTCATGTCATCCTCTTATTAGATGATCCAATAAGAGTGATTATTTTATCACATATTTAAATTCTGTAATAGTCCCAAAAGGTTCCCTTAAAGCAGATCTAGTCAATATTTTTTTTATGTTGTCAATGGAATAAATGACTATATATTATTATTGAAAGAGGTTGCTCCCGACAAACCTACAGAAAATTATCAACAGACTCTGCAATTGCCCTCCCTTTTCTTTTAGCATCTTTCAGCTAAAATAATCATTGTTTTGGTTTTATGGCCCATAACTTTACTGTTTTGGTTCATTCTCACAGCGCTCATCTGCACCATTTTCAGCTACAGGCAGCTGCTGTTTTTATTGAAAAACTCCCGCTAAATGCCCAGCATCAAATGGCAGACAGAGTTAGCAGTTAGCCGGTTAACATAGTGGAGCATTTAGCAGCTTACAGTAAGAGACAGAATTTTCCTTCAAATTGTGATGGAGACCAAAACAGAGCTAAAAGGAATGTGAATATTGGACTTACATTTGCCATGTGGCCACAAAAACGGCTCCAAATGAATGCTAATGTTGCTCCGTGTCTGCTGAATGTGTAAATGCTAGCCTACTGTTTGCTAAGACAAGGATCAAAGATTGCAGATTTAACATAAACAGCTGACTGTTTTATAGATTCTTGTCATTTTCAGTCTGTGTTTTTATGTGCTCTACCATCTGTGTCAAAAGACACGACAATCTTGTCCTCATTGAACTTGTAGACCAACACTTGCCTGTCATCAGCAGCTATTGTTTAACCATATCAGACACAAAGACAACATGTCAGCGTTTGCTCTTTGCAGATTCTTTTATTTCAGTGTCAACACTGTCAGCTCAATGCTTTTGTGTATCCACACTTTACTGTCACTGATTGTTTACACTTGGTGATTTGTGCAGACAGGTTAGCAATTTTTTTTTTAGCCCTGAGTTGAAAGTGATTTAGTGAGGATTGTATACTTATTAAGGTGTGAAGGTGTGAGTGTGAATGCACGCAACTGTTTATCCATCCATCTTTAATTTTATGAGCGAGCACCTCAAACGCAGACAGGGAAACACCTGAGTTAGCTCAAAGGTGTGCAACGTCAAACCAGCCACTGATGAGAGATCCCGACTCAAAATTTATGTCTCACACTAATGAACGGTTTTGTTCTCAAAGACAACCAGCGACAGAAAATGTGGAAGTCCCCCTCAGCTGCTGACAGACACTTGTCAGAGGCCTCAGATTAATGAAGGAGTCTCTCAGTCAGCCGACTCCCAAAGGCCGACACAGCTCACCCGCAGGGTTTAGATGGCCTTTAAGTGGTTAGAGGTTATATATGAGCATAGGAACTGTTTCAGATAACAAACACATGCATAATGGCAAATAAGCTTTATTATATTTAAAATAAAACATGTTTGTCCAGATCTATAAATAAAATAGACTTCCACCAGTCACAGCTGATGTTAGGTTATCTTTATGCCTTTGTGTTTATTGGGTAATAAATTATTCTGCATGCAGGAGAATTTTTGCTATACTGAATATTACACCTAGAGTGCATCATATCTCTATCTTAAATGTTCTGATGTGATGAAGAAGAGCACAGCTTAGTGGAGGAAAGAGGTAGGAAGGATTTAGTGTCTGATTACATTTCATTTCATTTTCTGAGGCATTTTTGCTGGCATACATCATCAAACAAGTGATGAGGGCAGCAGTACGCAAAGTCCTAGATCACATTTACATGTAATGTGTGTTGAAATCACAAGTCCTAGTCTTTTCCCAGTGTAACGTCAAAACCAGTGTTTATTTGGGCGTGTTGTGTATTTCCAGCCACTACTGAACTGATAAGTCGTGTCTTGGCTCAGATTAACCTCTGCATTTTAAATCACCTGCAAGTGATTTATTCAACAGTCATAGTGCACTATTGTTGCCAGCGAGTCTGCAGTTTCATTTTGTCTGTGAAATTGAATGTAGGAGAATTCTTCTTAACTTCACCAGTACAAAAACACCTACAACTCCTTACTGGGAGACAATGGGAAGGACTGAATTTGCAAACTGTATTTCATTTGAAAGAGGCTTTGTGCAATCTGAAAACAGTGGCCAAAAAATCCTGGTTTCCTTACCCAATGACTAAATGAATCCTGAACGTTAGACTGTTGAGATGTAATTGCTTGCAGTGTATCTATGTTAGATGTACATTCATTCAAAAAGTCTCTCCTTCCATCAGTTTTACTCAGTATTTCATGTGTGTGTGTGTGTGTGTGTGTGTGTGTGTGTGTGTGTACCTGAAGGGCAGAAAGGGGTTCTGTGACAGGCTTTGACAGGTACGGCATGGTGGCACACCTCTCAGCTGTCAAACAAACAGACAAACGACGGAAACCGCAGATAAAGAGGCAAGGAGAGTGACTGACTGATAGCAAAGAAGATTGAGATGAAATTACTGAGAGACAAAGCATTAAAATAATTAATCATCTCTAGTCACTCCCCATATTCATCTTTCTGCTCCACCCTTCTTCTCATTCATTTACCTTATAATTTCTCACTTAGTTCTCTCCTCTCTCAGCTCCAGGCCCTCAGCCGGATGAATTGTAAAACTGCACCACCCGCTCTCTTAGCACGGGCAAATCCAAAAACACTTCAAATGCTCTGCAAACTTGCCTGAGCATGAGCCAAGGTGATCAGTGTGTGCAAAGAGCTGCTGCCAAGTATGAACTTGCAGTCAGAGGAAGATATACAGGCTCAAGAGTCAAGCAGGAGGAGAGGTTATGAACAATTTTGGAAAAAGAAATGTGAAGAAACAGACAAAGAGAGCATTCAGGGAGTAGGTAAGAAAGAGAGGGCGATTTTGTGTGTGTTTGTGTATTTCCTTGGTGAATGGCTGTTGACGGTTTAGCTGGAATGTGCTGTCAGGGCCTGTCACCTTGACAACCAGGCCTGTATTTCACTCACTTGCTAAAGAGAGAGAGAGACCAAGAGAGGCCCCTGGCTTCTAACCCCCTGTCAAACCCATGTATATACACACGCACACACACACACACACTCTCTCTCTCTCTCTCTTTCTTTCTCTCTCTCTCACACACACTTAGCAAATTCATCCTCTCTATTCATTTAACTCACCCAGCTAGCAATTCATTTCACAGAAGTCACACAACCTGTTTACATCGCTCTGACACCCTCCTCTGTCTGCGAGTCTTGTTTGAGAGCAGCGGCTCACCTGGCATGTAAGGTGAAAACAGCAAGTACATAAGGTCATGGGAATCAGTGTGTTTTTCTGTGTGTGTTTGTGTGTTGTGCAGCACACAGGTGTGTTTGGCCTTATCTGTGTGAAAGCACGTGAGCGTGTTGCCCGGCTGAACCATTTTCAGATCTGTCACCATAAGTCAGCAGAAAGAAGTCGAGATCAGAGCAGCAGCCACAACAACGTCACTGCGCACAAAAGACAGGACGGACAGATGAATGAGAAAGGGATGCACTGAAAAGTAGACGAGTGCACAGCTTGAAAGATGGATGGTCTAATGGATGGATGATTTAAGTGACAAGAGAAATGACAGATGTTGCCGGATAAATGGATGGATTGACAGATAGATGGAAGGGCAGACAGATGAATAGAGACACAAAGTGACAAAAAAGAGGGGAAGATACGTCAAAGGAAAATGAAAGCAACAGATAGTTTGTCTCTCAGGCAACAGCTGAAAGAAAACATGGTGTTTAGCCAATGAGTGACGAAAACAATGACCACAAAATCTGACTAATTCCACTGAAAATGATTTATTTTTACACGTCTGAGAGTACTTTATGGCTCAACCTGAAGCCTGAAGTGTTGACAGCCTCTAAAGTAATGAGAACCAGCATCTAAACTAGTTCAAAACCCTGACTCTCTGTCAGAGAGTGGACTTCCGATTTCTTCCGCTTGACTGGACGGGCAGAAAGAAGGGATGGGATGGGGTGGTGGGGGTTGGGGTGGCTGGCATTCCCCTGCTTCCTCTCAATAGAGCCATCTATTTCTGAAAAGGGTAGATTCCCTCTCTCCCTGCTTCACCCCATCACATCTATTAATGCTGCTGAAAGGCGGGACGAGAGAGAAAACGCAGAGCTCTCAGTGGCACACACACACACACACGCACTTCCCATCAAACACACACACACAAGGGAGAAGACGGGTGGGGAAGTTTGACTAATACATCTGTACTTCATAATTATGTTGTGTGGCTCCAACCCTCAGTGCCTTGCTGTGAGTGTTGACGTCTTGCTATTTATGTCCCTGGAGTTGCTTGCTTGTTTTTGCTTTTGTCTGGGTTTACTGTCTTCTGTCATTTGAGACAAACTGTCTTGTAAAGGCCTTAATATCAGTCAGTTGTAGTGCATATGTATTGTGAATCACACCAAACACAGGCAACAAGCAGTACTTATTTGGCTTGTAACTGTCAGTACTTATGATCATTTAGATTTCATATCCACAAAAAAATAAATTCTACCCATAAATATCATTAAGGGCCAGCTCCAGTATGACAGAAAGGTTAGTTTTTACATCACTGCAGACTTTCTTCCAGTGCAAGTCCTTCCAAATTGTTTATCTAAAAATCTGATTTAATCAACCATTTAAGTTCACACACAATTATGCTGGATTTATAGTTGAAGTTTTACTGAAGTTAGTCTTTTTTTTTTGTCTGCAGCATACATAACTGCTCCGTAAACCATTGGTCCTGTGTTCTCCTTTGAGAAAAAAATCAGAAACCAAAAGGGAGAAATTAATATTTTAAATTCTTTGATTTCATGACGGTGTCCCCTAGTTTTACATGACTTCGATGAAATACTGTTCTGTTATCTGCTTACGTAACTGGAGTTATATTTCAATATAGTGAATCAAATCTTACATGAAGAGATAAAATAGCGTTCAATCATAGGCAGAGCAAACGGTCACACTGAGCCTGATAGCACCCTGCTACGCAACCACAGACTCTGAACAACAACCCACTTCAGTTTTCTAACTTACAAACATGAACACACGTCATATCCTGCATCTTAACTTGTTGAACCTTAACTAGCTCATGTACCTGAAAATGTCACTTTGGTCCAGTTAGATGCTGGTTTGGTGATAACTCTTCAAAATCCCTCTTAGCGACACACTGTCAGTCTATGTCTTGTAGCTACAGCAGTTTGTTTACGCACGTCCCCAGTTGGCTGAGACAAATAGGAGCATTTCTTATATTTCCCCAAAGACCTTTTTTCTCCCCACCCATTTAGAAAACATGTTGAGATTATTTTTGACTGCAAAGACGGATGATTAAATGTGATTTCAGTCAGACTTTACCGGCTATGGAGCAGAACACATAGCTGTTGTAGATATGCTGTGGCTGACGTGCGCGTCCTCAAAAACTGAACTACATGCAGTTATGGAGATACGAGAACTGCAGAGATAGCAAGAACTGCGATTTTATATGAAACAGTGAGTAGAACTTCAATCAAAATATCAATATTTATAGACTGCTTTATTAGCTGTGGCTCAGGAGGTGAAGAAGGTCATCCATTAATCACAGGGTAGGCGGTTCTAACCGCAGCTTCTCCTGTCCACATGTTGATGTGTTCTTGGGCAAGACAACTAATCCCAAATTGCTCTTGATGGTCAGGCCAGCACCTCGGCTTGCTGCTATTGGTGTGTGAGGCTAATTGTAAACTGATTTGGATAAAAACACTACAGTATATAAATGGAGCTATTTACTCTTTAGTAGCTGAATTAAACATTTCAATTGCTGTTTTCCACAAAAAAAAAGTGGGAGATGTAATTTTGAAAATCCTTAAAAAACAACTTAAGAGTTAAAGAATCAAAATTGTTTTGTAATATTTATTTCATATATGACATTTGTGCTTGAATAGGAGTGAAGAGGCCTGAAAAGTTATACTTTACATGCATGCATGTAAAAACTGTCACAACGAAGCTCTAATATAGAGGATGTGCTGCAAAATAAAGTAACTGTAGTCAATAAAATCTCCTTAACAAAGGCAAACAGCAGTAACATCTATACTTTAAAGGTCATAATTCACTGGAAATTATTAAAGTCTATCTCTTATTTGTTATTATGCACTATTAAATGATAGGAACTCTATTTCTGTCCCAGCAAAACTATTGTGGGAGAAATTAAGTTTTACGGCACAGTTACAGTTTATGCTCTTTGGCGGTAGATCTCTATAACTCTGATTTACTGTTTGTTTATAAATATTGTGTAAAAACAGATTAATTTTCCTTTGATGTTGTGCATCACTATTATAGCTGCAGCAATAATTTTGGAATCTGAAGACAGAGAGAAACATATTTTGGCTTTCTAGTTGTTGAGAGATGTGGAACAGCAAAGACTTTTCACTTGTCAGTCAGTGAGTTTGATGTTGAAATTGTAACAAATGTACATTTGCAAATAATCATCCTCCTCCTTCTTCTTCTTTTCTTCACACACAAATGAGCATGACTGTACACACACACACACACACAAAACAGACGCACACACACCACACCCAGAGACTTGTTGAATCGTGCGGTTATAGTGAAGCTTTGTGAGTTTCTCTCATGTCACTCTGCACCTCACAGCTGTGGGACAAGAGGTGATGAAAACTTAAAAGTACAGTAGAACCTGGCGCACACACTCACAAAGACACACACTCACAAAGACACACACACACACACACTTACAAACCAGCACCTACACGCAGTGTACGTATACACAAGCTCAAGTTTGTGCACTCTTTGACACATGTCCGCTGACCCTTCAGTCTCCTACACACACACACACTTAAGTGTCTTATTCATTAATCTTCATTTCAACACACACTCTGGCCGCCGTCAGCACATATGCTCCCAACAATCACTTGGCACTGTGCAGTCTCTCTCTCTCCCACACCCACGCACACACGTGGACACACACACATAAACAAGCTCTCAGCGGGTGAGATCTGATTGCTGACACTGATATCAGGTCCCCTCCTGCTGCTGAGCTGTCCATCTGGCTGCCCGATGAGAAGACAGAGTGAGGTCCTCACAGCGGGGCTCCTGTCACTGTGCATTAAGAGAAGGCTGAAGGGAGATCTGAACTGACATACAGGATAATATTGGCATCAACAGAATCCTTTGGTGCCGGTATCACATCGGGTTTACAGTGGAACCTGATGACATCTGAGGTGACCAGGTCGAGTCGTTTCGAGGGCACGGCGTTCCCTGATGATCCAACTGATCTTTTCCTGGATTTTGCATGAGTTTGGGTCAGTTCCAGGGGACAAATCCACGTGGTGTAGATCTGTGTGAGCTATTAGTGGATAAACTTTGAGAAGCTGGGACGCCCTACTTCCAGACTTTATGTCCAAAACTACATTTGACAAAAAGTGTTAGTTTATTCTCTTCCATCTTATTTCTATGGTCTGATCAGTGAGTTTGCTGAATCAAATCCAGACCTCATAAACAATATCATGTCGGTTGAAAATCACGTAGTGCACATAGATGAAGTGCCAATCCACTCAATTTTTACAATGTTGTTTACAAAGATCCCTAAAAAGTGGGAGTCCGGCGTTCATTAGAATCCTGTTTCTAGCAGGGATGACTGAATCCAGTCCTCTCGTAGCCTGTGATTCACTACAACAGAGACAAATAAACTCCAAGCTTGTGTTTGGCCAAGCAAATCAGTACTGTTGAACGATTCAATCCCACCGTTTATTATGGTTTTTACGCCATGCATTCCAAATGAAGCCCTGAGCACGAACAGGCATGTCGGAAAAACCAGGCACTTATGCTTTGTATATTTCTTTCTCTCCCACTTTCTGTCTGTAGCTCCTTCAATAAGTCCCTTGTTCTGAAAGATGAATTTAACTTCCTTATTGTAATACTGTAATAAATGCAAACAATGCTTTCAAAATGTTAGAAAAACTGTACCCTCTGTTTTAACATCGCTGGCTGTTCATTCACAAATTGTACTGAACAGAGAGGGCTGTGTGGGGTGTAGTATTTTACGCCGGTGTCCCCAGCTGTGACTTGGCTGTCAGCGAGACATTTCGGTTGCTGGCTGGGGGCGACAGGAAGGTTTAGGTGTTGTAATCAAACTCCCTCTATTCCCCCCAGGCTCGTTACAACCCTCAAATTCTGCACTAATTGGCCAGCGAGTCACATGGCAGCCAGGGACCCTGTCTGCCCGGAAACCCCCAGAGAGAGACGAGCGAGAGCGGTTTTATTATTTTCAATTTGTAGCAATATATAACCTTTAAGTTGATTTTCTGGGCTTCTTCAAAAGCGTGCGTCGTGTGAAATGTAGCCGTGGAAGGAGCAAATACAACATAGCTCAATTGGCTATTATTGTGGCGCAATTGTAAAAGCACACATTGATTTGATCTATTCCCATGAAACATGCTGCTTCCAGTCAACAAAACATCATCATTACACTGAAAAGAAAAAAAACACTTAGTGACTCAGGGGCTAAACATTTGCCTGGCTGTCATGTTCACAATAATGGATAATGTGTGTTTTCATAGAGATTTCTCAAGGATATTGCAGATGGATTTCGAAAGTAAATGGATTCGGACGTGGCCAGGTACTAAAGATAATGAAGTGTAACACATAAAACCTGGTGATGCAACCGTGGTTTTTCAATAATTGGAATTGGAAGATAAACAATCTAACTTTGTCTGCTCCTCTATCTCTGTAACCAACCCCTCCCTCATCTGCTCCCCTCCTTCTCCTTCAATCTTCCTCACTCCCCGGGTGCCTCCCTTTCGGAGGTTTATGGCTCGCAGTTCTTTGACTGCTGAAGCATTACCCCAAAGAGCAACAAACTGATCCACGGTCACACTTTATAAGCTGTCAGGTGAACCGTGCTCCTCTGCCGACAGGTGAGGAATGTTTTCATTCACCTCTCTGCCTCTCTGTGGGTGTCTTTCTCTCTCTCTCTCACACACACACACATGCAGTTTTTCTCTGCACCTGGGCTCAGCACTTTAAAGATGAAAGGAAAGGGACAGCAGAAGACAGAAGATGAGAGGTGGAGGAGAGTGGGAAATGTGATCCATCATCAGATGAATTTTCCTTTTCGGCTCCCGCGCCACATTCCCCCCCCCTCGTTCAAGTGGGGTGTCCCTGAATCAAAGCAGACCGGAGGCCACAGCAGCTCTGGAAGCACTTTCACTATTAATCACAGAAGAGAAGTTTGAAGCTCAAACGGCAGCTAAATACATGTAATTTTTGACAACTACTGCTCTTTGTGTTGATCCATATTAACTGTGAATTAGTTTGGCTGATTAGTGTATGTTTGATCAAGGCTCAGGTTTCTCTCACTGACTTGTGCCCACCCGGCAGTCATCATGGGTAGCTGCTAACGGAAGAGAGGGATTGTGGGAAAACACAGGGGCCTGGGGTCGACGTGTCACCATCGTTCAGCGTCCTTTGGCCCTTTTGCCACTCTATACGCAGGCACACAAACACACACATATGAAAATGTCCCGGCCATCAGCTTGCATGTGACATCAGAGTTCTGACAAAGACAAGCTGGCCCAGCAGTCTCGTTTTTAACAAGCTCCAGCTGAGGGTGGACATAGGCCACTGTGAGTGTGAGTGTGTGTGTGTAGGCTGGTACCCACGGTGACACAAGGCAGCCTGTATATGTGTCTACTCCTTCATTTCCTGTTCCTGTGAGGCAGACTTTCCTCTCACAGAACATGGCAGCTCACAGTTGGGGGGCAAATGGGCCTGCAGTGAGTGTGTGTCAGTGTGTGTGTGTGTGTGTGTGTGTGTTCTCTATGGGAATGAAAAGTCATGCACACGAAAAAGGAATCAATCGCACTTGTTGCTGATTGAGCTGCAACTCCACCCCCCTTGCTCTCCTACCTCAGCCTCTTCTCCCTCCTCCTCCTCCTCCTCCTCCTCCAGCTCTCCTCAGCTGTGAGTGATTAAGTTGAGCCGGAGGGGCGGGTGGTGGGAGCGGGTAGAAGGGTGAGAGGAGGGGACAGGGTACTCACTCACTGGCTGAGTAATGGCTTCCAGAGACCCCCGACTCCCTGGCTCTGTGCAGCACGAGGGCTAATCAGGAGTGACGGCTCGGCCCGTTTGGACAGTGTAAAGGCAGCCCCGCTCCTGTCAGGCACAGACATGGACAGCCAACCCCTCCCTTCTCTCCCCTCACCACAGGACCCCCACCGCTAGGCCGCTAGTCCCTGCCACAACCTTCTGACAGGGAACTGTTGGAAGAAGGAGGAGGAGGAGGGGGAGAAGGACAGAGAGAAGAGGGAAGGCAAAAATGGGAGAATAATTCAAGCAGATGTGAGGTTGAGAAAGAGAAAGGAGCCAGCCAAAGTATAATGCACAGGGAGATACATGGAAGGCCCCCATATACAGTGGAGTGGTTGTTGCGGTGTATTGGTTTCGTGTTTGTGTGTCAGATTGACTGCGTGTTTAATGGAACCTCTGAGCAGCTGGGGAAACCCATCGTGTTCATTTAACAGTACAGATCTCAGGCAATACTGAGGTTATCGTGCCTATGTGTGTGTGTTTGTGTGTGTGTGTGTGTGTTGGCGTGTACTGTGCGTGTATGTTTGCGAGGGTTACGATGTGGTCTGCTGATTCGTGCTGTTTCCACGGTGATTGGTTTCCATCACGCGTTCGAGGGCTAAACCATCGACAGCGCTCCCTCCTTCCCCACCACCCGACTTCTTTTCATTTTTCAATTTCAGTTTCATCAACCGCTGCTGCCTGTTTTTTCATTTTTCTATTTCCAGCCGATGACAGAAAGCGTGTGAAGTGTGAAATTAGAAAGAGCGTGTGTAAATAATGGCGTGTAACACGGAGAACACACACATGAACAGACGCCTATGAACACACACATACACTATTGCATAAGCCATGAGACAAAACTCATTACCTTCAAACTGAGCGATTGGAAAAAGTGAACAGAATGCATACACTTGCCTCCAAATGACATAATTACAAACTGAAAATGATAGTGAGAATTTGTGTTTGATTTAGTACATGGGAATTCAGAATATTGTGCAAAACATGCAAAAAGAAGCCTGTGCTATTTTATGACACTCATTGAGACATTCTGAGCAGAATTTAAGTGTGTTATTTCGTCCTTTTGGGGTCTCTCTGTGAAGGAGCCCCTGTTCTTTGTCGCCATTTGGCACATACACACACTGAAACACACATCTTGTCCCCCCACCTGGGTTTAACTGTCTGACAGAGTGAGATGTTGGCGCGGTGGAGGACTGGAGAAGGAGGTCAGGGGCACAAGGGCAGTCAGGTCCCTCAGACGTCCATCAAAATGACAGGTACCCCGGCCTTAAAACTCCCCGACCCACCCCAAAACCTAGTTTCCCTCCTTTTTGCAGACACACATGCAAGCACACACACACACACACATACACACTGAAATACCAGGCCTAAAAAGTAGCCCCGCAGCGAAGGAGACCAGCTCTCCGCAATTAGGACATTCTGTGGCCATGAAATCATTCTGAAAATTAGCTCCAGGAAGCGAGAGGAGGGAGACATAGTCCTAAAGAGAGACAAAAAGAAAGGGAAAAAATGAGAGTGAAAGAAAAAGGGTGAAGTTTAGGGAGGAAGAAAGTGTTCTGGATCTCCTCAGCAGTCAAGCGGACGGGCCACATGTGCTGGCAAGGCGAGAATGAAGGAATTTAGAATTATCCCAGATAATGACGGCTGTTAAGATTAACAATTAATCCTCTGGCCTCATGACATGTTACATTTGGATCTGGGGAAATGGCGCTAAGATGTGTGAAAGGTCTTCATCAAGGACTCAGTCAGCTAAAATACACTTTGTGTGCATGTGTGTGTGTCCCTGACAGTGTCCAGGCCCCAGGTCCTGACAGGAGAAGGAACCAGGGTTCGGATCTTAGCTCACGACCGAAGAGACCTGCTCTATGTTCTCCTTTTGTCCAGGACTTGGCTACAACAACGCCTGTTCTATTTTCCGCAGATCTGGAGTGCTCCTGTCGCCCCGATTTACCCCGCTGTGACCTTCTGCCATTACACAAACAGCATCTGCCAGCGATCAGCCCCCGACAAGCCCTAAGTAACGCTGGGACAACATTACCCAGTGCCACCCCAACCCTCAGGCCCTGCTGTCTCCTAAGCTAAGCATTCAAGAGATAGACTTGGGGATCATCTGATGCTGGCGATTTCTACTAACTTTAGGATAAATGGATGTGTGTGTTTGTGTGTGTGAGCCCAGCTGTGGGTTGTTAGTAGCGAACTCAGCTCAGTGGGGAAGGGGCACCAGATGGTTACCGGGATGGAACGATTGAGAGTTGAAAGGAAGAGGTGTAAATCGCAATTAGAGAAGACAAAGAAATGCCTTCAGAATGGGAAAATGTGGAGAAATAGCAGAGCACAGCACAGACATGATCCAAAGCTGAACGTTTCCATTGCCTTAATCCAGTAGTATCCCGCAGCGATTTACAAAGGCTCACGTCAGCATAGACACAGAGTTGCTAGGTAATCAATGCAAAGCAACTCCATGAACTGAGGTAGTGTCTATGCCCACATGTAGGTATGTGTATAAGTGTGAGCTGGTGCGTGCCCACTCATGCTTCACTGTAATTGTGCAAATGCAAACCCATTTTGTGTCCATTTGTACCACGACATGGTCTTCAAACTCCAGATTTTTCTCATGTACATTTGCTCATCTGTGCGGTTAAAATGGGAGGACATGTTGTTCCAAGGTTCTGTAATTCAGATCTTGTGTCTTTACAACAACATGTGTTTTTGTCGACATGGGGAAAGTCAGTGTAACAGTCAAGCAAAGATCACGCGATCAGGCGAACTGCTAATCAAGTGATGGAAGAGGTTGGGAATTCCTTGGGAGGCAGACAATGGAGGCAGCAGGGTGTTTTTGTGGTATCCGGAGCAGCAGGCATTGGGAAATCAAGTTCAGCTGAACAGCCACCCACACACACACACACACACACACACACTCCATTATTTGACAAACATTTGGCAAGAGAAGTACCCATCTTGATTAAAGGGTGTATGCTTTTGTGATGTATGTTTCTGCTGATGACATGTTTCTTTCCCAGTGTTGTCAGCATGTACGGACCTGTTAACTTTCCCGCTGTATGAGCTTGATTGTGTGTGTTGTGTGTGCATGTCGACTGTCTGATTAGCTGCTGTTTCTTTCAGGTGTCCCTCGTCCTCCTACTCTTTAATCAGAGCTGAGGCCCCTGTCGTGGCCGGAAGGAAACCCTGTTCCAGGAAGTGCCTGTCTGATACTGTGCAGCTGGCGTCGCTGTGGTCTCAGTGCCAATCGGTAATCTATTCATCTGAGGAAAAGGAAAACCGCCATTCCCATCCTTGGTCATTCCTAATACCAGTGACTGTAGAATCCTGTCCTGAATAGGAGGTGTGGTCTTCAGCATGTTTGTTTTGAGCTCAGTGATTGACATTTGTTGATGGATATGACAGAAATACACACTGGTTACAGTCCATGACTCAACACCCCTGCATAAAATTTTCTATGAATGTTCTCTTTTTTTAAAAAAAAAACAAGTCAAACTCAGGTTGTATCTGAAGTGCACCATGGGTCACCGGGCCCTCACACAGGCGCTGAGTGATGATGTCATACTTAGGAAACCGCCGCTGGGACAGTGGGAGGGAAAATAAGAGCTGGATTATGAAAAGAAGGGAAAAGACAGAGATTGAAGGCGACGGTTGTGATGTGAGAGAGTGTTTCTGGGCGCCGTTGCTGAGAGTGTGCAGTGCGGTTGCTGGTTGGCTCAGGGTTTTTTAATAAACAGCCTGTTGAAACATGACAGGAATATTGGGTGAAATCATGGTTGTTTTACCATGATGACTGTAGTGACTCGGTGGACCTGGGAAACAAAGCAGGATGCGGCAAGAGCACGAATGGTGGCTTCCGTAATTGTCCGTGGTGATACTTTTGGTTCCGCTGAATTTTGACAAGACAAAGACCACTTACAATTCATTAAATAAGAGCTGCGTCTTGTTTACCATTAAGGTCTTAGCATGCTTCAAACAGTGTCTAAAACCCTTTCTCCAGCACCTTTCCAATGTTGGAACTGGTGAGCTGCATCTGACAAAGTTTGCCACTTGCTGAACCTGCTTCTTGACACCACTGCAACACTGTGAACTTAGACTTAGACTTAGAGGAGAAACTGTCTAAGACTGCGTGCCATTATCTCCATTTGAACAATTATTGTATCTCGCTTTTCTCTGACAGCATGCTTTTTGCCCCTTTGAGTGTGGCCATGCGAACAGCCATAAACACTGGTGATGGTTGGATGTCACATTGCATGAACTAGTTCTTTTCAAGTTTACCCCAGCTTTTAGTGGTCCTTGTTGTTGTTGTTGAATTGTTGTGTTGGCCAAAGTGTGTTCAAATTGGAGACAATGCAAATATTTTGCCTCACTTTATTTGCATGAATTTAGCCGTTTGATTGTTTTTTGCAGTCCAAGTTTATTACAACATCTGTGCTGACTGTGTGTGCGGATTGTGTTTGTGTGACAACTCTGACTGACCTTAAACCTTACTAGAAACGTCAGTATTTTCTGTTATCTTCCTTTACGCCCCTTTCCTCTTTCTTTTTGTCTCTGTGCATTCATGTAGTAAATTCATAGACCTTGGGAAAAGCACAATTTTTCACTCAAGTTGAAACAGCTGACGTGTCTTCATTGACTGACTCACACCGCTTCTAAAATTTGCTTTCCGTTTACTCTGAACAAACCTTGAAGATCTTGAAGATTACACAACAGATTCCATAAGTCATGCAGTCATTGTCGATGTCTCAGCCATGCTAACACAACAACCATAAAAAAACAGAACAAAACAGGGTATACCAACCACACACCCCCACATGGCACTCAGTGCTTTCAAAGGCAATTTGGAGAACAGAGAGGATGCTGATGCGAGCAGAAAGCAACCTTGCCTACCCCGATCCCTCAGCAGACGTATTATGCTGCTGTTGAGGTGAAAGGTGAGAGGTTAGAGGCGAGGGGGAGGGTGCGGTGCTTGCCTCTGGATGACGGCTCTCTCCCTCATCCATACACCAGCTGCCCCTGACAGATACACACATATGCTGACATTCATGCGTAAGCACACTCTCCACATTAACCCACTCAACCTCTGTCCCCCCAAGCTCCAATCACTTCTCCCTGTTTTGAACAAAGACTTTTCACTGTTTCATGCCAGCATTATTCACCCTTTTTTCATGCAGGTGCTTCATGTCTTTGCCAGATCTGTCCTGCGGGCATGATTTGACATTTAACCAGTCTGCTTCTCTCTCTCTTTCTATGGTGGCTGACAGGTTGCAGTAAACATTGGTTTTTGTTTGAAGGAGATGCCACGCTGAATGGGATTTGAGTTGCAGCAGATAAGAGATGTTTTCAGTGCGACTGCAGGGCACCGTGGCGGTACAACTTCTAGAAAGCCGCAATGGGTGCTGAAAGACTGTGAGAGGTGCAGGCCTGCGGGGCAGATGTTAAACACACTGTGACTGAGGGGAGACAGAATAAGCGACAGGGCTACTGTCAGGGCCCGACCGCAGCGTAAAACTGAGCAGCACCTGCCATGGAGGAAGAAAGGATGAAGGGAGGAGAAAATGATATTGTTGTTTTAAAGAGAAGGAGTTCATCTTTCAAGCTCAGGCCTCAAAAGTGTGAAACATCTGCATGCTGAATCAAATCTAATCAAGCTGTGATCAAAGATCTCTTGGAAAGCAATTGCATATCTTGGGCGAAGAGGCCATGTTCCCGATTCCTTTCTCAGGGGTGTGATGTAGGTCTGAGCCGTCAAGGTGATGGAAATGAGCATAGGCGCTGATCCGTGGGCCCGATCGACACGTGTGCTGGCCCGTGAGCGCTGAGCAGATCTCCCCTTCTCCTCCTCCTTCTCTGTCATCTCTCCGTCTCTCCCATGGTTTCCTCCCATGGTTTATTATTACTGTATAATCGCTTCCATCTGCCTGTCAAGCCACCGGGTAGACTGAGATCAGGAACAAAAGACAGTATGAGCAAGAGAGAAAAAGAGGGCAGGAGGGATTTTTCTCTCCAATACAAACACATCTCCTCCCTCCCCTCTCCTCCTCTCAAAGTCCCTCGTCAGATCAAATCAAAAGATCAAAATGCTGCAGAGTCACTTTTCTCTTTCTGTCCAGGATATTATAATTCAGCATGACTTTTGGACAGCTTCATGAACAATTAGGAATTCAGCAGGTCTGGGCAAGAAAACGTGATTCAAATTAGTGCTGTATTACATTACTGTTTTCTTATGATCTCTCCTGCCATCTCACACCCTCTCAGTTTCTCTCTGAGGCCGCTTTATGTGTGTATGCATGTGTGTTTGGATGCATGGATGCACTTTCACGAATGATATGCACACATACCCAACAGGAATTTATTTATATAAGGAAGTAATTTCTAATTTGAATTCCTATAACATTGTCAGGGAAGTTTTAGCTAACAACATAAACACATAAAATCTTGTTTTGTAGTTCTACTCCCAAATCACACGTCAATGACCGGTAGCAATCAGCTGTGTTACAAACGAATACGTTTGATGTGTACATCTCGGGTCAGCAGAGGGCCGAGGGAATACTCACTCACAAACCACACAGGACCCCCAGTCCTCTGATCTCCAATCAGATTAGCCCGTTGCCCCAATTACAGCCAATCAAAGCCAATTAAATCCAATTATGACCAATTATGGATAATTAGAATGCCCCGGAGATTGATAGCTCAGAGAGATGGGGCAGCAGGCTGTCACTTTCAAGAAACCGTGACACTCATCGTTTTTTTTTTTTTTTCTTCTTTCAGGTCACTCACTCCATCTCTGTCCAAGACAGCGTTGGATCTTTTCAAAGGAAGCCTGTTGACTTCAAAAGGACTTAAGATACGACTCATGATAACAAGGCAAGTTAAAAGTATAAATAACATTGTACTACGTCTCTCGTTTGCTTGCTTGCCCATCTGTGTTCTCTCCTCCATTACATCCAAATTATGGAGGTTCCCACTGAAAACCGAAACACTGGAACACTAAAATGAATGACCACCAATCTGCTGCGTGCTTATCCGCTGCCAGTTCAAGATGGTTTTCCTTGCTTCTTTTCTAAGACGTATGACTACTTTGATTGTCAGCCATTTACCACAAAACAATCCGCTCTTTCGACAGTTGGGTATTTTGGTAATGTGGTTTGCAAAGGCCTGCTCCCCAAATTCCAGATTATTTCAAGAGTAAGGTTTTTTAAAATATCAAATGCTGAACCTGTGTATTATCTGGGCTTTTCCTATACGGTGAATGTTTTCGCAATAGTTCAAGCCCTCTCACTGGGTGCTATGGAATGTCTATGGGTTTTATTATTGTATGGCCTTGAATTTCGGGCTGCCAGGGAGTTGATGTTTGACTTGGGCTGATACAAGGTATTCAAATACATATACCCATCTTTTAGACATTGCACAGACATGGAGAATTGTGGAAAATGAAACAGGTCTTCAGTTTAAATTCAAGCCGACATACTTGAGCTCCACAGGTCCATCATGTTTGTCCGTCAAATAGCGGGGCTCCTGTCAGTCAAAAGGTCAACCTCTGACCACGTCCTGTCCTGCATTCTTGTTATCATTCACTCCACTTAAGGTAGTTATAGCATAGCCTTTCATTATCGACAATTGTTTTCCATTCCACAGAGCAATTGATGTTATCGTTTTGATTAAAATCACTGCTCAGATATTCGGCTCTAATAGCTGACAGAGAATAATGAGGCCCGTTCCAGAAAAAGTCCAGCCAAGATAAAGTGCATAAAGTGCAGAGCGTAGTCTTTTGCTGTTTTGAGCATTTTGAAGATTGAAATAATTACTACAAAATACTAACATAAAAGCTTCCTTCTGCTTCACTTAGTCAGATTTCCAAGATAGTGCCTGCAGGGTTTGCTCTTTGGATGGGAGCTGAGAAGGACTGAAATAACCTCAGCCACAAGCAAACAAAAAGCTACACAGTGACTTAACTTTGGATGAACCCCATCATTGGTGGTAAAATTATTTTGGGGGTGTTCTTTTTTACATCAGTCAGTCTTTCTCTGTATATTCCTCTTTCACACTTCTCTGTCACACATGCACTTTAACTATATTTCCTTCTTTCCCTTGGGTTATATAAGTTCATATATATGTGTGTGTGTTTGGGGTGGGGGTTTCAAAGGAAACATGGAGGATAAACAAACAGACTTGCAGAACCGTAGAGGGCTCAGCACTGATTGCCCAGCTTAGATTGACTCTGCCTTGGTTTATTTGTCTATGTCACTGAGATAAACATCACAGTAACCCTTCGACAACTCATGAGAGGATGAACGCTCTCACTGGTGAGCAGAAGCCACTCACACATGCACATGTGTACATGCTCAGATGTAAAATATACCCGCAAATACATAGGCTCTCTCTATTTTACATACACACACGTACATTCCTTCATGCCTTCCCTGGCCCCTGCGATGAAGAGACCTCTTTAAGAGCTGTCAGTCAATGCTGGTCACCATGGAAGTCACTTGAGCTCATAACAAAGACCCTTAAGAGTTTCTCACAAGGCAAAAAAGGAATGGCACACAGAGAAAAACAACAAAGAAGAAGACAGAAACAGACAGCGAGAGACTTACCGGGAGACACATCAACGCTAGCGAGGCATAGAAACTGACTGACTGACTGAGTGAGACGCCATTCAGATGAAGATGGATTGAAAGGATGTGATGGACAAATGAGACAGAAACATATTGCGATAAAGAGGTTGGGAGGCAGAGTTGGAGAAGAGTTGGCAAAGAGAAGGTAGATGGAGAGAGACGGAGAGGGGAACCAGATTTTCTTCCAGACATCCTACCAAGCCTCATTAAACACTTCTGGAAACCCTTCCCCACCAACACACACACACACACATCCCTAAAATACAGAGTCAACACACAGATATATACAGTGCACATGTACAAAACAAACTTTTGCTCCAGGTTTGCAAAGCATTTTCTGTCATTTTTAGGGTGGAGAGCCAGTGTGGGTGGTGGTGTTTGGCTGAGGTGGCAAAAAAGCCAAAGGGAGCGTGGGACAGTGGGTCAAGAGGTGAGGGGTCAGCGGGTGCAAAGGGGGTTGGGGCAATGGGCCTGTGGCTACGGGGTCATATGGGTGTGTGGGCTTCGGGCAGAGTGCCAGGCTGAAAGGCACTTGGGTGGGCTATGTGATGGGAGACAGGGGCACGGAGTGGTGGGTGGAAGTCCAGAGGGTAAGGGTGGAGGTACACACAGGAGGATTCTCTAAAGCCAACTGAGCATCAAAGTAACCCAGCCGTGTAATGTTTCCAAAATTTGATGCTCCAATAAAATCTCAGAGGAAAGCTTTGCCAACAGCTTTATAAATTTGGGTGGAACAACTTCATGTTGAGCTAAAAGTGTTTAAGAGTTTTAGGAGTGTGTCAACACAAAAGTGAGGCTTACAAGCAGGGAGGAGAGGAGAGGAGAGGAGAGGAGGAGAGGAGAAGAGAGAAGAGAAGAGAAGCTGAGCAAAAATGGCAAGAGTTGGGCACAAAGGGATTTATACCCAGAATAAACAGTTTGACATTAGGAATACCACCCTTGTAGCTAAAATCTCTCTCTCCATCTCACACACACACACACACACACAAACTGAAGTCCTTCTCACACCACCCTGTGCCTATTTTGACTCGGTTTAAACACTTTTCATCTCAGTTTTGACTGAGAGGCAGAACCGAGAGGCAGTCAAGCTGCTCCTTAAGACTTGGTGACACAGTGATACAAAACAGTGCCGAGCAGTGACAGACTGAGTGAAAGGGAGACAGAGAGGGGAGGAGGAGAGACAGTGAAAAAAAAAGAGGCCTTCAGCGGAGAAGAAAAATACCCACGGAGAAAGAGTGAAAAAGAGAGAGACTTGCTTGAAAAGAGGGTGAGAAGATGAGAGAGAGCCAAAGAGAGGCAGATGAAGGGGAGGCCAAGAAGAAGGAGGAAGGAGAAAGGAGTGAAGAACTGTGCAAAAAAGGAGAGAAAAAGAGAGTTAAAGAGATTACTTTCAGGTTCAGAGACGCTCTTTCTGGCTGCTTACTGGCTGTCACTCAGTGCCTGGCTCCTAGGGGGAGGGACGGCTGGCTCTCATTGGTGTCATTCACCTGTCAATCGGCCTGACAGGCGGACCATAGGGCCTCATGTTGTGGTGCGGAAACTGTCAGTCAGCCATGCAGCAGCTGCATATGACATCATCCAAGATCAGGTTTGGAACACGCATACACAAACTTTATGTGTGACAAAGAACATACACACATACATGTTAAATTTGGAAATTCAGACACTGGAAATAACATACCATCAACACCTTTCACTGCCCAACAACACACACGCGCACACACACACACATTCATGCTCGACTCCCTGTGGATTGTACCTCATGGCCTTGCCAATCCCCTGGCTGTCCTCCCCTCCACTTTGCTCCCCAAAAGCCCTTGTTACTGGCAGGACAACAGCCCTAGGACATCTGCACACCAGAGCACACACACAAATACACTCACACACATACATCTGCACACACGACAGCTGGACAGTTCGACAGCCAAGGAGGAAAAGCAGATTTGTGCATACATCTTGGCTGTAATTAGGCACACACACACACACACACACACACAAACGCAGAAGTAACAGTAACCCTGCTTACCTATACACACACTCACTCACTCACTCATAGAACACACACATAGCTCTCATAGAGACGGCTTGGCACCCATCTGTTTGGAGCTAATTTAACATGGTCACTAAAACAAAGGAGACAAAGGCCCGTCTTGTGAATAATGATGAAGTGACTGTCAGCTGAAAAACACTTCTGGCTCTTGAGTGTACAATTCACCCTGTCCATCTATACCGGTTCACGCAGTGCACTGCAGGATTTTGGTTGGACCTACATACATATAAACTGGTGAGATGTGAGCGGCTGTTGCAATGCGTGGGAGGAATCTGGGGCTGATTTGTAAATTAATACGTATGTGTAAATTATTGTATTCTAATGGTGGTTTGTATGTATGATATACTACAGAAAGAACACATTTACAGAACGTATGATATTGTGGGAAAAGTTGTTTCAATCCTGGTTAGCATTACCTTAATGTCACAGCTAAAGCGTGTTTGGGAACGTGCTGCCAACATTTGATTGGTACAACATTATATGCAGTACTGAAGTACCGTACTTTAGTACAATTTTAGGTACTAGTCCATTTTCTGATGCTTAATATTCTTACTTCAATACAGTTCAGGGGGAAATTTTTCTCCACTACATTTTTTCACAGCTATAGTTACTTTTCAGACTAAGATTTTACATTCAAAACATATGATTAGATTAGTTTAAAAAATATGTTAGTTGTTCAATAATTTAATAATATTACACTTAATTACTTTCACTTTTCATACTATGAAAACCACCAAGTACATTTCCTCAAGCACTGTACTTTAGCATTTTGTTGAGATATCTGTACTTTAAGTATTTACTTTTTTCTGCAACTTCATACTTAACAAAAGCAAGATTACACATACAGATCAATACATCACTAATGATGATTATCCAAAAATATAATATACACAGTGATATACCGTTCTTTATAGTACATTTTGCTGATAATATCTATGCACTTTTATGCTAGATTTTGAATGTATTGTTGTTTTCAACTGAACTTAAGGTACCAGTATTTTTTTTAAATTTATGTACATGTCATGAGATCAGGCTTGTGCACATATATGTTTATATAGCATGTGTGTGTGCAGGCATACACTGCACACACAAACAGACACAACAGATGGGGAAATGGGAACTGTTGAACCATATCATTGTGACAGCTATTATGACGGATGACTGTATCATCTTAGAGAGGAAATCCCTCTTTCTCTTTACTTGTGTCTTTAAGGTCTGATTACTCTCACTCTCTGTCTCACTGGCTTGCCTCTGATTTGGGGTCAAAAGGTGACATTTTAAAGGTTGTGAAGAAGAAAATAAAAACACTGTCATTGAGTAACAGATTTAAGACTAAATAAAGTCTAAATAAACATGCTTAGCTGATATTGCAGGAATGTAGTCCACCCGGTTTATCCTTTTATTATTTTTATCAGCTTTATAGCACTGATATAAATCTTTGACATAAATTCAACAAAAACATTTTCAAGGGCAGTTTTTCTTCATATTTTAGTTTGATTGCCTTGTGATCATCACTGATTTGAGGTCATAGTTTACTCAACTATTTATTTACACTGGTGATATTAGAGGAAAAATGTTTATTGTCTCTGTATGGCTCCACTGATCTTCAGTTTACACCAATCAAACACAGGCATGCAGACATTCTTTGCAGAGAACAGGCTGCTCTGGTGAATGTCCTCGCCTCTGTCTGTGATGTGTTGCCTGCTGACAGTTTTGTCCACTGGCGAAAGCAGCCGGGAGGCTGTTCACACACTATGACAGTCCGCAGATTCTTTGAATGCCTTGCAAGGACGCTCAGAGGATTCAGAATGGTTGCCCGGACACTGTTACTCCCAGTTACATTTCATTCGGATCACATAAGGTTATTGCTCACAAAAGGACATGCTGCTATTCATATGCTGCTATTATTGATATTATTTCTTAATGGTATGCCCTGATGTATCAGCTGAAGGAGTTCAAGGCTGATGACTGTAAATTTGTACTCTTTAGGCACTAACTGTGGTAATAAAACTGATATATGGCATGGACAAAACCAGAGATCTCTTGTAAGAACTGCTGAGTGGGAATGTTCAAGTCCAGACACAAGCAGAGTGGAGTGAGCCTTTTTCATGGCTTCTCTATTCCTTTCTTCTTCTCTTTTACTTCCCTCATTTGTTTTTTTCTCCCTGGCTCTGCAGCTTAAAGTGATGTTGTTATTCCAGATGGCTCAGTGCTATATGGAGAACAGACAAGAGGAATACTTAATTGAAAACTATGAAAATATGTCAGCATGCGGACATCATTATGGCAGCCTAGATCATTTAAGCGCCCCTAAAATTACCTCCAGGCCTCATGGAGAAAAATAATAAATGTGTGTGTGTGTGTGTGTGTGCATGCATGAAGGCTCACATGTATGCTGCTGCATCTGTACAGAACTCAGATGTGCAGATTTCAAACACATGTCTGCTTGTTTCTCAGAAACCTTGATAGCAAATCATATCTAGCGCTAACACAATTAGCTTTACATCTGGCTTAGGAGCCATAAACCTATAACAACATCGAGATAAATAAAAAAACACAAGACAAATTGTGACACACAGTCTCCAAGGCAGAAATGGTATTGAACTGAAAAAAGTGAGATATATGTTTGACATTCCTCCTCCGCTCACTGTTTTATATCACTCAGATTGGTGCAGGGGAGTGCGCCTCCATGTGGGGCTCAGTCTCTCCCTAAATCTGCCTCCGGTGGGTCCTGAAAGTGCCCCTGTGCCAAATGAGCAGCGTAAAGCATGCCCTGAGGCATGGCCCAAAACGACACCCAAACAGCAAAGCTGACAGCCCATGAGCCAACGCACTAAAACATGAGTACAGCTCAACCGTTGGGTTTTATAGCCTACAACTCCCAGTCACAAGCCCTCTAATGCCCCGTTTAACAAGCTGAAAATCCTCCATTTATTCCCCCTCCATCTCCCTTTAGGAGCTCCTCTATTACCATTTACAAACAAAGACAGGCTGAAATACACTCCGTGTAGTGGGTATATGCAAGCATAAATAGTGTTAATGCACTGGTGAGGTGCTGGAATAGACGGTGCTTTATGTATGCGTGTCTGTATGTTTACATTCATGCATGTACAATATGCATGCAACAGTGTTTTCAAAAGAATTTTACCCTTGACAAGGAGGAAAATCTTCTCATACAACAGTTCAATTTTGTATCTATGTGGATACACTGATGAGGTGTGGGAGATGGAGTAGGAAATTGAGGGAGAAGAAGAGCAAAGTAAAGAGATAGCACTGTGAGGTTGAGAGGTCCAGGGAGGATGGGGTCACTCTCTCTGCTCTCCCATCATGCACACACCAGATTGGATGAAGTCTTCATCAGTGTTACACTCCACCAGTCACAGTCTTGTGAAACCAGCACCGTGTCCCCAGCACACACACCCCTCCTCCACCGCCAACAATGGTGTCACTCATGGGGGCCAAAGAGACACAGGGAGTGCTCCATCATGGGTATTAGCTATGGGGATCAGTTGCTTTAAATAAGAGAGGAGGGGAGTGCTTTTGCAGCCGATCATGTAACAACTGCAAATGAATACCTTTGAAGTTTTGTCTCTATTTATTAAATGTATTTCCCTTTCAATTGGTCTCTAAGGACAGTAATGTAGCCGCACAGGCAGGGAAAATACTTTGGATTATGCAGGCTTGTAAAACATCCTTCCCAATTTTTATGCATTTAAATCATCTCCAGGTACATATTATAATTTTGTTTCATTTTCATCATAGGTTTCACCACGTTCTATGGAAGTGGGAAGCATTCTTTCCACTTCATTTCATTTTACAACACACACTGTGGGGTCCTGTTTTACCATCTCTGGGAGAAGAAATTAAATCAATTTTGAACGCACGACACAAAATGGCAATGAAAGCCCTGCATTAAGCAGATCTGGCTGGCTGGTTATATTTTCCAATGAGGTTTTGTTTGCTTGTTTGTTTTGCTATGTTTCCACCCTGAAATACAGGGATTGGAAACATGCAAACTATACTGTCTCAGTGGCCTAACGAACTAGCGGTCTTGGAGTAGGGAACATGCTCTGCGAGCCAAATTGTTTTTCCCTCATAACACCATCTGTTTTCTCCTAGTCAAGCATGGCAAATAGGGGTCATCACCATTAATATGCGTTCCTGCTAAATCCCGCTCCACAATCACCACGTAAGTCCTGGTCCATTTACGGCTATGTGAATTTATCAACAGTAAGTTTAACTCACTGTATTCCAAACTTTCCCTTTGAATTTTCAAACAGGTTCTCATAGGAAAAAGTGTCATTAGAGGTGAAGAGGTATGGAAAGATGACCCAAATGCAAGTAATAAAATTTCAATTCTCAGAGGTATGAGAAATACAAATTCCTTCACAAATTTTAAGGGTGTCCAGCAACCCAAAGCTCAGATCAGATTAGCCGTGCTGATCTTGACCAATACACCTTCCATCTATTTTCTTTGAACATGTGTTTATAGCTATGGGAGGACATGTTTATGTTCATCGCCGTGACAGGACCAGAATCCTCAAGAGTGCTATGATGTGGACAGGAAACTCTGAATCTCTCTCCCTCACAAACATCGTACACATTTTCCCTCTCCTCACCCAGTTCTCTAAAATAACAGCTTTGACACGATCTGTGCTGGGCTGCCGGTAACTTGAGAGCAGGCTGCTAGAACGTGGAGCGCTGAGGAATCCCGTGGCTGTGAAAGAGATGCAGTCAGAGACCCACACACTGAGGCGGGTAGAAATCGATGGAATGGATGATATAGGGGGCCCACACAGAACCAACTGGGCCTGGGCCCCTGGTGAGAAAGATCCCAGGCCATCTGGATAGGGTAGGGGCCAAGGAGGCTGACAGGGGAGCCCAATGTTTGGGTGTTTGTGCCACAGCAAAGCGGAGCATTCACCTCATGTCTCTTACAGTGGAGATGGAGTGGACCTGGGATTTCTGACGGTAGTGGTGGTAGTGGGGCATAGCACAAGCACGCACATGCACACACAAAATCCTACTCGCTTCTTATGGTCACAGAAGTGCAGTCAGGCCTCTGTAAACATCTGTCAGCCATTGACTCCCTCGTCCACCCCTCCCTCCCCAGACCCAAGCAATTCAGTGTGCCCTTTGACCTTCAGCTGAAGAAAGAGCAACTGTGACTTTCTGCCAAAAACTAGCAAAGAGTTCAGTTCATTGACGACTACCTCAAAAGGGGAGACTGATTTAGTTGCATGTCTGTATATGGATAAATCAGTGTTAACAGCAAAGACTTTTTCTCATGGTTCACAGTCCAGTGCAAGTAGACTTAAGAAAGTACAGCTGTATATTAGTGATTACAGCAGAATGTGGCAAAGTGGAAAGCCCTTAGGTTATTTAGTCTTTGAAAGGGTTTGAATACTTGGAATACAAGCAAAAAATGCCAAATTTAACGCCACAACTGTGCTAATTATCAGTTAAAAGACTTGTAATTGTTTTTGCCAGCAAGGAAATTCAAGCTGTTGCATATAATAGACAGAATATTATTTTTGAATCGTACAAGATTTTGCTCTTGATTTCTGTTTAGTTAACCAGTCAGTTTAACTAATAAGATTTGTCTGTGGTTTGGACAGTCGAGGGTCTGATCTACTGTCATCTCAGCCACTCTGTCTCCCCCGGGATCCAGACCAGCACCGTAGACCCGTGGACACAGACCAGAGCCCTCATCAGCTCTCCCACTCCTGCTTTTCTGGGGCTTCAGGTTTCCCCTCCATTCCCTCCCTGCCCTTTCTGCTTCCAGCAGCCCCCGCAAGCCTCCCTCCCCACATCAATTACAGCCTATCCCCTGTAGCGCTGGGCCCCTCCCTCTGTGACCCCAGGGGTTACCAAGTCAGGGAGGTCAGAGGTCATTCTCCCTGCAGCTACCCCAGGCATCTCTCAGAAGTTTCCGGCTCTGTGTCTGAAGCCCTGCGGCCCTGCAGAGCGACACCCACACGACCCTCTGGCAGCTAGGGAAGACAGGGATCCCCCCCATTCCAGTCAACCATGGTCTGTTCCCTCAGTCATGTCGCAAGAATTATTTTCACATGCAGTTTTGCATTAGGTAGATATGTTTTGGGTTCTTTTTACCAAATGACTCATGGTCACACATAATATCATTTTTGCTTGTTTGTGAAGAAAGCAAAATATCATACTAAAAACATAACATGCTTCATAATGCAGTAATGGAAGTAGTAATCAGATCCTTTACTTGTGTAAAAGTAATGCAATACTCAATTACAAGTAAAAGTATGTAGGTAAAAAAAAGGATGTAAAATGTAGGCCATTTATTTATGTTGAATGGCCACTTTCAGAATGTTAAATTATTGGAGGATAATTAGTATTCATGCATCAACATGTACGTAATGTTTAAATGTTGTAGTAGGCCAAGCTGGAGCTGATTTTAATTACGTTATATAGTGGTTTGTGTATACATCAAATGGAAATACCCAAGTAAAGTACCTCAACACTGTAGTTAAATACAGTACTTGAGTGCATGTACTTAGTTACTTTCCACCACTGCCCTAATGTGATCTCTTTACTGTTCCTCTGTAGTCTCCAAAAAGGCAGCATCTTGTACCTTTTTCTCTGTTACTGTCCAAACAGGAGTTTATTGTGTCATTTTGTGTCTGACTTATATCATCTTGCAACCATGTTGGAAAAAACTTAACATGTCATCATGTATTCAGTGTGTATTCATGTCTGAGAGTATTTATGTCTGACATGATAAACAGACATATTTTAGTTTTATCTTGCAAAAAACATAAGGTTTTAAAGTTACAGAAGCCAACTGCTATGTTTTGACTGAACAACTATGATATAAATATGGAAAAAGTGAGCATGTGCAGATCATGGAAATCAATGACTGATGGGATGAAAGGATTTACACACATCAATTTACTGCAAAATGCTGGAATATCTCAGGTAATTTCTTCAGAATAATGCAAATACAGATAACTGTATAGCTTTCACAATAACTTTCCTGTGAGAGGAATATGAATGCTCAGTACAGAGTGTATACATACTGTAAACTTTAAAATGCACTTTAAATCTCTTTAAATTTCCTCTTAATTTGACAAAAGATATCGATAAAGGACTTCAGGCAGCGACAAATAAGCTTTTGAAATCTATTGCACTGATTCAATGGTAAATCTCATAGCGTGTGGTCAGCAATGGGAGGATGTAACATACAGTCAACCAGGTTAAACAGCAAGTCGATGACTCAGGTCGTGTCGTTGACCGCAGAGTTTTAACGGGGAAATCAGCCTCACAGAGCAGAACTGTATTTCTGTCATAGTACCCAGACCTCGCAGTGTCAATACCAGACACATTATCTCTAATGGGAGAGTCTGGGGTGGAGGGAAGAGGAGACAGGGAAAGAGAGAGAGAGACAGAGAGACACAGAGAGTGCACAGGGACGATATCTCTATTGATTAACAGGAAGAGGACCTCCACTCCACCCTCTCCTGTCCAGACATATGGGGTAATAAGGACCACTCTTCTCCACTGCCACCCCCCCCCCAACCTTCTCTTCTCTCCTCTCTTCTCCCTTCACCCCAGCTAGAAAGCCTTTTAATCAGCCCCCGGGGGAGTACATGGATATGATATGGGAGAAAAAAGAGGGAAAGAAAGAGGGAGGAAAGGGAGACAGGGTGAGAGGAATCCATTAGTGAAGCAGACACAATAGCTGCAGGAACAGAGCAGATACAGAGAGGTTTCCCTCAAACACAGAAAAAGGCATGACAGCGCTGAAAACACACCCTGTATGTATTAATACATACTGTCTTCTTTGGAGTTACACATAATGATCATTTCTGAGGAAATACTTAAAGGATAGGTTCAGTCAGGTGCCCATATGAACACTAAGAGGTTTCCCTTGCTTTAATCATTCCTTCTGTTCACACTGACCATTAAAAGATCCCCATCAAATGCACTTTCAATGTAAGTGATGGGGGCCAAAATCCACAGTGTGTCCACACAGTCATTTTGTGTAAAAATGTATTTTAAAGTTGATTTGAAGCTTATATGAGGCTTCAGCAGTCTGAGTTAGTCATATCAAGTGCATATCTGACACATTTACAGTCTTTTTAGCATCAAATTCTCTCTTTGTGTTTCCTTGGACAGCGTTTCCCTATTGAGCTGTGGTAGAAGTATAGTAACAAAAAAAAGGACCGTTGGCTCTAAAAAGACTGTAACATTGAAAGATATCTACTTGATTCGACTCATTTGGACAGCTGAGGCTTCATATTAGCTTCAAATAAAGTTTTAAATACATTTTTGCACAGAAGGAGGACTGTGGACTTTGTGCCCCATCACTTATATTGCAAGTGCATTATAAGAGATCTTCTAATGGCCAGTATGAGCAGGAGGAATGATTGTGGCAAGAAAAACCTATTTCAGTGTTCTTTTGGGTACCTGTATATTGTTTTAAGCCAGAATTGAAAAACTGTGAACCCGTCCTTTAAGGCACCGCAGCCAGTGTTATATATAAGTGCGAGTGCACGTACAAGTCTGAGCTGATATTGTTCCAAAGTTACCAGGTCACATCATACAGGCCTGTTTTTCTTCAGCCAGGGCCATTTTCCTCTGTTTATGTAGGGCCTTTCTGTTTTCTTTTCCAAGGAGAAGGCTG
Source organism: Thunnus maccoyii (assembly GCF_910596095.1). Classification (NCBI taxonomy): domain Eukaryota; kingdom Metazoa; phylum Chordata; class Actinopteri; order Scombriformes; family Scombridae; genus Thunnus; species Thunnus maccoyii. Next base: position 20,460,443 of record NC_056547.1, read on the forward strand.
CCAATCTCAGCAAGCCAGACCAACTTTATCAAGGCAGCCATCTCAGACTCTGACATCAAATCCACGACTGCTTCTCAGGCTGCAAAAAAAAAGAAGAAAAAAGAAACTTGTCAGCGCCTCGCCCCACTGCTGGCCCCTCAGCCTCTGGACTCTTGAGAGATGGGGTGAGGAGAGAGTGAGGAAGGGATCCAAAACATCTAAATGTTGCTGAAGGAGAGTTGAATTTTAAATTTTGAGTGAGATGTTATTGGTCATTATTATGTCTCTATTCAGTTAAACAGCACAGAGCCTTCAGGCGCTGCAACATGAGCACAGGTTTCATTTGTGAGAACTGATTATCCTTCAGATCAAGACTCATCATAGACCTTGTAGTCCACAAAACTTGGACAGTAGCGCCCCCATGTGGCCAAGGCGGCACTAGCAGTTTTTTGGTAAAAAGTATCACGTTACTGACTGAAATGAGAATGAAAGTTGGAAGTTATTGTGTCTTACATGGTTTAGCGTGGTAATAAAACAGCAGTCCTATATTACTGTCAATAGAGGACGTATCGCTGCTGATGGAATAAAGCAGAAACACTGCTAAGTGGGCTAACACAAAGCAGTCAGTTTCCTGCAGACCAGTGGGACATATTATGTAGAAAAGTCTGCTGAGTCCATCAGCATTAAAACAAAACCTGTATTGAAAAGGAAAAGAAATAAAGCTATGACAAACTCGAGTCTATTTTTTAACTCAATTTGCAGAGTACTAGCCTGATGTAAAAATTGTTTCCATATGTCTCCACTGCGGGGCGCCACAGAGTCTGCCAAGAACGGCTATTGCATATTTTTTATAAGTGGTTCAAATTTTGTGATTGGCTGGCGCGTTGGAGTGGTGAACCAATAGGATGTAAGGATCTTGACTCTTGTGTTTGATTGGCTAAACACGGATGTCAATCAAGCAGCGACGGGGTCTTGGAGGCAGAGAGCGGCCAGTCTGTTGTTTTGCTCTCTGGAGGACAGAGCTCCGCTGCTGAACCCATTCAGTCTCTCTCTCTCTCTCTCTCTCTCTCTCTCTCTCTCTGTTTCTCTGTCCCTCTCTTTCTCTCTCTCCCTCTCTCTCTCTCTCTCTCTCACACACACACACACAAACACACACAGCTGCAGAGCACAGACACAAGACAATTAGCCAACACTAAATTAAATACAATAATGAAATCAGACTAAAATATTTATATATTTTTAAATCAAGTATATTTAAATTAATAGATTTTAATAAATTATATTTTAGGGTATATTTAATTATGGTGAAACGTTACTATTACGTTATAGCTCCCCATAAAAAGCCTAATTATTGACCGGGATTTAGAGAAAAAAATTTATCTAATACTTACAAAAAAAACAAACAAAAAAAACTACAAAAAACAAATAACCGAAATAACAGTGATTGTTTTAAATATTCAAAAAATTTTAATACTTTCCATTAATAACTTTTATCATAGTGGGCGTATTTTTATTTGCCTCTTTACACTAATTAAGAAATACATGTTTATTCTAAAATGTATCAAAACTGTAATTGTTTTACTATTGACACCTAACTGTATAATTTTATTTTAACATATAATTCTGAATAAGCTTAATATAATTATTTTTATTACAAAAATATTTTTCAATAATTATGCTTTTTTTTAAAAAAAAATCTCAAATATAATACAAGTCCTGCAAACTCATAAGTGATTAAAAAGGACTAAATTTAGAGCAATCAGCTGTCTATTTTGCTAATTTAATCATCTCACTTTAAAATATTTAAGGCTAGTAATGGCATAACTATGTTTAGGAAATCAGGTAGGCTAATATGACCACGCTCAAAATGATTGAAGTGGAACTGGGATAAATGTTTCTCTGCTTCAAAAGTCTAATAATATTTTTTAAAATCTAGGTTAAAAGATTACTATGGGTCTATGAGACCGTCAAATTTGGATTGTTGCACTCAGCATAACCTAAAATCGGACCTGATGTCAGTGTAAAAAAAGGGGAAAAAAAGAGACTTCCAACCCGAGTTTAAACTATAATTCTTGAAGTAAACACAGAAAATACCGAAAAAATAGTCCCTAGGAAGTCACCTCGATTTCCCCCAGGTTTCCCGTGAGTCTTTGCGGGACCCAAACTTGTGGGCATGCGCGCTAGTCCCACATACGTCACGTATACCTCCGCCAATCAGCTCCGTCGTCAGAGAAGCACGTGGGAGTGATTTAAGAGCTCTCCCCCAATAAATCTGTCAGAACTTCGCAAAGTTGATTTAAATGTGTTTCACATCGTTATGAAAATACTTGTGGATTAATCAAGTGACTGCACGCTGGCGTCAGATCAGATGGAGTAGATTACTCTTCACACCTTTGGAGCGTTTAGACTCTGGATTTGTCGGGCCACCAAGTCGATGTGTAAAGCTTTGCATGAGGCGGACCGTAAACATCGCTTGTTATTTTCAGGTTTTTTTTATTATTATTATTATAGCTTTGCAAAGCTCAGATGCATAAACAGATTAGCACGTTATTACACAACACTTCTTCTGCTGATGGACTATACGATTATCAAATAAGCCATTTCCACTAACAGTAGCCCATTGTGTGACTGTTACATTGTTGCAGTAGGTGTAACAATGTAACAGTCACTGTTTCAGCTGTACCCTAAATGAAGTGTGATTAGCCAGAGCCTCTCAGAAAGACCCCGCAGCCACGCTTGGCTTGTCTGCACTAGACGTGCACACACTCTGCAGAAAGACTCGACAGTCTGCTGCTCAGACTGTCAAGCTGACAGAGACAGTGTGTGTTGAACTTGTTGTCGTGAGGAACCAGGCATGCATTAGCCACTAATTATTGTTCCTGTAATTGAATGGGATTTTTCTAGACTTCCTTGTGGTGCAATGGCACATAAATGTCTGTCTTTGTAAACTGTTTCCAAAAGGCTTACAGTGGATTTTTATTTCACCGAAAAGCTTAATTACAGCATCAAATTTTAAATAGGTTATACAGTACAGAAACCCAGAGGAAATGTTTTCATCCAATTGGGAATCAACACCGTATTCTCACTTCGTATTTATGGGGTGAAGTAATGCCAGAGTCTTGATAGACGTTTTTTTGTTTTGTCTTGTTTGTTTGTTTATTTGTCTTAGAGGCTATTCACATATTATATGCCAAGAGAACTATACCTACTATATATATTTACTCAGTTAGTTTTCATTTGATTTATTCATAATTTTCATTTTATCATTATTTTATCAACTGGTGATTATAACTCATTAGGCTGTTATATGCAACAAAAGAAACAGCCTGACTAACGTGGAAAGGTCATAAAATTAATGAACATCTTTTTATTGCTAAATTCTTTTTACAAGTCTACAAAGCTCAAGTTATGTTTTTGCAATGATTGTGTTGATTTAGTGGAAAAACTCTTTTCTATCTATTATTGTTACCATTATTCGACAGCAGGTGTCACAATTGAGCCAGATCACTGACACTGTTCTGAGTATCACCAAAGTCCAGCTGGAGGGACTTTGGAGCCTGTAGCCAGTCCTGGTTCCTCTGACTGTATAAATCAACCATTAAGACAGGAATTCAGTAGAAATTTCAAATAGATTTGTTTAACGATAGTCCACAACACATACACAGTAGTGAAAGGTAACTAAATAAATCTACTCAGTTGGAGGCCTACTTAATTTTTACGTTCTTGTACTTTATGTCTATACTTTGCTATACTTTATACTCCATTAAAATGATCTGACAGCTACTTGTTTGTTACTTTGCATGTTAAGATTTCACATAGAAAACATGTGATCAGTATATAAAATGTAAATTATTGTGATAGATTCAACAATCCAACAAACTATGTAAAAAAGTAACTCCACCTCAATCAGCTTCAATATTTAAAAGGTGCTTACTATGAATAAACAATAATACATACAGACACATACAACACACATAACAATAAACTGAAATGTGTCATTCTGCATAGAGTTTTACTTGTGATAAGTACATTTTTGTGCTAAGCATGTTTTCTGTTTTTACTACTGTACTTGTATATTACTAAAATTTAGAATTTAGAATTATTTGAATGAGTTTTCATAAATTGTATTGCAAGATTTACTACATACATTATATGTATTATTAATATTTTTCCCTCCACTGGATGTTGAGTATACATGCATTTCACTATTTTCCTGCACAATAAATGTTTTCTAAAGGTGCAGTGAGTGTCTGTGTTTAATTTGATATGTCTGCTGGCTCTGTTCTTTTGATTTACTTAAGGTTGTCCCTATTTAGACCATTAACATAGATAAAGCCTGCACAGTCCTTGATTGACTAGATACTGTATAAGCAAACAAGTGTTATTGTGTGGAGACATAGACCCGTTATTCATAAGCACTAGATTATGCTCAAGATCTTGGAGAAGGACAGACTTAGCTCCTCCAAAGCAATGCTTTTGTCTAACCTTAATCATTTGTTTTGTGCACATGGTTATGTACTGTATTTACTGGGACCATGTACATTCTTAAACATAAATGTTAACATTTGATGTACCGCACCAGAGTTAGCTTAAAGCTAATTTTCATCTGCAGTCCCTTACAAAAAAAACATGTAACAGCACAATAACAAACAGTACAAAGCAAAAAACACACAGGGCACATTATTCAAAATTCAAAGCTACATACAATAGCACATCACATATATCCACAATGTTAAATAGAAATTAATAATGTAAGCTTGTCAAATTAAAAGCAAGACAATTTGGGTTCATTAGAAGACCATGAGATGAAATTTAGATTCAGTGGTTACAGAGCTGAGTAGTTTTTAGCAGAGTAAAGTGTGAGTTATGATTATTTAAAATTTTAAATAATCATGAACAGGACATAGAGAAATATACCATGCAGAGCTTTCCATCCCTTACACCAGGGTGAGTTTGTGCCTCAGTTGGAAGTTAATATGCAGGACCCTGTATAGTATCTATTAATCTTACTCTGGAGGGGAAAACTCAAAAAGTTGTAAGGGGCAACTTCATGTTCTTTCACAAGTTTCAGGGTGAAGGAAAATGTACACTATGAGCAATGTGGACAATGAGGAGTTATTATAATTAATCCAGTATAAATGTATCCAAAACTATCGTTCTGATTAACATTATGATTCAGACTAGATGGACAGCATCCTGGACTATAAAACTACTGACAAGACCAACCTTGAAATATCCAAATGGTTATTTCACAGCTAAGGATAAGTTGACCTCATAGCATTACCAACAACATTTATCAGTCTGAATGACTGCTTTTTAATCTGAGAGGGACTAATTTTCAAATCATATTTAAAAACGTATATTTTTGTGTTTAATCTTATAGGGTGTTCAACCGTAGACCCATAGTAAGGAATGCACAAATCCTATTCTAGGATTTAACTGTTAAGCTGTTAACTGGTAAAAGTTTCCCCTCTTTCCATACTATTCCAATATCAAGAGCAGTGGTGGAAAAAGTATTCCTTAAATAAAAACTAGCAATATACAATATAAATGTACTCTGTTATAGGTAAAAAATGCACTTAAATATGTGATTATGTAGAATGGCCCTTTTTAGAGTGTTATATTATTATATAATATATAATTGGATTATTATTACTGATGCTGTGTAAGGAGCATTTCATTTCATTTTCATGTTGAAATTGGTAGAGGTGGAGCTTATTTCAACTATTTTACAGTGCCGGGTAGTTTAATCTATAACAATGCACAGGCTATAACCTAATATGATTTGAAAGAATATGTAATCTGAAACATAACTAGGCCATGTAGCTGTTAAAAATATATAGTGTAGAAAAAGTATAAAATTTCCCCTCTGAGATGTAGTGAAGTGGGAGTTGAAAGTAGCATAAAATGGAAATACTCAAATATAGTGCAAATATCTACACATTTTTAGGCCTACTTAATTAGCCTACGGAGGCCTACTTGATTAATAAAGAATAAACTGATTTGTTTTAGATGGTGTTTTGAAGACATTCCCTCTTTGTTGTTTGGAGTCATAGTAGACAAGTTCAAACTGTAATTCAGATACTGACCTGTAGGCCAAACATGGGACAAATGCAGGTCAGTAGCACAAACATCCCGGAACTGCAACCTAATTAAGGCTGCTGAGAAATCCCTTTGGAATCAATAACCTGTTGGATGCACGATATTAAAAGGTCAAAGAAAACTATGATGTATATGTTTCTGACGTGATATCAGTGAGATCAGTGTAATTTCTGGTGTTTTCGTGTAAATAATGTGTGTAGTTATATTTAGGGTGGGCACTGGCAGCCGTTACCACCCTTTTCTTGCTCTCATTGGTCAAAAATATAACTGTCATTCCTATTGTCCAATCACATGTTGTTGCGGTGAAAGCTGTGAGCCAATCGGTATGAGTTATGCAAATCCTGAAGTGAAGTTCCCTCAGTAGCAGCACTCTACTGTGACAGCATTTAGCTTGACCGATATTTCATTTTCTGTTTAATTAGCAAAGTTAGGGAGGTTCTGATAGCCATATATCACGGAGGAACCACTTCTCCACTGAAAGGGATTGAAAGACGGCGTTTTCGCTATGTTCGTACCAAGAGGTTCCCGTTAACTGGTAATTAAAGCTGGTAGCTAACAGCTAGCATAACGTTAGCTATCCAACGATTTCGCCGGTACAGGCGGACCTCTTTGTCTGACAGGGGAAGGCGTGCTCTTTTGTTAGGCTTTTTCCCTTTGTCCATTCGGGAAAGAGGAACTGTTAAGTCAGGATTTCGCAATTAACTGCAGTTCTAAACGTGTTTAGAAAATGCAAATCGCGAAAAAATACTTCACAGAAGGCCTGATTCAGTTGACGATCTTGCTCAGTTTGATTGGAGTTCGTGTGGATCTCGACAGCTACTTAAGCGGCTACTATACGCCTCTGATAGAGATTAACTTGGGTCCTAGCTCAGCCTACACCCAGACACCCTTTCATAATTTGAGAGACACTCTTGACGGATACAGCGTGCACCCAAAATGTCCCGAGTTGGACTATTTCTTCGCAAGTCGCCGGCTACTAGACGAAGTGAGGACTCTTGGTTCCCCGCGGTTCCCCACACAGTTGAACGCGTGGCTGGTGCACCAAGTATCTGCAACTGACAAGGCTGACTGTGGGCATCCCTCAACCAGCAACAACAGCACTGACACCAACTCGGGGCTGGAAAGCTCCGGGTACGAAGCCAGTGATGACAGTGACCACCTGCTTGACAGTGGCCCAGAGCTGTGCCAAACAATCCCCCAAGTCGGACAAGGGCCTTGTAGCGTTGGAGCCTGCGGGTTTCTGAAAGAGGCAAGTGTGTGTATGTGTGTGTAATTTAACATAATTTTAAGCAGACTTTGCGGCTAACTAAGCAGTGTGATCAGGAAAGTTGCTTGTCCAGCTGAAATAGTTAATGAACTAGTGTTAAAACTTCCTCAATGGTTAAATGAACAGACAATGCTATCGTTAGCTAACTAGCAGCACTAACCGATGTTACACAAGAATGGGTTCCCATTCAACAAGTTATTTATTATGCTGTAACATTTCCTGGTGCACTATTTAACGGGCCAAAACAATGTGATAACGTATCTTGTAATATACTCTCACTTTCACTTTGTATGTCTCTACTGGGCCTGTGTCCCAAAATGCAATATGGTGATTAAGTTTGGCAATGCTTGTCTAGTTAGTTTAGAGGTGTTATATTCATATATGGGCAATTTGATAAGTCAATTTAAACAACACTGAACTGGTCTAGTTAAATAGCTGTCTAATCCATACAATCAGGTACATGTCATGTACAGCATCACATTTGTTTGATGTACAGTATTCAGCCAACTGTCTGCTGCACCTGTCACCCTTCTTGTCTCATTAAGCCCTCTCTGAATAGTTAGGACAATAGAATTAACTTCACAAATAACACTCTAATAGGACCAAGGTATTGGGTGACCACACAGTTGTAAAACCACCATTTGCCTAGAAGTATGGGTTTACTCACACGCTGTTGTTGTTGAAACCTTTCATAAAGACATAAAGTTGGGTCCAAAAGTCTGAGACCACTAGACCACTAAAGTGGTCTCAGACTTTGGACCCCACTGTATGTTTTATCATATTCAGTGTAGCTGTCACCTGTAACCTGTGACTGTCATCATGTGTAATAAGACTGCAATCACAAGCAAACTTTTATATTCATTTCTTCAAAGTGAGTGATCCAGTCTTTCTAGCTCAGGCTAGAAACAGCTGCCTGGTGGATGTTATGTCCTGAGGGCAGTTGATGTCGCCAATTGTGTAACTATATCCCCTTTCTTCAGACTTAACCACCAGCTGTGGGCCTTGAGAGCTGGAGAAGTGAGGCTTAGACCCACACCCTGTTTGCTTACACAAAAGCGGTGGTCCATACTTGAATGCTGCCTCCTCCCAGGGTTCTTGTTCACATGGATAATGTGATGTTGACACATCTTTTATTCTTCACCCTCTCTTTTGTGTAAATAAGTAATAGCTTTACTGTTTGTAGGGCAAGATGTTGTGGTTTTTGGAAATGTGATGTTGCAAGGGAGAGCACTACAGCTGTCATATTTGAAAGTAACAATCAGTAATGATCTCCATTGATGTTGCCATTTCAAGCTGGAAAAGCCACTCCAGAAGAAGTTGACATGCTCAGACAGAACTGGGTTGGTGCAGAGTACATTTTGTCATATTTTTGCCTCTAGCATTAACGTAAAAACAGATAAAGCAATCATTTCCCTTTCAGAACAAGTGAGGATCTGCAAGGGTGACCTTTATATCTGCTATCCCCTTTCATCATTTAGGCATGGAAACTCATTTTTTGCTTCTGTGTGGAGATATCAAGAATGTAACTGGCAGACAGCTGGTAACCTACATTATTGCTGTACTTCTGTATCTGAAGTGTCTTACAACAACCATATGGATTATATAATCCCTAAGGGTTATTAGTTTTACTGTTATCATATGCACCAGCTCACAGATTTCTAATGTGTCCCAAACGGCCCTGACCACAGTTGGCAGGATGATAAAAACAGTTGAATGTTGACCCAAATCAGTTCACTGGGTTTTTTTTCCTTCTAGACTTAGGACAACTGCTTATTAAAACAAACATTTTCTCTGTCAGAACAAAACAGAAATGTAACAGTCTTTAAGGTCTTTGGATATTTGCTAACACACTTACTGTTTTTCTTTTTCCCCCTTCTTCTATTTTAAATCGTTTTACAATCTTACCCGCTTACCAATTTTTCCCTTTCTCACCATCTGTCTGTCTTTGCCTAACCAGGACAATGATGTTAAAGTTAAAGAGGAGGAGGAACCCGCTCCACTCACTCAGCTGGCTCACAGTTCCACACTGGAACAAGAGGTATGATCATGGTTGGTCACAGTTGTCTTCAATTATTGCTGTCTATTATTGAATGTGTTGCCAATTGCATCATTGTCTGATTCTTTTTTTCCTTTTTTTTTCTTTTTTTCTTGTACGCACCAGAATGTTGTGCAGTTTATCACAAAACATCTCACATTTTCATGAAATTTACAGTCACGTGACTTATGAAAATTATGTTGTATCTATTTTAACCAGAAAATCTCTTTCTCACATGACTTTACTCAATGTGCACCATTCTGATGACAGTGCTGTTTGGTAATACCATGCAAAATTTGGGATGGTGAAGCACAGTAATGATTGTATGTCTCACAAGGAACCACTTGACTTTCAGTTCCTTTTCCTAAAAATTTGTATAAATAGTATTATTGAATTTTAATAGTGTTCATTCTTTATTTTTATGTCATCTCTAATCTTATACGTTGAATTAAACTCAGACACAAAAGCTTGAATTTACTCTCGAGTCATAAATATGGCAATAAAACATACCACTTACTGTGTTAATGCTACATTCTGTGAATTTTTGTCTATTTTAGAGCCTGCTTGAGGGCATCACTACACTGTCTGATCCAGTACGCCTCCCTCCTCCTACCACTGATATTGACCAGCATTGGAGCCATTTACTCTCGCTGTCTGTCACTGACCTCGAAGTAAGTTGCTTGTGTTTATTTCAGATGCCTGATAATAACTTTCACACAAGGCTGAATATCTGCTTGTTGACAGTAGTTCAGACATATGAGCTAGGAACTATTAGTATGTTAAAACAGGGAGTGTTAGTGCCCCATGATGGTCTACTGTATATGCTACATGGAGTAAGCTAAAATGTATGTCTTGTGTGTAGGAGTTGGATTCCCTTGTTACTGAGCGTCTGTCAGACCTCGACACGGACATCACCAGCGCCATTAGCCAAGATGTCAGTTTGCATGATGCCATGGTAACCAGTGCTGGAGCCTTTGGTGTGACATCGGAGAGAGCTGACGGCAGGCCAGTCAGCCAACAGCAAAGGACCCTATTTCGACTGGAATCCACTGGCTCCTCACAATCAGATGCTTCACCAGGGATGGCCATGGGCCTGGCTGCACTCCCCTTTGCCTCAGTGTGTAATTTAACTAGCAATGTGTCATCGCAAAGCGCACTGGGTGGCAGCCTAGATGAGGCAGTCTTTGACGAGATCAATCAACTGGGTTTGGAGGGCTTGGACACCATGGATACCCAGCTGTTGGGCTGTTTGGAGAGCATAGACCCACAGGTCCTCGAGGACTTGGACTCAGACTCCGGTCTCTCCTTGGAGAGCAGCTCTGGAGGTCCAGTCTCCCCAGGTTGGTTCATATATCAATAAAAGTACTTGAGGATTAAATGTCTTTTATAAACCTGACTTGTGGAGTCAAGAAATTGTTGGTGTGTGTATGTATATTAATAAAATAATTAACTCTTCACTCATCCAGGTTCATCCGAGATGTCATCATCATCCAGTTCATACTGTGAAGATGAGTGTGGAGCTACAGGCTACAGCAGCGAGGTGGATTCAGTCCCCTCTAAAGGCATCATGGACTACACCACAACATGGTCGCCTGTGGATCTGAGTGAGAGTGTATGGCATGACCACAGCTACTCATCTCCTGCATTTTTCAACCAGCCATCAGTAACACTTCCCCATAAAGGCATCAAAGAGGAACCTCTCAGCGATGATGATGGTTCATCAAGTTTAGAAGAGCGGGAGCTGAGTCGAGATGAGCTGCGCGCCCGTGCTTTGTGCATCCCGTTCTCTGTCCTACAGATTGTCAACATGCCTGTGGAGGAGTTTCTGGAGGTCCTTGACGGTCACGGCTTCTCCCCTGAACAGGTGACACTCCTGAGGGACATCCGCAGGCGGGGGAAGAACAAACTGGCAGCACAAAACTGCCGCAAGCGCAAACTAGACGCCATCACTGGGCTCCAGGAGGAGGTGGAAAGGCTGCAAGCTCAGAGAGACAGGTTACTGAGGGAGAAACAGCTTACAGCCAAAACAATGGGTGCTGTGGGCCAGCAGATAGAGCAGCTCACCAGAGACGTCCTGGCCCGGCTGAGGGATGATTCAGGACAGCCCCTAAACCCAGAAAGATTCACCCTGCAGTGCGGGGCTAATGGGAGGGTCGTAGTTCAGCCTGTGAGAAGGCCCGCTGTCTCCACATCAACTGGCAACAAAACGGACAAGAGGAAGAAGGAAAAAAAGCAATGATGCAGTATTGCCAGCGAAGACTTAAGCTTTTAGGTTTTTGGATATTTCTGAACTTTCTTGCCTGACTCTGGTTTTGGGATCTCCGCTTTTGTTAAAGTGTGTGTGTGGATTCACCGCTGTTGGGAGCCTAAAACAGCAAAAGCTGCAAAAAACAAAAACAAACACAAAAAAAAAAAGAAACTCGAACATGAATAAATAAAAATTCTCTGTAAATAAAAATTCTCATGGGAACAATGTAGCTTACACACTGGACATCCTTTGCTTATTAAAGATGGAGATGGCACCCTGGGCATTTAAGGGAACAGCTAAGCTACAGGCGATGCTACCTGTTAACATTATAAAGTCATTGAATCTTACCGTTTTTACAGACTGACGATAGCATAGACAACCAGACATGTCTAAAAGTCAACATGGCCGCCAATGTGACAGTTACTAGATGGAAATCGTGGAGGAGGAGTTTGTTTGTTTTTATGTAGCCTTGCCTCTCAATGTATACCTATACAGTACACGCAGGAGGTGAAAGATTGTATTTATTAAAGTTTCTGACGTTCCTGTAATGCATATATGCATCATGAGACTGTCAAGGGCAGTATCTTTTTTTTGTTTTCATAATGGCAACTTTATCTCAAAGTGCTAAGAATATCGGGACATTACGTATCTAAAGTTTACAAATTTGTTTCAGATGTTTGAGGGTGTGTACTGTTCACTAGAAATTGAAATTGAACTGCCTAAAAATAGATTTTGTTCCTTATGTCTTGATGACGTACAGTATACCAATGATTAAACTGACAAGGCCTTAATTTGCATTCGATAAGTGTTTTTGTTATTGTGTGTGTGTGTGTGTGTGTACATGATCCACAGATGCACATTATCATATCAAAAATGTTTTTGAGAGGCTACGGTTTATGATTTAAATTACTATTGAATATATGATTTCAAGCACAATTTTGTTTAATCCCCTCATTTTAAGTACTTAAGAGTTTTGGCAAGATTATATTCTACCTCACGCCTTAGTTTATGTTATAGATTTTGGCAAAATTTTAAAAAAAACAAAACCCTTTTAGGGGAACTTAAGTGCACTCAACTACAAATCCCTCATTATTAAAATGGCCCTAAGTGGACCTAAACTATCCCTGTTAAAAAAAAAAAAAAAAAAAATGAAAACAATCAACTCTATTTAATAGGATTGAATGTTGTTTGGATGTTGCTTTTTATATATTTGAGATTATCTGAAAGAGTTGAATTAAGTATTTAGAAGTTGCCATCTTATTCATGGTCTCTCCGCTTTATATAGTCAGCCGAGTGAGTGAGTTAAATGGAGAGAGGTGCACAAAGTAGTTAATGGTGTGACTCATGAAGTATTTTTTTTTCCCTAGTTCCTCACAAATTTGTATTTCATTTTCTGGTTTGACAAAGATTTTACTTTTCTGTTTGTATAAACTTCAAACTGTTTTTTTTCTTTGTTGCTGGGGGCAGATGTTTTTGATTGCATGGTGATTGTTGAATGTTGATAGTATGATTTTGCGTAGGGAAGTCAAAATGCTCTTGCAGACATGGTTCTTTCTGATTAAAAAACAAACAAAACAACCACAACAACTTGTGTCTTCTTTTTAGTGTTTCTTTCTTGCACCACAGTTTTAGGGGCATAAATAGTTACTCCTGTCTGAATAACAAACATAAATGACATAAATCACACTTTTTGATGTTTAAAAAAACACGTGCAGCTAAGTCATATGCTGAAAAATAACAATGAGTCTATTTGCGGCCTTGAATAGGCCTTGTACCTTCTAATGGATGTAAAGAGGAAGGTAAAGAGCAAAGCGCGATTTCCTTCCCGGCTGCCGTAGAGGACCTGCCATTAGCTTTTGGCGCCTGCCCTTAGTGCTGCTGTGCACATAACGTTACGAGATAAAGAGAGGAACCTGACCGCGTGGTAAGGAGACATCACTGAAACAATTCCTGTTGTTTTAATCAAACCGAAGAGGGTGCGTATGCAGAAATAGTTTGATTTAAACGTTGCAGCATCATGCAATACCCACATTTGATCGCTCGACCCAGATAAGGTAGCTCGACTGTCCAAGTTGGGCATCGCATTTTAGGCGGCAGGCAATGCAGTTCGTGCAGAAACGCTGCAACAGTGGGGTAGTATTAAAACTCTGTTAACACGGGTGCATTGTCACTGTATTGTAACTCAACTCATGTGTGTTTTGCATTGTTTCGGCTACATTAATGTTAGCTAGCTAAGCGTACGAGAGTGCAGGATTTACTCCAATCACTGGGCCTATAAAGCCTGTTTGAACGCTTTTTTTCATCTTGTCGAGTCTGACGTTAACCTTCCTTTGCTCGTTTAACTTGGTAGCGTAACAATACGAACTTGTATTGTGCTTTGTGCGTTATTTCCTCGTACAACTCATCTGAATGAACGGAGCATTGCAGGTGGCACTCTAAAGTCAGGGAAAACCCAGGCCTGAAATAAGTAGCTGCAGATAGCACGGTGGCTAAACTCAATTATCTCCTGATTTTACTAGCTTTTATTTTTCTCTAAGACGGCGCCTAGCTAACTTAGTTAGCATTATATTGATACTGATGTGTACGCGTTGTCTTGTTGGTCAGTGTCGGCGGTTACTTCGTAATTACAATAATATCGGCTATCACAGTGAACCGGTTCATGGCTCCTTTATCTCAGGGTCATTTTGGTACAAGTTGTTTTTCTGTGTTTTTCCTGTCCTTTTTAAACTTAATGTGGGCAAGAGCATCAGCTTTATGCACAGTATTGTGAATTATTTGGCTGGCATTGCAGAAACCTTGAAGTCCTAACACATATTCTTGTTTTTAGAACTCAACATGGGCAAGAAGCAGAATACTAAACCTAAGAAGGATTCACAGGATGCACAGGACGAACCTGAAGAGTTTGTTGTGGAAAAAGTGCTGGACCAACGTCTTGTGAACGGAAAAGTAGAGTTCTTCCTGAAGTGGAAAGGATTTACAGAGTGAGTTGCCTGGGACACCTGACCCCCCCACGCTGAGCTGGAAGTGCTTCCCTGGTATGGGGTCGTGCTGTGCTTGTCCATTGTCACTGTGAATGCATGAAGTTCCTGCTGTTCTGCATACAAACTGGTTTCAGAAGTTTTATATTATCTTTTTGCAGCTTTAATGGTGGAAATCAGTGTAAAGGGATGTTTAGAAATGCAAATGCTGATCCTGTTCCTGCTCGTTCAGTGCTGACAATACCTGGGAGCCAGAGGAGAACCTGGATTGCCCAGAGTTGATCTCAGCATTTCTGGAAGCACAGAAGGAAGTAAAGGAAAAGCCTGCTCCTGTGAAGAGGAAGGCATCAACAGACGAGCCAGAAGCCGCAGCCAAAAAGAAAGATGTGGTGAGTACATCACAGTTCTCCAACCACCATCATTTTATCTGAGAGATGAAACCTTTTTGAATTTAGCAGTGGGGATCCCTCACTTGAGGACAGTTCCTCAAAATGCAGAGAAATGTAAATGATGAAAGGCCACATTTCAGGTTGCTCAGTCCACCCCAAAATTATTTAACAGCAACTGTTATGGTCGATGCATCCAACGAAGAGCTTTTATTAAAATGCAGCACCTACTCAGCCCAGAATCAGACAAGCATCTGTGTATCAGTGTCAGTATTGACCCTTCATCTGGAGAAAAATGCATGAATTGCCAGGTTTTTATATGCTCCTTTTTTTGTGTTCTGTTGTCACCACTTACAGGCTGAGAAACCACGAGGATTTGCTAGGAACCTTGAACCAGAAAGGATCATCGGTGCAACAGACAGCAGCGGGGAGTTAATGTTCTTGATGAAATGGTGAGTAATGAAGAAAATATTTGTCCATCTGGTGCATTTAAACCACTTAAAATTCCCATCAGTTAATTAATTTTTTATTTATAATAATACTCTGGCTTTCTTCCTATCCCTCAGTGACAAAAGGTTACATCATGTTTACGTGAAGTAACCTCTAACATTAGGGGGAAAATGAGTAATCTGGACGATGGTCCACAGTTGCTGTAACATCTTCCTCTTCTCTTCTTGCTGCAGGAAAGATTCAGATGAAGCAGACTTGGTCCCGGCCCGCGAAGCCAACACCCGCTGCCCGCAGGTGGTCATTACCTTCTATGAGGAGAGACTGACATGGCACTCCTGTCCAGAGGATGAAGCTCAGTAGTAGTACTTCCCTCTGGTCCCTGCAGTCCCTTGCACCACCTGCGCCCTTTTCCTCAGGACTGAATTTTCTCCTCTAGCTTGCCTTCTAGTTTTAGCTGTTTTAGTTTTTTTTTTTTTTTTTTTTTTTTTTTTCCTAAGACGTTTCAACACTTTCATTGTATGGCAGTCAAGGAGAGCTATGTTGTACATAATTGGCTGATTTGATTGTGAGAGAGCAGGTGAATGTGTTGTCATGTATAATTAAAGAAGTCTTCCGTTATCAAAGGATTATGATGTTATGTTAGTTTGGAAACCATACTCTTGGATGGAAGCCGCCACCGCCCATATTCATTCCTGGTTAACTTTAGTAGATTCTGAATGGCTACTTTGGTCTATTTGTGTCTACCACCTGTTGTCACCATCTCAATCTGATGTAAGATGATGATTTTGATCCTTTTTTTTTTTTTTTTTTCACCTTTAGTGCTAGTATTCCGTTCTAAAAGTGTTTTTGTATACTCGTTTTGTAAATATTGTTTGAAGTTCTAATAAAGGTTTTATGTGACCAAATTTCACTGCTGTCTTCATGGCTAAGTAAAAAAAAGAATTACTAAACTGTATAAGATCGTTTGTTTTGATCTAGATAAATGGTTGCAAATGTGTGAAACTAAATCACAAGTGTTAAGACAGATTTTTGATGCTTCATGCACTTGTTCCTCTTGAGATCCAAAATGTGAAAGTCTGCCTATAGGCCAGCAAAAACTGAAGCCTTCTGTGATGATGTTTTTGGTCAGTTCCTGGTAGAATACTGGGAGGAGAGGAAACTGATGGTGTAGATGGTTAACCGCATTCTGGACAGCATTTTTCCACTGACCCATAATGAGCTGATGATCATGTTTCCACAGTGTTTAATATCTAACGTTTGTGTGTATTTTCTTTCCTTTACTTTCGTTAAAGGTCAGAGTCTTTGAGATCTTAGAAAATATTACTTGAGTTTGATTATTTGAAAAGCTTTCTAACGTTCATTGAGTTACAGTAAACATGAGAACTCCCAGCGTCAGCAACTTCCTGTACTTTGTTTCACATTTGTTCATTGGATTTAATCACCATTTTTTTGTACATCAAGAGAACTTGATAAAACGAGGAGCTTGTTAGCCATGATGCATCGCCACTGTAATAATCAAACTAGGTGCTTATTTACTTTTAAACGCAGGACATTTTACTTGTGACAGAATATCTCTCAATTAGGGAATTGCTACTTTTACATGAGTAAAGCATTTCCACCCAATCTGTCATGACATATATCATTAAATCTCAGTATTTCACCACATACAAGAGCTGAGATCACTAGTGATGTTCATCAGTGTTGTTACTTTATTTGGAGAGCCATGTCGCCAGATGGCATGGTTATTGTGGAGAACAGTCTCATGACTGGCATTAGGGCATGGGAGTTGGACTTTGATCTACTGTGCACTACAGTAGATGATGTTTCTATGGCAACTCACACAGTTTCCACGGAAAATCCCTCATAGCACATCCCCAGGCTGCCAAAGTGACAATAAGGGTCTCTTCCAAACTGACTCAAATTTTTCTAAAATAATACCAAACAGGAGACTTTATCAGATCCTTTTTTGTTATCTCAATATAATATAAGTACCAAAAATGTCTATCAAGAAAAAGCTATTCAAATCTATTATTTCTGCAGTGAGGATGTATTACAAATGAATAATGGCAGTGAACAATGAAGAATGTGGATGTGAAACTGGCCTACAATTATAGTAAAAAGGTGTCTTTCTAGTGGCTGTAACAAAGACGACATTATGGAGATGTTAATTGTTCGGGTTCATATCAATATGGAGATTAATGACTGATGCACCGCACAGGAAGGACTCTTACTTACATGTGGAAAAGCTAGCAGGGACTGAAACTCTGGTTTGTAAGACGGAGGAGCAGTGTGTGAAAAAGCTTCAAATAGGTATTTTTATGTCAGAGAAAGTGGGGGAAAAATAATGTATTAAAAAAACTTATTTATTCTTAGCATCTTTGTCACAGCACGACATCTTGATTAAGTCAAACCTCTAATCAGTGCAGCAACGTCATCACTTGTATGCAAATTTCCTTAGAGTTCACTCAAGTTTATGATATCTTGATATAATATCTTTACAATGGAGAGAAGGGCCAACCCATGATCAAGCACCTCTAATTTGTTTATTCTTATGCAAAACAAATGTAAAACAACTTTGTTTTTTTCTTAGTTCTTGCGTGTGTGTGTGTGTGTGTGTGTGTGTGTGCGCGCGCTCCAATAGCTAATCAGTTGTTTTCCAATAGCTAATCCTAACAGTGTAAAAGTGAACAGCAGCCAGTGAAAGACTCTTTCTGCTGACTTCAAGATAAAAAGGCCTTTATATGCAAATTAGCTGACCTTAGCCTTCCTTAATACCTTTACCTGTGGTAGAAGAGTATTTATTTCACAACGTGTGTTTAGCTCTACTCCTGGGTTGGACAGGATTTTGGAATACCCTTCTGAGAACTTTGGTAAGAACACTGTGATTTTATTCTTGCTGAGCTGATGTTTTGGCAACTTGAGAAAACAATGAATTGAGAGTAAAAATGTGAAGATACTGTGGTTTAAAGTCACCTTAATGCATTTGAACCAATACCCAAACAAGCTTTAGGACTGTTACTTCTGTGGCATGCTGCACTTATCTCTTTTCATCTTTATGAGAAATACTTATTTTGTACGTCCAGTGTGAACAAACTACCTCAGCAACACATTGCATCCTGCAGAATGTAAGACACACACTAGTAGCTGTAAATACAAGCTTGTCTTTGTTAGATTTCCTATCAGTTGCTGTTGTGGATGACCTGAGCTGCACTCTTCTTACTTTTTACATATTTACTCATTTTTCATGACCAACAATGAATTGTTATCAAATCAACATAACTTCTACTTGTATGAAATGTCTTCTCTTCCCTTCTGGTGGTTCTGGATGCGAGTAGCATTGTTGAAGGCATCACTCAACTGAGAACTGTTAAATGGTGATAAATATTAACCTGACGCGCCGGATGGTTTGTCTCAAAGAACCATCTGAGAAGTCGTCCTTGAAAACTGTTTGGAGGACATGCACTCTCAAAAAAAAAAAAAAGATACTTGGCAGGTGATTGGATGAACTATCTGTCTATCACCGTCTTACCTTGTGAGGCAACTGGATTCACGAGATCACGCGAGAATCCTCATAGGACGCCGTTCAGACACGAGCGAATAACTTGAGGCCTGGCAAGATGGATTCTCGTGTGATCTCGCGAATCCAGCTGCCTCGCAAGGTAACTAAATATTATGTTAATATCAAATAAGTCACATGTCTACATAGGATATGTCCAGTATGTTGGGGTGGTTTAGGTTGGATATTGAACATAGTTAGTAAAGGAAACAATTTGTCATTTTTCATTACATATACACACATTCTAAATTGGATTGACATTTTATAAGATTGAACAGTACAGATTTTCCTTCATTTCACAAGTCAAAAGATGGATTTTACTTTCTCTGAACAATTATAGAGCAATAATACTAATAATATAACAGGAAGAAATGGACTGAATCCAAGGATAATTTAAAACATTTTTGTTAATATGTTAGGCTATTCAGTGTGACATCTTGGCAATAGCCAATAAAAATTAAGAAATCTGTACAAACCATAATATCCATGAATATCAAAGTATTGATCGTTATTTCAGGCGATAGTTCGCCTCCTCTGACCAGGTGATACCACTTAAACTAATCCTCCCCAGTGAATTGGGCGCAGGTGTGCATTAAAGACACGCCTAACGCACATCTCTCGGGAGGGATCGTTGTTTCTTTGTGTGGCTCAATTTAAAAAAAAAAAAGAAAAGAAAAGAAAAAAAAGTTGAAATTGTTTATTTTGGGGTTGTGTTTTTTACGACTTTTTATTTTGCGTTTATATTTTTTAACGTCGTGATCCACCCAGGTAGAAAAGGCGTGAACAAACTTGGAGGCAGAGGTCACACTCAGTAGTCAGCAGTTAGTATTAATAGTCGTTCAGTCCAGGCAAAGCTGAGCCTCAAGCCAGACCACTGAGCTGCTCCTGGTCGTTCAAACACCGGATCACTGCTCGGGAAGTGAAGAAGGGGAAAGGTAGGCACAAACTGCAATTAAGATTAGAAATGGATCGTAATATTTCTGTTCGGTTGCAAAGGTTTATTGCCTGTGCAGAAGCTGATTTTTCCTCTCTCTCTCTCTAAAATGCAGCAGAAACTTCAGAGCTTCATTACTTTTATTGCCACAATACAGCAGTGCTCTTATTCTCACAATGATTAGGACAATAGACAAATAGTCGTAAATCTTATTCATTTTTAAAATTAGTTTTTACTATTATTTGTAATTCTACTTTTTATGTTTTCATTGAATGGGTATTTTCAGTTGTAATATTGTTGCAGTTAAAAGTGTCTCAAAAATTGTGATAACCTTTTTTAAATTCAGGTTGGCTGTTCAGATGTTTTTGTTTTAGCCCCGTCATAAGGTCCTGGATCAGGGCGGATAGCGAATGACATAATTTTTTGGCCATAAATCAGTGTTTCAGTGCACTAACTGTGCCCAAAGCAAGGTACAGTGATTATATTATGTAACCCATAACTTGTCATTGGTGCCTGGAGGGGAAAAAAGGGAACTTTGCTCAAATGCTGCATTTGAGAGTTCACTTGCAGAATCCTTTTGACCCCATTTGGCTTGAGGAGATCATGTGGAATTTATTGATTTCTTTGAACAGCAATGATTTTCTTTTTTTTCTTTAAAAAAATCTTTAGGCGGTAGGAGTACTGTATTATTATTATACAGTACTCCTACCATATAGTAACAATTCATCGTCATGAACAGGAACATTCAGTCTGCAGAGTATCTAATTACAGGGTGTGTATATATATTGATTAGCCTATAAAGGCATATGATTTCACTGGACACTGGTGTTTGGTTTAGAGTCCTCTCTGAGATAGCTTTAGATCACATGTTTCCAAACATTGTTTGTACTTAATGATTAGCTCCGCTTGGACTCAAGGCTTGTGAATGGCACGTGTCTCATTAAGGTGTCAAGAGGCAGATGGTCCAGTATGTTGCTTTGCGCATCATGTGAGGGAACACTGTTGAAGTATCTGCATGACATGTTTCAACATCGATTTTGTCGGTGCAGTCACAAACAAAGAGGAAATTAGTGCTACAACAATTTTTCTTTGATGAAATATTGTGTAACTTAGCTAAATGTGTTCTGTGAATGTGCAAAGAGATGGTTGGCCTGCATTTCTGCCTATTGTGTGCCAGAAGAGGATTTCTTATAGTTTTCATCCTGTTTTGGTGAATGAGTCCATATTAATCTGAGATTTCCCCCTCACAAGCTAAATCCCCCTCTTTTACCCTCATTCCTCTTTATGCATTAGCTCTGTTTGCACTTTTGAGTCTTTAAGAATTAATTGGCCTCTGCTTTACAAAACAAACCTTGCATTGAAACCCAACGAGCCAAAATGTTTCTTTATGCAGATGAGTGACATAATATTTGAAGCTAAATGATCTGTTACTTTTTAAAATGCTCATTTAACCTCTAGTTATCATGACACAGGTTATTGTGGTTTCATGCTAAGACATGCACAAGTTGGAAAAGATCACAGTCTTTCCATGTGACAGACTCTTATTTGTTTCTCTCTCTCTTGCAGGTTTTTGTTCCCACTATGGACAGTATGCTGGACAGTCTCTCAAAAACTGTAAGTAGCCAAGTACGCTCCTCCCGTTTGACTTATGCAGTTGCAAGTAGAAAATAGTTTTGCAAAAAGACAATGCATGCACATTCTCCTCTGAAGCAAAGACGGTGCCTCGGTTTTGTTTCTTTTAAATTTACAGGAATTTATCAGTGTTTGTCTTCGGGATCCAAGGCTCCATAAAGATGACCTCTGGCACACGCACGTCGACTATGAGATCTGTTTACATGTGAGTGCCACTTCAATAAGAGCTCGGTTATCTTTTTTTTTTTTTTTTTTTTTTTTTTTAAAAGGTTAGTTTGATAATTCTGTTGAACCGATGTCTGTCCTTTTAGACCAGTAGCATGTGTTTCCGAAAGAAGACTTCCCGTGTGAGGCGGCGTTACAGTGAGTTTGTTTGGCTGCGTCACTGCCTGGAACAGAACGCTCTTACCATGTAAGCTCTCACCCCAGATATTTATCTATTTATACATGGTAGCTTTCATGAATTAATCAGAGTTTTGGCCTTTTTTTTCCCCTCTGTCCAGAGAATTACCCAAGTTGCCACCCTGGAACCCATTCTTCAGTCTGAGGAACACAGGGCAGGTCACCCAGAGGATGAGGGGCCTGCAGGAGTTTTTAGAAATGTGAGTTGGCTCTGTAGCTAAAACAATAGCAGCCATCAAATTATAGCATTGCCAACTGGTGGTACTGTTTTACATTTTCCCCCTTGTCACACCCCCAGCGGCTGTTATCTGTTGAAGCAAGAGCTTTGTTATACTTGAAACTGACCTCGAACATGTTTGTCCCTGCACTGTTTTATCTTCTCATATCTTCACTTGTCTCCGCTGTTGGGCATTATCTCATTAATTGTCCTTTCGTCTCTAGTGTTCTTCACACGCCATTGTTATTATCAGACAGTCGACTCCATCTGTTCCTCCAGTCAGACCTCAGCCTCACAAAGATTGAAAGGTGTGCTCTCGGTAAGACCAGGTACACTGTGGCTGAAGCCATACAGCGTTCAAGCAGCGGTTACGTCAGTAGATTAGAGGACAAGGCATCCTGTGACTCTGACTGTGAGAGGTATGAGCCTAGATGTAATGGTTTTACATTTGAAATAGTTTTAGCGTCGGTTTAATGCTGAATTGACCCTTTTCTTCTCACAGCAGCTCTTCATCGTCAGGCTTCGGGCTAAGTGTGGACACTGCCATGCGAGAAAGCCCCCTCCCCTTCCTCGAGTCCCCTGACAAAGACCCAGAGTTGTTCAGCTGTCTTTCGGAGTCCCCCACCAAAGAACAACTCATTGAGCCCTGAGGCACAAGGGATGTACTTAGCCACTTTATGTTTCTGTTTGGACAAAGGTCATCTATGTGTCAACCTATTTATGATATTTCACAGAGGTCATGTCTTTCTTAGTTAACTTCCAAAGAGCAAAAAGCTTTTTTACTTGTTGGCTTCATTATTCCCTGTTTGTTTGTGTTTTTGTTTTGTTTTGTCTTTTTAATATGCTTTAGTTTTCTCATAAAGCAATACCTTGGTCATTTAATTTAGTGTACTTGAAAAAAATATTATGTTTTAAAAAAATGTATAGTAAATCTACGGTTATAACAGTAAATTATTAAATTTCCTGTGTGTGAATGTATATATTTTTATCTGCACTGAAGCTGTACTGAGGTTAGCAAGGGATGTTTTGAATTGTGGACAGGACTTTTAAAATATTTGAGAATACTTTTATGATTTGTTAATGGATGAATAAACTGTCTTTAAAAAACAGCTGACAACTTGTTCATTGAATGTTTCATCTAATATTAAATTTGGCCAAATTTGAAGTGCCAGGGCTTATTTTCCTCACCTGACATGCATCTCTTGATGTTCTTAGTGCAACAGTCATGCACTGTTGTAACAGCCCAGTAGAGGGAGTGTAGACATCATAGGAGCTCGAGCTGAGTATATAACACTACTGGGATGCAGGCTCACAATGCTGATAAAATTGCTCTCAGGGTCATGTACTAATCATTGTAAAATTTGCTCTCTTACGAAGTGGTGTTCACATAGAACTTGTGTATAGCTTAAAATTGTGCAATTTGAGGAGTTTTTAGTCGCTATCAATTTCATATTTGAAGCTGCACTGGGCTTGAGAAGTGTGAAGTGGAAATTGTGAGACTGGTGTGTGTTATGTCAGGAGAGAAATATGAGTCTCAAGTTACTTCCTTGGGAATCTGAACAATGTAAAACATCCAATGATGCTGGTTAAATTCCAACTGCTCACTATAAAATCCTATGAATTACAGTCTTATGTGGGCGTTACGGTTGTGGGACATCTGCCATGTGTCTCTTGGGAGAGGGAAACATGGGATTATTAAACCCTAGTATATACACACTATACACTATTTAGTTGCCAGTTTATTAGGTACAACAAGCCAAAACTGTGATCTCACAAAATCCTTGCAACAAATCCTCCCTTAATCAATATTCACTTTTTGTTTAAACTGTTTTAGAGAGTTAAGATGTAATTGAAATCTAAGGTCACAAATTTGAATCAACACCAAAACTTTCAATAACTGAACACTATAGACTAACCTTTACTGCAGGCCTGTTGTATCACAATGTATTAGTTTTAGGTTTATCAAATGAACTGGTACCTGGGCGTATGTGACAAACAGCAGTAACTGACTCCAATCTCTGCCAGTTGTAGTGCCCTTCACTATACGCTCTACAATCTAAATGTATCAGATCTACAAGCTACCAAGTGTGTTAAATTCTAAGCAACTTCAGTGTTGGGATATTGACAAGAAGAGGTCACATTTCAGCCCCATGTCACAGCTTTTCCAAGGTGAGATGGCCTAATATAAGGAAGACAGCAAATTAATTTAACTATTACAGACTACTCTTGGGAATTACCTGCAAGAAACGAGACAGCCTCAAACTCTGTGTGTGTGTGTTACAGGGATTTGGGTGTGGGTGGGAATGAGGGGCAGTATAGAAGTGTTGGACAGCCCCGTAAATTGAAAGCTGATGAAAGAAGTGAAGGCTCATTAAAGGAGACAGCAGCTGTCCCCCCCCCCCCACTCCCTCTCCCTCCACCAACTGCTGGACTGACATGGGCCAGCCCAACAGTAAACCTATCCTGTCCCCCGTCTCTGTCCTCTTCTCTCCTTCCCCTGGATGGTGCTGTCTCCCTGTGCGCACAAGCCATAATGAAGCTGTCACCGACTTCACACACCAGCCACTGAGCTGTATTCACACAGCAAACACAGAACACACATATCGCCGTGCCTGAAAACACACTGACAGCTGTGAACACAAACACACACACACACACACGCGGGCATACACTGGTGGGAAAGCTGTGGATGAATGAGCATTTTCTCTTTTCCTCATCCTCTGTCATTTTCTGAGTCCCACTGGTTTGTGGTTGGACCTCTCCATCTCTGTTTGCTGTTAAGGTTGACCTTATCAACGTACCCCATGACAGGCGCACAGCACGACACGCACACAAAGTCACACACACAGACTGTTTGGTTCAGAGCCAGTCAATTTCCTGACAAAATGAAATGCAACTGCAAGTGGCAACTTGTGTTTGTGTGTACATGCACGCATCTGCCATTTTATAGTTGAGAACATCTAGCATTTGGATATTGAGTATTCACGGTACATGTCTATTTCAGCTCGGTAATTTATAACTCAATTTCCAGTGTGCATTGATGCGCTTCATACCTCCAAAACACCAAACAAAGCCCCAACCCAATTGTATTTCAAAGCAATTAGGGTGTCCACTGAGTTGTGAACGGACCACGATGCAGTGGCTCTGGGCCCGTGTGATATTTTTAATTGTTAATTTTCTGTCACATTAGTCAACTTCAGTGCCTCTGGACAGGTGACCGAGCTCCTATAGGCAATACATATAACTACACAGAACATATTCTCAGTTTTTTGATGCGGCATAGTGGATGGGATTTTATGCGTAGGGGGGAAAAGGTTCCGCCGTATGTGATGAGCTAAATGACGAGAGGGTATATCATATTTACGGCTATTTTATGGAAGGGAATCTTTCTAATGCTTTTCGATATACATGGTGGCCGTCAATATTAGTATTAGTTTACGAGTCAAAATTATTAGCTCATTTAGACTTTCACCTGAAGCCACCACAGGGAATGGCTTCACCTCCTTGACCCTACAAAAGCCAACAATGGCAAAATCCATATGAGCAATTAGTCTGCGTAACTCTCACCCTGGCCCGGCGCTTTATTTTTGCACCAATGGTGTCTCTCCATCACTCTTAACTCTCTCTTTCATTTTCTCCCCTCTCTCTCAACCCTCATAATCTCTCTGTTGGCTGCTAAGTTAATTGGTTGTTCTCTTTTGTAGTTGGGTATTTTTTTTTTTCTGCTGACACTGCAGGCCTGGCTCACTGTACCTCAGCTGTCTAACTGTTGAGGAAGGAGGGCCCGGGTCTCGACCTCGCAGCCAACTCGCCTTCCTCACTACTCTCTCTTTTGCGCTGGGCGAGTGTAGGGTCAAAGGTGATGACTTGCATTGTATTTGTGATTATTACCTCTAAAGTGCTATTGCATAGAGCATCATTAAAAGTCAATGCATCTCCCTCTCCTTCTCTCCCTCTCTCTCCCTCTCCCACCCTTACCATCCGCACGCCTAAAAAAACACACACACACACACACACATACACACACACACACTCATTTTGCACGCACTCCGCACTTCGCCAGCCATTTAACAGCTAAAATACGACCCGTGTGCAGATAAATGTCACAGGGCCATCTATCTGCGAGTGTTAAAAGTCGGCTAATGGAGATGACATATTAGCGGCCCAAATGACTGCCATAAAAACTCCCACCATACCTTGCAGCGCCACCCGGCCACTGTGACTGCAATAGGATATGGTCCTGGCACTGCAACTATCTGTTCACAGAAGGAAGGTGAGGAATGGAGAGTGATGTCATATCTGGATGGAGTCCTTTTGATTTAATAAATTCTGTCGGTTCGTATGAAGCTGAGTGTGTGTAATACAGATGTAGCTTATTTACTGAGGGTTGTATTACACACAGACACTCTACGTAACACTTCTGATGTAATGCGAATGACCTCTCACCTTTGACCTTTCATAGAGTAGCTGGTCAGAAATTATGGGCCAGGTCAGCTTTTCATGTCAATTTCTGGTGTGTGTCAATAACAAAGCTGCCTTTACAATCAATACGCTCCTCCAATCCCACTTGAAGAGCCTCCACAGGTACGTGTTCACCTCCTCTCCTCCTCCTTCATTCCTTCTATCTCTTTATTAATTACCCTTCTCTATCCATGTGTGTCTTTCTCTCTCTGAGTGAATGGAGCAGTTGTAATTGCTTCTCTCTGGAGCAGTTAGAAGTGGCACAAAGGAACCGTATAGAAACCACATTTGCATTCAAGATGAGCTGAGATGGAGCGAGGGAGGGAGCACTGCCCTCCTGCCCTACACTGAGCAGCTCCACTTACTCTCTTTCTCTCCCTCCTTCCTTCTCTCATCTATTGTCTCCCTCTCTCCATCCCTCCCTCCTTATCTACTCCCACCACCCCCAACCTCCTCCCTTTCGCAGCATGGCTCCCCTTGCATTGTCTTTCCAGAGAGTTCCAAGGTCGACGGGAGCTTGCTCATCAGAGCAGGGTATTGTACGCTTAGTGCTGGTATGGACGAGCTAATTTGTGTGTGTGAGTGTAAGCGTGATTCTGCATGTATGTGTGTCTGTGATTGTGCATGTCCTGGGGCCTGCATATATGAGTATATATGTGTAGGAATATGTGGTTGTGCAGGTGTGTGTGTGTGTGTGTGTGTAGCAGTGATTTCTAATGGCTGGTTAAAAAAAAGGGGTGAAGGAGGGGAGGCTGTAATTAATAACTCAAAAGCTCAGAATTGCAATTTTTTATAACCACCAATATCTCACCACCTCTCAGACCTATGCCATCACTCTCACTCACTCCTGTGGAGCACACACACACACACACACACACACAGGCGCACACACACATTAACTCCTGAGGGCTCTTCTTTTCCAGCTTGATAAGCATTTCTCGTTTGTTTCAGCATTTTGATCAATACAGTTAAAACGCCAAACCAAGCATAATTAGGTCTGAGATGGCTCCCACTGTGACTGAATAGGCTTCACCTAGGGAGGTGCTCACCATTATCATCATCACTCCGTGTGTGTGTGTATGTGCATGCATGTGTGTGTGTGTGCATGAATTCATACCACACACAGCGTGATCTAATAGACGTGACAAAGTACACGTCGGGATGTAGATTAAAGGAGAACTTTGAGCTATAGGTTGATTTTAGCAGGTGATGGAGTTGCCTGTTCACCATGCTTTCACTCACCTTCATTCCCATAATCATTTAGACAACCTTTACAATACATCTCTGCCAGCAGGTTCATTTCAATATGTTATAGGCCACCTCAATCATTTTTTATTGGTTTATTTACTCAGAACGATACATAGATGGAGATAGAGAGATCATAAATTGTCCACAATTACCGTTATACACAGTGAAGTGACGCTCCTTTGTGCTATAATCCAGAGTGAAAACCTTTGTAAAATCCATCTTAGACAGTAAAGAAAGAATGATGCACTTTTACTCTCATGCATTGCATTTACCCCTCATTACTACAAGAATAAACTTTAGACAAGCTCCCTTTATATCAATTTTGTGAAGAAAATTCATCATTTAATAGCCCCAAAACGTGAAAGTCCCTGTCTGCTAAAGCATTATCTTTTTATCATCTGTGACTCCTACTATCTGCATCAATTTGTAAAGGTCGCTTTACCTTTTTTTTTAATGACAGATGTTTCATTTTTGGACAAAACGCATAGATCCTCACTGAGTAGCAGTTACATCAGTGATAACAAGTACTGAACTACTTCGACGTGTCACAGCTCTTCTTTCATCCTGCCTTCGCACATTTGAATCAGTGGTAATAAAGTGGTACCAGGTAGTAGATGACATCCCTATCATCCTTCATCTCTTTTTGCTCTCTCAGAGTGAAACAGAGGAGCAGTTTGTCTCCGGGGGTCCCTGCAAATGCTTAGAGAAATGTGAGCGAGGGCAGACGACAGAGACGGGGTTATGTCAACACAGACCGGACTTTTAGTTGAACTGTCCCTTTAAAGACAGAGCACAGGGGAGAGGACGTCTCAATTCTGATCACGACCAACAAAGAGCTTAATATGATGTGTGGCAGAGTTTTTGTGTGTATTTGGGGTGGGGTGGGGTGGGAGGTGGGGGGGGTTGCACAGGTGTCTATGAGAGAGAGAGGGACCCAAACTACTGCTGTTTGGGGGGATCATTTCAGCGTAGAGGCATATGTTGTGCATGTGCATGCATCTACAAGCAATCTGTGTGTGTGTGTGTGTGTGTGTTTGTGTGCTGGGGAGGACACGAAGCGGGAGGAGGATTTAGACCCATCATAAAGGAATTCTCCCCCCCAGCCCGTAGCTCATCCCGACACTTTTATGCCTTTTTATTTTCAGGCCCATTGCAGCCAAGCCCAGAGATGTGATTTATACTGCCTGGCAGCATGGGCACTGCAGCAAGAAAGACAGATGGAAGGAGGGAGGAGGAGGAGGGGGGGTAGAGCAGGAGTTGCTGAGGGAAAGAGGGGGAAGGAGAGTGTGTGTGGGGGGTAATAAAAAAAGAGAGATGAGCAGGATAGGGTCAGATGAGAGAAAAGATGAGAGACGGAACGAAGGAGAAAGGCAAGAGGAGAGAATGAAGAAACAAAAAAATTTCCTTGCTATTGTGGCGAGGAGCTCTCCTCTCGTCTCCCACTTCCCCTTGCCTCCTCTCTGCCACATCTTCACCTCTACATCTCTCTCTCTCTCTCTCTCTCTCTAATGAGTTATTGGCCCTGTCTGACTCAGGAAGAGAAGCCCCATCTCTCCACCACACTGGCGCCCTGACAGCCTAAATCACCCTCCTTCCCCAATCCTCCATCCCCCATACCTTTATTTCTCCTCCCCCCGCAGGCGACCGGGACACTCCTCCTCCTCCTCCTCCTGCTTGCCTCACGCCTGCCTGAGGTGTGTGAAATATTCATGGCGCTCCCATTGATTGGGATGGGAGGCATTGGGATGGGGGGGGGGGGTGTGGGTGAGCGTTTGACGGGCTCAGGTCTCAGGCTGCGAAGAAGACGAGGAGGCCACCGCCCACCAAGAGACAGCTCACTTACAGGGAACATGGAGGAGGGGTTGGAGGGGGTGCAGGAGACAGGTAGACAGAGGTTGTGGACAGAGGTGGCGGGGTTGTGAAATGGGAGGCAGGTGAAAGCCAGGAAGGAGAGGAGGGGATCTTGATGTTGCATGCAGGTGCGTGCTTTAGTGTGTGTGTGTGTGTGTGTGTGTGTGTGTGTGTGTGTGTGACACCTGCCTGCCAGTGCGGCGGTTGTGCTGTCTCTGCGCTGTAACATCTCTCTCTGTCACCCAGCCGCCTGAGAGGAGATGAGCTGCCATGCCTACTGTCATTCATCCATCACAGTCAGCACACACACACACACACACACACACACACACACACACACACACACACACACACACACACACATTTTCTCTGGGATACATGCTTTGTTCTACACTCATCTAAATTTCCACTTAAAAGAAAATATTTTTTCAGTTTCTGTTGATACATTTTTCTCACGTATATTCTCTTTCTGTCTCTCTCTGCCTCCACTCCCAACCATAACTGTCACAAAAGTATTTTAGAGAAAGAATTGCCTTCCAAATACAGATCTAAATGAGTGCAGGGACTGCTGAAATGCCTTTGGTTTATTACCCCATTAATCTGTAGTTATTTTGCCCAGAGACTTCAAATGTGATTCAAAGCATCCTATGTAATCTCAAAAGAGACATGCACTGGCATCAAAAGCAAAAGGGCACATTGGTAGAATCTACTCCACAACTAGGGTCAGTTCTAACATCAGTTAGGGTTAATTGTAACAATCATAAAAAAGTGCTAATTTCCTAATTAAATTCTAATTACTTTTGTCATTACTTTTAATGGGGTCATTTATAATGTCTCAACAACAGAGCCATGTATGCTGCATGCCTCTGTGCATTTTGTGAAAACAAATATGGATATATGTATGCATGGAGAGCTAGAATAGAAGCAGCATGACACCAAATTAGAATTTCAGTCTCGGGTAGCTGGTATTTATCCCAAAATACGATGGCAGAGCAATTGTCACTTTGTTTAATGTAAATGGAAATTGGTGTCACACATCACAGCAGGAATTTGTTTGTCAAAAAACAATGTTTGTTTGGATTAGTGCATGGACCTAGTATGGTCTTGTGACTCCGCATTTCACAAACAGCTTAATGTGAATGTTGTAGGTCTAAAAGATGACATAATAAAACATTATGGATATCCCGAATGCAGGTGACACATGGAGAGTTGATTCCAAAATGACATCTACCATTTAGATAAACTGACACTTCCTCTGACAAAATGCTTTCTTGCACAAAAATAAAGCACATGTGGGTATGATAGCATCCATGTTAATGTCTTTTCTTAGAAAATACATTGGTTGCTACGAATGCTATTATTTATAGTTTTGAAAAATTAGATTATTAAATTACATTTTTTCTGAAAAGATTTCTACAGTAAGGCAGATGTTATTTTGTGTTGTGTGTTTTTTCCATTTTATCAGCAAATACATGAAGAAAACTGAATCAACTGTTCTGTCTGTCCGTCTTTCAGTACTTCCTGACCTTGTCTGTGGCACTAACCAAGTCATTCCTACTGAAGACATCAATCTTTAAAAAATAGTCACAAATATTCAGTTTCTTAAAAATGATTAGTAATTTAGAGGTTTTAGAAAAAAATACATGAACAAGAGTAAATTGTGCATTTGTTGGGGACTATTTTCCGGCAGAGACTGATGCGTGTTAGTATTTACTGCAGCAGGACAGTGTAAGCAGGATTGAATTAGAATAAACTACAGTGCCTGTGTTCACGGTAATAAAGGAACAGTGTTATGCAGTGCTATGGTGTGGCTTAGAGAGAGGGACATATATAGCACAAAGGAATAATCTTGTTTTAGTGTTTTCATGGGATTTGTGGACAATACAAAAAGAAACTAGCCTTGTCCTTTAACTTAAGATATCATTTTCATGGTTGGGGCTAAAGAATAAACCAAAGACAGCCAAATAAATCTATCATTACCCTAAAAACCATCTTTAAATGTAACTGTGTACACCCTTAAAACACTTACATGCCATTTCATAATTCTGGGGTCACTATTTAAAGGATCTCTAAGGGCGTAGAGGTTAACCCTGTATGTTACATCTTTTGCCAGTCCTTCCTCCTTCTCAAGAATTTATACTGTCACTCCTACAACAGCAAATTGACAAAAATATTTGCTCTCTCAGTGGCTCTTTCCACCACCCTGCATCTGTAGGTGGAGCCCTTCACTTCTCGGAAAGGTCAAATAGGCCCCCTAACACTTAGATCCTTTCTAGGGCTACGTCCACACTAATATGTTATATGTAATATGTCCTTTTAAAATGGCATTTTAAAAAGGACATGATCTCAGTCCACATGAACATTTTAGCACCATTTCAGAAATAATCTCTGTCCATACTAACACACCTGAAAATGCATATCGCATTACCATTAATGTACACTTGGCATGAGCGTGCCGGTGTAAACAGAAAGCAGATTGTCTACTCTGCGGTTGGTTGCTTAGTTGCAGAAAATATTGCGGAGAAAGAACAGCAATGGCGAAAAGTAAGACCAGAGATTTCTTTGCTTTGAGTGACGATGAGATGGAACTATTACTGAAAGTAACTCATGACATGATTATAAGTCATGACTGATAAGACCCAATCAGGAAGTGAACGTGGGTGTCTGCACTGTTTTCAAAAGTCTCCGTCTCCACCTGTCCAGACCAAAACACAATCCTGGAGTTTTCAAACTAAAACAGGGTCAGCAGCGTTTTCAAAAGTCTCTGTTTTAGGGGTTCGAAAATGCCGAAGTAGTGTGGACGCTTGGCATAAACGTAGCAAAAGTTATGCATTTTAAAACGAAAGTGTGGATGTAGAATAGGTGAGGCTGTGCGTCTGATGTCAAGGCCATATTTTTGCTGCTGATGAAGACAATAACATTGATAATGGTGATGAAGGTACTAATTCTTTTCATGACATCACCAGCAGTTGAGCATACCTGGGTAAATGCTTTTTGATCATCGCTTGTTGCTCCAACAAAAAAACTGAGCAAGTCCTTTACTGCCTTTCATTGTGTTTTTGTCTGCGTCGGACTAGTCCATACAGTGGATTTTATTTAACCATAACAGGCAGTTAGCACTGATGTTGTGTTAGCTTGGCACAATTTATGGCCGCTCTAATTGCCTCTCCCGTCTTGTGGCGCGTATCTTTGAACGAACAAACACGTGCTGCGCTGCTTCTCCAACCAGTCACCGTCGTAGGCCTAACAGCCCTTACTGGCACGATGAATTTGATAAATCCCCCTTATCGCCCTGGGAGACAATTAAAGCGCATGTGACAGGGGTCCCTATCTCCGCTCTCCTCCTGTAGCGCTTCATTTAGAAGCCATTTGTCTCCGCTATGGATTTCCTATTTTTAATGGTGCGCGTATGCAGGGGTCGGGGCCGTGCTGAATAATAGATGCCTTTCGCTCCCTCTCTTTCCCTTTCATTCCCTCTCTCGCTCATTTCCTCATCGTCGGGCCCCATGGGAAGGTGTCGGTGTCACTCTGGAAACCAAGGTGCAGCGCTCCTGGTGCTCTCCAGATTCTGGCAGGAGGCTATTCAATCTAGCGAACGGGCTTTTGGTGAAAGCCAGCAGCAGACAGTGAGCTGATATCAACGGGCACACGTTAACCCTCAGCCCCCGCCCCCCCTCCTCTCTTCCTCACTTCCCCAGTAAAGGACGTTTATCACAGAAAGCGAGGCCGCTGCGCAGTGAGGTGATATATTGCCCTGGCCGAGCACGAATGAATAGACTAGTAATTATCCCGTTAAAAGGGTGGCCAGACAAAGAGAGAGCCTCGCTATAATTTAAATTGTTTTGTTTCCCCCACAGTCGAGGCCTCGCCCGCTGACTGACATCACGGAATGGGAAAAGTGAGCCTATTTATAGCCTGAGACGTTCAGCTAATTGTAGAATTTAATAAGGTTTCTGGAAGAGTGGATTCTGTAAAAGCAAGAGGCCTGCACCTCCTCACAAGTCTGCTCTTATATCTCAACATCTCTCTTTGCCTCTGCAGCTCTGCTCACTCCCATATTTCTGTCAGCATCTTTGACTTCATCCTCTCATCTAGCCATCCTCCATCCTAACATCTTCTCTTTTTGTGTATCCTGACCCATCCTCCCCCACCACGCCTCACCTCCCAACAAACCCTCAATTTTTCTCCCCCTCCCTCATCCTGTTATCTCCTATCACATAAAATCTACCTTAGACTAATACTCCTCTCACTTTGCTTGCGTGACTCTGATTGTGTGATTCTCGGCATGTCACAGTGGCTTAAGGTGTGCATGGATATGCTTGTGTGTGTGTGCGTGTCTATGATTACAACTGAAGATGCGTCCAAGTGTGTGTGCATGTGTGTGTGCATGAGGTCTCGTCTGGTGTGCGAAAGACAGGGGTAATTGAGCTCAGAGGGTTTTCTGTCTTTGGTGGCAGAGGGGAAATTGGAATCTTCAGAATCCATTAGAGAGACCCTATCACAGTGACTCGGTTTGGTTTGTGTGTTTGTTGTGTACGTGTGTGTGTCTCTTGTCTGCATATTTGTTTAGTTACAGAGAGACAGCGACAAAAAAAGGCAAGTGTGCTGAGGTGTAAAGGAGTAACGGTTACTTCAGTAAAGGAGTAACTGGGGAGTGTAAATAAAAAATATAAAGTCACAACGCTTGTTTTGTACTGTATGTGCATTTGAGTGTGTGTGAGTGTGGAGTCCCTGGTGTGTACGCCGACTCTCTGACACTAACTGACTGAGTGCCTTCATAGACTGCAGGGGAAATGGGGAGAAAGAAGAGAGGGAAGGTGAGTAGAGAGAGAGGGGGAACAGCAGGTAGCCAACAGCAGATGGTCTCATGCTTCCTCCCTGCAGAGCTATCACTCTCCTTCTCTTTCACACTGCATTCCTGCCTCATGTTCTTTCCTGCATCACACGTCGTATAATGTATCACCTCACCTCAGCGTCCTTGGTCATGTACAGTGTTTACCTTATTTACAGTCTTACGCTTAACTCAACCTAAATCGCCTTCTGCTGGCAGGGTCATGTCGGGTTAACTTGGCTGGAATGTCTTTAAGGATAAGAATGATCTGTCCAGCTGTGTTTACATGTGAGATTTTCTTTTTGTCAACAAATCCCATGTAATGACCAAAAGCAATAATGAATTGACCCTACTAAGTATAGCCTGTGTGGGTAAAGCTTGATCTAGCATATTCCTCTGTGCCGTATAGAGCTTCATTATTGTCCAAACATATTAAAAACACATTAATGAGCAACACTGCTGCACTGGGTGACATGTTCCTTCATTATGATGAACACAGGCACTGTAGTTTATTTTGAATCAGAATAAATAAGTCCTACACATTGTTCCTCATACACATTGGTCCTGAAAATGCTGTATTCATGCATGTATATTAATCCATGGCTCAAAATAGTCCCTAACAAATGCACTATTAACTCTTGTTTGAATAATGGTTGCTAAAAATTTCAGTGCCCAGCTGTTGTAGGTCATTGTTTACTCTTTTTTAAAAATGAAACTATATATCTGTGACCCATTTTCAAAGATTTACATCTACTGTACAGGCACAAATGAGCTTGGCGCTGAGAGCCACAAACAAAGTGGGGAAGCTGCAAATTACTGAGAGGCTGGACAAAGGCATTGTTGGTTTTGAGCCATGCTAGTGGCATGGATGGGATGGCACTGTTGGTCTGTCAGTTAACCATTTTAGTCCAGACTGAAATATCTTTCTAAATATCACTATCAGATGGATTGCCATGAAATTGGGTGCAGACATTCATGCTCCCCAGATGATGAATCCTTCTTTTCACCATAACATTGATATTTGTAGTTTTTAGTGAAATGTCTCAACAACTATCGGATTGATTGCCATGAAATTTGGTATACACATTATTGTTCTATGCAGAATGGATTGTAATAACTTTGGTAATCTTTTGACTTCTCATCTAGTGGCATCCTCAGGTAAAGATTTGAATCTTTGTCCAGTGCTTATGATATTTTATGGTTTATGGCCATTACCTGAAAAAACAAATGGCATTCCCATCATCTTCACTTGTGCTTTTTATTGATAATTAGCAAATGTTAGCATGCTAACAAACAAAACAAAACAAAACAAAACATTATACCAGCTTAAAGGGGACATATTATGCTTTTTCTGGTTTTCTGTTATTTATATACTGTTATGATATCAGATATCAATGTTAAACTTGGTCAATGTCACCAAACTTGGGGTGAACGTATGTAAAAATGCTCCCTGAAAGTCACAAGCCCAGGCTTCAACCTGCTCTGAAAGTTTTGTTTGCAGTGATACTTCTACTTTCTCCTCCTGACGACATCAGATTATTCGCACATGCCCACAAATTTGTTTCATAGTCTTTGTTGCTGAGGTTGTTCCATGTGTTGTTTGCATTGTCAACTTGCATATTTCAGATTGGATTCTGACTCAAACATGTACAGATGTATTTGAGAAGTTGAAATTTTGAATAAAGAACAAGAAAAAGTCATGAAATCCTACCACTATAGTCTTCATGGTTTGTTGATGTACACTTTTGAGCGGTGACTTAAAGAGACAGGAGCTAAAACGGCCTGTTTCAGACAGAGGCTGAACTGAACAGCTGTGTAAAGGGTCAGTATTAGATAAATAAGTTTTTTATTGTAAATTATGGAAAAGATATACCAGTAAAACTCAAGGTTAAGAATATAGACCTGGAAATGTGCATAATATGTCACCTTTAACATCAGGATGTTAGTATTATCATTGTGAGCATGTTAGCATGCTGACATTGTGTCTCAGTGCAGCCTCACAGAGCTGCTAGCATGACTGGACTCTTAGCATTGTTGTCTTTTTGTGACTTTGACAAAGCAAAAAATATAGAACACCAGCCTAATCTTTTACTCTGGGGTAATTGAATGGTTTGGTGAATCCAGTGAACATATATAGAAGATTTAGAGTGCCATATTAGACTGTGCTCTCTACCAACATCATCAAAACACTTATGGGGATTGCTTCAGGAAGAATGTGAATCTATGCCAAGGAGGCTTGTGGTGGCCCAAGACCTTACTAAGACAATATTGGTTTTTGCTTTATATTGTCACTAATCTGCATAGTTTTTTGAGATTTTTCACTCCAGCCCAACACAATTTGGTGGAAATCTTAGAGATGAATGTCGCAAAAGCTGGGCTAATAAAACCAAACCTATCAGCATGGACAGATACTGCTATGGGTGAGAAGATATATTTGTTTATTTTTGTAAGTCAGGAGAACTGATCCATAAAATGCAATGATTACAGATCTAAGTTTACATAAATGAAATCTCTTACATACAAAAGCATGTGGATTTGAGAGCAGCATTATATTATATAAAGTATACCATTGGGCAATAATCCAGAGAAGTTCGTGTCCAATCTATTTTTACAGGATTTTAAAGAGTGAAAAACTTTTAACATGTTACTTGTCACATAAAGTGATGAGTGGTATTTTGTTTAAAACCAAAGTGTGTGTTGTTGAGGGAAACAAGCTTGGATCAATACAGTCACACTGTTAGCACTTCACAGCTTCTTTAACAGGCGATGTGTGTGTGTGTGTGTGTGTGTGTGTGTGTGTGTGTGTGTGTGTGTGTGTGTGTGTGTGTGTGTGTGTGTGTGTTTTCAGACACTGCTATGTGTGTAAAAGTCCTGTTTATGTTGGTGACTGTGTTTAAATTGATATGAAACTGCATTCATACAGTGCAGTAGGGAATGTATGCATATGTATGCACTTAGAGTGTGTGTGTGTGTGTGTGTGTGTGTGTGTGTGTGTGTGTGTGTGTGTGTGTGTGTGTGTGAGTTTGTGTACTTGTGTATGTTTTTTTGCGTGTGAGTGCATGTGTGTGTGTAATGATTAGCCTTCTCTTAATGGGAAAATAACGTCAGAGCCACTGGGACGTTTAATCCATCTGAGCTGATTCTGTTTCCATCACAGCTATTGATCAACTCCAGTGACAAATCAACAGGGGGGCTACTTGTGTTTGTGTGTGTGTGTGTGTGTGTGTGTGTGTGTGTGTGTGTGTGTATGTGTGTGTGTGTATGTGTGTGGTGGGGGGATCACCTTACGCAGCATTTTACTATGTCACAAACTGAACACCTAATGCAACAGTAGATTCCAATAAGGTGCTTTCCTTCTCTCTTTCTTCTCTTTCAATCTTTCTCTACCTATTCCTTTGTTTGTTTT
The DNA here is from genome assembly GCF_910596095.1 of Thunnus maccoyii. Lineage (NCBI taxonomy): Eukaryota > Metazoa > Chordata > Actinopteri > Scombriformes > Scombridae > Thunnus > Thunnus maccoyii. The sequence continues at coordinate 20,498,426 of NC_056547.1, forward strand.
TTCCCTGTTTTTTCTTCCTCTTGTTTTGTCTCTCATTTCAAGCTCACACTCATCTTTCCTCCATCATTCCACCTTCCCTCCCTCTCTCTCTCCAGTCGTTAAGTGGTATTGGCTTTAAAGGGGCAGCAAATCAGTTGCTGATTAATACTGAATTTTTGGGGCCATTTGTCTGCACCGTTGCCCCTGTCTGTGACACCCGCCCCCCCCCCCTCTTTTTCTCCCTCCCTCTCCTCCTCCTCTCTCTCTACCTCTCCTCTCTTTCTCCTTCCCTTGGCGGTGATGAATGACCGGCCGATTGCCGAGGGATTAGAGTCGTCACGGTTACCTGTGCCTTGACAAAGTGGTCCTGATTGGTGACCAAGGCACCTCAGGGGAGGGGGGTCACGTCTCAAAATGGACTAGTGTGTGTGTGTGTGGTCAGTTTCAGCTGAAGTTGTGTGTGTGGTCTTTAAGTGTGCATGCAGGGTTAGTGTACACAGTTTATCATGTTTGTTGCTGTGATTAGGGGCAAGGCTCTGTTGCATTTCCTATGTGTGTTTGTGTGTGTGTGTGTGTGTGTGTGTGTGTGTGTGTGTGAATGGGGCAGGGGTGAGCTCCTACTCTCTCAGACGTTGATTTTGTGCGACAGAGATTGGCGAGGTCCCGGCAGCGATGTGACCACACTGACACCTGAGAGCCCGGTAAACAGCTGCTATAGTGGACACTGATGAATCGGCACTCGGAGGAATCGAACACAAGCCTAATCAGCGCATGGATCCCCCTGCAGCAACATTTTTCAGTTTTGTCCTGCCTTATCAGGTGCAGGCCGTCAGCTATGTCAGATCCCATTGGTCCGACCTCTCTTTCACTCACACCCATTGGTGATTAGGTGCATTACAGATTATCAAGCGGAGGCTGTGATCAGTAAATCTGCATTTGTGTGTGCAAGATCAGATGCATGAATGACATCATGTGTTTTTGACATTTTGATTGCTCAGATTATTTTGAGGAACAATGTTGAAAGATTTATTTTATCTTCTTTTACATCATTAGGGAAAGGGGATGGTGTGTCACAAAGATCATTATCTAGTTTCTAATCATGAGCATATGAGCGAACTTCCAGGAAGCTGTTGAATATACTGATGAGTGGAGAAACACAATGACCACAGATGCTTCCATACAGGTCATAAGAGGACACTGAATGGTTTGATGAGTGTAAAATGAATCTTATGTAATACCAGATTAGTCACCAGATTTTCACAACAACAATGCGTTAGATGGTGCTCTCCACAACCATCATGAAAACATCAAGTTTCATCAAGAGTGAATATGTTTTGAATGACTGCTGTTCATCCCTCCAGTAGAGTTCCATTGTGGACACTATACGGCAAGGTGCATTGAAGCTGTTCTGGTGGCTTGTGGTGGCCCAACACCTTACTAAACGCCAGGCTATGCTTGAAAACTTTCTACACGTCATCATAGAGAAGAGTGGGATAACTGTTCATTTGGGGATAAGAGGGCACACTTCCAGAAAAGTCTCCCCTCATAGGCATTTGTGGTGTTGCACTTGTTTGTGCATATGGAAAGTGACGTGAGTTCAAATCTTGCCTCAGCACAGCTGGCCAATCATGTGTTGGATAGTTGGCTTACAAAAAGTTACAAAAATTGTTGGACACGGATCCCCCAGTTCTAATGTTTGAAAGATGTTGGGGGAAAGTATTTCAGGTGCTGTTTACCAATCTGACTGGTATTTTGTTAGAGGCATAATGACCCCTTAAGACACTCTATGTTGGTTATATGTCACCCATTTGTTGTTTTTGAGGAGCAGGAAGTCAGTATCATAAAAAGGGGAATCCCTCAGAGACTGTATTTCCACTTAATAGACCAATTTATCAGGGAAACTTAGAAGATCAGCAAAGTATTTTCTTTAAAAAGCTGCTTTTATGCAGCTAAAATGTTTTTGCTGACACACAATCAGTGCAAAATGGCTATGAAATGCTTCAGTCACAGAAAAAGAGCCTTGAAGAGAAAGGCATGTGTCTGAGCAAGTGTTGCTTTCCTTCTGCCTATAAAACCAAGATTAGCTTCAACATTATGTTAAAAATACTGATGTCTCTAAATTTTGTTAACTCCAGTATACATAATCTGATGTATTTGGCCCTTTTGCTTTTTTGCAGAGTACTGTATGTAGAAACCTGAAGTGGATGCCTGATGTTATAGTGTAAGAGCAGGTGCAGCTCTGGAAAAATTAAGTGGTCTAATGCCAGATAACTGGATGAATTAGGTTCAAAACAACTCTATAAGGTAACTCTATCAGTAGTAGTTGTGGTATCCAAGAATCACAGCCACTCTCAATAGTTAACACAGCTATAGTCACTTATAGTACCCTGTATTTACACTGTAGCTTAGACTGATCATAATAATTTCTCCACTCATTTTTAAACTTGTTCCTTGTCCCAACAACAACAAGCTAAAAAGTGACTTATCCTGCTGACTTGAAGATGAAACTTGCCTTGAAAATGATATTTTCTTCTGGGGAACAGGATTTCTAAATGACAAAGGAGAGGGTATTTTATCTGGTGGGTTTCTCAAAGAAGATGTCAGAGTGGGGGATCCTGGGAGGAGGAGGAGGAGAAGATCCCTCCTGTCCCTTCAGGCTACAGAGGGATGAAGGATGGAGAGATGGAGAGACGAAAGGATGTGTAGTTTGGTTAGAAGATGATTATGTCAGGGCAGTAGAGGCTGAGGAAGAGCCTTGACTAATTATAGTCATCTATTACAGACACAATTAAAACCTGGCTAATTTACTGCAGCCCGACGCTCACACACCCAGCTGATTTATACCAGAGCTCAATGACACCCGGAGGACATACTCAAACACACACACACACACACACACACACACACCCACACACATACACACACACAGACTTGCATGAATGCAGAAGGGAAGAGAAACTCAAAGAGACACACACATGGATATGTTTCCTCTGTTTATTTCTTTTGCTGACCGTATTTTAAAATATTCCATGTATTAACATTATGCCGAATCATGTAACAGCACACACAAAAGTACTGTACCTCTGTGGTTTAAAGTGTCAACAATGAACCATTTAATGACAGACATTGTCTCAAGGCCAGGTCACACCAACATTTAAAATGACAAAATTTCGTGGCACGATCAGTTATTTTCATGGAACTGGATTCACTCTAGGGGGCAAAGTAAATTCACTTGAATCTTTCACGTCAAGTGGATCTTTGGTGAACTTTGATATGCAAATGTATGTGCTGACTTATTGTAAGCTGTGTTGACAGACCTTTGAGGGAGAGTCAAAAATGAAAGACGCTATCGTTGCATATTAGCTATGTTGCACCATCCATTTTTATTTAAGCCTCCTCAGTCGCAGTATAAGCTGCTCCAACAGAGGCATTGTTTGCAGACATCTATGAGACAGGAGTCAATGGTACAAATACCTCCTCTGAATACACTATGTGAACTTATTGTCCTGCGTTAGCAACCAAAATAACAAGTTAAATGACAGTTAGCAAGCAGTTTAGAGAGCTTTTTTTCCTCTCTTCAATAAAACCCTTTGAATGACATTATGAACAATCCTGAAAACAAAACGCCAGGGAGAGTGAACAGTTCAATACAGAGAAAATAGAAAGAAACTCTGGGAGCTATTTCCACTGACTAACAGTTAGTGCTAACATGTAACATATGATTACTTTTTTCAGTAACAAGTAGTGTAAGGGATTACAGTTTGCAATTCAGTAATTGTATTACAGTTATTAATCCCAGTAATGCTCTGTTACTTTTACACTTGGGGGTCGGTGTGCTCGCTGTCTCACCAGGATTAATGGAGGGATATCAGTGTGGTCTCTGCGTTCAGCTGACAGACTGCTCTGGAGGAGGAAAATTGTGACTTGCAGTAATTCCAAATTTGTCTTATTCACATGTTGTGTGTTCTTAGCTGGCTTGCTAATGTTAGCCACGTATACGCCTACTAGGGATATCAATGGTTAACCGTCAATCGGTTAACTGCAGAGAATATTTTTGACCGGTTATGCATGTCGGCCTATAGTTTAATTTGCATACACACTCCGCTAATGGCTAAACAATTACGTGTTCACAACATCAGATTTTTTTTTTTGAATGGATAAAGTACCAGTGTAAAACCTTTACACAGAGTGTTGCATTATGGGTTATTTGTAGCATTAATGTTGCTAGGCTAGCGAGTGTCTTAAAGTCTGTTTATAGTGAGTGTGTTAGAGTCAGTCAGCCCTAAAAGTGTTTTGTTAGTCCAGTTTAACCTGCAGGAGTTTCTGAAGGCTTGTGTAACGTGTTTTTGTGAGGTTGGGACTTCTTCAGTGCTGTGTGCAGTCACTGAGGCTACACTAAAGGAGCATGCAGACTGGATGCGATGACGTCTGTCAAGTCGATGGATTCTATTCATTTTCTATGAAGAGCAGGAGAGGCAGTCACACGGTGCATGATGGATATGCCACGGCAAGTTGACGGACCGTTTGCAGTATCTTTATTTGCATAAACCCAAGTCAACCTCAACTTTATGCAAATGAGTCTATTCAGCTGTCATGCATTGCCTATTTCTTACCTCGAATGTTTTCAGAAACATACTTTAGTGTACTGTTTAGCTGTAATACGAGAAAGTTTTTGACCAGGCCACCATTCTGAAAACGGACGAGACAAAACCATGCACTGCCCAACTCACAGTACGTCATCCACCAGTCAGAGCGTTTAGTGGTCAAGTGCACCAAATTTATTTGCTATGATGGCCAAGTCATGACCCGCCCTACTTTGCCTCTGATTGGCTAGTACTTGTTGCCTTCATTGGTTGGGTTGGTTTAGGGATTCCACGTGAGGAGTGAGATTGGTTACCGTTAGAGTAACAATATCGGGGTAAGCCTATCAGAGGCAGAGTAGGGCGGGTCATGACGTCGCCATATAGGAAAAAAAAAAAATCGAGTCCAGTGTGTTCAGATGTGTCCTCACTGGAGGCGGTCTGCTTCCAGCATCACACTAGCTTTTCGATGGTCAGTAAATTCTTCCAAATTGTATCCTGCCTGCTTGTTAAACCAGAAACATCTCATTTTCTATTTCTACATGTGTTAAATACAAAAGAGAAATGTAAATACAATAAGTAATGTGTAATCAGTAATTAATTACAATATTCAAGTAATTTGCCTAGCACTGCTAATAGTAACAACTTCACCAACCCTCTAAAACCAAATATTTTGTCAAAATGCACAAATTAGTTTCACTCTGCCACTCTCTGGTGCGACCAGGTCTATAGCAGGAAAAGCACAGGTGTAGCTAATAATAAGATTAAGGATGGCTCAGTTATATTACATGTCCCAGTGTAGTCTGTTTTAATGAGCCAGTCTGCACAATAACAGGCTAACCTTAATAGAATGCAGCCATTGTTAATGTTATTAATTACATCTGTGGCTTTCCTGCTATAGCACATGCCATTAAAAAAGTCTGTACAAACACACAGACCAACCCATCGGCCAACACTGAGGACCACCAGAAAGTACTGTGAAAAATCATTTATTTCACCATTCTCATCATTTCTCTGATGCGTCCTGTTTTTCTAACTCTTCCTATTGTTACACCATCATCACTTCTGTTGGCCCTTACACACACAAATACACAAACATACAACTGTCTCTCTGCCTTTTCTTACACTACGTGTTCATGCATTGAAGTAAGTGTGTTTGTAGGACTCTATCTGTGTGTAACTGCTGTCACTCTGTGTCAACCACTCCTCACACACACTTATAGGACAGATCAAAATATAGTGAGTGAGGGTGAGAGAGGCAAAAAGAGATACTTAGAAAGGGAAAGAAAAGAGAGAGAGAGAGCTATATGTCAGCAATTTTCTTGGTCCTCCAATAGGTTGTCAAGGTGTTGGGTTGCTGCGGCAACCAGGCTCCGCCTCCCGCTGGGATAGGCCATGCCTGCCTGCTTTTGCACCTCCCTAAAATCTATCAATTGAGGCAAAATCCTGACAGGAGACCTGCCCATCTGGGTGGTTCCGCCAATAGAAATTTGTCCCCCTCTCTCTCTCTCTCTCTCTCTCTCTCTTTCTCTCTCTCTGAGATAGCAGCCCTTAGGTGATGCAGCGCTTTAAGGGTTAAGTCGGCAGCATGCTGGATCTCTGCAGAGGTGACAGATGCTTCCTATCCCACCCAGCACCACAGGGGAACCGGAGACACTCAGCATACCAATGAGCCTCTGTCTGACACACACACAAACACACACACACACACACACACACACACACACACACACACACACACACATATATATACATGCAAGCATGCACACACAGGCATAAATATGCATATGTGCACACACAGAGATCACAAAACAACACACAGCCAAACACATGCATATGTTCAGATGCATACATTACATACCTGCTGGGGTATATAAAAGATGTCATATTTATGATAATCATCGGTATGCACATCATTTGAACATCTTCCCACTTTGTACGACCAGTGTTTAAACAAATAGATATGCATGACTTCTCTTCCAGCGGGAGTCAGGCAGATGTGATCCTTTGTCTCAACACATGACCTGCTATAGAGGGCCACAGCACACAGCTATACAGTAGCAGGCACACACTCACAGAAATGCACACATGCATGCAGACACACTCAAACATATGGTACAAACACAGTATATGCACACAAGCGGTGACACACACACACGCTGTAAAAGTGACAGCTGTCGTTATGATGGAGCACTCAGAGAAGGGGAAGTGAAGGCTTAGCCACCGCGCAACATGGTGTCGAGAAGACCTGCTATTCATTTTCAGCTTAATATGTTCCAGCCCATTGGAAAAACATTGCAGCATATAATGTAAGCAATTTCATATGCGCACACCACTCCTCACAGCTTTCTCTCTGAAGCGCCCTGCAAAATGAAGAGACCAGATTTAGTTGATGGTTGACTGACTTCAAAAATAACACAAGGCCTGTGAGTGTGTGTGTGTGTGTGTGTATAAGTAGATGTCTGCCTGATTTTGTGTGAGTCTGCGTAAAAGCATTTGCATTTGAATTTCTATGGCTAAGTGCATATGTGTATGCGTGTGTATGTCTGTATTTGAATATGTGTGTGTTAATTATTTTGGTTCCATCCGTGTCTCTGATATGCATCTCTGCACATTTACTCTTCATCACAGCATCACTTGATTGTGGTGTTTATCCACCACACCAGTGAGGATGATCAGCAGAGTGACGCTGGATGAATGTCTTTACCATCACAGATGCAAATATGTACACATTAACACTTATGCACACACACACACACACACACACACACACACACACACACACACACACACACACACATCTAGCATTGCCATTTGAGAGACTAAAGTAGTCTCTTTGAAAACAGACCATTAGTTTACACGTGCACGTACACACATTGCCATGTGATGAATAAAAATATCTTTCTCTCTGACAAAAATGCTCATATTCACACCCTCTGCCTCACACACATACATACACACACACACACGCACACACACACAAACAAGCACAGTGAGCCTCAGCCGGTCCCCTAGCATCTTTATATGGGTAAATAAATGGTGTGCTTGGCAGTGGGTAAATGCATGTGTTCTCAGCCTGCGGGCCCAGATGGCAGCCCAGTCGTTTGCTTTACCTTGTTTTGTTTAATTACTACAATCAACTCTCTATTTCTTCAATTAATCACCACCAACCTGTTCCATTAGTCTCTCTCTCTCCCTCTCTCTCTATCTTTCTCTCTCTCTGGAGCACACAAATCACAAAGCCTGCACAGCTATGTGGACACATCAAATATAGAAAATACACAAAGACATATTAATATTAACAGAAACAACAAGCATTAATGTAAATGCCACACACACACACACACACACACACACACACACACACACACACACACACACACATGTACACACAGAGTATATACAGCTGTGGCCCCAGTCAAGTTATTAGCATTTTAAACGATTAAACTTCATATGAACCTTATGGAAAAAAAAGGAATTAAAAATGAGGAAACAAGCAGCCGGCTGTGGCACTCAGTGATGAGATGGAGAGATGGAGAGGGGGAGGAGTGGCGCATCTAGGCAGCGTGGAGGTGGCTGAAAGCAGCCGGGCACACGAAAATAACGGGGCGGAAAGCACTTCATTACGTCCTTTTATTCCGTTATAATCACCGCACGGCCATCACTCCTCGGCGACACCGGGGCCCAGGCACTGACACGAGGATTGATGCACCGGAAACGCGGGGCTCCTGGAACACAATAAACAACACCATTAACCAACGTGGCCCCGTCGACGCCGTAAACAGTTCATATTAATTATAGTCTGCCCGAAGCGCGCCTCCACGTTGCATTTAATCCGCCCTAATATGACGACAGCCAAGAAGATTGTCAATTATAGTTTTTATGTGTAGATGATCACGGATGCAGGTTTAGCGGCTTTTAATAGAATTAGATGGAATCAATTTGAAACACAAAGCGGGACAGAGATTAATTAATAGCCTACACAACCAGGCCCAAGTAATTTTATCATCAACAAACGAGGTACAACAAGGTTAACACTTCATACATACTTTCAAATTTATCTCTGCTTTTGTAAGTGTCTTATATAGGTCCTTAGTGTGTGTGTTGGTATGGGAAACCACTGATGCTCGTCTGTTAAAACAGTCCTAATGGAGTTTTATCCAGGCTATACAAACATTAGTGTTAATTCAGTGTGGAATCTTTCTAAATGTGATCTCAGGGTCTCTGTGAGTGTTTCAGTAAGCTAAATGTGACATTAAGGCACAATTAATGCGAAGTAGGAACTTCATCACAACACACACGGCTGTTCTGTCAGATGAATGTGTGAGGCAGCCACTGATTGTCTTCTACTGCCATCTACAGGTGCAGATGAGGTATATCCCTAACATAGGAAGGCTGAAAAATCTGTTTCATTTTTACCCCATTGACATACTTGATTTCAACGTGATCTGTGCGCATTATAGACCAATATCTGACCTCCAGTTATTTTTAACTGTTTTGATCCCATATCAATATGTTCTTCTGTTCTGTTTTTATTTATTTATTAAGGATTATTATTAATATACGTATTATTCTTGTAATCCTAGATTGTGAAGCACTTTCTATTTCATTTTACTGCTACTACTACTACTAATAGTAATATGAATTATCATTTTGGTTGGAAAAAAAAGGCACCATCATCGTCATTCGTCAATTTTGTCAACATAATCTTCATTATAGGTTGCTCGTAAAGGTGTTTACTTGGGAACCTGAGTTTATTTTAATGTTGCAATTATTGTAAATTGCTCTGGTTTAGGGCATAATTGTAGCTTACATGTATGATGAAAGTACATGATGTGACCTATCAATCAGACAAAGAGCTTGTGAAAATGAATGTGAAAGAAATTATACAGCTTTAAGTTTTACTTCATTTGCCTCCAAACAAGAGATTCCTACGATGTGTCAATATTAATCAAACTTTAATTATGAAACGCAGAAAAAGTTTACTTTGGATGTAAACAGAATCTCCATTCCTGCACCGAGAGGAAGAAATCTCTGTAAGCAGAGACCATCAATCCAGCATAATTCTGTGTCAAAAATGCATTCTTAACTTCTGCTTTTTGGTTACAGTTTCATCACCACAAATATGATGCAAGAGGCTTTAAATTTCCAGCTAAAAGAAAGTCAGACTATTATGTCAGGATAATATGTAATGATTTACAAGCTAACCTCCCCACTAAACTCTTAGCAAAGGTATTTTCTGTGTGCCGTGTGCACTTTGAACTCATGGAAGCAGCAATACTGAGAGAAAATATAGGCATAGGATTGACCTACTCAAACCCTGATATGTAAATATTCAAAACCACAAAGAGTTTGAAATCCATAAAGATGGTTTATAGAATGTGAAAGATAACATGACCATTAAAGAGCATTAAAACTGTAGCTATATTTACTCCCTAAAGTCCATGCATACCGCAAACCCTTACATGACCTTTCTTACTGCAGAGTGATATCAGTATGAAACAATGCAACGATTTTGTGTCGCTTTTTCTTCAAAGTGATTGTGTCCATTCTCAGATGGATTGGATAACACAGAGGAATTTTTTGTTTGCTTGTGTTATAAACAAGCTGTAAAATGATCCAGAGCAAGATGCATCTCTGGCCATCTGGGAAACACTATCCCTCACACTATGAACAAGACGTGTAAATATTGTGATTTTGGAACTGGTGAAAAAGCTCATGTCAAACAATATTCAAACCCAGTAAGATGGGAATGACTGCTTACTTTAGGAACTATTTCCCACCAAATTATTCAGTCTACTCACTTACAGTTTGACTCAAAGTTTGAAACTGTTTTTTGCAGCATTTGGAGCGGAAATTGTTTGCTGTTCATTTTCTTCATAATGAGATGAAATGCTACCATAAAATATACTGTAATTACTCACATTTCATCACTTTAAATACACACTATTACACAGTCTTTGGCCCATATTACTGTGTGCAGCTCAGTCCAGCATAATGCAGCCTTGGCCTACATATGCAACCCCCAGTAATAGGCAGTAACCCCCACCTTCTCTCCTTTCTTCTCTCCCCTGCGCTCTCTCTCTCTCTCTCTCTACACACACACACACACACACACACACACACACTTAAAACCTTTTGCCTTTAGCCCTGTTAAACTCAGGATATGAGTCCTGAGTGAGAGCAATAAAACCAGTGCAATAAAACGGCCCTCTGTTTCTCCTTTTCCTGCAGCTCTTTCTCTTCTCTATTGTACTGTGTGTATGTATGTATGCATGTATGTATGTATGTATGTGTGTAGACTCCTGAATATGTGCTACTATCTATCTAAATAATAAACATTCAGATATACATTACTGTTACACGAGGGACAATAATGTAAATCTGATCCACGGCTCACTTACAAGATCTTCTCCGGAGGGACTTACAGTAAAAGAGTGGAGGGTGTCAGCGTTTTGCTCAATGATACCCCAGCAGGACAGATAGCAGCTTCTGGGATAAATTGTGACACCTTACAGATACATAATAGTCTCTCAATGTTGGAATATACAGTTATGTTATGAACAAGATCCATGGTGAAATTATTTTTATAACTTTTAGAGCAATATTTCCAAAATATAACAATATGACTCAAAACTCCAATATAAGGATTATCAAAATTTTAAGGAGATACAAAAGGCTTGGAGGTGGTGAAGTATGATACACATGCAACACAAACTCTTGTTGAGTAAGGAATATCATTAATATTGTTTTAATGGTATTGTGGTGATACTGACATTTTAAAAAAAAAAACATCACAACATTCAGATTCTTTATAAACCTTACTGCTGTTAAAATAATAGTATAGTGTAAGAGGAAATACACACCCTCAGCACTCACATCTGACAGCGTCGTTGCGTTTTTCCGTCGCTAGATGGCAGACTTGAATGAACAATTCTTGCAGGAACGGTGGAGCGCGCCTGGTGCTCCAGGGAGCGCGCAGCCGCCTGCCTAGCCTGCCTGCCCGCCTGCTTGCCTGCCTGCTTGGATATTCCGCCTCCGTGCGTCGTCTCGCCGTCGTGCCGTGCCCGGGTGAAGAGTTCACGGTGCGGGCTCGTCGGCGGATGATGCTGGGCCCATGTTAGAGTCTAATCTCATTTCGCAGCGCGGTGAGAGCGACATGTTATATTACTGGAATCAGTGAGGGGACCCAAAGAAAGCATGCTAATAAACAAAAGTAACGGGCAGCCTCTCATTTATAACTATTAGGAACACTTAACCTTATGGTCAGGTTATGGTTATATATAAATCCACTGCCCATTTACTTCAACGTTTTATTAAGAGGATAGATACTGAATCATCGATATTAGATTTTAAAAAAAATAACAGATATTTTATTGCATCTTTTACTGTCCAATGCAACTTATGATGAAGTAGACGTACTCAACTCATAGTTGCACACAAACATACTCACATGCACGCATATACACAGTCAAATGCATTGAGTTATTCTGCTGATAATGATACTGTTGATCAGATTGTCCTTAAAAACTTAACTCTGCAGTATTCAGTGCACCGGTTCACTGTTTCTTCCAAATAAAAAGTGAGTGTCTCATCACATACACACACACACACATACACACGCACGCACACACACACACACACAGAGCTACAAATTGTACCACAGTGTGTCAGATCCAAACAGGGTTTGCTGTGTCCTTCAGTGCAAAGATGCACTTGAATGATAATGGCCAGCAGGGAGCACTCTGTGTAATCATAATGACCTATCTCCTGTGAGTTATATCAGGATTTGTCCACATGAATCATGTTTTTGCATCATATACATACATTTAGGATGATAAAGTCTAGTCTTCGTGGTGCATCAGAGGTGTTTTGCGGAACGCGGTACATTGTTGCGTTGGGAAATAGGTGAAATTGCTTCAGATAAGAGAGCCGCTGTGTTTGTAGTTTGTTACTGTGCATTTAAAGAGCAAGTAATAGTTTGGTTGTAATGTCCATGCAGTCAGATAGATACATATCTGTTTTTCATGCAATATGTTTTTGCAGAGCACGACAAACAATTGCACAACAAAATTAGAGATTAGTGCAGAAAAGGGGCCTGAGTGACTTTAAAAAAGTGTATCATATTTCATTAAAAAGCTCTTGTTGAACTATCTCACATAGTCAAAATATATGCAAGCTTTAAAAAAGATTTAGGAGACCGGGGAGAGTAGAGCCTCGAAGTTGTAAAACCGTGGTTAATGCACACATTAGAATGTAAATATATTTTCTAAATCTAATGTCTGTTTAAATATAAATAGGGGCACCCTAGTGGTCTAAAGGTTTACAGTGGCCACCATGAACCGCAATGTTCCTGCCATCCACGGACCTTTGCTGGAGGTTGCTTCCCATCTGTCTCCTTTTTTCCTGTCATCTCTATACTGTCAACTCTCAAACAAAGGCATAACATGTCCAAAAATATGTTTTTTTTAACAAAACAGACAAAATATTTTAAGTCCCTTATGTCTCTGTCCCATAAACCTCTGATCGATTCCTCCAACTCTATGAATTTAAAGCTTCCAACTACAGAAAATCAAAGATGTTTCACAATGTGAAATGTCACAATATATGACAGATTGCTACATTACATGTAGAATAGCCTCTGTTACCAAAGTTACAGCACATGACTGTTTTATGTTCACAGTATAACAGAATTGGCAAGTCTCAGAGGAGAGATGAGCATGAAAAGAGGATTTTCTTTCTGAGTTTCTATTATTCCACATTTTCTCCAGTAGTTGGCAGCAGAGGACTAAAGCTGTGGGTCATGGTTTCATCCAATATTCACTCACTCTCAGCTGCTGGCATGCTCACCTGCATCCACATCTCCTTTTCTTTGACATTTTCTAAATGCAACTAAGCAATTACTTTATAAGAAACTGTGTGTGCCCTATTATTCTTAAAATTGATTATAATATGGTTCTGTTACCAGTTTAGCAATTGTGCAGAGTGAACATTAGAAAAAACTGGCACGTAGAATGAAGTGACAGCAGAAAAAGAAGGCTGAAAAGCATTGTTATATTTATTGTTATATATATTTCCTTAAATTGCTTAAATGCAAACATATTCTCCTCTTCATCTGCACTGATTAAGTTCATGCTCAGAGCACAGAAGAGGAGAACAAGACAGACACTAAAGGCTGTGCTGCATGTGTCACCACTCTGACCCAGACTGCACTTCCTGCTCACCAGACAACTATCGCCCTATAGTGACAACACAGACTCATGCGCGCGCATGCACACACACACATACACACACACACACACACACACACACACACACACACACACTGGCAAGAGAGCTGACACCAGATGGAGGCGCTGACATAGACGGAGCTGATAACGGGGTTACCCTCATCATTCCCACTTACACCCTGACGACTATGGGCCTCACATGCACACAGACACACACACATACACACAGACACAAATAAGTAAGCGCGTTATCTGTGGTCATCGGCCCCTGCTCGCGTCACACTCCTGTCCTCTTATCAGCACCTCTTTGCCCTGAGCTGTAATGCTCATCCTCCTGAGAGAGACGCTGAGACAATGAGTCAGAGTGTGTGTGTGTGTGTGTGTAGAAAAAAGGGGTAGATATGCAGTTGCCTGGTGAGGGATGGAGGGAGGAAGTGTGGAAAGACAGCGTGGGTGCAGAGGGCAGCAGACAGACACCCAGCCTGGCGATAGAGATTCGCTATGAGAGAGGATGGCTAGTGAAACTGCAGAGGATGTGTGGTCTGATAACTGAGGTGAAAGTGTTGCCAGCCAGATGTGCTGCACCTCTGTATCTCTCCCCTTGCTCCTCCTGTATTTTTGCTCTAAATCTGTCTCTCTGCAGCAGTCTGGACTTTTCTTGCTAACTTTGACTTCTGGCCTTTTGCTCGGTTCTGTATCCTTCCTGCTGCAGGGCCCCCTCCCACCTTCATTCCTTCCCACAGCCGCTCTCACTCATCTGTCCCACCCGCCTCTGTCCTCATCCCTTGGAACTCATCCCCATGTAACCATCTCAGACTTTACAGTTAAAGGGAAGACACAGAGAGGAATACATTAATGAGTAATCTGTCGTGTGTTTTGGGAAGGGTAAGTTATAAATTGGATATGCATGTTCATGTGCACATCTCTTTCTTTTTTTTCCACCTCTGAGAGCTTGCCTGGCTCTCCCCCCTTCCACCTCCCGCCTCTCTCTGACCATTTAGCTCTAACAAGTGCTCTCATAGTTAATGAAATTTCCCTGTCTCTGCTCAAATTTCTGCGATTAATCTTACTGTCCCCTCTCCCACTTCTCATCCTCTCACCTCTTAATAACACCCCCTCCCTTTTCTCCTCAGAGAAACAAGAATTCCTGTCTGTGCTTTCCTTCCTTTTTCCCTCTCCCATCTCTATCTTTCCCTTTCCCTCCTCACTCTCTGTCTAATCCCACACACACTCACCTCTCCCTCATCCTAATTTGCTTGTGTGTAATCATATGCACAGCAGAAGGGAATGAGGAGGAGGAAGAGGAGGAGGAGAGCTTGGCCAACATTTGCCTAAGGCTCCGCAGCCTGGATCAATAAGTGGTCTTAAGTTTATCTGATTTTTATCAGCGGAGCCGACAGGGGGGCAGGTCGATGGGCTGTGCCCGCGTCAAGTTGACCTTTTCAGGGACGACGGCGAGAGAGCTCCCCCTGGGGCCCCCGCGGTCCCCTGTCACTGTCTGACTGGCACAAGTCTGTTGCGCTCAACGACAAAGTCTGCAGAGACGTCTATATCAGCGCCCGGCGCGGCTGACAGGGCCTGGCTGTTGTATTTATAAACTGTCCTTTGGCCGTGACACTTTGCCAATGATCGGGCCCTAATTTATGCAGGCAAATCTCCTTGGTGCAAAAATGAAAGCTAATAGAGTCATTAGCCGCTAATTCGAGCCGGGATACCTTGTATAAATTGGCTTACTTTGTAAAGCCCTCCCCCGATAATACAACCCCCCTCCTCCTCACCCTTTCCCTGTCTCTCTCTCTCTCTCTCTCTTTCATCTCTCAGACTATAGCATAACATCATACACACTCTGAGCACACACATTATTTTAGTGCCTAAATGGTTGATGGTGTGTGTTTGTTTAATGATGTGTGAGGCCAGATATCTAATGTGTGTGTGCTTGTGTGTGTATGTGTGTGTGGTGCAGAGCACCTCCTTAGCTGAATTACATAAAATATACATACTCAATGTACCAGAGATGTTACACGAAACAAGTGACTCTGCATGCTTTTGTGCATGAGTATTTGTGTCTACGTGTTCGTGTGTTGCCATCCGTAACCAAAGCTGTTAGTGCTGATGTGTTATTGTGCCGGCTGACAGCTGATTATGACATTAAATGTTTATGAGCACTGATCAGCGATAACCCCAAAGTGAGAGCCATTTCACATCCTCACTGGCCACTGCTTAATGGCATACTGATGGATGCACAATGATCTCCAATACGATGCAACATGCACACACAAGCATATATTCAAACACACACACACACACACACACACACACACACAAATTCTCACACACATACAAAGATGCATTTGTACATACTCATAAAACATACTTAGACAAAAGAGGATTCAAATAAACTTCTAGAGGAATATTTTCAAAAAAATCGCTTCATCCCCGAATTCTAAGCTGAATATTTGAGTGGTCATTATGGGAATTAAATCAGGGCAGGGAAAATGAAGTTTGCTTTTCAGTTTGCTCATATGAAAAACAAAACCAAAGACACCATATTTAGTTGTCATATAGTGTCAGCTACACAAGCTTTCTGGCGGAACTAGTACATAATGGGATGCAGTTGGTTTAAAATGTGCATGATTGGTTGCCTACCTTTCCCTTTGCTGGTTTTGTTTACTTGTCATCTGTGATCAACTCTTTGAATGAACTCATTTCAAGACAAAAATGGCTTAGATTTTTAAAAGCAAATGACTAAAACCAACAATTAATTGATTCTAGCAACAATTAGGTACCTATTGCTTCAAAGCTTGTCTTTTGAGTTAATTCTACACTTACCATTCTGCTGCTGTGGATATTCAGCAGGACATCAAATCCAAATTCACATCTTAAAAGTATTGAGAGGCAGACTGACATTGACATTGTTAGTTTCGAACTTTTAATGGGATTTGTTGACAGTTATAAATATAGAATATCAACAGCCTTATCCTTTAAAGAATAATTTATGTTTATCACATTTCTTTAAAAGCTTGTAGTGGTGCCTCTTCTGGGCAGGTTGTCTAAACCTCACTCAGCCACACATACAAGATAAGAGGGATAAGATAAGATGAAAATTTATTGAGCCCACAAAGGGAAATTCAGGCATTGCAGCAGCAAGCCACAAGTACGAATCAGACAACATACACAACATGAGAGCACAACATACAAATGTCTATATAAACGATGTACACAAACAACAAACAATTAGTGTAAGAAAAAAGTGTAAGACCTGAGATGTAACTGCTTCAGAGTGCAATAGCATGTAAAAGATGACAATTGCAAGAGTGCAAGTGCAAGAATATGTCAGCACAGACCCTGGAGTTGGGTGGTTCAGTGTGACACACATCAATAGTAACACTAATAAAACAATGATACTACTATTACTAATACTAATGATACCACTGTGACCACTGTGAGCAGTGATAACTGCTGTTATAGAGTCTGATTGCTGCAGGGACAAAAGATCTGTGGAACTGCTCCTTAGAGCAGTGTGGGTGGAGCAGCCTGTTGCTGAGGGAGCTGCCAAAGGCACACAGGTACTTGTACAGGGGGGAGGTCATCCTCCTCTCACTCAACACCTCCAAGGTGTCAAGGAAGCACCAAAGGACAGATCCAGCCCTGCTGATCAGTTTATTCACTCTCTTTTTATCCGTTGAAGCTATGCTACTACTCCAGTAGACAACCGCATAAAAGATGGCTAGTGCAACCACTGAGTCATAGAATAACTTCAGAAGTGGTCCCTGTATGCCAAAGGACCTCCGTGTCCTCAATAGGTAGAGTCGACTGTCCAGTCCAGCCTGTTGTTAAGATGCACACCCAGGTATTTATAGGACTGAACAGCCTCAATTTCAGTCCCCTGGATGTACACTGGACTAACTGATGACTGTTTAGCCCTACAAAAGTCCACCACCAGCTCCTTGGTCTTCTTTACATTGAACTGGTGGCAATTTTGCTGGCACTACTGTGTAAAGTCCTTGATGACACCCCTGTACTAGCACTCATCACTACCGGTGATACAGCTGACAATCGCTGTGTCATCTGAGAATTTTTGGATGTGATAGCTGTCCGTGTATAGAGTGAAATGGAATAGAGCCAAGACTGTTCCCTGTGGAGCACCTGTACTGCTCAACACTGTGTTAGATATCTTACATACTGTGGTGTACTGGTGAGGTAGTTGATGGTCCAGGATACAAGGCGTTGATCCACCCCCATCCTCTTCATTTTTAAGACAGGATATGGTCTGGAGAAACTTGAACAGCCTCTTAAATTTTCCAAGTGAGTGATGTTATGCAGAAATACAAGAAATAGCACTCAGATAGTCACTTTTTTTTTCTCCTAGAGATGGTACAGTGGCTAGTGGAATACTGTGGCAGCAGTGGGCAGCTCCCAGGTGTGGATATGTCTAACTGTAAAACTGTGAAGTGGGGCATTGCTAAAAAGAAAAAAAAAAAGAGTGTGCATACTCAGCAAAGTCCTTCCCAGGATAAAACTGGATTGTAAAAGAGGAAAAATATATGATGTTAACTTATTTTATTAGACTTTCACATATTTCAGTAGACAGACAAGGAAGGTGATGAAAAGATGTGTAGCAGGAGAGCATGGATTGGGATTTGCAGACATGCAGTCATAGGTGCTGTACGTCATTAGCAGAATAAGCTGCTGTGGTATCCCATAGCTGTAAATTTAAGGTTCGCTACCAATCTGGCCCAAAGAACCACTCTATCGGCCCATTTATGATGTGAGTTATGGGAAATCCAAACAGGTTTTCCATTTGAGTTATAGTGTGAAGTTAAAGCTCCGATGCCAGGTATGACATATGCAGAAGCTCACGGAGGAAGACCGTGCCAGGTTTTAAAAGAAGATCCAAAAGTTCCACATGTTTTCCCTGGAAAAGCTCACAGTCCTGACAGCAGGTCCAGGAAACATCCCACACACCCCGCAACAGCAGGCAGCAGATGGAAAAGGCAACGAGGAATTACAAAATCTATTTCCAGACGTACTGGGAGACACATATGGGAATGGGATCACAGACTTAACTCTTCATTAAGATAGTTAATCATCTATATTATTAACAATATGAAAAACTGAAACACTTGTGTTTGGCCGCAATTGGAGGGCTCATTAATGTTCATTAATCTGATCATATAAATAACAAATCATAATATAACTTTGGAGGCCACTTTCACTTTGTCATGTGAAGGAATTTGCTTTCTGGGAGAGGAAAACTTCTGTTCTGAAAAGAGGTGAAAAATTAGTTTATTTGGCTAATATTTCAATGAGAGATACTTTCTCATTAATGTCTAACTCCAGGTTTGATCTGTTTTCATGTGTCCTCATACTGACTGAGAATCAAAAGCATAACGCAGCTCACCTCATTGCACACCCACCCCCAATTTGAATATGCAATCAAACTTTTGTCCGACTTCAAAGATTGAGAAATAAATAATTAAGTCAATCCAATTACTTAATTAATTATTTCATTAATCATGTGCTCACAAATTTCCTTCCCCTCCATTCGTCATGCGGCTCAATGGCTTCATTACGGATCAATGTGGAGCCGTTCCCATCAAGAGTCGCACTGTCATCGTCAAGATTAATCAAGATGTTGCCTGCATGCGGAATTGGCCTCAGAGCAATCGCCATGGTAACCAACATGTAATACTGGGAGCAATCTGGAGGTGCTGTGAGATGACATTGTGACTGAATGTTTGCATGAACTAAATGATTTAAGTGAAAAAAATACATATTTATTTCTTTTTTTCCTTTTGGTTTCTGTTTGTATGCAAAATTATGTTTATCAGTTTATCCTGAGTCCTTACACCTATATGTGATAAGATCTAATTCATTGATATAACACAAGTAGCTTTCATATTTCATTTAATACATGCAGCTGATCCAGAGCAGTACAATAAGCAAGTATTTGGAGCAGATTCCACCTGTGACTCAACATAAAAGATTGCAATAAAAGCAACATTATGAAAAAGACAATGTAGGGTTTTGTGGTCTAATAGCATAATTCAGTGAAGGGGGTAATTTGAAGGAATGCGCGCTTGCTGGGACATAAGACATGGATGTCACTCTGCATTCCTGACTGTGAGAAAATTGTTCCAAGATTGACAAATGTGAGGCAGTAGTGGATGTTGAGAGACAGAAGAAAGATACAGAGAGAGATACATCTCTTAAATGAGCTTGAACATCAAAACATAACTCACAAACCAGTGATTAGTTTTCCTAATACAGCTTTGCTTGTCAAATAAAATAGTGGATAGATGCTTTGAAAAATACACTGTTTGAAACAACTTTCAGTGACTCACATAATGTATTTTATTGCTGTGTAGTGTTTTCTCTCACTCAATTGAGCTACATGCATTCACTCAGATAAGTTAAATAACAAAATGCTTTTGAGCCTGTTAAATCAAAAGTAGATTTGATGTGTCATAATCAAAGCAAAAAAGATTTATATTTTGATTTAAACAATCTACATTTATAGAGACAACACCAATTTCATTGACAGTTAACCCAGTAAATCAGAATACAATGCAGCCACAAGACTATAGGTGATTTACTGTGCAATTCATTTTTTCTCCACTGGAAAATCTTTCCCGCTGCTTGGTATCATTATCTCCATTCCAACATTCTTCACCTACCTAATATATATGCTCCACCTACACATGCTTTTCCATTGAATTCAGACAGTTAATGCCCACTTTCTGGCTTTTCAAAATTGAGGAAATCATTAAATGATATAGAAGACGAGCAGACTGAAGGAAACTTTATACATGGAAAAAAAAATCTGAATCAACATTAGCCGAAGACTTCAAACTTCAAACCAACACACATCAAAGTAAGCTGCGGTACCAGTCAAAAGTTTGGACACACTTGAAAAATATGTAAAGGTATAATTCTGAAATGCAATCAAGGAAAAAGACATGTGACTTTATGTCTTTACTGCAATGCTCACAACACCTGTGTTTGTGGATAAAAATATCTCAGAAGGCTATGAAGCTGCAGTTTTATGGATGTCTTTGATCTTCAAAGTGAGTTGCCTTTGGAGCTGCAATGAACTTTGCATTTATTAATAATTCTGTACAAATACGTACAGAGAAAAAGGAGATGACGGAGACCAACAATTATGTGAAGCGAACTACAAAAGGAAAGAAACAGATACAGTCATACAGCAAGCTCATTATTGATGCTACAGTTGTCATGCCTGTTAGCACTTCAGAGTTATAGGGCTTACCATTTTACAATCTGTTGACAGAATAGGCATTGAAATGTATCAAGTTTGACAGGAATGATATAGGAAATAGGTCACTTGACAAAAAATTGGAAATGTTCAAATGTCTTTTATTGTATAGCCCCGCTTGTCAGTACACATCAGTGCCTGCAGGGGCAAACATCTGGTCTGGAGAAATAGATGACCTGACTGTGAAGAAGTTGAGGCTTTGAAACAGCTCCAACAACACAAAATGAAGTAAGAAGTGAGTAGATGAATGTCAAACATTCATATCTGACTGACTTTGGAGTTATGTGCTACCTCACCTGTGTCTGCGCAGGTAGCTGTGCATACATGTGTGTGTGCATGCACGTCTGCATGTTTGTGTCTTTTCATCTGCAAGTGTCCATGTGTCTCAGAGCGCAGATGAGAACAAACAGGGGCTGCAAGACGAGGGAGGGAGGGAGGGAGAGAACTTCCCTGTTTAAGTCTAAAATCCTCGTTTATTTGTTTGATTAATTTGCGCGATGGCACGCTGTAACCCCGTTCTGTCACACACCTCCTTCACTGGGGTTTATTTTAGCAGGGCGGTAAGTGGCCCCATAATGTCACCGTAATACTGGGTCAGGCTTTTCCGAATGGAGGGATGGGACTGGGAGGGAAGGAGAGAACAAGGGATGAGAATGTGTGAGATGGGAGGAAGAGAAGAGGGAGGCAGAGGAGGAGGAAAACATCCCTCGTTCATCTTCCGAAAGTGAGTGTTAAAATAACACCTGGCCAATTCACTGTGGGTGTGCTGGAAGGATCTGCACATCAGGCTAAAAGGAACTGTCAGTCGAGATGTACACACACACACACACACACACACACACACACACACACACACACACTCACTGAGAGAAAAGGGCCTGGGATATATCTTAAAAGTGAGAAATTCTATTGCTACATAAACTGCTGCCGCACATGTGTGGGACATGAACCTGCGAGGCTTCATCCGTCAATATCCTGGGAGGTCAAAACCTCTTGGTGAGAATGCAAATGGTTGAAAATGGATCATTTCACAGGGCTGTGTGTGTGCATACATATATTTTTGTGAGCGCAAGTGTGTGTGTATGTCTCTGAGGTAGCCATGACAGCACTCACAAGCAAGGTAGACGGTAGAGTTTAGAGGGATAGAGGGAGAGACATCTTGCATATTCAACGCTCTGTCGCCTGGCTGTCATCAGCCAACTGAGCGGTGAGGAGATAGGGAACTAGTCAAATTACCGGCCGTGCTCGATTCTGTCTCCCGCACTGACAAGTCTGTCAGAGATGGGATTTAATCTCTTAATAACGAACAGGGCCGGGGATGTGTTTTTTTTTTTTCATCTGTCCCTCCTCCTCTCACTCTTCCTTTGACCGTCATCTGATCGCATCTGGTCATGTCGACAAATCACATGCATCTCCGAAAGAGAAATATCCATGTCTGAATATCTTATATTCCCCACTTTCCCTCTCTATCTCTCTGTCCCTCCATCTCTCCATCTCTAATACAAGCTGTCGTGCTAGATCATGATTGATCAGGGCCTTAGTGGCCAACGCCAGCTCTCCCTCTCCTGCTGCGGAAATGAATGGGGATCCAATGCGCTCCAGCTATGAAGTTGGAAGCTGAGTTATTGGTGACAAGCGCTAGAGAGAGGAAAAGAAGGAGAGATGAAAATGAGGAGGAGGCAGATGAAACGAGATGAACGTCTACGCTGGGATGTTAGAAGTTTTTGTGATTTCCGGGAGGACTTGTGAAACCTTCAAGTCCATATTACCACATGCCTGTGATATGAGAACAGCACCTACTCCCCTCTCTCTACATTTTTGCTTGCTTTTTAATCTTTTAGTCTTCAAACAGGGCCACATGCCAGACATCTGTGAGCAGAGAAAGGCTGCAGGTAACATTATGCACAAGGCAAAAGACAGACACAACTTTGCGGGTTGTCTTTTTAATACTGGTGATAAACTTTATTTGTAAAGCTATAAGCAAACCACTGATTTACATTGTGCAAGTACTTGAAAAACTATGCACAAAAGCATGAGCATGTTCATTCTTGACCTTGAAAATGGTGCACTGGAGAAGACCATGTCTAGATGTGATTAAAAACTTTTAAATTTTCATATAATTTAAATTGTAAATCTGTGATATTAATTCAGCCAAGCCTAACATCAGAGTGGCTGTTGCTCAGCAGGTGGAACAGGTTGTCCACTGTCCGTTGATGATGTAGGGGTAGTGGTTCGATTCCCGGCTACTTATAGCTATGCTTGCATGTGTGTGTGAATGGCTGAACGAGAGGAAAATTGTGAGGTGCTTTAGATAAAAGCTCTATATAAATGGAGGTAATCTAAACAACTTCTATTTCTATTTTCAGCCATTTTCCCAGCCATTGTTTCAGTCGGGTATGATAACATTGTACTCACCAACGTGATTGCTCTGATCTCAGACCTCAGTGACACTGCTAAAAATACACTGGGGGAAAAAACACGAGCGCTCAGATGATCAGACAAACATGCTTATGCTTTTATCAGATTAGCTTCCACTTTATGTGAAGGTAAATCGGAAATTGAGTGTGCATGACTACGGTAAGTATGGTAGGTTAAAGTTGAACCATTAAATTGGATTTCTAAAGTGTGATGGATGTTTACAACAAACAGTATGTGTCATATTTTTACCTTTTAACTTATGCTTATGCTGCTCTCCGAGATCTCAGCAAATTACTGTGGTGAGTATGTTATCGTATGTTACATTGCTGGATGTTATCAATAAAACCAACAGTTGCCGCCATGAAAGTGAAACCCAAGTTGAAATGAACAGTATTCATTTAAAACTAAAAACTGTCTGTCTGATTTAGATGATCAGTTGATGAGTAGTTGTTGTCCACATCAAGCAGGAATTGTCCAGTCATGATTGTATTTACCGTTAGCTGTTTGGTAATGAACATGTTTATATCAAATATCACACTGTATTACATGTTTCCAGAGCCTCCCCTTCCACCTTGCTGGCTTGGTTCGAACTCAGCATGTGATTGGTCTCTTCAAGACCAGAGCTTGAACATGAATGGTCCACACCTCTCACCCTGAGGGTCGCAGCATGTCCCCCCCCACCCCATTCCCACATGGCAGTCACTATGGTGACAGTTGTAACTCTGGTGATTAATGCCCCAGGAAATGGAAGTGTTGCCAGGGACAATGTGGGAACATTGTAACTTCCTGTGTTCCGCGGGGGCTGGAATGCTTTGGTGTCTGACACCGAGCCTTTAGCTAATTAGCTAAATCAGCTCACTGGGGCTTAATTAGAAGCAGCTTGCAGACACACCCGTGTCCAGGGGCTCTTTAATTACCCTCAGGTTCGTTAGGAGAGAAGGGCCTCGAGCTCTAATTAACTAGCTCTGTGCACTTGTAGGTGTGTGTGTGTGCATATGCATGTGTGCTTTTGTTATGCGTGTATGAAAGTATGTTTGTCACCCATATGACAACTAAAATTTAAAGACCCACAGGGTATGCTAATACCTTGTTAAACTGTGCTGCAAATATGGTAAACAGAGTACAACTTTTCATTTAGAGCCAGAGGGAGCACGCAGCATAAGACACATGGACAAACGTGGAGGAGAAAGTGAGAGAGAACAGTGAAAGACAGGACAGATAACTGGATAAGAGATTGTGATAGAGATTTCTGCAGCGATTGAGTGGCAGCTTTGTAGAGGAGTAGAAAGGGGATGGAGAGGCAGAGTGAAGGAGTGTAACAGAGTGTGTGAGAGGGAGTGATGAAGATGGAAGGAGAGAGATGGTGCCAGTCCTGCGTAAAGGAGGAGTATGTTATCTGTCCTTTCATGGTGGTTGTCAGCCAGAGAGGCCAAATGCCTTCATGTTGTCTCACCACAGACAAACAGCAGTAATTAGAGAGACAGTGTGATGGAGTGAATGCATACTGACAATATAGTGCACAACACTATAGACACAGACAGCTGCAAAAGCATATGCCCTTACATACCCTTATGTTTCTGATGTTTCTGTGACATAAATAGTCACCCAGCAAAAAAATACCACAATGCATTTAACAGCTCGAAGGCTTGGAATTGCTTATTTTCCAACAGATATTGACATTTCTTATTGCGAATGGTCTTTAGTGGTCTGGAATACAATTTACAAGCAAGAAAAACCAACTAGGCAGAACTGTTATCCCGTTTAAAATGTGACAGCAACTGGCCTTGTCTGCTTTTCCATGATGAACTGCCTTAGGAAGGAACAAACAGATTGTTGGCGGTCTTGGACTACAGTCGACACCAAGTCGGCTAAATGTGAAAATACAGTTTAGGTTTGAAAACATGCTTCCACACTAACATGTCATTTTTGTAATGATCTCTATCAACACTGAAATGCCTGAGCAACAGGAAAACAGCTAAGTCTCTTCTTCTCGATTTTAGTAGGCGAACAAAAAAACTGTGCATTACAGGCAACATCTGTTAAGGAGTGGTACAAACACACCTCCTGAGCTCCGTCATAATCTAAACTGTGCTTTATTATTGTCAAACTTATGATTTAGTTGTTCTCATTGACATATTTTTCTGTTTCTGTTGCCAGACAACAGAACAAGCATAAAAGTGTGATTTGATTTCGGCCTCTAAATGTTACATATTAACCTGGCTGTTCGATTGAGGCACTGATCAAATCATGATTCTATGATCTCAGAGTCATCTGACAAAATAAACACAGGGTCAGAGGGGACAAAAAGATTTATCCACTCTGGAGAGCGTTTGAAAAGCCATGTTAAGATACAGGAAAAGATACATTTTCAGTCCTAGTCCGCTTAGTGTGAATGTACTCTTAGTCATTAACATAAAACAGTTTTTCCCCATATCTTGTTTAACTAACAGAAAGGAATAGTTTGGAAATATGCTTATTTGCTTTCTTGCCAAGAGAGATGAGGAGATTGATACCACCACATGTTTGTGCAGTAAATATACAGCTCGCAGGCAGTCAGCCTAGCTTAGCAGAAAGTCTTGAAACAGGTGGAAACAGCTGGCCCGGCTCTGTCTAAAGGTAGCAGTAAATCTAAAGCTCACTAATGCACATGATTTTATCCAGTTTATTTAATCCATAAAATTGTGTTTTTATGTGTACAACATTTTGCCATTTTATGGGGGTTATGTGCAAAACTGTGGCGACCCAAGCGTTGTTAAATGAGATGGTCTGGTCTACGAAGGATTTCCTAGTTGCGTCACCAGCTGTTCCCGCCCTTACGCTTGCATCATGAAGCGCCACTCCTGTCGTCTAGCAACTTTGACAACTTCAGTTGACAATGAGGACAGAGTTAGTAGAAATGGAGCCAGAAATTTTAGTTTTATTATTGTGGCAGCCCATCCAGGTCCAGCAGCAACAGGGACTCCCTGCTCAGCTGAACCAAAATATACATAAACACATTTCCTAATATTTATAAAATCGAATGTAAGACTTTTTAACAACCTCCAGACACCCTGTTATTCCACTTCTTATGTACTTTATTTATGTTGTAAATAGTTGTAAAGACCACTGTAAATGAAAAAAGTAGCTTATTTAATAATTACTTTATTTCAGTTCATTCATTCAACATTTTTTATTTTTCAACTAATCTTTCAAGTAGAGAGAAGAGCCTGTCCATTCTCTGTCTGCTCTCCTCTCCTCTGCCTCTCTCTGCAACCTCATGTCTTCCTTCACAAGCTGAAGAAGCTCATCCTCTTTCTTCCTCTTTCTCTTAAGTGGCTTTGGCTTCCGAGGATGGGAGGACACAGTGCGGTTATTCTGCAATTGGAACAGCAGCGTACTTGCTGACAGCACCAGTTCAGCTTCAACACAACTACCTGACTGTGGTGTGACAAAATAATCAACTCAAAGCTCCACTGACACTTTTTTTTCTTACAAAGAATAACCTCATTGACAGAGAGATGCAGTAAATGATGTTATTTAGTCTGTAATGTAGCTATAATAAAAATCCAAACTGTTATGTAGCTTAATAAAATAAAACAAAATTTAATATAGCCTTATCTGTTCATTTTAATACATTTATATTTATGTAAATGCGGTGACATCTGTACATACAGAGCCCCAGAAGCAGCACTGTTGTTCCGTCCAGTAAAAACATGAAGCTTCACTTTACATCCAGACAAACTAATGTGACAGCTACAAGTGTTAGATTTAATCTGTGAGACCAACATTTATCTTCCAAAAGGAATTATATCATAAACCAAAATGCTACAGAAACATTAGAGTCAGTTCATCGGATCATGTTCTTCCAGGGATGATGACGGACATTGACCGGCTGATCATCTCAGGAGTCGGGCTGCTAGATGACCAGCTGGTCTCACCCGACCAGCAGCTCCTCATATCTCTGAAAATGTTGGAGCAAATTTCCAAATAGGCGCTATTAGGATAAACTAACCACATATTGGGAATTTAAATGGTTACTTTCTTGCCAGAAAAAACATTAAAACTTAATAAAGTGACATATTAACAGTTCTAAAGCGAAAATTACAACAGCTTAGCCTGGCTCAAAATCTCTCCCATATTGCTGCTGGTTGGTGCAACATACATTCTGGGCCAGGTAGGCCACGAAGGATCCATCCTTTGGATCCTCCAAATTCGGAAAAAGAAGGCTGCATTTCTCGGCCACATTTGAAGGAGCCTTCAAAATGGGACAGCCTTGATCACGCTGCTGTGATGCATTCGTTCTTCAAATGCAGCCTTTGAAGGATGCGACCACTGAATTGAGACACAGCTTATTTCTTTGTCAGGACCAGTTGCCAAGCAACCAG
Source organism: Thunnus maccoyii (assembly GCF_910596095.1). Lineage (NCBI taxonomy): Eukaryota > Metazoa > Chordata > Actinopteri > Scombriformes > Scombridae > Thunnus > Thunnus maccoyii. The sequence continues at coordinate 20,526,273 of NC_056547.1, forward strand.
TGGAAACTTCAGGACGTTAGCAGTTCGAGGAGAAGCATCATGGTCTGCTGTAATCAGTTATGTTTAATGTGTTCCAAACAGTCTGCGTTTCTCCTCAACAGGGTTACACTTAGAACTCTTTTTCCATGTTGCACCATTGCCTCCTCATAGCTCTAGAGCTCCAGAGGAAGCAGCCCGTTTACAAATTTATTGGTGAAGTAAAGAGTCATTCAAACATTTGCGACTTGCGGATAAACAGAAGACAAGTTGATTACTTTGTGGGAATGGTTGAGAAGTTTCTGTGGAGGTTTTGATATGTTTTTTTGTCTTTTTCTGTGTATGGGTGCTATTAGAATCCATTGTAACTGGTGTGAATCTAGCGGGCTATAGCTGCCATCCTCTGTGAAGGAGCACATTGGAAACATTTGATGACTTTTAGGTTATATTTTGACTCAAACTTACTTGTTATATTTACATTATCGATGATTTTTCCGAAACATAGAAGCTACAGAAAGCACTGGGGCTTTGCTATATCGCAACTGTTTCTGTTGTATTTCCAGACTAATTAGTAGTGTACTTTATGTTTTCATAGTAGCTTCCCCAACATTTACAGGGTGAGAACTTTATCACCCTTGCTGCCATAGTGTTGTGTATGATGTTTACATGTCTTTCTGTGCTCTTCACAAAGTGCTGTGCTACACTGTGTCAGGGCTGGATGAGACAAGCTTCGTATGGATTCATTGATTGACAAGATGACTGGAAGCTGCCAGGCTTGAAGCATTGAGTTGGCTCAGTCGATTTGTCCTTGGCTGACAGAGAGGACTGTGATGACACACAGAAAGAGCACGCTATCAAAACAGAGTCAGTGTAATAGAGTACAGCAACATGGAGAGAGTGATGGGAATGCCAACACAGTGAGGAGGAGAGGGTGTGATGGTGATGATAATAATCCTGGTAATGGTGGTGAAGGTGATAGTGATTGTGATAAAGGTGATAATGATAATGATGATGATTAGTGAATGTTAAAAGAGTGTTCCAATTTAGCATTACACTCTTATAACATTGTTGGACTCACAATGGACGGTTAAAGTGGACATATCATACTTTTTGTTATTTTTATACTGTTATGATGTTGGATGTCTGTTAAACATGGTCAAAGGTCCAAAGTTGAGGTGAACCTTTGTAATATGCTCATTGCAAGTCAAAACCTCAGGCAATGTTACTTCTACTTCCTCCTGTTGATGACATCACATTGTTCACGCCTTTGTTGCTAAGGTTGTTCCATTGGTTTTTTCACGTTGTCCACTTGCATATTTCAGATTGGATTCAGGCTCAAACATGTATGGATGTATTTGAGAAGTTTCTATATCAAGTAAAGAACAAGAAAAAAAAAGTGAAACCAACTACTATTGTTTGATTACGTAGCCTCCATAGCCGCCTGAAGTCTGCTAAGGGGCAGCTTCTGGGAGCTGGCCAATCAGAGCAGAGTGGGCTGCTCGGATTGAGCATGTCTTAAAGAAACATGAGCTAAAACAAGATAAATAAGGAGTTTTTTAAAACTGTAAATCATGCAAAGATATAGCAGTAGAGCCCCAGAATATAAATATAGACCTGCAATGTTTCCCCCACCATTGCCTTTGAGGGGCAGTCCACCCCACCAGCAGGACCCCCCACCCCTTTGGAAAGAAACAAATAAAAACAAATGTAACTTATACTAGCAAGATAGCGGAAGCACGATAAGCTCACACGTGATAGGCTCGCACCAAAACCTGGCGTTAATATTTATTTAACTAATATATGTACGTTTGTTTCATTTCAACTCAGTGTAGAGAAATACATCAATATGAAACACCGCCTTACTGCGCACATCTATGGCACACTGTCAACACCACGTATCCGTATCTGCAATATGCCTGCCCCAAAACAATACTAGTAGTTTCCGGAGGGCCTAACATAGGAGTAAAAATGTTTTTATATCTATGGGGCCTACCACCCCCCACCCCACCCCGGGACAGTTGTTAGGATGATGATGATGATAATGATAGAGTTGATGGCAATGTTGATATTTGTGTTTATAACTGTGTTTTCTGGCCCTTGTATCCACATGCTCAGTAATATATGATATTTATATATGTTTGATGCTAACACTATTTATACGCCTATCTTGTGATCTAACAGATCCTTGGAGTGCAACACACACACTTAGACACACACTGCACTGTTGCAGTCTGACAGTCGTCCCTCTCCTACCGACTGTAGAGAACGCACCTTCAGCCATTCATCAGTGTCACCCTGTCGCCGTCGGTTACGGCCCAAGGCCCGTCGCGTCTTCATTACGGTCCGAATGAATCTGAAATAAAACCGCAGATGATTTATTAGCTTCCGATGGCGTCGCGCTGGTTAGCATGGTCTGCCGCCACTCGGGCCTAGAGAGACAGTTCTCAGACATGAACAGCAGAAATCCGATGTGACAGGAAGACGTTTGTGTGATGATATCAGTCTGTGATCACAAGTTCAGCCTGATGAGAGGAGAGGGGCATCCGGGAAACTGTCACACACCAGCAGCGTTTATTTGCTGCATTTTGTGCATGACTGTGTGTGATAATTGTCAATAACACTCAGGCCAGAAGATGCCTCTCAGAGAGGAGCCATTTATTTAGGATTTTGTTCAGTAAAAGCTGGTTTGTTTTTCATTTGATGTATAGAATGAAGCAACAAGATGTGAGTTGATAATTCACTATGTAGATAATGGTTAATGCAGTCATATTTCACACAACTTATTAATTTGCATATAAATGAAAAACAAACCTAAACTGGGCAATAGATGAACAGAAGTCTGAGAATCAGCTACACAGTACAGGCTGTTTGTCACAGCTGCTGCTGAACTGCTGGTACCCTTACTATCAACTGAGCATGAAAGCTTCATGAAAGCTCTAAGTTTGTTTAGATTAAATATGACAGGGCACCAAATATGAAGCTTCTGTGTATAATGGCTGTCACTTAAAAAAAAAACACACTCTTAACTCTGATGCATTTATTTCAACAAATGGACAACTTTTCGGAGGTTTGTCAAAACAAAGATAAATAGATCATGGCTCTGAGTGCGCAGTTTTCCCATCTATAACTATGTCTGTCTACTTAAAAGACAACAAAAGAAGTTTGAATGAATTTGAACTAACAAGTAATTTGTTGGAATTAATTTGAACACATCCCACGTAGTGTAATGCTAACCTATGTTGTAGAATTAACATTGTTCCATTTATTCCTGATGCCTCTGCTTCCTCACTCATGTTACTAGCTAACATTGTTATACCAGAGTTTTCTAAGTCAGCCAACAGCCTTACTTTCATCCATCATTTTTACATCTAAGGCGTCAAATCCAAAATGCTTTCTCACATTACTCAGATGGATCAAGACGTTGTCTTGATTATCTACTCAGAAAGACTTGGTAGTTTTCTCCATTTAGCGTTAGCAAAAAGAGCAACAATAGCATATAGTTTAGTGATAGGGCAACCACGCATGCAGCAGGTCAGACAGACGTTTAGTTCCCCTGGCTCCAGTACAAATCACATCCTATGAAGCTTACACACCCCGCCCCACCATGTTTAAATTGAGTCAAAAAGAGACAGCTACAGTGTGCTAAGTATGTGTTGGGAAAGTAAAAACGAAATGCTGCAAACCACCAAACTCGACTCTCAACTATAGCTCCTTTATGATTTAAAAGTGCACGTGAATAAGTCTGAAAAGAAGCTGTCCTTATTTGCAACCAAGGTCTTTTTTTTTCTTAAGATACATGTTTTACTCTGCCACAGTTTTAATACTCTAAAAGGCATGTCACATAATCTCTTTCTCTGCCCTTTATTGTTGTTCCTGTCGGGCAAAAAGACAAAAAAAGGTTAGGATTTGGACTGATATTTGTGTTGTGCCTAGTGGAGCCTCTAACCCTGGATCGGTCCCAGAATGGCCATTTCAGCTGAGGCCAGTCCAGATGACAGAGCTCCAGCTGACTCCAGGCCAGTTCAGCAGGGAGAAGCACAGCTGAGACCTGCAGGTGTCACATTGTCCTGGTTGTCACTAACCCAATTACACCTGGATTGCTGGGGACACGCTCGCTCCAGCGTGCAACATGAGAACACAGACACGCATAACCACACACACACATACAGAAACAGGTAATAAAAACACATACAGATTTGAAAGAACCATTCATGTACAGTGTGGGGAAAAGATGAGGTAAGCCTACACAAAAAAAACCCTTGACATCCAGGAAATTAATTTCTTACTTGTCGTTAATTAATTATGTATTAGAAAAGGAAAATAGAGTAGATGATGGCAAGAGAAATGAGACATTAAAGGAAAAGTGGATTTTCAACGCCCTTCCATGCTCCACTCTATATCTCCCATCCTTCCTTTCTTTATCGTTCTTTCTCTGTGCAGCTCTCCAATCCCATCACTCCCTTCAGCTTCAGCCAATCTTTCTGGCAGTCACTCTCCTCCGCTCTCTGTTCTAATGGTGTGTGTGTCTGTGTGTGTGTGTGTGTGTGTATGCCTCCAATGTGTGTGTGTGTGGGCATGCAACCACACATTCGTACCATGGATGTATATTTTTGTGTGCAGAGAGTTGTGGTGAAGTACTTACACCCTGAGTGTGTGTGTGTGAATTGTGTGTGTGTGTGTGTGTGTGTGCGCACACACTCTAATGGTGTTTAATGCCCAGACTAATGGTTTCAGCAGGGAATCCTTGTGCGGAGCTTGAGTCCAGGCTTGGCCTGATCGCTGGCAGGGCCATCCCTCATCCTGATACCACATGGAGGTGAGAGCCAGGGGAACACGCACACACACACACACACACACACACACACACAGAGTCTCTGCTGCTCACTACCTTGCTTGCTCACACTCACAGATTCGCTTCCTTTGTTTCCGATTGACTCTTATCCTGCATCTCTCACTTCCTCACAATGTCTCCTTATTTTCTTCATATCATAACTCTCAAATCTTTTCTCCTGTCTTAAAGGACGTGTTTTTTTTTGTTTTGTTTTGTTTTTTTGTTCTTTGTTGTTAACAAATTCCATTAGAAGACCAAAATCAACAGATCCTCCAAACGAATACTCTCTGTGTAGCTAACATGTCACTAACATGTCACATGCCATTCTAACATGGGTGTCACTTACTGTGGCACTGGGTGACATGTTCCTTCAATACAATGAACATGGGCACTGCAGTTTATTTTGAGTTGATGCCACATACAAATCATAAATATCAAGCTAGCTCTCCAAATCTGCAGCTGAAAATAGATCTGCAACAAATGCATTATTTACTCCTGTTTGAGTAATGTGTGTTAAAAACACATTACCCAGCTGCTTAAAGAATTTATTTATCCTTTTTCAGTATTTCCTTTAGGATTTTTTTCAGCAGCGGTCCTGTTGTGCATGTGCAGAGCCCACGACACCAGAACCTATACTAACACACATTTTCTCTGTTTCCATGGAATAACTTAAAACTACCTTAGAATTGTTCCAGATTTTATTTTATTCCAGGTTTATTCATGAGTCATGTGTGTGTTAATTTATCAGGAGCTTTCCCATTCACTCTCCAGTAGCTGTAGTCAGCTGCTCAAAATCTAGAAAGTGCCTGTGGTTTGTGTTCATCATATTTATAATGTACAATGTGAAATTTCAGCAACAACTTAGGAAACACTGTTTTCGAAAAATGAAACTATATATTCATGACCCATTTGTAAAGATTTATGAGCTGAGTAGCCAGTGGGCTTTGGGTGAGTGCCACTGGCAGTTCTGAGAATTTAGGAGGTGCATTAGTTGGCACCGGGATTTGTTGACAATAAAAAAATAAAAAAAGAATAAGAATAATACAATGACAGCAGGATTATCCTTTAAATGTATGTTTCCTACCATCACTATTCGAGTGCTAATTTTTACTCTTGTCAATTAATTTTGGAATTTTTGTTCTTATAATAATATTAAAAATACATAGTCATAATAGAAATTATAAAACAACAATTTCATGATGTGCATATAAAGTACCAGATCACTATAGAAATGTTGATTTAAACAAATAGACCCTCATTTTAAAAAATACTATTAGACTTGGCTCAAGAGGTAAGCACAAGTCCTGGTTTAAAAACCACTTGATACAATTCCAAGTATTTCAGTTTCTGGTACCATATTTGAGGCACAAAAGGGCAGTTGGTTTGGCTTCAAGGTTGCTTGCTTCTAGGATTAAAGGCTGCTTTGGGCATCAGGGACTTGAATCACATGACCTTTACTGGCAGGTGGAGAGAGCTGGAGATGATTTTAGATACTGGAAGTAGAGAAAAGGTTTTTGGCTAGGCAGTAAAGTGTGTGTGTGTGTGTGTGTGTGTGTGTGTGTGTGTGCACATGCGTGTGTGTGTGTGTGCATGTTTTATGGGATAACTTGCAAGTATGATTGCTTGTGTGTGCATCAGGGAGCTAAGATACATTTAGAGGGGGGCGGAATCAGATTAGGGGAAGGGGCTAGTGTGGTACACGCGCGCACACACACACACACACACACATATATATATATATATATATACAGAGGAAGAGAGGGGATGGAAGGGTGGAAGCTTGTGGAAAAGGGGAAACAGCAAGGCTAAAGGTGATAAGATCAAAATGGGCTTTGGTTAATATGAAGCTGTGGGTTGCACAGAATGGCTTGAAAAAGAAAGGTTAGGGGAGAGGAGCAAGATGAGAAAGTGCAGAGGTGGGGAGTGCAAAGTGGTAAAGACAAGATATATGGTTGGACTGGAGGTGGGGAAGAGGGGGAATCGAGTGGGAGGGTAAGGCTAAGATAAAACAGAACAAGATGAGGAGGAAAGAAAGGAAAAGGCAAGGTGTGTGTTGTGCAGCAGGAGGCGAGAGGAGGGCAGAAGGTAATGGAGTGCTAGGGAGGAATTGAGGGGAAGGCAGGGGGTGTTTGGGTGTGTGTGTGTAGGGGTGTAGGCGGTATGGGGGTACGCTGGAGCAGGGCAGTGGGGCTAGGGGGGTGTGTCAGTACAGATGCTCTGTGACCGAGTGTCACAACTCGGGCCAGGAAGCTGAATCCAACAATTAATCACCGGGCCCCTCCGCTTGTAATCAAACGGGCTCTGGCCATGATGTATGAGCCATGTCACAATTACTGAATCACACTCACACGCTCACGCACACACACACTGCACTCGGAGTTGATCATGTGCACACACGCGTTCACACATGTATGAAGATGAATAGACACACACACACACACACACACACATGCTGAACAACCTCTGGCGGCTCACTAGGATTATGGCTGTCTTCCAAGAGGCCACTGGGGCAGACTTCAAAAGCACAAATATAAACATCCTACAAAGGCAACACATTATAATCTTAGTCAGCAACACGCGGCTAACAGAGGAGAGAATGTCAGAGCGGGGAAAGACAGGGAGAGAAAGAGGAGGATTAAAGAAAGAGGGAAAGAAATAGAAAGTGAGTCAGTGGAAGTTCAGGACTAATGAGGAAGACAGATATACTGAATAATGGGAGTAGAAGAAAGACAGATGAAAAGATTGGAGAAGTAAGGGAGACTGGAAGTAGGAGTGAGGGCGAGAGAGGCTGTAAATTAGTGAATCACAGAGGAGCTAATGAGAGAGAGAGAGAGAGAGAGAGAAAGGAGGAAGTGAGGGCCGAGGAGGGGATGAAGAGGTGAATCCGTTGGGATGTAGGGTAAAGCTCTTGGTCAGCGGTTTCCACGGCGATGGTGGACAGGCCAGCTGACAGGATGAATAATTTAGGACGAGGTGTGGACATCGATCCCACAATGCACTTCTGCCTGACCACACTGTCCCAAGCACATATTCTCAGACATACACATACATTTGGATGTAGGCGCGCACGCACGCACGCACACGCACACACACACACACACATCATCCTCAGCAGTTCCTCATCATCAGAGCTGCCCTCATAAATGATCACTCTTTTACTCACTTTGCATTAGTTATACTGTCAGTCTGAATACTTTGATTTAAAAAGAAGATTTTGATTTTTCTCCCTCAATATTTGATGCAAATTTACTTGCACTCACACTCAGACACATACGTAATCTATTTGTTTGGCCCCATGCTGACAGACACGCTTGGCTTTGAATGTTGCTGGCTTTCAGTAGCCTCCTCTGCGTATAGTCCTTCCTGTTTGGTCCACTGACTTCCTGTAGACTGCAACCTGATACTTCCTGGTTGAGTCAGATGTCTTTGACCCCACCAGTCTGCTGTCCAAGCCAAACACAACTGCTTCCATCTCGCTTCTCCTGGTGGAAAGAAGGAAAGAAATGGACAAAGATTCTTTTTTTGGATTCTTCGTTTGCTTGCTAAAATTTCTCACTGAGCAAATTTGAACAATCAAATGACTAATATGAATATTTTATTAGTTTATTACTTTGCGGGGCTTGATATTAAACATCTGACATGATGAACATCTACTTAAATTGCAGTCTTACATTTTTTTTAGTAACATTCCCTCAGCCTCTGGCACAACACAAGACCATTTTTAACCCTGTGGAACAATGTTTCTCCCAAATCTCTTCGGCTTTGCAGGCACCTCTCCTCTTCATTCATCACACAGCCTGAACGAGTGACCGGGGAATGACCTCGCTTGCACACAGATGCACACACACACACACAAACACACACAAGCTGTACACGCACTCCTCAAATCCACAAACCCGGTATCAACTCACACAAATGCACGATTCATTTATCACAAACGATGGAACACATGCTCAAACACGCGTGTGCACGCACACACAAACACACACATAGACACACACCTAAATGCATGCACACTCGCACGTATCGGTTCCTATCACATCCGTTACAGATGGGTTCTCCTCCTCCTCCTCAGTCCTAAATGAATATAAATATGTCTGTTTGACATCATTCATCTGCCAGAGAGGAACACATTTACCGCATCCAGCCAAAAGAGGCAGTGTTACTCTCTCCTCCGCTGGGGAGGGATGCATATGTGAATAGGGAACCTGGAGAGAAAGGGGAAGGAGAATTAGAGCAGGGATGAAAAGACTTCCAGAGATAAGGATGATCCAAGGGCATCTAATAAGGTTGTTGCAAAGTAGTAAATTTAGCTAAATATAGGCTTACTTAGTTTTTATTTGGTCTTTCTCTCACAAGCACAGACATGCAGAAAAACACACAATATACCCTCTGTTTTTAAATACATTTCATTCTGCCACCCCCCACTCCCTCCCTCCGCCTCCTAATCAAATCTGATCCTATCTCTCTCCTCTTGACAAGTTGCATTCACAATAAAGCATTTGAAAGCCCATTAGCTCCACTTTCCAGCGCTGTAGAGCCCACAGCAATCCGATATCATCAGTAACAGTCCAAGAGAAGATGACGGCCAGACGACAAGTGAGATGTGGACAGACTAAAGGAACTGAGAGGAGGAAGAGATACTGGTGATGGGAACAAATTGAAACAAAATGGCGGGTGATATGCCGTGGGGAGATGCTTAGGGAGATGTCATACGGGCCAGTGGCACGAATTTACGAAAGAAGGCGTATCATCATGCGGTGTCTTAGATAATGATTGTTTTAAGAAGTGATCTTTTGCATTTCATCTGTGTGGTTTTCTGCGATGTGAAAAAGAGAAAGTAAAACACCTGTTGTGAGTCATTTACAGTCAGCTGCAAAGACACCCCAGGTCAGGAAAAGATCCTGTCAGTTATTATCTGATAACCATTAAAGTTAACCAGACATGACCTGTGTCCTTAGTCACCACGTCTTCATAATGTACTGCTTGTGAAGCCCTGAGGGAGGCGACAGCGGTTTCAAAGTGAACCGGCTCCTGCTGCAATCTGTGCTCCATATGTCATTAAGCCCATTAGGGAAACACTCTGTTAACATTATAGCTAGAGTACCAGCCTTTTGCGATGGGTGCAGCCATGGGTCGACATAAAAGCGGCGTCTCACTTTGTCTCCCTTCCTCTCTTTGTCTGGCTGCCTGTATTAACAAGCCATTGTCTTTTTCTCACCACTATGCTTTCTGAACTGCATCCTCCATTTCCTAGCCTTGAGTCATTTCTCTTTCATTCTGCCTTTCTCCGTTTCACCTTCACTGGCCTAACACTCTGCCACTGGGGGCAGTAGAAGAAAAGATGTCGACCAGTGTGGGATAATGACAGCCGATGTAAATGTCCTTCCCTCTTAACCTGCAACTGTGTGGACTTGATAAGATATTTTGAACAGAAACATTGTAAGTGTTTGTTATAACTCAACGCTGAGTCGTCGTCAAACTAAAAAAATGAATTTTATATGTAGGATTTTTCAACTCAAGCAAGGAAACATGATTTGGAAACAACGACCAATCACAACGTTCCCTCCAGGAGAGCAGGAAACCAATGGGGCATGTTCACCTAGAGGTCAGGTGGAGGTCAGCGTGGAGTGTCATGCCTCTGCTCCGCTCACCCTCCTCCCCTTCCTCCTCCTCCTCCTCCTTCCCCATTCCTGTGACAAAGAGAGCCAGTTTGGTTGCCAAGGAAACAGGCTTTTTCCATGGCGATGTTGGAACACGTGGGAAGGGCAGGGCGGCTTTGTTTCGCCTGTGATGAAGGATTCTCCCCATGCATGTTTAATCGCCAGACTTATAGTCCCAAACCCAACAGCCGAGCCCATCTACCACAGCCTGATTATGTTCAGTGGAGCTTCTGACACCGTCATTTTGCCAGTTTTATCACACTGTGCAGCTCCCACCGCGGGCACCTTAGCTATTGTTGCACAGTGTTCCTGATGAGTACAGCTGAGACCACAGATAGTCCAACCAAACAAGGAAGGCACACATGTGTCTCTTTAGCAGTAACAGAAATACGCCTGGACAAATAAACACACTCACTTTGCATACACATACTGAAACATACACAAGACCAGGCGCACAATCCTTTTTGTCTTTTCTCGTATCTCAGCACCCACCCACCACTGTTTGGCTTAGCACAGCGGGGGGAAAAATGGCTGATCACCATGGCAACGGTGTGTGCTGTTCTGCTACAGCTGTGATGTATGTGGTGACACTTTTGACCCTCTGGTGAACTCTATAATGCAGGAGCCGTGCAGAGTCCAGATAGACCCTGGTTGCCCTGCCTATCCTGCCACTATAGAGCACCATATAGCTGAAGTCCTGTACGCTTTATATGCCCGGGACACCATGACAACAGATTCTCAGGCAAAGACCCAACCTGACAAGATCAGGGCTGCATAGCCTACTTCTGTCATGGCAACAAAATCAATCATCATGGTCAACAAAGTCTTAATCAACATCAGTTTGCTTTGACAACAGAAATACCTAGTATTACAGGAAATGGGTGTTTTGTGTGATATAAACTGCAGATGTATCAGTGCCTTGTTGACTGTGCACATTGAATTTTAATCAGGCATGTTCTGTTATAGTAATGCATCAAATTGCTGATCGCTGGACAATCCCTCTCACCTTTCCCAAACATTTCCTGGTGGGAGAAATGTGTCAAATGTTGATATCAGATTCAGACAGATATACACATTCCCTGTCATCCGATTAGAAGAAAGTGAATTTGGCAAAAGGGTGAAGACAGTCTGTTTTCTAGCCTGATAGGAGAACTCAAGGTTTGTTTAGCCCTCATTTGTTTGTTTCCGACTCCCCTCTCAGTTATCTGTCCTTTATTGTCACACAACACTTCTTCAGAACTTCTGATGGCACGCCATTTTCACTGCCATTTAAAATCATACACACTGTCTCATACATACAAATACGCACACACATAAGGGAACACACGCATTGTTGTGTGATGAGACAGACAGACAAAGGAAAGTCACGTAAGCATGCATGCCACTCCCACCACCACCACACCACAAACACACATGTCGTTTCTACTGCAAAACACAACACACAAAACAAAACCAATTCTCATGCACACAAGCTCTCTCAATCAGCACTTGTTTCCTCCTGTCTGGTTTATTTTGCAGAAACACAAAGTCCCTTCTTTGTTTCCACCACTAGGAGTGCTGCAGCTTTGCAGAAAACCAGCACTCCCAAATGTGCCACAGCTGCTGCTGCCTCAGTGAGCTGCTGCGGAGAGAAGAAGGGGAGCTGACACCCCGTAAATGCAGACAAGCAGACACCTTCTTAATCATTCACATTGGCTTTTTTTATTAGGAAACAATTGGTTCCACATGGTACCAGACGCATAGTGAACATAGAGTATAGGCTATAATGTGGAACATAGGAGATACAGTAATGCAGACAAGTGGCTGTGGTAACACCAAAAATATGTTCACAAAGAAAAAGTGCTGCTCTTAAAATAAATCACAATTTCAGTGGCTTAGAAGACGAAATCACAAAGAGAAAAGAAAGAATAATGCATCCTCAGTCACAACACACTGCCTCAGCTTTTATGATTTTTATTACAGTCACATAATGTTTCTAATGTAAACCCTGCCTCGTTCTTTGCCAAGAAAATGATTTAATTTGCTCTTGCAAGTGCAGAGGGAGGCCTATTCCACTTTTTCAACAGAAAAGTTAAACAAAACAAAAACATAAGGGGCATAAGGGGCATTCCTCCTTCCTCCTGTTGCAGCACCTCAGTCCTGTTTGTCTAGGTCACAGTCCGGGAGGGTCACGACCCTGTAAGATACACTCAGACCTGCCATACCACTGAGAAGTCAACCTGCAGGTCTGGAGAGAGAGAACAACAAGAAGGAAAACACAATTAAAACTGCCAATGCAGCACTACATGAGGTTAAACTTGGGGAGTGATTCAATTGACATTTAAAGCCATGTACACACAAACATGCATATATTCTTTATTTGCATGTGTGTTAAAGGATAATCCCAGTTTATTACCTTATGGATCTTATTTTTTGTAGTTTTGGCCTTCTACAGGTTATGATAACATTATATTTACCAGGTTCATTAGTGAGATCTGGAAACAACATTGGGGTTTTTTTCCACTGATGGAAAAAAACTGGAGGGTCTATACTTGAACCGTCAACTCACATAAAGAAAAACTCTTAACTCATACTTTTTCTTGACCAGACTGAGGGTCTAAGGATGGAGGGTGTTATACTGTATGATTTACAGATTTTAAAGCCCCCTGAATTTGTGATAATTGTGAAAGCAGCCAAACGTATTTGAATGAGAAAATTAAGGAAAGTAAAGGTAAAATTATTATGCAAACTGACTACAGACTGACTTCTTCGTTCAGCTTTGATGTACCGTACTTGACATGGTTGTGCACACACACAGTTTTTCTTTGCAGGGACGGATTATTACTGACATCATGGGTGCAATAGTTTTAGGATTTTACCTGCCTTCTTCAATCTCAGCAGTTTCTTCGGTGGGCACAATATTATCATAGTGAATAGAAGCAATGGCCAAACCTATGAAAATAAAATCCAGGTTGCCGTAAAAAAAAAAGAATTTCCTTTAAAGCTATAATATGTAACTATTCCACATTAAAATGTCTAAAAACAATCAGACCTATGTTATATATTTTGTTGAGTTGTGCACTTACATTATCCCAAATGTTTCCATGACTTTTCAAGTACAGAGAAATCTGTAATTTTAATAAAGATAACAGTGCGTTTCATTTGGTCACCTGTAAATGGCGTCATACCCCCTCTACCAAAGAGTATATGTGCAGAAGATGCATGCATCAATGTTGTGTTTGCCCGCTGCAATTGCATCTACCAAAGAATAACTTACACACCTACAAGATAACTGCGTTGTGGCTGCTTGCCACAATGACGTCTACCAAAGAGTATACGCATACAAGATAATACGTGGGCGTTGTGGTTGTTCGACAGAAACTGTTATAAATTGACTTTTATTCAGTTTTAAGCCACATTTTTATGATAAACTTTTTAGATCTCGGTAGTTTTTAACTATATCTTTTAACTGGATGAAGGATTTTAGTCACTGGACGTCTGGATCTTAAGTTAGCAGATAACAAGCAGGGCAAAGGTTAACAGCAGCTCGGCTAGCAGCCCCTCCTGGAAGCCCAGTACACGCCGAATATTGTTGGAGAAACATTGATTTTTTACATTAAACAGCTTTATTCAGTATTTTTACTGGTTTTAATCACTGTGTACATTTGTTTTTGGAGAGGAGGAGACCTCTGCAGATAATTCGGCTCCCAGTAGAAGCCTGCTGAACGTCTGGATCTTAAGTTGTCAGAGAAACAAACTGAGCAAACGTTAGCAGCAGCTCAGCTAACAGCCCCTATCGGACGTCCGATGCCAGCTGCACAGTGTCAGAGAAACACTGATTTTTTTACGTGAAACTGCTTTATTCAGTTTTTTTGCCCATTTTAATCACCAGGTCTCTTTGTTCTGGAGAGGAGGAGACCTCTGCGGATAATTCGGCTCCCAGTAAAAACATCCTGAATGATTAACACTGGAGTAATCTTAATACGAAGAAGCCGGTTGTTTAACAAGGAAGACATTAACTCCCATGATCCCACACCACTTCACAACGTCATCACACTCTCATTTTGTTGCTGTTTTGATTGAGAGACCCCTAGCGGCAGAAATTACATATTGTGCGTTTAAACTGCCTCTACATGTGCTTACCAGACTTTACATACGTGACCCTGCCAATTGTGGACATCACATTTGGGGACAACCCCCCCACTTGGCCACCCCTCTCTGTCCCTGCCAGTGGTCCTGCCACTGATGTTGAGCGGGTGACCTTTTCTCTCGGCTAATCCACACCAAAAAGCCCTAATTACTGCTGCTGCTCCACCAACCTCCCCTGGCCCAATAATCAATACAGCCGATTGGCCGGCGGATCACCCCGTCAGACACCAGCACTCTACATGTGACTCAGTGTGTGTGTGTGTGTGTATGTGTGAGAGAGAGAGTGATGTAGTGATGGCATTTTCATAGGAAGCTGTGACACCATAAGAGACAAGTGACTGAAGATATGAAAAGAGGGAACAAGAGAAAGAAAGACTAAATGAGCAACAGAAAGGTAAACAGAGGATGACAGCAAAGTAACCATCACACTAGCGCGCGCATGCACACACATACACACACACACACTTGTATACACACACACATTCCTCCCTCCAACCTGAATGTTGTGACACCAGTTGACCTTATTGAGCTGCTGTTGTGTAAAGAGTCCCTGATTAGAATATCTTCCCTTTAACCTTTAGCAGAGTGACGCGCCTCCCGAAAGCAAAGAAATAAGCCATCGGTTTATGCAGACAGGTAAATGTATTCTGTCGTTATTTCATTAAGCTGTGGCATTTCACTAAACATCCTGATTGCACTGCTGAAAATGTCGCTTTTCAACAATAATGCTTCTTTTCTTCTTTTTTTTTTTTTTGGAACATGCAGGTGTGCATTTCTGGAGATACACTATATGATGAGCTGACACTGTAGAATGTATGCTGCCCTGAGCACTCATGCTTTTATCACTACATTTTCTCACTTGTACGTGTGTGCATAGTTGATATGTGTGCATCTGTGTGCGCAAAATGCCTGAGGAGCAACAAAAAGCCAGACACAATGTTATCAGAAAGAAAAAGGAAGTTTAATTTTAGATGCAGCTGCGTGAAGAGAGTCATATCTGTGAAAAAAAAAGGAGGCGATCTCTTTCTTCTCCTTTTCTTCCCTTTCTTTCTCTTTCTGTCACTCTTGCTGACAGTCTTTGATTGTATTAGACAAGTTAATGAAAAGCAACACAGAAAGAAACTGCCAGCCCTTCGTGCGGGCTGCACCTGCTGGAGTGTATGTCTGTGTGCATACCTGCCAGTGCATATGTCTGGCTGTCTCGTGTCCTCAGGCGTGCCAACCAGTCAACACAATGATGAGACAGCAAGAGAGTGATGAGAAACTCGTCCATACCTTCGGGGTGTGGTCCGTTCTGCAGACATGAAATAGTTATGAATATAAACTACTGTTCCCAAATGCAGTAGAAAAAAAAGCTGAGGGGAAAAAAATTATACTTTAATAAATAAAAACATTCTGCAGTATTTTGAGACTCCACTCACATGAGCCCTTGTGACTGTCAGAAAACAGGATGTATTTTAATGAGACTTGCTGAATTACATGATTGACTAAGCGCAGCCTGTGAAAATTTTGCATACCAGTCCATCAAAAAAGTTGAGACTGTTTTAGCGTTTGATTGAGCTGCGGGTACATTACATGTCATCAACTAATGATCTTAATCAGCAAATGAAATTCACACAGTTTGCCTCAAAGCGATCTAAGACATGTACCACCACAATAATGTAACCTGAGTAGTTTCAATGTACTGTACATGTGCATAAATACAGACATCTGGCCCAGTATTCCCATGAATTATGTCCATATTTGAAAATTCTGCTCCTCACAATTAACACCAAATGGCCCGTGCGAATGCAGGAAGTAGTGTGCCCTTAATGTAGCAAGGCAGAAAGTAAGGGTGTGAAGGTCTGGTGTATGGGCGTGTAGCACATCTGATTTTAATGCAGGAGACTGGAGAAGACATCCTGAGCATTACAGACCTGCAGTTAATGTTTCCGTTGCCTAACTTACCTAAAAGCTTTGGCATAAAAAAAAAAAATGCTGTTCCTAAATGTAATTTGAGGTTTTGAGTCCTCCAATATTGACATTCTTGTCTGGTGATAGCATTGCAGGGCCTCAGTGTAGTTTGGCGTCAAGAATGAGTAATGGGACAATGATGGTGGGTTCTGACATGATAAGTAGGAACATATTTACAGTGAAAAACAAAAATTTTGATTGAACGATGGGAGGTGTTGTGTCTTGTGACTCTTGCAAAACAGTGATATTGTTTTTATCATTGGTTAATTGCAAAATCATCCTGTTATTCACATGTTTCAGCAAACAGTGAAAGGTTCTATTAAGTAGCACTTTTCCACAGGCAGTCTCTGAAGAATGTTTTTCAGTGCGGAACAGACAATAGGCATCATAGTTGCTATCTAAATAACTAATAGCTACATTTTGTTCGTCCATCACCAGCAGCTGACGAGATGACACCATCACTGTGACCTGCGGTCAGCTGTGGTTAATCTATCAGCTCTGGCTCACGACCAGGTCAGAGGGAGTCAATAACTTATAACTATCCATTGTTATGACATAGCGTATCCTATTCTCAAGGTAGGCTGACACATGAGCATAGTTTCTCTGATATGTAGCTTTGATTCTTGGTAATACAGTGCGCCGTAATTAGGGAATAGTCATCGATGATGAAATGTACATCTCAGTCCCTACCAACTTAGTGAAAGGTACTGAGTCTATAATGGCATCCACCCACAATAATAGGCATATTATATTGATTTACTATATGCGTGAGAAGGTTTGAATGAGTGCATTATATGTGTTAAAGCTCCAATAAATAACATTTTTGCTGGCCCACAGCACAAAATGGCCATAATATATCTGTGGAGGTTAATAAAGTCAATAGCAGTGATTCAATAATAGCCTTCTGGATACTGATTTCTGTCTTTCAGAATTCATTGTACAACCTTAATAACAGGTCTCAATCAATTTATATTGTAGTTCCATAGTTGCTCCAATTAAAGTTGTGACTTTCTTATTGACCCTAACAAGGAAAGGTACATTTTTGCACAACACGAAGGTATCTTTACTTTACAACAGCATCTCCTGGAACAACAGAACTTGAGCCGAACGTAGATTTAAATAAATCCAGTTTTACCCAACTTCTCAAAAACAACACACTAGGTCAGTCCTAGAAACTGAATCACAAAGGAGCATTCAGGGACTGACTTTAAGCCCATGTTCTCTGGCTCAAGTAGATGTTTTTGTCCAATCTTGCCACTGAGTAAAATGTAGGCACAAAAGCAACAATCACAAAAAGACTCAATATCCAATAAATGGAATTTTTCTCAATACTCAAATACTAAATTTTCCAGTGTAGGCTTCGTATGCAGCATTGGCTATATGTGCCGCTGCCAGCAACCTGTGTACATATATATTCAATATGTGCATGTGTGCGACTGTGAATTTGAGCGTATGATGGTGGACTGAAGACATGCAGCCCCACAGAGAGTTGCCCCAGTCAGCCTGGCCTGCTGAGTGAAACCCTGTGGTAATGTTTAGCTTAAGGGGTGAAAAAGAAGGTGAGTGGGGGGAAAGGCGGGAGGAAAGGATGAGAGGATGACAGGCTTGAGGTTCTGTGGGTTGACTGAGAGTGAAGAGAGTGAAGAGGGTAGCGGTTGAAGGGAGGGAGGGATGGGTCACGGAGGAATGGCGCGGAAAGGGAGGAAAGGAAGGATGAAAGGTCCAACTGGGACGGAGCGCAGGAGAGGTCCCGCTTGGTCTCGTCAGTCAGTCGTCTTTCACTGACACCTGAACCTCCGCTGACCGGGTCGTGACTGCCTCTCTGGTACAGGAGATATCACTAGGGGGGCTGACCTTTGACCTCTCACCTCCTCATCGCCGCCACAAACCTCTCCCCGCCTCTTCAACCACCCCCTTACTCGCTACCCCGCCTTAGTTTCTTTTCAGCCCTCTCCCCTCTGCCCCTTCGCCAGCAGCTTGGTTTCCAAAAGGAGTTTGAACGGTGCTTTGCTGATTGTTCATTGACCTTATCTTAATGTAAAAAAAAATGTTGCTAATGGTTACAAACAAAATATCTTTAGATATTTTATCTATGAAAACGCCCCACTTCCATAACATGATTTTATGTTAGGGTGCCTTGGGCCATGTGCAGAAAGACATTAGCACTGCATGAAAAAAACTATACTAGGGAAAGGAAACCTTTGCTGCAGCAAAATGCAACGTCATCTGGCAATGCACGGCATTGTCCAATCAAAAATGAACAAGTGCAGGTTCCTATTAGATTTCTTAGTAACATGAATTAGAGGATTCAGCTGTTTACCTGGAGACAGTTGATACAGAGCATTTTCAGACTTGTAAAATCCTTCCTCATAGTGCTACAAACCGATGTGCCCAGTGTGTGTCTTACAAGCCTTCAAACACATGAATCTAAAACTCAATCCAGCCTTCCGCATTGTATCTCATTGTCTCACAGGTACCAGAAACACCACACCAGTGCAGCCCCCTGTCTTGTTTTTTAAACGCAGTGGTTTTTTTAGTGTGAATACCACTTAAACCAGCTATGCAAAGGAGTGCAGTGAAAGCTGAGTTTGCACACCATAAATTTTGTTAAGTAAGACAAGATATAATGTAAACACTTTAAACACACACACGCGCATATGAATTACACTGCCTCCACTAAATTGTTCCTCTGTGCTGTGAACTAATGGGACCTTATTCCTTCTCAAAGGCAGCCTTTACAGATGTTGAGTTTAGGCAGTTAGGACAACACACACACACAAACTAACTAATGGGACCTTATTTCTTCTCAAAGGCAGCCTTTACAGATGTCGAGTTTAGGCGGTTTGGACAACACACACACAAGCTAACTAATGGGACCTTATTCCTTCTCAAAGGCAGCCTTTACAGATGTTGAGTTGAGGCAACACACACACACAAACTATCACACACAAACATGCACATATATCCCTGGAGAGCCAGGCCTAATCCCGGGTTTACATTGTTAGGACAACAGGGATAATCCTGCTAACAGGGTGTTTATCTAGAAACTGCAACCACTGAATCCTCAACACACACAGTATTGACCCAGAGAGAGAGAAATGGCAAGGGAATGAAAAGGCAAAGAATGAAAGAAAGAGAGATCAAGGACAACCAAGAAAGGAGAATGAAGAAAGTGGGAAATAGAAGGAAATGACAGTAAAAGGTTACATTGGAAGGAAGCACACAAATGGAGAGAGATGGAGGAAAGGGGGCTGGAAGAAGAAGGAAGAAGAAGGTCTGTGCTGTCAGGTATGCAGATGAGAGTCTGATGGCATCAATGCAGGAGTGGACACAGCAAGTCCCTGTGGACCACACACACTGAATGGCACACAAAAGAGCATATAAGCCGACATTAGAGATAGAAAACACGGATACATAAACAGAGCTAACATGTCAATACAATAAGCTAAGCAGGGACAGATAGAGACTTTCTGTTGTCAAACACTTTAGGAATATAAACCATAAGGAAATCTGATGACCACATTTAGAGTAACACATATAACTCATAAAATGTAAAGTGATAATCTACAAGATCTGTTTTTTTTAATTCAAATGGCATTGTCTGGGATACGCGCCAGCCTCATATGACCCTGAACAAGATAGGAAGATATTTCAAATGGGTGGATGGATGAACTTTCCTGGATTTCTTCACTCTGACATCATTTGTTTGGATTTTCTGTTGAGGTTTGAGATTATGTAGATGACGCTTCCTAAATTAAGTCTTGCTCATGCTAAATACTGAATTCTCACTCTCACACAAATTGTTGAAGCTGCAAGAAACACAAAACATATCACTTCCAGTGATCCTGAAGATGTAACCAACACTTGGTACAGCACATATGGATTGAGTAAGTGTTGACTAGAGGTAGATAGCACTCAACAGATTATGTTTAGTGATGTAAGAGCTCACTCCGTCTCCCCCTTGCACCTGTACTGATTGCTAGATGACAATTGTTGGCCTTGAACTGCAGTATTTTTTTCCACAGGATGCAGGACCTGTTATAACAGTTTTATTTGGTATAATAGGTTCTGCTCCCAAGGGTGCTCCGTAATTAATACAATCAACATAGGGGTTTCCTCAGGGAGCACAATAAATACTGCCAGTGCTACATGAAAAAGAACACAGCAGACACATATCATTGCAATATGGGATACGCAAAAAGACAAAAAAGGAGATGCTATAACCAGGTATCATAGTAAGAAATTAATACAGAAGAAAGATGGTATATTGAAGGAAGGGAATCAATTAACACAGTAATAGCCATGTCTTGCAAAAGTGACAAACAGTATAAGGAAGTAAGAGGAAGTATAAGTAGCAGTGATGTGAGGCCTTTGTTCGATTATACACACTCTGTTCACTTAATGAATTTGGTTGGTCATTATAATTGTCAGCTGATATGATTGTGTGTATGATTACAGTGTTTGGCCAGAGCTAACGCATAGTTGACAAAAGGAGGAGTTGAAAAATCAGAGAACTACAAAATCTTTCCACCTTGCTGTTAGCTTTAAGAAACTAATATAGCTCAAACAACACACCCCACAAAGCACATTTCACTTAACTATAAAAATCAAACAATGGTTATTTGTGCACTGTTATTTGTTAGAAAAGCTAACTATTTGTCTAGCTGTCTACCATTTGCTGCTAGGTGCTCCTTTTTATTTCTTTTGGATTACTTTTGAGCAAACAACTTCATGTGCTCACTGATTGCTTGCAAGACTCCCAAAAAAGAACACTATTGTAGGAGTCGTTGAAAAGAGATGAAGCTTGACTATAAAAGAGGAAATTGATATTATCTTGGCAAATAATGGGAAAAAAACGACATACAGATATTTTCAATAAATATATGTAACGTCCACACTAACGTAGGCCTTACATTCACAGTATTGTGAGTGAAATGGCTCAATAATATAGACACATTAAACCTTTCAGTAATCTCAAACTTACTGCTACTGTGCATGAACAACAGACACACTTTTCTACACATTCATGCACACATATAGACCATTTACTTTTCCCCACAGGGGCTCGAACTTCAGTGGCTAACTGCCACTTTGGTATCTAATGCTGCCTGTCGGAATATTGTGCTGGCTGGCGTTAACTTCCTACTGGGGGAGGTTGGACAGGCAGGGGGGATATCGGCAGAACAGCGGCAAGCTTAGCATGCATGTCAGGGCCGGGGGACGCTCCCTGAGCAAAATGCCAGTCTATAGATCGCAGAGGGGACTAAAGATCACATCATCGTCCACCCGGACACGGGTGACACCGGACAGCGGACGTGGGAGAGAGGGTGGACCGAATGATCCCTGCCAGGACGAGCCGTTATAGACAGCCGCTGTCATTACAGGGCACACATGCACCCGTACGAGTGCACAAACCCCCACACACACACAGAGTAACACACACACATACACGAGCCGTGACAACGACATTATAGACAAGCGCTGTCATTAGAGGAGTCTCTGCGGAGCTCAAATGATAACGAGCAAGGCGGAGGAAGAGGAGGGGGAGGTGTTGACGAGGGTGACTGTCCAGCTGTCTGCAGGTGAGCATGTGGTGGTGGAGAGGTCAGCTCCCCGTAACACACACATACATACACACACACACACACACACAAACATACACACACACACACACAAGTATTCACATAAACAATAGACAAACTTGAAGCACATATGTCTGTTTTCTTGACTGATGATGAATATTTTGCTCTCTGCTTTCACTATTTTTCTATCTTGACCAGTGTCAGACAATCTCAAGGACCTTTTACATCTTAACCTGCACTTTGAAGGTACATTAGATGGTAAGCTTTGCCTAGTTAGCTCAATTTATTGAAATTTAGGATCAGCTGTCTCCCAAAAACTGGAAAATACACTAATAAAACTTTTTAAAGACCAATGGTTGGTCAAATCAATGACACATAAGAACAAACGGCACACAGGACTTTTTGAGTCATACCTCACCAGCAGTGAAATGCCCCCCTCATATTTGTAAATGGTAGCAGACAAAATCTTTCAATATATGGCGTTCAAATACAATGATACCACAAACATCAGCCTAAAAAAAGACTAGAAATTTGACAACTCAGACACAGTATTGTATAGTGTTATACTAAATTGCATTATATTGTACAGTTGCACGGTAACCAATTAACAGGTAAGTTAATGTACTTCACAGTCCTGTGCCCTTTCAGTGTTGATTTCCAATTAAAAATGTTTTCAAAGATGTCTGATTCTTTTACATTTCTTCGGAAACAGCATGAGGTTGCCCATGATGCTAAATAGGGTGATCAGTTTTTCTAGAATGAGTCATTTGTCTGTAATGATGCCAGGTAATTATGAAAACATTTTGAACAGTTGGAGCCTCCGGTTTGCTGCATTTTCTTCAGTGTTACCATGTGAATATAAGTGTGGGAAAGTTGGTGTGCTTTGATCAGTTTTGCTGCTACGTGTCACAGACATTTATCTTAAGCAGAGAGTAAGAACTAACTTTAGATCTAGTGGTGACAGATCATATAAGCTTCCTACACAAGAGTGGCATCATGGTTTCATGTGGGTTGTCTGTGTCATCAAATCAACACTTACAGGAATGAGAAACTATCTAACATGCAATAAAACAAAACTTATGTGTGTAATTTTAAAACAAGGTAAGGAAATTAAAAACAGAAAAATGAAGATAAAATGCTTCAGCCAGATGACATGAAGAGAGTAGGCACAAAATCTCAGAGTCAAGGGTATATTGACAGGTAAGGATAAACTGAGTGTATGGTATGATATTACCAACTAAATAACTGCAGTAAGTGGTGGCCAGCATGTCTTTCCATCAAAGTGCTGTGCAGTCATCACTGTCAAATTTGACAACTCTGACACAGTGTTGTACAGTGTTATACTAAATTGCATTATATTGTACAGGTGCACGGTAACCAATTAACAGGTAAGTTAATATACTTCACAGTCCTGTGCCCTCTCAGTGTTGATTTCCAATTAAAAATGTTTTCAAAGATGTCTGATTCTTTTACATTTCTTCAGAAACAGCATGGGGTTGCCCATGATGCTAAATAGGGTGATCAGTTCTTCTAGAATGAGTCATTTGTCTGTAATGATGCCGGGTAATTATGATTTCTTCAGTGTTACCATGTGAACATTAGTGTGGGAAAGTTGGTGTGCTTTGATCAGTTATGCTGCTACGTGACACATTTCCTTTAAGCATGTCAACATGTTATTGAAGATTTCTTCTAAAGAAAAGCTTGGCATATTGTTCATTTGTTTGTTTCTGAGAGATAATGTTAGAATTTAAAGAGCATCACTCATGTTGCATCAAACATGACTTTAATTAATAGTGAAGGGCGGCTGAGAGAGCTCACTGCACTGCAACTTAAGAAAACACGGGCAAATAGACAAAGTAAAAGCAAATAGAGAAGAGACGATGCATATATCACATTGAAGTCCTCCAAATACTCCAGAGATTTATGTTGTCTCAATTCACATAGTTCCATATATGCTATTTTGAGTGCATAAGTGCACTCACATTGACAAGTACGGCAAAATGTAGTACACTATGAGTACCCGGATGATGCACTCATGACGTTCAAAAAGTTGAGTGTGGAACGCTGTACACTTCTCATCCTCAGTGGTCGCCATCTTGGCTACATAGAGGAAGGGGAGGGACCACCTACCTTGCAGAGATTTTAAAGTAGACTAAAGGCTGTTTTAATTTTCGCTGTAGGACTGTTAATATGCCACTTTATTAAGTTTTAATATTTTCCAGGCAATAAAGTAACCATGTAGATTCCTAATATGCGGTCAGTTTATCCAAATATTGCCTGCTTGTAAATCTGCTGCAATGTTTCCGGACATGTGAGGAGCCGCAGCTCACCCAGTGAGACCAGCCAGTCATCTCGCAGCAGCAGCCCGAGCCCCACGTCTTCATTCCAAGGAGAACATAATCCAATGAACTCATGCAGTTCTTTGTTAATTTACTGCTGACTCTAATGTCTCTCTAGTATTTTGATATATGATATAATTTATTTTAGGAAGATAAATGTTGGTCTCACAGGTGAAATTTAAGAATTGTAGTTGCCACATTAGTTTGTCTGAATGTAAAGTGAAGCTTCATGTTTTTACTGGACAGAACAACAGCGCTGCCTCTGGGACTCTATATATACAGATATCATCACATTTCAATAAATATAAATGTATTAAAATGAACAGATCAGTCTATATCAAATTTCATCTTCGTATCTTCATATTTTATGAAGCTACATAACAGTTTGGATTTTTATTATAGCTACATTACAGACTGAATAACATAATTTACCGTATCTCTCCATCAATAAGGTTATTTTTTGTGAGAAAAAAGTGTTAATGGAGCTTTGAGTTGAGATTATTTTGTGACTGTACAGTAGTGTCGAAGCTGAGTTGGTGGTGTCAGCGAGTACGCGGCTGTTCCAACTGCAGAATGATGACAAAAAGCACATTCATTTTTAATAAAATTCAACTGAATTGAAGTCAAGTGAAATTTTGGTGGGCAACAATTGTGACTCAGCAGCCACATGTTTCTCTGTTCTCTATTTTTTTGTTTAGCATCTTCAGGTTAGGCTAACCCATTGTTGCTAACTTTGGCACTAACCCCCTTCACTTTTCTAGCACTTGGGGAAACAACAGACGTGACTTTTCTTGGTCTTGACAAGCTGCAGCATTTTTTTACTGACACACTGGAGTCTGTACTGTACATTTACTGCCAGACTGATAATTTACTGCTAACTTTTTCCTCTGCTCCGTGTCACTTTTCTGCTGCTCGCTCTTTCACTCAACCACTCATTCACCTGCTATGCCACATTTTACGCACTATTGTATTCCTTAAAAGGAGCTATGCTACCAAGAGTTTCCTAGGCAATGATACAGAGGTTAACTCACGTTTCAGAACAGTGCTGCACAGAGGCTCCCGAATGCTACTGATTTCCAAATGAATGGATATTTGGCGTTATTTTTGGCATTAAAAAATATGTTTTGGCCTGGTGGAGGTTCTCATTGGCCTGGCGGGCCTATTAAAGGGGAAACACTGCAAATAATATTTGTAGTGTAGACTTTGAAGGAATTAAATAAAAGGTATTACGTTTATTTTCCTTGTTTGTGTTAACATGTTTGGTCAATAAAGCTGATTCTGATAGAACACAAAGTTTTAGCCATGACAGTAGACGATGCTTCAGATATGGATGTTGCTGCAAAGAAGCTACAAATTCTAAAACGTGGATGCTTCACACACATCTTCAACCCAGCAGTGTCACCAATTCAGTATCTGACTAAATGTGAAATATGGTCACAATCGCCCCTTCTGTTCCTGAGTTATGGCGCTGAATAATGGCCAGAAAAGTGTTTCCGTAGAACATTCTGGTGTCACAGTGAAGCTGACCTTTTGGATATAAAATGTCATCACTTCATCATTTCATCCTATTAGACATTTGTGTGAAACTTTGTAATAATTAGCATATGAATTCTTGAGTTAAGGCCAAAAACGTGTTTTGTGAGGTCACAGTGACCTTGACCTTTGACCACCAAAATCAAATCAGTTCATCCTTGAGTCCAAGTGGGTGTTTGTGCCATATTTGAAGAAATTCCCTCAAGGCACTCCTGAGATATCACATTCATAAGAGAAATGGGACATACGTACGTACGGACAACCCGAAAAACATAATGCCTCCAGCCACGGCTGTGGCCGGCACGGAGGCATAAAAACAATGGTCAAAAATCAAGGCAGCGGACGTGTCAAATAAACACTGGATCCTACCTTTCCCGTAATGCAAATCAAGAGCGTCTTTCGTTAGACCCTTCCTGTCCCCTAAATGCCCACTTCTTTCAAACCCAACATCTCCGGTTTGTAATGCAGGCTTTCTGTAAAACTCAAGTCCAAACCAAGGTAACCTAGATGGCTACTTCTTGGCTTGGAGCAGTTGCCAGGCCACCAGCCTGGACTCAAGGCAGTTACTAGTCATGGCCAAGAAATAAGCATCTAACTATCCTTAAAACAGCAAATTGTTGTTTTTGCACTTCAGTTTTTGTACATAATAAACAAACAAGATATTATGTGTTAATTAGTGAGCTTCAGACGTGCTGGCATTTTGTTACCTTTACATACAGCCAGTCTAGCTGTTTAAACCAGTCTTTGTGCTAAGCTAACAACCTTGTATTTACCAGGTAAATGTATCAATGTTCCCACCCAAGTTTCCGCCAGAAAGTAAGTAAGTGTTGTTTCCAAAATGTCAACATAAATGTCTTTATGTTGCACTGTGTTGAGCTCTTTCAGTCACTGTAATAGTATTAGTAACAATAATAAAAGTAGCACAGTGCAGAAACATGACAGAGTACGAAAAGAAAACAAAAACTAGAAAGATTGCCACTTTTACAACATCATGGCTTACTTAGGATAATGTCTGCTTGCACAACAGTGGCCTTCTCTGTCAGTGTCTCAACTCCAACAATGTGATAAGAAGCTTTTATCTAGTATGTTTACACAGCCATAAACATACAGTATCTCGCAGATTTTTACTCAGAATCAATTTGTCTTGCTTAGCTTACTGTTACCAGTGTTGGAGATTCAAATCTAGACTGCTCTTTGCCTAAAGGGGACAGGCAGCCTAATAGTGCATAGTTTCACTGCGGCTCTGACTCCCACAGTGTGATGTGCTTCAGGGCGTGTACAAACGAGAGGCTTAGAGTTACACTAAGCCTTACATCTGTCACTGAAACATCTCCGTCATTCTTTACAATAACAAGCTGCTGTATTAACGCTGCCTGTTTTAAAATCCATGCTGGCTTTACAGCTGTGTGTAATTTCTGGCATCAAAACACTCAAAATAAAATGCACTGAAGCACTCAAGTAATTGGGATCAGCAAACTTGACTTTGCTTTTAATGGGGACTACTCATCTGATGTCTCAAAAATTATGTTAATTTCGATCAATGCTATTGACACCATAAATGCTCTAACACATGAGTACAAAAACTGGAAGAGAAAGATATATTAACAAATCTAACAACTGTGTCAAATTTTGCTTTAGAATATCCAAATTTCGAGATGTGACCTGGTCTGCTAATTCTTGTCAGCAACCATCAAAGAGGTCGAGCGCTCCATTTTGTGTCAGTTAACGCACAAATTGCTCACTAATTCCTCCCAGATTGTGTTTCCAGTGGTCTTCTGTCACAACGCGCGTGAGCCCCATTGCTCTTATGGAGAGGACTAACAGGTGGTTCTCAGGTAAAGCGGTGTCAGGTGAGCTCAAACGTCCCGACAATCACTGCACCCACCCTCTCCCCCCGCAGCAGAATCCAACGCTCACACATCTACAAACCCTCCTTGACATGGAGACGTTTAATCTGAGGTGCTGAAACCTCTCTTCCGCCCTGGAGCTGTGTGTGTTTGTATCTGTGTGTGAAAGTAGCGACTGTGTCTCTCTCTGTGATATGTTGGCAATTATCTCCTTGAGGCCATTTTAGCACGTGCTACTTCACCTGTCTAGTTATTCATGAGACCAAAGGCTCAGGTCCTTGATATCAAAGGCTCAATCAACAAGGCTTGGCTCAGGCTACACTCGCTTATTGACAAGCACTCAGGAAAAGCTGTTGAGTATGTTGCTGGCTATGCAGTTTAGAGTTAGGGATTATGTTTTAGCTTTGTGCGTTAATCGTAAATCTTTGGCTCAGTAAGAAAATTACAAGCATAACCAAAGGCACAACTGTGAATAAAAAATACAACATATACTGTACCAAACAACTGGCTCTTTTTTGTCTAAGCTTGACAAAGAAAAAATACAGTTTTGTAAGCAAGTTTTTAACATATTCATGATGATTTAAGGCACACCGAGATACTGAAGAAAAAAAATGTTGGTATTATCTGAGTGTGAAAAAAATATGAGACAATGAAAGATAAATGTCACATTCCTTTTTGTTATTAGCCAAAGAAGGATAACAAAATGGTAATTCGACTTGTTTGCAGTCTTACTACTGTAAGAATTTCTAAATTTTAAAAGGACAGACTGCTGTGAGATATGTTAGCTTTGTGTTGCGTTAGCAGGGGTGAGAGGTTAGCCTCCACCAAAGGAAGAGAAATGCACCTCAGAAAACTCAAAAGTTGTTTTAGCTGTTTCAGACTATGTCTTTTTAGATGCTAGCTAGCCAAAGGTTTAGCTCACATTCATTTGATTGTCCTTTACTTCATGGCTGAACTGTGGGACTGAAAGCAGGCAATTACTGGAGCTAAGCTAACGTTAGCTGCTGATAGTCATTAAATGTTTCCTAACCAAAAGCTGTCAGCTTGATAAACCACAATGTCTTGATTTCTATTTCCTCACTTGTTAAATGAGGAAAATGTGGCATGTGGGTGTGGAGGAATTTGAGTTTTTAAAAGGCGCCTTTGATGGAGATTTGCTGCATAATTAAAGAAATGTAACATGTAGTCTAACATGACTAATTATTTTGCTATTTAGTTATTAGTAATCACTTTTTCAATTAATTGTATGTCATAGATAATTTATTACATTTTTCAAATAACTTGCCTAACACTGTTGTAAATGCAATAGGTGTGAATAATTATTGATATGTTTTAAACTGGATGTCATCAGTTATTATGCAGAAATGTTTTTAGCTTTACAGAGCTGTCAAAGAGAGGATGCATTAAGCATAAAATGATATTTTCTTTGATCTGTGCTAAATTTAAGACATCAAATCCTCTGTGTTTGTGGTTAAATTGCTCTTACAGCATTACATTTATGGGGACATTTGCTGAAATCTCCTAACATACTGAGGAGCCAGAATCCTGTATATTCAATTAATAGCAGAATGTAAAAATGTATTTATAAAAAAAACTGCTTAAATTGTATAATATGTAGAAAACATTTATTTTTTTTGGCCATACTTTAATAAAGCTGGATCACATAATTAATTTTCTGAACAATTTGAATATTTTGTTTTTCAATATTGATTGTTTTGTTCCACAATCAAAATTTCATTCACTCAAAAGCCTAAAAATGCTTGTGCATTTTTTTCTAATCATCCTATCATCCTTTCCGGTTAATGTTAATGAAGGAAAATGAAACATTTTTTTACTGGATTTTGTGAAAATATAGTGAAAACTAATACTTTGTTCATTCGGTGTCACTTTCCCTGATCCAGGTCTGTCTTGTTCATGTATAGCTATTCTAACCTACACAGTTCTTCAGTCAGGATGTTTGTCAGTGGTTATTCCTGTCTGAGGGCTGTGTGTGTGTGTGTGTGTGTGTGTGTGTGTGTGTGTGTGTCCATGAGCGAGAGAGAGAGAGACAGGATGAACAGCCTGTCCGTCAGGTGTTGGTACTCACATTAGTCACGTAAAAAACAAAGGATTCTGGGAAGCGACGATGGCCAACACAAAGAGCATCCAGACTCCACTGAGTGTCACCCGATCCCCTCTATATGTGTGTGTGTGTGTGTGTGGGTAGATAAGTGTGTGTGGGTGTCTCTGTGTGTATGTGTATGGTGGGGGGCTTTCTTTAGGGGGTGAGGGCGCCTCATTGGCTGCCATGCTGGGGTCAAGCTGAGGTCATGACATGTGTGATGGATGGACTTCTGTCTCTAGACCACTGCCCTTCTCCCAATCCTCTCTCCTCCTCTGGGCCTCAGACCTGCTAAAGCGTACAGGCTGTGCTCTCCTCTGTTCACATCTCTTTGTGTCACTCCGTTTGGCTGAGTAGGACTGCTTCAGACAGACAAAAGGAGCTCAAAGAAAACTGCAGACAACTCTTTGAGGTGAGTTCTGCGAAGCTGTGGACGTGCAGCGCTAGACTCAGCCTCTAACTACCACCTAACCTCTGCTTTTCCTCACACTAAAAACCCACAAAACACCTCGCTGTTTCTCTCTGCTTTACTGTCTCATATCCCAGCTACCATTGTCTAACCAGCATTACGGACATACATAGATGCAGCAAGACAAACAACTACATGATGTCATTTCTGCTCTCCTTCCCCTCCTTCTCTTCCTCCATCATACTGTCAATCCCTCCATTGGCTCTGTCCCTTTATCGGCACATGGAGACGCACATCTGTCGATGGAGGAATTCATTTTGGCTGCCAATCACAACAACGGAGTGGTCAATGAGCGCAGATGTGCCAATACCTCGACTACCCTGATGAGTGACTTCTGTCTGTCTGCGTCTCTGTTGTTCTGCACTTTCTGTCTGCTGCTGTGTGATCACTAAAAGCCAGAGAGTCAGTTTGTCTGTCCAACTCTTTTGTTTTGATTTTTACTTTGCCAAAGTGTGTTTGTTTGCGTGTCCAGGGCAGAGTACCATGGGTGACCAAAAACAAACCAAAGATCTATGTGTGAAAGCACAGTTGGATCGGTGCAGGTGTATGCAAAGCCCTCTGTCACAACAGAGGCCCCGATCACACACTGACTGTAGTTGTGTTCATATCCCTGCACCTTTCATTTGCATAGGACACACATGATTTCTCCATTACACTGGAGAAACGAGGCGTATCCACAAAAAGCTTTGGTTATTATGATTTCATGGCAATGCCAAATGGATATTTACCATGGGTGGCACAATGACCCAGGCCCCTGAACTTCTGTGTGTAAAAGCTTTTTTCTTTCTTGGTTGTTTTTTTTTATAGCCCTTCCCTCTGTCTTTTGTACACACACACACACACACACACACACACACACACACACACACACACACACACACACACACACACACACAGACACGGACACGGACACACACACACAAAGGCAGAGGAATCCCTTTGACACTGCAGGGGTGACATATTTTGAAATGTATTTCCTCTCTGTTTCTGTGTGTGTGTGTGTGTGTGTGTGTGTGTGTGTGTGTGTGTGGTGGTGAGACAAATACCTGTACACTCTCAAGTGTTGGGCGATGAGTCTTGTTGTCAACTGTGCTTCCTCTTAGTGTCTCACAAATCTTCTTTCTGTGTCCACTGATACTGTTGAGGGAGGGAAAAGGAGTCACATTATCAAAGGCTGCTTATTCTTTAGCTGCTTTAATTCAGCCTAAATGAACACATACATCGTGAAATATCTGAGTGAGGGATTTGCAAGGGATTCCCAAAGTCTTTATCATTTATGCCCAGACAGTAAACACCCTGCATGAGATGTGAGGAAGTAAAATGTTTCTGACATCCTACAAAATATACAGGTTATGATTAAGATATTATTAGTATGTTATTTAATCTTGTGTTACAATAGAAGCCCATTAAGACGTGGAGAATAAAAACATTATACAATTCTAGATAAATCGAAATCCCCTTATAAATATCTAAATCAGATTACATTTGCGTAAAAATATCGAAACAAGCGTAAGAAATCTTAATTATAAACAAAACTGAGATACAAAACTATGCTTTTTTCCAAGACATATTTTCCTATTTACAAGTTAATATTTAAAATGAATGCTTCTAAATAAGGCCATGTGACGACCTTTTTTCTTGTTAGGCTATCCGAGATTTTTATTATTATTATTATTATTAAATATAATATATAAATAAGCTATATTTATATTTGATCTGAAATCTTCAATTGATTTAAATATTTTAACTGGTCAACACTTTTAATTTTATAGGAAGTAATGCAGCCTACATGCATCATTTGAGGATTTTTATAAAGTTTCAAAATCGGACTTTTTTACCCAACTGTTTTATTTTAGAATACTCGATTTAGAAAATAGTTTAATAGAAATCGTTTACCTTTATGTCAACGAAACAGCCTGAAAAATCCCCCCTGTGTTATAGTAGCTTTAAAAGCTTATACAGTAAGCTCATTTGGCTAATCAATGTGAAAAAGTCATTTTTTCATATGGCGACTTCCAATCATTTCTATGGCACAAATGTCTGGTTGGCACAAGGCGAACGTCTATTTTACAACACATCAAGGACTCGTAAATGAGTTCTCCGTCTAATTTCTGCGTCACCTCCTTAAGTCAAAAGCTTTAGCCGTCTATTCCTCCTTCACAAAGCCTTAATGATTTGCGTCAAACATCTGTCATCGTCCATGTGTTTATCTGAGGGCCCTAATGGGAACCATCAGCCGCGCAGGGCCAGATTCTGGCGGTCGGACAAGTGGAAACGTTCTGATAGACCATTTTTTACGACGTTGAGGTCGTTTTTAGCATTTAGCAACGAGTCTGAAGGTGTTTTGGTCAAACAGGCCGTCGGAGCTGGACTGTGACTTCGTTGTTGAGGTGCTTGTTTGCCCAGTGTGGTCTGTAAACTCTTGTTTAGGCTTGGGTGGTGCTGTGACAACAAACTCCAACTGTGACCGAGGTTTGACCCCGGGCTTTCTTTTGAGGATCAGCTGCGTTTCTAATTCACTCAGTGTGGCTCCTGCGTGCGAGCAGGGGCCTGGAGGGAGCTTGGTAGAGCTTAGAATCCCCACAGGCCGGGGTCCGGGGACACCCAAGGGTCCTTGAGGAGGTTTATTGGGGTCTCCAGAAACACAGAGATATGCTTTAATTTTAGAAGCATTTATTTTATCCAATCATACACAGAAATTAGCCAAAAAAGAGGGTTCAAATCCTGTAAGAGAAACTTAACTTTCTTCGCCTAGCTATTCTCTACTACGTCTGTTTTATCTCATTAATATTTAAATTGATTAAACGTCTAAAATCTTATCAGCTTTAAGGACACATATGGCAACATTAAATTAACTTGGGATCTGTGGCCAAATTAGTTATTTGCCAAAATGTTCCCTATTACAGGAAAATTCGTAATTGCAGGCAAAATAGAAAGACACCAGATGTCTTAAGAATTAACATAGAAATATGATAAAAGTCAGGCTGCTGATTAAGATTTTTGTTGAGGGTCGTAAACATTACTTTTTAAAATTAATTGTATCACGTATGAAATATGGATTTTTCCAAAGACACCAGTCTAAACTCGTGTTATTAGAATAGGCTAATAATTAGTATTATTATTCTGAGTTTAAATAACTTATTTACTTGTTTGTCATTTTTATAAGTCATCAACATGAAAAATAAAATGTCGCTTAAAAGTTGTTAAAATTTGAACAAAATCTACTTGGATTAGTTTTGACTGACTTTTAAATCCTCATTGTTAAAATATGTATGTACACATAACAGTTCAAAATCATAATTTATTTTTCATACATCCTCGTAAATATATTCCATGTATCACTTCTTCGGCTACGCTAAACTCTCACAATAGCTCTACTTAAGTTTCGAAAAGTGTTAAATGCTTAAAATCAGGAGTATTTGTATAGTGGGTAACAACTAAATGCGTTTCGATATGCCTTAAAAATCTTCAGACGAGTATTACCAATCTCCTATAAAAATGGTAATATATAGTATAACTAACTAAGGTAGTAAATAGTGTAACATATTAATAATTTGAATTGTTACCAAACTTTTGTTAAAAATAAAATTGTAGTAATTTATTAAAATAAAAGAATTCATAATCTGACAGATTAAGTACATAAAGTTTCTTTAGACGTTTTTTTTTTTTCAGGAATATAAAAACAGAATCTTTGACCTCATTCACATCCAGATTGTCCTGACAAACACAAACAGGCCCCTGAGCAACACCCCATGCTTAACTATTTATACCGAAACAACTCCTCTCTTAACAAAATGAGGGTGTCTGCAGTCACCAAACTAACGTTGTCTCTGCCCTGAAATGTAAGAAAACACCCAATACAAAGTAAAAACAATAGAAAACATACATTAACGAGAGCTGAAATGAATAAAAGAGAGGTTGCCTACATAACTTACTCTCCTTTTCCATGTTTGTTGTAGCTGAATTAGTGTGAGCAGCCTGTGCTGCAGCCTCAGCAGGTCTCCACAGCTCCAACAGAACAGTTCCTGCAGGTGGATCCCAGGTAAAGGTGAACGTCGCCCATTAATCATGGTTCTTTCGGCGTTTTTGCCCTTTTATGGTAGGATGGACTCGCATCCTGCACACCAGG
Source organism: Thunnus maccoyii (assembly GCF_910596095.1). Lineage (NCBI taxonomy): Eukaryota > Metazoa > Chordata > Actinopteri > Scombriformes > Scombridae > Thunnus > Thunnus maccoyii. The sequence goes on from NC_056547.1 coordinate 20,560,824, forward strand.
AATTAAAACAGCAGAGGAATCAGGAAACCCCTTCTAGCGTGAATATGGGACAAAGGCTGACTTAAAGAAAGCATGTAAACCACATTTTCAGTTCAGACACACTTGTATAATATTAATAGTATATATATATATATGTATATATTTCCACTTGTAATGTAAATAGATTTTAAAAGACAATATGATGGATATTCACCTATTTACACTTATATTAATTGTCCTAAACAGCTGATTTACGAATAAGGCGTAAAAAAATTAAATAATTTTAAATAATAGTTATGTGTTAGTGCGTGATTGTAGCTAACTGTGTGACATGCAGAACTGCAAGTTTTCACTGTTCATATTGTCATCAGGTGGGGATGATGACACTTCCATGTAACTTTGGGAACTGAGGAGTTGACGATGACAGGGCCAATGGGGCCCCATCCTTGTCGATAGTCTAACCTCGATGTATTAATCGATAGAGTTTCTTTTTTTTTTGTCCCCTCAATAAGCCGAGAGCTCGATAAGGTTCTCATCACAAATGACGCTGACGTCCGCGCTCTCATCTCCTCCATGGATAAACATGCCTTTATTATGCCAATAACTCTTTACCCCAGGGACTGGAGGGAGCACGGCCGCATACATTGAGAGATTTTGTGGTGCGTAAAAGCGCACGTGCAGCTTCTCAAATGGTGGGAACACAGACAGAGCCTTCCTTTCTTGTCCACAGAGCTTAAAGTAGAGGTCTGATGGGTGGATTTAGCTTAAAAAGTCTCTCTAATTCTGTCTCTTTCATACATGATTCCCCTCAGCAATGACACGAAGGAAAAGTTTTTAGAGGTAAACGCACTTTAATACACATGATTGACCCGTAAACGTCTCTCTGGACAAAACATTTTTGTATGTGCTTGATTAAATATATAACAGATAGCTAAAAGCCACACATGACCGGTTCCCCAACTGATAAAACTCAGCGCCCCGCCACTAATACATGAAAGCGTTACGCATCATGCAAATCTTACACAATGGACATTCAGACAGTCGCGACACACAGACACACAGGCCTGAAACACATGTGACAATGATTAAGGAGGTACTATAACAATGCACTCTGTAACGGTTACTAAACGAGGTCATCTCGTTGATTGTGTGATGCCTAATTGGCGACATCCAGTGCAATCGGCGTGGCCATGGTGCACAACTTTGGCACATTTGAGGTATTTGTTTGTGGGTGCAGCTTTGTGACTTGACATTGGCACATTCCGCAGCACTGGTCAGGGGCAGGTGTAAGGAAAGTACTGTATATTTCCTACGCCATCATAGTCGTGGCGCAGCGCGTATGTAATGTCATTAAAAAAAAAAAGAACACATTTTGAACCATGGCCTACACTTGTTTTGACAGCTATGCTATCGTTCTTCCGAACACAATATACAATATAAAACAAATCTATAACCCAGAAGTGGTCCATATTATTGTTCAAAGTCTCAAATAGTGCATTAACTCATCCTAAATGTCCACACATGTCATCCATTAACCAGGACTTTGGCTTTGATACACTGGATATTATCTTTGGTATATACAGGCCGCCTGTGGCCTAAAGAGGTAAAGGGGCAGTTGATTCTTAATTGGAGGAGTAAGGATCAGCCCCCGTGGAAGACACCATGGAGGATGAAGGAGATGGAGTAGAGGGGGCTGAGATAGACTTTTCTGATGCTGCATCGTCCATTTTCTCTTGAATGCTCTCTCCTGGATCGGAGGACGGAGTTTTGGCCGGGAGCAGCCCTTCCTTCTCCCGCTTCTTCTGCTTCATCCTGCGGTTCTGGAACCAGATTTTCACCTGAGTCTCATTCAGCTGCAGCGCGGCCGCAATCTCTACGCGCCGCGCCCGGGTCAGGTACTTGTTGAAGTGGAACTCCTTCTCCAGCTCCGTCAGCTGCTTGGTGGTGAAGTTGGTCCGGACCGTGTTCGGCTGACCCCCATAACCGTATTCCCCAGACCTTCCTGCAGACAGAGAAACAACTCACGGTGAACTTGCAGAAAGAAGATACACTAAATGCACTCTGCTCACAATACACATGAGTTATAGGACAACTACTTGAGGCTGGGAGCAACTTTTACGCAGCAAGGTGCAACTTTTACGCATCAGTCTATTGATATCAGCTACTTTGAAACACGATGTAATTCAGGTCTGGAAAGACACCAAAGGTTTTGCCTCTATGACCTTATTATGATAGTACAGGTGGCCTAAGGTGACTGTGACAGGAAGTGTGAAACACACTGCACTCAGGTGCATCAAAGTGTCCAACACAGAAAACATCGGCCAGCATTGTCCAACAGCACTTCCCATTTAATAATCCTACATTGTTTACATACATAAAAGTTCATGCCACACGCATTGACACCACCTCCCTCTCACACATAAACACATCACTTGGCACCCACCTGTTTTGGGTGGGTTCCTCTTAACTTTCATCCAGTCGAAGGTTTGTGCAGAAGAGCCGCCCTCAGACAGAGGTGAACAGCATGCCTCCAGGTGAGCTGCGTGCAGTGGTGACAGCGGGTTTGAGCACCCAGGAAAGGGGGCTGCTTGCTCATGCCCGCCGCCATAGGCGGCGTGGGCATACTGCAGCTGGCCCAGGGGGGCGGCACTGTAGCCTTGGCGATGCTGAGAGACCATGGAGGAGGAAATGTTACCCGAGTACATCAGTGGGCCGCACTGGGGGAATCCCGCTGTGGAATCTACTTCCTGGTTGAGCGCGTAATGGTTATAAGTAGTACAGAAACTTTGGGGTCCATAGCTGGAGCTACAGGCCGGGTGGGCCCCATAAGCGAGACCCAGAGAGCTCGCAGTAGACTGGTATGACCCCGGCTGATGAGGGATGCCGTCAGGGGAAGCCCTGCTCGCCATGAAACGGTCATCCGCCCCGCAGTTGTTGACAGTAACCGCGCAGGACTGAAAAGTTGTAATCCCGTGGTCCGAGTGGAAAGCCCTGACAGAGCATGAGCCACCTTCACCGCTCATCACCGAGTAGTCTAAGAAGCTGCTCATTGTAGCATTGTTCTACCGGGACCGAGGGACCGTCCGCTTTACAGACACCCTCTGATCTCTTCCTCTCTCCCCTCTTACCCTGAGTGACCGTGCCAACCTTTACCTATACTCCGTCCTTATCAGAGGATAGAGGGGGGGGCGCACGGGCCGATATCAATGAACGGGTGTTGTCACGTGGGCCCGGGTCAGCCAGTGAGGTACTTGTCCTTATCCCCTTAGCCGGTGACAGATTGGTGTTTGAGTGGCTATTTAAATTCCAGGCGCTCGTCGATCAAGGTGACGCGCGTCGCCACTAATGTATTGGCCGAGCAAACAATGAGCTGGGAGGCAGACGGCGGTGGACAGCTCCGGGGTCGCATGAAGAGCGGGGAACGGCAAACACGGCGTCTTCTAACCCCTGCTGTGTGCTCTCCAGCCCGGGGAAAGATTAACGTTTCACCCTGTGTAACCTCTCCTAGGACGACCTAGCACTCTGACCTCAGGTACAGTATTTTTGGAAAGGAGAGAGGAATGGTTGTGTGCATGTGTCCGTGCGTATGCGCACACGTATAGCCTAGTTGCGCGTGTGCCCTCCATGCTTGTCTGTATTCGTCCGTACTTAACAACCATGGTGTCATATGTATAATAGTGTCATTGCTGGAGAGAGGGGCAGCAGTCATTCTCTCCTGGATGGATGGCTCAGAGTGTGTGTGCAACTGCCACAGGCTATCTGTGGGCTATCAGTGTCCCATTCCAATGCGAAGTGTTTCACGCTTTAACATTGCGAGGGATTTGCTCAGCAAATATTGTCACGGTGTGACAGTGAGGGAGAAGGTTTCACACGCCTGACAGTTAGGTCAAAGAGAGTTTTTCTGTAACTTTGTTTCCTCATCAAGGTCGCATTAGATATATTTGGCTGCTTGCTGTGTATTTGCTGGGAGGTTACAGGTGATGTAATGACAAGACAACACATTAAACATAAAGATGATGTGGTATTAATTTTTTTCTCTCCCAGGGTCATGGGGGCTGCTATCTACTCCGATTTCACTCCCACATGTATTCATTATGCATGTATAGTGATCAAATGATGTGATAATGCGAAGCCCGTCGCGGAGCTAATGCGCCCATATAGCCCGAGGTGCGAGTGTGGGCTGATTATCCTAAGTTCATCAAATAAAGCTGTTGGAGAAATTAATGGCTGCGAAAAGCACCGCTGCAAAGGCAGAGCAGGGGGATTGTGTGTGTGTGTGTGAGAGAGAGAGAGAGAGAGAGGGAGAGCTGCAAGTAGCAATAGCAGAGCGCTGGGCCAACCTCTCACTGAGGAAGGAAAAGAAAGAGGAAGGGAGGAGAGAGAGAGAAGGAAGGACGGAGGGAGGAGGGAGGGAGGGAGAGAGGGCCCGATGGAGGGATGGGCGCCCCCGCTGGCCATATAGGGTCTAACACCCAAAATACTTTTCACTGTTTATAAATATGGGGTGGCATTATTCCTAACACTCAATCATCAGAAACTGACACTTAGATAAACTGCTCAATTGACAGGTTGTCTTATGTTTCAATTACATTTGGAGATATGATCAAATATAAACACTTGAAAATAGACACAGTTGTAGATCTATGCCTGAAGGTCTGTCAAATATGTGATAGCCTATATTATTATTAAGTTGCACGCTTATAAGCTTAAATATGTTAAAGTAAGTGTTGAAAAGAGGGGAGATGATGCAAACTTCCCACCAGTGAAAAAAAAGCGCAGTGGGGTCAATACCCCCCACCCTTCCTCTCTACTCTCTGTCTTCCCAGCTGCCTCTGCAACAGAGTGAGTGGGCGCAGTGGATCCTTGCCTGCCTGCTTGCTTGCTTGCTTGCTTGCTTGTCTGCATGTGGAACCTTCGCCAGGCCTTGGAGCTTTCTTGGCTCTTTGTGTGAACACATGTGCGCAGAAAAGGCGCGCTGTCTCGGAATGATTTGGTTATACTGGACCTGTGGTTAATCACTGGGCGCTGGAGTGCAGAAGTGTAGGATCCCCCCCCCCCTCTCTCCCCTCCCACCACAACCACTATACACCCCCCCCCTCTCCTCAACACACACACACACACACACACACACACAGTGACACACGCACTCCAGTTGCCCAGTAGGCTAATGTTCAGCCAGTCAATGTGCTCCTTATGGCTTCCAGATTATTCGATAAACCGCCGCTGAACACTGCGAGTTTATGAATTTCTCACGTGTGTGGATGAGTTTCTGCATCGATCCCTGCAGGCCGACGTCGCAACCGGTGGTTGTTTGCTGTTCTTACACACAAAACCGTTAAAGTGCCCCTATTGAGTCAAGCTGTGCATGAGCTTATAACTGATTCCCATAAGTCAACTCAAGTGCAATACAATAGAGCAAGACCATTCATAATCCCTATATTGAACTCCAAGACCTTCCATATAAGTGCAACACTAACTGCTGCTCCAATGACGCTGAAAAATCTCCCCAAAACATACAAACTATCTCTCAAGTAAACCAAATATTGCGTAATGATCCTCTCTCTGCAGTTAGGGAGCTATTCTTAGTAAATATATGTTGGATTACTCTCATTTAGTCCAGAAGTAGTCTGTTTTGAGTTTGGGCTACTTTTACCACGCGGGGAAGAGTGCAGCCTCATAATCTGAGCAGGCTGCTACTGCTGCCGCTGTCGCCGAGCCAGAGCCGTGTTTAAACAAGCTATAAAAATGAATTATTACCAAACGCATGCAGGGACTCAGCCCCTTTTCAGCTCAGGAATTGGGGAGTCCCGTATGAAAATGTAAGTGGGGTTTTATTTGTGCACATTACGCCACAATTGGTCTCCTTAATGTCCGTCTCATTCATGCCACGGAGTGATTTATGAGCTCCTGAAGGCAAACATGGCTCGGGTATTTGCCTGCAACATGCACACAATGTTAAGAGCCCTGTCATGCTAAGATCAGTGCTGGCGTATTTGCTTTTACTCTACAAAGTATGAAGTTTGAATGTGAAAGAAAACAAATAATCTGTTATTATAATATAATTATTAGTGTTTCCTGTTGGCAGCATGGAATAGTGCTAACGTTTCTGTGCAATTATAAATAATTCAAATGTATTTTCAGCAAAAAAAACAAGTTTTGGCATCAATAATTTGTTAATTAACTGCTATTTTACAGACGTTTAAAAGTTATTTTACCATTTTAAAAAAAAGACCTATCAGCAAAGTTTTAAATAGACAAAGGGACTGTTTTAGCATTCATTTGATAGAAAGACAGACTTTTAAAAAAAGAAACTTTTCAAAAACTAGACTTCTTAAAATAATCCGGATCATCCTGAAATTAAATTCTATAATAAAAGTAAAATTCAACCTGTGTGTCCCTTCACACCTCAACGCGCACTAGACTATTTATACTCATTGCCAACCTGTTGTTAAATTTGCATAATGTCTCTATCTTTCTATGCCCTACTTCTTTTATTTTGCATATTTTCTACATGAATAATTCAAGCAAAAAAAAAAAAAAAATTCGGTCAGGAAGTAGAATAAGAAAAGACTCAAAACACCAGAAGAAAAAGATTGTAGCAAGTTAATTGTATTCTAACAAAAATATCCAAGACATTGGAAGCTATACAAAAATAAAAACGACCAGGTTCCATAGGCCTAATATTGTATAATTATTCACATACACTCATAATTCCCATTCCAAGAGATCAATTTGTTATGGTAATTACAAGCCACTTTTAGAGCTACTTCGGTGATTTAATTTCATCCTTACCTTGAATTAATCTTCAAGTCAAATATCAACAGAATAAATGTGCCGAATATACAAATAACATCAGAGTTAATACCATCGTAGCCTGATATTTATTGTCCCGAAAAAAAATCAAGAAGTTATTGTGATTGATTTCAATTAATAGTTCAGATGCTGCAGGTCGATTGTAGTTAGAGACTCCGAGAAAAAATAGAAACTGTCCGTAGAAATGTCCACGGGGCTGTCCAGGGATTCTGACAAGCTCGGCGAGGCTGCATCGGAGAGCTGTAGGCAGGAATCCGAGGAGAAAGGTTGAAAATCGTGTATAGAAACATCCAGGGCCGGGGGACTGTCGCCATTGTCCGGGCCAGATGCCGAGCCGGGGCCCATTGTTGACATGCAGCCCGGAACAGTGGGTGACGGGTTGGGAAAATGTTTCAGATTTTTGTCATTGCTGTTCAGTGGCGCAGCAGAAAAGCTCATGGTCTCGCCATTGTGGAGCTGCTGTGTGGAGCTAAGAGAGTTATTCTGAAAGGAGCAGGTATCTCTCTCCAGCAAGGCCCCGCTCCGCTCGTACAGGGGGCCCTCGTCCTCATCGTCGCTGTGGATGCCGTCCTCGCCGCCGGGCCCCTTCCCTTCCCCGTTGCGGTTCTCCTTGCTCTGCGTCTGCCGCTTGTGCTTCATGCGCCGGTTTTGGAACCAGACTTTGACCTGCCTCTCAGTCAGGTCCAGCAGGGCCGCTATTTCCACCCTCCTCGGCCGGCACAGATACTTGTTGAAGTGGAACTCCTTCTCGAGCTCCAGCAGCTGTGTGTTGGTGTACGCTGTCCTCAGCCGACGGGAGCCCCCTCCTCCCCCTCCGCTCTCCACAATCTCAGGCGAGCCTGGAAAATAAGCAGCACGGTAGCGTGGGATTAAAACGCAGGACACAACAGTTACATAACCTCGCTGCCCGTGAATTGAACATTATGGCTATCACAAACCACCAGAGAGTGGCTCACAACACGCTGCAGCAAAATGGCCGCTGGAGCTAATGACTCAGGGTTATAGCCTATACAGCTTTTATCCAAAGATCATGATTGCAGAAAGATACTCATTACATTGTTTTACACATAAAATAACGTCCAGTATGAGCGTGAAGCAAACACAGTGCACTATAAAAGCAGTGAGGTCCAAGCTGGTGTGGGATACTAATGAATACTCCAGCTGCCCTCCTCGGCAACGGCACTCCATCACTCTTCATTACTGTCACACATCAAAACTCTGCTACGGCTAGGGGAATAAATCATCTCACATCACCAAACTTTACCCAAACTTTTTTTCTTTCTTTCCACAGTCACAATCACAGCAAGCTAGTATCCATTAATCTATCAAAAATAAAAAGCATATAGCCTCTTCGCTTTTTTTGAGGGAAGGCCTGTGTACTGAGCTCCAATTTAGCAACAGATAGTAAACAATTTTTTTTGTTGTAAACGCCCGTGTTTTGATATCACCCACCTTTTGGGGAGAAGCACACAGGTCCATTGGAGATGGCGGTAGCGGTAGAAGTCGGCAGGTGGTTCCTCTTGGAGGCTTTCTTCTCCCGCATCCAGGGGTACTCCGGGGGTAAGGAGGCGGTGGGCAGCGGGCTGCATCCGTCGGGGCTGTGCCTGGGCCGGCCGTGCCGCGGATGGCTGCCCGGATTCAGGCTGGGAATGGTCTGCTCAAAGGGAGGAGGAATCAGTGTCGGGCGTGAAAGCGTCGAGCTCTTGATTGATGAACTTTGAAATGAATCAGCGACAGGGGGGAAAGATGTCAGGCACTCAGCAAGCGACGGCTGACTATTGATAAAACCGCTCTCTCGCTCGAATTCGTAATTCATCTCCGCTCCCTGAGAGCCGAGGAAAGTTTGCACGCGTATTTTTATAAACGTTGCGGCTCAGTGAAGACGAGAAAGAAAAAATCATTAAAAAAAATCTCCTGGTGGTGTTTTTTTTCTATTTCACTGATTACGGCCGTATGGGGACCGAGCTACTATTAAACTATTGAATTCATGGAGACAAGGTTGAAATTGGACCGAATTGCCTGTCACATGATTACCTCTGCCCAATGACAATTTGGGGTTTAATCAAAAGAAGCCACTGTCTGCCTGATTGATCCAAAAACTCAGATGAAGAACGCCTCGCTCAGCTGGGGGACGACTGTTTTTATTTACATCTTTGTCCGCTCAGTTTATCCTCCTCTCGCCCTTCCAGTCCAGTCCACTAAGCTACAAAATGTGTTTTTTAAGAATGGCTGACGTTCACTATTACAGGGAAGGAGCCCAGCCTAGGGTGCGCGGATTCGTGCACTCCTCTTTCTCGTATTGTTTGAGGATGTCAGTCGAGAACGCCCCCACTACACACACACAGACACACAGACACACACACATTTCACGCCAGTAGCTATTCATATAGGCAAGAGTCAGAGTTGGGGAAAAAAAAAAAAAACACACACACACACTCCAAAAACTGATATTGAGACTTCTCGACAGAAACAAACCCCAACAATCCAGCCTGCTCAGTGAGTGTGGACCTCAGAGTAGATGTGATTCTTCAATGATGTACACTAATGAAATATGCAGTGCATCCACGAGCATGTGTTGCAATAAAAAGCCCATCTATTAAGTTAATACTGACAAATATGACACGTTCAGACCATTTCATGCCATAACAGCAGTTTAACGTGTACAGTTATAGCCCAGAAACGTGTGAACAGATACACACGCATACATGCATGCACACTTACAAACTCTATTGCATTATTATATCTATGCAGCTCTAAGACGTAATACTAAAGAATGTGGATCAGCCGGCATGTGCTTTTTGTTTATTTTGCAAAAGGTCGATTTTATAATGAGGTCATGCGCGTCCATGTGCGTGCATATACGCACAAACACATTGCGTTCTTTCTTTTGTAAGTGCTAATGGTCAAAAATGTTCGATAACCAAAAGCAACCATAATAAGTACCTTTACTTATATATTATACTAACATTTATAATGGTTTCATTATCATGTTGGGTTGGGAAGCCACAGGGCTAAAGCTGGGTTAACTGGGAGGATAGTGGCTGAAATGCTGAGAAAGGACTTCTACTGTGTTTCCAGTATCAGTTCTACCTGAAAATTGCAATAAAGCGAATACCACCACGCTTACAATCCAACATTTACAACGAATCCATTTGCAACGTTATTATGTAGACTATATGGAAATGTTATTGCATGTTTCTTCCCCGCAGTGTTTGGTTTCATAGCCTTTTCCAGCATAATCTGAAAGCCACATTTGGGATGTTTTTCGTCAAATAGTACATGTTGTATTTTCATTCATTCAACAAAAAAAAAAAATATGGCTTAGTGAGTAAGAGAGGGGAAGAAGAGAAGTGGTAGGCCTCTCTCAGTTTGTTGCTTATATACCAAACAAAGAGTCCTGGAAGCCTGTGCGCGATCAATCTTACTCGCCAAAAGGTCTGACAGCTCGGTGCCCTCACAACACATTTAAGGCTTCTAACTCTCCCCCGGATCAAATGCAGCCAGGAAGCGGCGAGAAACACTGGCCACTCAGATTAGAACCAGTTTCTGCTCGCAGTTATAGCCGGGTTGTTGCTGGAGGGATGTTTTAAAAGATAAATAAGAATCCAACTACACACGCTGCGACCATTTCCTTTTTTGAGGAGGCGGTAACGCGCCAACGGTGAGTAGGGCGAAGCAGCTTCTCCACCTGGCTTTTACCTTTTTTTTTTTTTTAAAAATGTGAATGCTAATTTTACACAACGACTTGCACATTATTTTTTTGGTAGACACGCAGGGTTGTGAGAGGAGCAGACTGTGTGGTGAAGGACAGAGTTGCTAGGGGGAAGAGATGGATGGCTTTTTTGGAATTACGCACAGGCTTTGTGTGCAAGGAAAGGAGTGGGTGGCGGCATTTAGTGGACCCCAGTCTGTCCTACACACTTGTCTTTACAGCAGGATTGATTTAAGACCACTTTCCCACGGATGGAAATGCAATGAAAGAAATACAAATCTTCTGTTTGAGTTAAAACGTTATTTATGTGCTACCTGTGTATGGCGCGTATGGGTCAAATCAGTGTCTTGCTGTGTATGCGCGTGCATGTGTGTGTGTGTGTGTGTGTCTGTGTTGGATGCAGAAATACTCAGTGCATCAGCTTTTTTTTTTTTTTTTTTCTTTTACTCTGACACACCATGGTTCAATTGTTCTAGGTTTCCCTGCTAACCATATGTCAGGGCTAGTAATGTTCATGCCCTGTTATATCAATCAGATTGGGATTGAAAATGATTTCTTGGTGCAAAATCAGAGAACCAATTATTGTACAGTTGCACAAAGGCATAAAAAGTAAACATGTTACAATAGGGGTTTTGATAAATTGATGAGAAAGGTATAAAACTCTTCAAGCAACCAAATAATCTGCTCTTTTTCTAGACGAATTAGAAAATTACAAAACATTTTGGCTGCATGAATATTATATTTTAGACATTCAGCAATGCTTGGAAATTATTATAGAAAAAAAAAACATCAATTTACTTTTTAAAATTGAGGATATTTTCTCGGCAGCCCCCTTCATTTAAAGCAAAACATACACATAAACATTTCAACTTTCCAGTGATCATTTCCTTCTCTGTAACCATCATCATAAACGAGGCATTTCGCGTTGAACTGCCTTGTCTGCAAATCTGCACAATAATGAGACAAATAAGCTCCGTTATGACTCCAGTTCAGCCTGTATCCTCTCTGACCGCATTTGACTGACTGAACATATCAGGGAATTATTTTTCAAACGATTTCTCATTTAGCTTGTTGTCTTCTTGCAGAATCTCCAGAAGGGCCCCGGTGACATTTTTATTATTATGGATGTGCCCACGCAGATGAGAGGAGCGGAGAAGGCCACCCGAGAGTTTTCCTCACGTCGAATCAAGAGGAGGGAAAGGAAATCATGTAGTCTTTATTCAATATTTGACGTTATCTGCGGCCATGTCCTCTTATGTTATTGAAAATTAATTAAGCCCAATGATTCCACGTTATTCTATATGTAAAAATAATTTGCAAATATGTAGATTTACCAATTACCACACATGATTTTTATTATTTAAATGGTAGCATTTTATTAGTATACTGCTAATTGTCTAAAAATGGTGTTTTTGCTTTTTTATTATCACCTCGTCAGTTCCATACCGTCATGAAATATATAGCAACAATAATAATGTATAACTGCAAAACTAGAAATATATTTTCATATTTTTATTTAAGAAATTGTCTTGTATTTAATTGTCATCATGTGAAATGCTTCTGAGATGCATTTAAATTAAAACGGAAGGATATGCTTTAATTATATTTCAATTCTTTTATTTATTCTTCAAACTGGAGCAGCATGGAATGTATGACATCGAAAAAAAAATTGATGATGTCTGTTTCTTTTTTTTTTTTCTTCAATAAAGAAACTGCTAACGTGTGTCCTTCTTTCCACCCTTATTGCATGACTGATTGATTTTACATTCACTGAGAAAAGAAAACACCTCCTCGAAGAAGAAGAAGAAAAATGGAAACAGAGCCGAAAATAGCAACATGGTGCACTTCTGCTGCTGCTGCTGCTGCTGCTGCTGCTGAGGAGCTTCTTGCAGACTACATGTATGGGCTGAAAAAGGGCCGAGACGCTAATATCCACCAACCTTCTCCCCATACAAAGATCACAGGGGTGTCAAATAATACTAAAGGACTATTTTTTTTTTACACCGAACAAAATAAATAACATTAGAAAGTAAGGGAGGTTGCGTGTAAGCTCATGACCCTTGTATTGAAAATGTAGGCTATTTCCCCTCATAATCCCATCTCGTGGCTCTTGAGGATCCTCTCACAAGTGCAACAAAATGCAAAACACAATTCTTCAACTGCGGATAAATAAAATACGGACAAATTCACATTAAAAATGAATAACATATGTTCATAATACCCTGTTTGAGTTTCGATTTTAAAACAAGATTTAAAAAAAAAAAAAAAAAAAAAAAAGATTAAATAGGCCTGTGCATATACTGTGCCCCCCTCCCTCCCGCTCTAGACGTCCTACAGCCCAGATAAAGGTCTATGTGAGACAATGACACGAGCAAATAGAGAAAAATTCAAGCAAGTCGTGATTATTTATCCTACGCTACTTCACACATCAAACTATAGAAAACATAAACAAAAGCAGAGAGAAGGTGGGAGCCATTGAGGAGGCGCAGAAACAAAGCAGTAATGTGTCTGGAGGTGGATAAGACAATGGGCGGAGTGATCCGGGCAGCACCACAGCTACAGATGCGTCAGTTTGGGCGCTTCCTGGATTCTTCCCTGAGAGTAGTGCGACGTTAGGTCTGTGTACGTCGGTGTCGGATCACACACTCCGTGATGCTGACTGTTGCCCATTGTGATTGCTCCATTGTAGTCCATGTTTGCGGACGGCGGGTGCGAGAGATGGGTCAGACCGAAAACGGAGGCCCCAGAATTGGGCATTGAGTCGATGTAACCTCCGCCAACATAAACGGGGCTGCCCTGCATGTGCGTCCCGTAGTTGCCATTGCCTTGGAGAGGATGCGCGTCATACTCGGGCGTGGCCGAGTCGGTCCCGGGATACCTCTTCTGGGAGGGCGGGCAGTTGTTGAGCGAGCTGTTCAAAGGAGGGGGGTATGACGTGGCCATACCGTATGCATTTTGATGAGGTTTATTGTAAGACGTTGGCGACTGGGATTCATAAGGTACACTGTTTACAAGAGAATGCATAGAGTTGAGGTATCCTCCACCGCCACCAGAGCCCGGACCCACGGGACTCCGAGGGGACTGTCCACCAGGGGAAGGCATCATACCGACGCCTTTTTGATCCTTCTTGTATTTCATCCTACGGTTCTGGAACCAGATTTTGATCTGTCTCTCGGTGAGGTTGAGCAGGTTGGCCATCTCCACCCTCCGGGGTCTGCAGAGGTACCGGTTAAAGTGGAACTCCTTCTCCAGCTCCACTAGCTGGGCGCTGGTGTAAGCTGTCCGGGCCCTCTTCGATGCTGCTGACCCCGGAGGACTCTTGTCTCCCGGACAACTCTCCACTGTCAGGGAGGAGGAGAGGAGGATGTCAATCAGTAATCCATTACAGACAGAGAGAGAGAGAGAGAGGGAGAGAGAGGCAGAGACAGGAGAGTGAGAGTGAAAGTAAAACAGCTGATAACTCTCCACTATGAGGAGGGGGTGGGGATGGAGGGTTGGATAATAAGAGAACAGTTTACTAGATAAATATGTCCTGTTCGACTACTTAAATAGAGGTTTTATCATCAACTCCCTCTCCCTCGCTCACTAGGTGCGCGTGTGCGTGTGCGCGCCTGCACGAGGTGCAAGCATCTCAACAGTTTGATAAATCTGCTCCCTATTGCAAAGCACAAGGGTTATCATCAAGGTTCTATAAGACAATTAACAATCAATGGATAGACAATGCGCCTGTGTACACGCTACACTAACTGCAAAGCACCAAGCAAAAAAAAATTGTAACTGGAGAATCATAGGTCAATATCTGATATGGAAGCAGGTGAGCTCGGATTTCCTACTAAAACATTTGACCCTCATCTTCCCCCGTAGTCATACAGTAGCACACGCGTAATGCAAACACAAGCATTATGTATTCCTCAGGGTGTATAAAACAGCTCGCCTTGCCCTCACTGATAAGCCTCCCTTTCTAAGAGGCTGGAGCTTGCCTGCAGAATAGCAAGGTGTAGCTTACTACAGCTGTGGCAGGCGGCCAACACTTAATAAATTTCACTACCTGTCGCCCAAACCTTGAGCAAAAGGAATGCATTATGACATAACCCGACCCATTAGGTTCTTACAGAGATGAAAGAGAAGTTAACACGAGGAGTAGGAGGGGATACCCATTTAATCAAGTCAATCACTTGTTAAAAAAAAAAAAAAAATGATGATAATTCATTAATTAATTTTCAAAGACGCTAGTTTGGTTGATTCATAAAAGAGAAACATTTGGGAGACGTGCGTAAAAGCCCTGCTACATGTGTTAAGCACAGACCGGACATGATAAAATGATTAAGATGTGGCTTACGTACGTGCGTAAAACGTGCGCAAAAGGCTTCCCATACGTGTTAGCACTTCAACGTGTTGTTAAAAACTAATGACACCTTCCCAACATAAATCACAATGAGTGGCGTTACACTGCGTTGGATTTTCAACTCTTGTTGCAGAAGAGTACCTGTGATTTAATTATACAATTACCCACAGATTTCAAAATGAGGAGGCCGTAGGAAGATTAACATCTCTGACTTTTTAGATTGACTCTTTGACATTCCCCACTACCACCTCCCACTCTGATCCACCAAGTTTCCCTCTAATCAAAACGGCAGGATCTGGCTTACGTACGTGCGTAAAACGTGCGTAAAAAGGGCTCTCCATAAAGGTTAACACCTTAACATCTTGTTAAAAAACTAATGAAAACACCTTCCCAAACATAAATCACGCTAAAGGGCAACATATTTCTTTGCAATGTCAACTCTTACTGTAGAACAGGGCTCAAAACGTAATTAGAAGATTAGCTAAATAATTTACAAAATAAGGCGGCCATGGGAAGATGAGCATCTCTGAATTTCTAGGTTGGCCCTGTGTAAATAAACACCCCCAAACATAAACCCCCCCAAACTGACCCACCAAGTTTCCCTGTAATCAAAACATCAGGACAAACTGAAACAACTGTTGTGCGTGTTTGTTTGTTGTCTCTCTGGGAACATTATGTGATCAGTGGAGATGCGTGTTTACAGTAGGAAGAGGTCAGCTTCAGGGCACAGGGACAACAAATGGTGGAGGCTAGTCCTTATGTTGAGGCAAATGATTTTTATAGTATAGTACAGTCTTCAAGTAGATCACATTTGGTCCAATATTTTGGAGAATGTTCAAGATTCTCTTCACAATGTGCACACAATAAAAGCATGGAAGTGTTGGTTGCACTCTGTGGTCATTTTTGAGGCTTTGTACTTCCTGAAGGATCCCATTGAGGGAACAACATATATAAATATGATACCACAAACCACTGAAGTATAAATATAGAGCTAAATTTACACCTATGTGACACTGGCACAGGAAAAGAAAAACCAGAATATTACCTCAGTGAATCACACACTTCACATGAGCAGTATTGTCCTATTGTGGTTTGCCTCCCCTTCCTCATTCCTCCCACCCACCCCCTATGTACTATGTCCTCCCTCAACAAAACTTATGTAACTTTCTTTGGTTAGGTCATCAGGGTGTGTGTGTATGTCAGCAGCAGCAGTGTTTAGGTTGTAGGTACCTGAACTGGCGCTACTGGTGGGTTTCTGCTTGGTGTTCTGACGGGTTTCCTTCATCCAGGGGAAGATCTGTTTGCCGTGAGTAGAAGAGGTCGGGGAGCCGTTCTTGGCGCTGGGCTGGTTGGACCCGTTGCTTGTGTTTTGGCTGATAGCACCGGGGGATTGTGAGGAAGGGGGTGGGCCTGACACCGGCACCTGCGGTTGATTGCTTTCGGGATGAACCTTGGACTGCGCCGCCTGAATGGCTGTGGTCCTGTCGCAGCTCTCCGCCATCTCCCCCGGCTTCTGCAGAGCCACGGAGCCGTCAGGAGACTGCAGGGAGCAGGCAGGTCGATGGTACTCACTTTCCACATGAGAGGCCCGGGGATATTGGACCTGATTGGCATCATAACTGAAGCCATTTGCGCTTTGATATGGGTAGCCACTGTAAATTGCGGAGCTGTCGTAGTAGGTTGCCTTTTGCATCTCGCCGTTTCCCAATATTTATTTCAGAAACTGACAGGGTCTTGACACCCTTGTAGAATAACATTGGCACCCTGTGGTCACGTGACGCCTCTCCGCCAATGGCCTCCTCGGGTGAACCTAGGGTTACAAGAAGCACTGTGAGGAGAAGAAATGGTGGCGATCCATCTTACTTTTCAATACAGGCCTGACACTGGAGACTATGGAGGCAAGATAGGGCCAACAGTCCTGTAGACTATTACCGTTTACCTTATGGCTTACACAGGGCACAAAGGCACGTACTAACCTTGTATTACCATCTGTGCCAAACAACATTAAAACAAAAACCTTTTCAAAAGCATTTCAGGTTGCCAAATCAATTTTAGGACATAACAAGAAACTGCATGACATTTATAGCCCCTGAGCCTATTAACAATGAAAGCGAATATAGAGTTACGGCACACTTTATGGAGAGGTAAAAAATATATGGTGCTGTAGAAATAACTTATTAGCGGGTTACCACACTGGAAAATAATATTTCTGTTACAATGTTATTCTACCAACAGAGCTGTCAACAGTATATCTTGTTTCTCCTGTAGTAAGTGAAAACATTCCGTGTGGCCAACAAGCTTTTAACCATTTTTTTTCACTGTTTTTCACTGTTAGTATATTAGATTATATATATATAGTTTTCATCAGTAATAGACATCAACGTGCCGTACTTCCCCGGCCACCTGGCGCAAAGCATAAACAACCGCATTCTCTTCTTTTTTCTTTTCTTTGCATGCTGCAAGATAGACTAAATGGAAGAGCCACGAGGAAACCTGAAAAACCGGGCGGGCATCCGTGGTTCTTCATGACCACGGTGTGAACTTTTCCTTGCAGGCCCATAATAATGGCTGCTGTCGGTGCTGTCTGCGCGGCGGCCCGTCGTGGTGATATATGGGGGTCAGTGGGCCGGGACGGCCTGCTCGGAATGAGCGGACCGGTGAGCAGCCAAGCTCCGTACTCAGGCCAACAGAAACCCGGGATGAACAGCTAGAGCCTGCTGCTAAACTACCATCATTCACTCTGAACCACGGGGAGGTAAAAGATTATTGGGAAACTAGAAACGATAATGGACACATATCCACAGGTCATTTTTAGTTTTCTTTCCATAATATGACATTACTAATGAATATTTGGAATATTTTATGTGGAGCCACTATGTTTTAAACCATTAAATAGTGACGTGCAATGCAAACGGATAGTAATAATAATAATTATTATTATAACAACAACATTAATGTTAATAATAAGAAGAATAAGAAGCATAAGAATACGGATAATAATAAGAATAAGAATAAGGATAATAATAGGTGTTCCTTGCTTTTAAATAAAATACATTTCAATATAAATACATATTTTAAACCCGCCGGATTCATCTACTATTTGGTTTTGAAGTCATACAATTCTTTTGTTTGAACTGTAGATTTAACCACTGCAGCCGCCTCAGTCAAGGCATCAGGTAATTTGGAGACTAAATAAAATAAATATTAAAAAAACAACAACTAAATAAAATATTAAATTATTTGATTGCAATTTCAACCTCAAATTTTATTTGCTGAAACTAAAAAGACCTGTGTTTAATTGCAAAGCCCCACAATAACGTATTAATACTAGGCTACAACAGAAGCATTAGTTTACTTATTTAATATTTATTTAAGTATAATATAGTCCCAGACCAGAGCTATAACTAAGCGCATTATCAGAAAGTAAACAGTGAGTAATGAAAGGAAAGCAAAAAAGGAAAACGCCAGATAACTCTGGATCCGTTCATAAAAAGAAGCAAAGCTGTAAAAAAATGAGCCCTCAGCTTGCCCTCAACGCAGCTTAACCGCAGAGTGAAAGAAGGTGTCTTCACTGTATCTGCTGCTCATGATGACCTGGAAAAGATATCAGAAAAGCTTTGTGGTCTATCTCCAGGCGAACCATTGCGATAGTCATAAATGGCAGAGAAAGAGAGACAAAAGACAGACTTGAGCTTTCTGCGCAGCCCCCTGCTCCACGTTAGAGAAATCTGGCTGCCCGACTGTGTGTGTGTGAACTCTTCCTGAACCGAGATCTAAGTCATACGGTGATAAATCACCGCGCGACACACAAACTCCGCCATTTACAACCGAGGGAGCCTATTTCTGGCCTGCTTACCTTATCCTCTGACGACGAATGCAGAGCACCAAGCAATATTTTCTCATTCAGCGGCGAAATCGATCAAAGCAGTAATCCAGAGAAAAGTTTAAAGGCAGGGCTGGCTGGGTTGAAGCAGCAGCAGCAGCAGCAGCAGCAGACTGCGCCCTGCCATACACCAGGCATTAGCAGCCACAACAAAAAAGGGAAGAGCCGAGAGAAACCCCTTTCCTTTTTTCCTTGTCTTTTTTTTTCTCTCCCTACTCGACGTGGATGGGTAAACTGAGATTACGAAAGCAGGCGTGAGCAGTCGGGTCAGCGAGATAAGAGTTATCTGGCCTCAAGATTGAATTTATCGTCCTGCTACAGAGCAATGGCCAGGGCTTCATAGCAATATTAAACTCAGCCAAGGCTATGCTGGACTATGTGATCCTTCACCAGTACCATGCAGACACCAGTGAACTGCCCCGAACCAGAGCGTCACCATAGACAAGAAAAATTATGCAAATGAAGTTGCGCCTTGGAAAGCCAGTTCAAATCAAGTGGCTGCCTCTCCTCCTCCCCCAACCAAATGAGGTAGTGTGTCTAGAAAAAAAATAATACAACGTTACAAATAGCATGCAAGTCCATCCCCAAAGTGTTTTAAATCTTTTTGTTATTATTTACTCCACGTCTTGAGTGGAATTATGAGCCTAGAGGAAGATATGCTGGAGAGAGTAGAATACAAAGGAATAATCAGCCGCTGACTACGCTGCATTTCCATTTCCATGGGACATAAAGGACTTCTAACCACGGCTTAATCATTAACCAACATTTTTACATATACTACTCAATCTTTTGGCACAAGGACGCGCAATTCCTGTTCATTTCAGAGGCAGGTATTCCACTGATCCAGAGTCTGGCTGCTTGGCTTCTTGAATGAAGAATACCACATGAATATTTTTCTTTCTTTCTTTTCTTTTTTTTTTTTTTTTAGATTAGAAAGCACAACAACTTCACATCAAAGCCGTGTTCGGTGTATATCAAGGGAAAAACCCCACCAGGAGAAGGGTGTGAAAAATGGGAAGAGGTTTCATCACCAAAAGGCAAAGCGGAGGACATGCAGGCAGCGAGGAGCAAGGGAGAAGTGAGCCGGCAGCAGGGGGAATCCCTCTGCATGGTAATGCTGTCTGTTGCAGCCAAAAGAAAGACTGAAAAAAAATAGATTTATGTCCTCTCAGGTTCCCAGGGCTGTAAACACGTCCAGAGCAGCTTCTCTGCTGCTTTCGGGCTCTGGGACAAAATTCAGTGACACAATTAAAAAAAAAAATGGTACAACACACGGACGGCGTGGGAGGGTGAGTGGGACAAAAATTCACGGGTGAGGATTTTTTTTTTAGCCAACTCGGCTTTTTCGTCTTTTCCCACATTGTATAATTATTTACTTCTTTGTGCTTTGCTAAACTGCTGATTCGTCTTTCTCTTTAATCTGGCCCTGAGCACAGGGTTAAATGTCAGTGAGGTGGTGGGTCCTGCTGCCTGCATAATAGGGTGTAAAAAAGGAAAAAATATATATATCTGAAATGTTGATGAAAGAAAAATATTTTGAAACTTCAGTGCAGTAAACTACAGCGCAAGCAGATGGCTTTCACAGAAAGTAGTTTTCGAAAGGAGTGAGGCACCGCTCCAAGAGCTGCGATTCCCCTCGTCACTTTTATAGTGACAAATTACACCACAAAGACAAGTGGAAGAGAAGGAATTATTGCTCTCGGCCTGGTCATATTGCTGCTACAAGGAAATGTACAAACCATGGGCTGCTTCTCTATCCCTGCGAGTGCTTTTGGTGGGCGTGTGTGGTACTTATTAGAAATTGAATAAGGATATCACCATCAAGCATTCATAACACAAATCAATAAAGATATATGGACTTACCGAAGGCAGTTCAAGGTGTCTCGGAGACCGTGCGATGGCCTGAATTTACTTGGCTGGAATTCTGCAATGAGGAGTGGAATAAATATTTTTACATTTCTCAGAAGATGATACTTATAACGTGTTTGGAAGAGTATATTAGTGTGGATGTTATTTACAGACAGGCGCTCGCTATAACGTTAGAAAACGGAATTGAGAGGAAGACGTTGTTGTGCGTATACGTTGCGGCCTTGTGTTTAAATGGCGCAAAAAAAGAGAGAGAATTGTGGCAAACAGGTTATTCTAAATCCACTTTAATCCAGTAGGAGAATTCTTTAGATAATTATTGAGTACAAAATTTAGATTTAGCAGCAGGCTCCATGTTTAAGTTTTTAAGTAGGTTAATAATATCTTTGCTGCTTCAGTGAACCATAAATTCTAGATTTTCATTTAACATTTTACAACAAAACATCAACAAAGAATATATCCATCTTTAAGAAACACAAGACTATATAACGAGCAAACAAAACGCATAAATAAAAAGGTAGAAAAGCAGAGTATTCTCGGACAAAAACATTACAAGCAAATATTGCTGCCTATCAGGCGTAATATCACTAATAAAATAAAAATGGGTCTATGCAAATAACATGTTTGTTGTTTCCCCGCGGGCTGGTAAGCATTTTCTCCACAAACGGATCGAATAGTCATTAGTTCTCGCGCACCATCTTCCCCAAGTCCCCGCGCCCATAAATCAAGCAGGAGCGCCGTGACCCCAGCGCGGCCGCGCGGTCCTGTATGGCACTCCGTCTTCCATTATATCCTCGTTTCCCTGGCGGAGCGACACAACCCCACCGCTTTCCCCTACTTTTTATGGAGCTCATCTTGATGTATCATTTACGCACAAAAACCTCACGTAAAAGACACCAGATGTTTGTTTTTTGTAGGACAGACTCTGCACCTTGGAGCGGCCGCGCGCTTTGTTTGGGTTTTTTCTTGGAAGCAGATATTTAAATGGCGGCTTTATTTACAAACGTTAATACAGGCCTACTTGTCTCAGTGGCTGCTTGTCCAATTAAAGATATGATTAAATAGAAAAATAGAAATTCTTGATGCTCTATTCTAAGTTTACACTGAAACGAATACTGGATATATTCTCATGTATAGCTTAGGAAGCGTAAAATGGAACAGTGCGTTGATTTGAATGTGTCGCCCTGACAAACCCTTTATTAGTTACTTATAGACTATATGCTGTGTCTAAATTCTGTAGGCCTATTTATGTTTCGCTTGATTCACTACAATGAATCAGAGATATTTGCAGATAAGTAAATATCGATAGCTTCTTGTTACCTGTCTATGTTCTCGCCCTGCTAAAAACCCTGGACTCTTTTTTTTTTACTGACCTCTGCCTCGCGCAGCAATAACTCACGACAGTAATGAACAATCGGCGGAAATACCTCAAAATAAAATCCATCCTCCCAAAGCTCAGGCTCTGACTCTGTCCGCGTGGAAAAACATATCCGTCCGTGACAGCAGTATAATACATCCACAAAACCGGGATCGTCTCTCTTTTAGTCTGCCTCTCTTTTCTTTTTCTCCCCTCGATAAACAAACTACAAAGCCCGGACTCCCCTCGCGGAAAGTGGGGGTAACCCGTATTTAATCAGCATCATATGGCCAGACCGGGGCTCCGGTTTTCTTCCCCGTGCCATAACATCGCGCAGTATTATGCGCCCTGCTCACGTGACGCAACGTCAACTTAAATCCCTTTTATTTGAGCCCGTGAATCATTAATGGAGGCAGTCATTGCCCCTGAGGAGAAACGGATCTGTTTGGAGGGAGAAAAAAGAGGGGTATGTGACACTGCAATGTATCTGGCAGAGGAGCAAGTCTCTCGCAGAGAAGCAGCTTTTCCACGTGTCGCCCATTCAGAGGGAAAGACTGTTCTGTCAGTTTTAAAGTGCCATATATTTGGTGCCTGTTAGCGCCCTGAAAGAGCTCTCAGGCTAATCCTGCTGTATTATGTTGAGTTTCAAGTGCAGCCGCAGCTCTGAGCCATGTTAAAACCAGAATGTTTTGCACTGCAGCGTGATAATTCGCACTATGTGAGATGGAGAGGGCTTCCCCTCGAAAATACCATTTAAGGATGGCATAATGATTACTCATCTCTACAATACAGCCAGGGAAATAAAGTGCCTTACAGAGAACTCAGTATTGCCTCCCCCATCCTAAGCCCCGCGGTTCGGGCGTAGTACCACTTAGTCAGCCTTTGGTGCTCCATCAGCAAAAGCCTGCATGCTGTTGGATAAATAGAAACAAAACGTCACACATTTACCTGTCCTACACAAGGAGGGTGTGCCTGCTGGTGGTCGTGAGGGGTGCGTGTCAGTCAGCAGTGAGCGGAAAGTGGAGGTGAAGCAACCTTAAGTGAGGCTGCTCGACCCCGCTGATCAGTACATGGACCCCCATTCGACCTACATGCGCTTACGCGTTTCCTATGACCAGCTGAGTGATGGTAGAAATTACAGGTTTGTGCAAAGGAAGAGTTTTGGAGATTTTGGAGAGGGGAGGGGGAGGTGAGATGGCAAAAGTACCCAAACAAGCTATAATCCTGCTGTAGTTTGCCAAAACCAGCATAGTATGTACCAATTCCACATCATAAGAGTGTGCCATGCGTGCGCCATGGAAGATATCTGGCTTCTGCAACCCCAGGTATTGCCAAAAGTGCTGGCTGGAAGAGCTTCTCTCTTCTCGGCACCGTTTGGCGCTTGTTTTCCGTCAACACCGAGCAGCGGGCGTGGAAAAATCCCACCACAACTATTAATCATTTGGGGCGGACATGGGCAGCATCCCACTCCCACACCAGCCTTTTGTCTTCTCAAACTACAACTTGAGCGGTAAACTTTTAAAGACAGGAAGAGAAGCAGACCTGCTCTTATTAATTCACCTTCAGCAAGATGAGAAGAGGAATTCACTTTTACGCGCGGTTTGAGATTTTAAATTTGTGAATTGTTAACCGGCATGTTTATGTCTGTATCTGATTTTGTTCTTTGTTTTACTACATTTACAGATGCGAAGCTGTCAGCGGGATTATTTGGCTCGACGTGACCGTGCACTAGAGGCAGTTTCGCGACGCCTTTCGCCAGTGCACCTGAACTTTTCCCTGACCCGGGTAGAGGCGCAGAGAGTCGAGTGGGGAGTTATTTTGGGTTCAAAAAACAAGGAGAAGATGGAAACCAAACGGCCTTCAGCTGGTAGCCTACTTTTTTTTTTTTGCACTTTTTGTTACACTTTTTTTTTTAGACTTGCTCTTTGCACTAAAGTAGTAGTTGATTGATTATGTTTTAAATATCAACTGTTTAACGTGGAACAAATGTTTTAGAGTTATTTACACAAATCAAGGCTCCTTATCTCTGTCAGCGAAGAGGAGTTAGAGGCGCAGACCTCTGGAGGTTGGCCAGACGGCTGTCCATATCTTCCCACAATGTTGACACTCGGAGCTCTTAACAGCCAGGCTTGGGTTACCGATACACTCAGACGAAGATAAGTCTTTCTGCGAGGTTTATACCGGCCAACATCAAGGGTAATGCGAAATTCAACGCCGTAAGCTGACTTGGAGCAAACTCTCATGAACACAGAGTAGCACTGGGGCGGACTACGGTAGAACTGTTTTGCTTGTAGGTGGTTGTAATAAAGCACATTTGAATTTCCATGTTGATTTTACTGGCTCTTTTGTATGACTGAAAAATGACCCCAGATCACATATAATTGGCATTTAAGTGGCAGTTAGTAAAATTTTGGAGGTAAGTGCAAAACAGGACAATAATTATAGGAGTAATAATAATAATCGGCACTGTCACATATGCCTTAAGGACTTTGTTAATGTTTAACATGTCTGTATTGTCCTTTGTGCACTCTCTCTGAAAGGCCCTTTCATTCTGAGTTGTCCTGACAACTTTTAGACGCCAGAGATACTCCCTTTGCATTGTTACTGTTGTTTAAATACATTTTCTCTCATTACACGAATGTGACATGAATATATTACTTAAAAATATAAACTTTCAAAAGTAATTTAAACAGCCACGTTGCACCCTTAAAGACATGCAGTATTTTCTGAGCTTTTTTTAAAAAAAATTATATTTCATGTCAACTTCAAGTGATTGTTTTACTTCACACTTAGAAAAGTTGCAGCTACACCTCTACTACATTTGTAACTCTACAGGAACGTGTGTAGTTTCATTTATTTTAAACACATTTGCGAATCTATTTAGTCTCATAAAACGTTCAATGGCAAAGTGCAGGTTGAATGTCATCATTTCGATTCTTGTCTTATGAAATAAGTTATGAAAAATTAGACCTGTTGTCTTAAATATTTACTGAGGGCTCCAAAAATGTTTAATACATAACATTTAAGCACAAAATACATTTTCATTTTAGTAAGAAATCTGACAAAAAAGTCAAATAAAAGGTTTTTCAATAATATTATAAAGAGGAAAATATGATTTTTAAGTTTAATAACAAGCAAAATGTGAAATTGGCAACCTCAGAAACTCTACTGCAATAAACAGCTGGGAAAAGTATATATAATTTAAACAGATCATCCTATAATATCCATGTAAGTACTGGATATGCGCCCAAAGATCATAAATTACACTGCACTTCCGGGATATTTTACACAGATTTTCTTTAAATCTCCACATAACTAAACGGAAAAAACAGCCAAATCTACTCACAAGTCATGACGGTCTGTGTCCAGCGGACAGAGTTTTGCCAGGGGAGAAGAGATCTGACTCGCACCCTGCAGAGGATCACTTCAATATGAAAATAAGGCAGATTTTCAGATCTATTTCTGACCCCGGGGCATTCATTATTCAACAAGTCACGTGAATGGGCAAATTAAAATTTCAGTACATTGGAAGTGACCTCTATTCGCGAATCAAATGACTTCAAAACTCTAATTTAACTTCTTGGAGTCTACGCAAAATCGGTGTCAATCAGCCCCAACGCCATCTTCTGCACAGCTTCCATGTCTGCAGGCAGTGCTGCACAAAGCTGCAAAGACTGCCTCAGTTTCCTTTTTTTAGACAAATGCTTGCAATAATAATTGTGAGATGCAACAAAGATACGAGCAAAGATGGAAAACTGTACTCCTAAAATAATATGTATAAATTTCACGTATCTTTCAGTCTGGCTTTTAATGTGGGAATTTTGTTGAAAGACAGTTTTATCTAATTTACTATTAAATGCATTGCAGACATTTTCATTATGCTATTGCATAAATACAACAGAGACCATTAGTGCCTAAATATAGTGAAAATCATACTTAATTACGTGCTCAATACCAGCATGTTTCTGCTCATATCTGCCTTCTCCTCCCCGGTCTGACAGGGCTGTTTCTGTGATGAATTGCAGAGGAGCTGTCTCTAAGAATAATTTTGGTTGAATTCATGGCTGAG
This sequence comes from Thunnus maccoyii, assembly GCF_910596095.1. Taxonomy (NCBI): domain Eukaryota; kingdom Metazoa; phylum Chordata; class Actinopteri; order Scombriformes; family Scombridae; genus Thunnus; species Thunnus maccoyii. The sequence continues at coordinate 20,586,848 of NC_056547.1, forward strand.
ATTCACACCTAAACACCGTTTTTGTTTCCGTGCTGTCTCCGGGTAAATCTTAAATGAGAAGAAAAAGCTCGCGGAGGTCTCAGCACTGATGTATGATCTGAACATTGTGTGTGTCGAGAGGTCAGGGGTTAGAAGGAGTGCTCCGGGCTGGTGATTGGCCAGAGAAGGCCGTGTCCCCTGGTTGAACTCTCTATTGTTTGGATGTAGCAGGTAGTGACCAACGCTCACACTCTGGTGCACTAAGGTTGGCTGAGATCTCCTTATAATGGCAAGTGAGAACAATATGTGTGGCCGGATACATTTAACAATTTGGGTTTGGTCTTGGATTCCCGTGTCAGCAGCAAAGCCTCTAAACACTTAAAGTCAGCAGCTGATACCTGCCTCCTGCATTTCAACCACATCTCATTTATCCATGAAAATGCGCGTGACATTCATGGATATTTTACGGTTTAGAATTTCAGTCAGTTTAACATTACAATACATATCAGCACATTTTTGCACAATATTTTATGCATAGAGAAAGATTTCTGAATAGGATACACACATTACCCTCAGTATAAAGTATAAATCTGACTTCAAGAGAAAATGCGTAACTTTGAGCTCTGGTTCTGTGCAAAAAAAATCATAAAATATAGAAAATAGATTTTTATTCTATTTAGGTAAAATGTAAAAACATATATTAAGTATTATTAACGTGTAGCACAGTTAATTGTCCAATTCTCGGACACGCTATCACAATTTTACGCACGCATCTCCAAACACTGGATAATTGATCCAAATATTTTAGATTAAATTTCTAAAAAAAATAATATAAATCCACGAGCTGAAATGAAAATAAGCAGAATTATAAATATTTAGGTTTTGGATTGCAATCCCCCAAATTAGGAATCCAAAAAAAAAAAAAAGGAGGCATCTAAATGCATTTGGCATGTTGTTAAATTACGCACGGCTTCAACAATACATGTTGCGCTCAAATCACATCAATATTTGCAATAACAGAATATCCAAAGCCATGTCAGCCTTATAAGTGAAGTACATATTTATTTCACAAGGACAGATTCAGTCTACACTAGCCTACAGCACAACAGTCATTACTGAGACAACACATACAAATATTCACAGTTTAGAACACAGCACAATATGGGACGCACTAGCACAAATAAAACTAGACTTTACAACACCAACAAACATAATTCTACTCGACGAAATGCTCTCCTTATTGTGCCTTCATTATGATTTGTCTATGTACATTAAATGTGAAAGTCACCTTGACTACATTCAACAGTAAACCAGTCCACTCAAACACACAAACTACTGTTACTCTGACTGATGCCATACCTCTAAAACAGCCGTCTGGTTTCCTAACAGGCATCTAGAGTCCCGCTAAATATCTTTCAAGTATATTAGAACTTTCCATGAGCAATAATAAAAAAAAACTGAAAAAAATCAAATAGAACATAGAAAAATGAGTTCAAACTTACTTTTACCTCATTCAATTTTAAGTGTAATGATACATTTTTGATCCAAGTCCTACATTTGAATGTGCGTTATCCTTCTTTCATAATAATAAACAAATATATAAACACTTCAGTTGCCTTCGTGGCAATTAAAGGTGGATTTCAAGCTTATCTGAAGAGGGGAAAGACGAGCGGAGAGGGGAAAGGGTACAAAGGACGTGACAGGGGCCCAATGGCAGAGGCAAGGTGAAGGAGAGGAGATAACACCATGTGTGTAAAATACTGAGAATCGGTCCATCAAATTCCACTTGTGTTATTTGCCATCTCAGTCTGGTTTAGGTTTTATGGGGTGGGGTTCGTGCACTATAGACCTGCGGTGCACGGCGTGGGGACAAGCTGCTGGCCTGTTTTGATCTGCTGCTGCTGGGGCCCCGAGGCTGAGGACGAGGCCGAGCTGGAAGAGCGGATCTTGGTGTTGGGAAGCTTGTGCTCCTTCTTCCACTTCATTCTCCGGTTCTGAAACCAGATCTTGACCTGGCGCTCAGACAGACACATTGTGTGCGCAATCTCCACCCGTCTGCGCCGGGTCAGGTACCGGTTGAAATGGAACTCTTTCTCCAGCTCCAGAGCCTGCTGTCGGGTGTAGGCAGTGCGGGACCTCTTGGGCACTCCTCCAGTGTAACTGGTATTGACTGGGGGGGGAAAAAAGCCATACAGAGGCAAGCAAGCAGGTGTTACATGCAGGCTGATAGCGTAATACTAAACCCCATAGCTTCTCCACTGGACACATTACAAGATTGGGAAAAACTATAAAACATTCCCCTGTTTGGTGGGAATTGCAGCCGCTCTGTTTGTTTTACTCTCTGTCTTGATTCAGTTTACAGACATGACCTAAATGTGGAGATACCGAGTATACAAGCACTCGCATCCAGGGACAGATCAAGCTTAGAAATGATTAAACAAACAGCGGGGTTGGATATTACAGTTTGGCTCGGCTCCAGTGGTGGAGGTAGTTTGGGTTAAAACGCAACAAAGGCACATGGCCCCGACAGACGAACACAGGCAATAAAATTTACGAGGGTCCTTAATTACCGACCCTGCTGCTCGATAGTCGTAAATTGCTGTTGTAAGGGCTGCTACTAGTGCTGCCTCAATAGGTTTGCGTGTGTTCCAGTGGTTGTTTCTCTGCTATTAAACCGTGACGATAACTCACCGGTGTTACTGTGGACCTTTTTCATCCAAGGATAGACCACCGGCTCCTTGCCCTTCGCTACGCCGGGATATACCTCAGTGGCGAGGCTGCAGTCTTTGCTGGCATTTGCCCCTGCGCCACCGTCTGGGGCCGCGGTGAGGCGAGGACCGTGGCTCTGTGGAACCGGTTGCGGCTGTGTGTGATGCCCATCGCCGAAATCATCGAGTCCGGTGGCGGGGACATTACCGTAATCGTAGCCCGATTCTGTGTAGTTTGACCTCGGATAGGATGGCTCGTCGTGATGGGGAAAGCCCGTATCTTTTGGCCGCTCGTAGTAATCACCGGGGTTGGGGATGTATCCGCTCTGCTGATATTCGTCGCATGGAGGAAAGGAAGGCTCGATATAGTTGGAGTTTATCAAGTAGGAACTCATGGTCATTAATTTGTGAAGTGCAACAATACTAATTTTTATCGCGCTGTCGTTTTTCTGATCTCCACAAAACCCTCCTACTCCCTGTCAAATGTACAAAGTTGCCTGGTCACGTGTGAAGCGCCACCAATCACCGCGTGTCCTGTGGGCATCATGTAAACAGGAACCAATGGAAAGCATGGCACTGGTACCACCAACACTGCTCGGACTGGCTTACGTAGGTGTTTTCCTTATTAAATCACAGTATATAAAGCAAAACCAATCAACTAACTTGTTTACTGCATGGGGCCAAACTTATGTGGGTGAGGCTTCCGTGTGAGAAAAAAAAAATCCACCTCCTCTGAAACACTGATGAGAAACTGGATATGAAATTCAAGCCATGGGAAAATGCAGGTTATTCATAAACAAAAGACTATTTCTGACAGTCACTAACATGAACATCCGGTTGTTGGAGTTTAAATGTGTTGCATCTTTATAAAAAAAAGATCAAATCAAACAAAAAATTGAGCAGTAACAACAACAACAATACGAATCCTTCTCTGGTATTTTAGCCTATTGAAATTATCAATAAAAAGAATCGTGTTAGTCCACAAGCATCCTGACCAAACACTGACGAGCCGCTGCTCTGCGGACATCCAAGCCTGCATATAAAGCATATGACTTGTGTATCAGTAAAAAAACTGGTTAATAGCCGCTGAAGACACACACGTAAACTAAAGAAAACCCTCATTTCTCACGTTGCACGATTGTGCACATGCACAAGGCCTTTAGTAATAGATTCCATGGTTATAAATGTAAATACTGTGGGGGGGTTTTCTGCAGATTCCCAACATACAACAACGATCTGAAGCTGTTTTAGTCTCAGTCTGTCCTATAATAACACATTAAACTCATCTGGCATTGATCGCATGGTCTCCACGTATTATCTGATCTCCTGTGTTAAAAGTCATTGGAAAGCTCATCCAAACACTGGACAAACACTTGTACACTTGACACATATCTGGCATTAAAGCAAAACAAAGCGAGAGATGTTTTCGTTTTAAATCACAGACCATTTACAGTAAGAGACGTCAGGCTGAAATACTGTGTACAGCAGAAATGACCTCATCTCAGATAAAAAAAAATAAATCTAAATAAATCTGTAAATATATTAAAGCCTTTTGCCACAAACAAAGTGTCAACATTTCTAAACAAATGTGAAACGTGTAGGTTAAGACACAGGCTCCTGCGCTTCCTACTGTGCCACTGTACTGTAAACAACCAAAAGGTACGAGGATGGAAACAAGGATGCAAGACCAGAAACACTGTCATGAGTTATTTCAGAAAATGTTTCGAAGAGAGAGGGCACTAAAGGGTTAAAGGGGCACATTTTCCAAGGCATAATAATAATAATAACAATAATAGTAATAAAATATTTTTTAAAAATACATGAACTGTTCAAGAAAATCAATTGCAAACAATGCAAATAATTCAGAAATATAATTTCCAGCCTCATATATTTGAACATAATTAGAAATCCACTACGTTTTTTTTTTTTAAACTGCATGCTTGAGTTAAATGATATAAAAGCCTCTGACCGTGTTCTTCGCCATCAGCCATCACGTCCAGGTCCTGTTTCCTCTCCATGTCCGAGGTGGGACACTGTATCTGTGTCCCTTGAAGATGCAGCAGCTCTTCACAAAGCTTATCCACACTGTCCACGTCAACAAGGCCTCTGCATGGAGAAACAAGAGGCCAAACTTCGGAAATATTGAAAGCTTTCTTTTCACTCCTTTTTTCTCTTTTTTTTTCTTCTCTCCCCTCTGGTCCCCCTATTCTATTCGCTCCCCTAAACAGAGATAACTTCTGCCTGACCCCAAAGTGACACCGTTTCCATTTTGTTTCTGATTAATCTTGCCCATTGACAGTCTTTGTTAAACAACAAGGCGTGCCCTTCTCAAAAGAGGCGACATTTTCATATCTGTTAGACGCAGTGACCTGGGGTTCACCCCGGACTTGGACTTCAGTTTTAGCAGGGGGCTGTTCAACTCTGGGGGGAGTTGGGGGAGCACTCAGCGCGGGTCAGCACCCAAGAAGATCCCCAAAGGATTTTAAAAAAAAGAATTGCAAAACCGCTACAACTATCTCAGATTCACACAAACGTCGAACTATGAGTTAAAAAATGCATCTGTGGAAAAGGGGGATCTTGCAGCTCCCGAGGTCTGCTGTAATCTGAGCTGTCTGCTCTAATATGAAACCATTTTTTTCCCATCTCTATCACGGAACCTCTAGATTTTGGATATGCTGATGCAGAGGACTTAAAAGCAGGTGAATTATTTTACTCAGCAACCACAGACAGGCCCAAGTTTTCGCTCTTCAACAAAATTGGCATTTCATTTTTTATTCCATGTTAGAGCAGCTGCTACTATCTTGTGTATATCTCACAGGCTATCTCGCACCTAACTCATTGTAAATGGCAGCTGATGTACTTTCCGCCATATATCCACTGTATCCGTATGGCCAAGAGACCACCTGAGAGGCAATATGTCAACATAATGTCAGCGGTAAGACGACTTCACATGATATCTAAATTTACAGTCTGCTGCCATTCTATTACACATAGGTCCTGTATAAATATGGGCCAGGTCAGCATGGCTATTATCCACTTACTGTATGTTATTCTTGCGTGAATAACGGCTATTAGTTTTTGCAGGTCATTCTACTTGTTGCTACTTTTTTTCCCCCTTCCATATTCAGCTGAGAATAACTTTATTAAAAAGATATTATCCCGATTCAGTGCTACAAAAGAAGCATTTTAGTTAACAGTCCTAGTAATACCTCCGTTATCTAGTGCAGGCCTGCCAGGTGCTGCTGGATGTTTGAATGTAATAAAGCATCTGGAAATCTCCCATATACCAAAATATAATAGGAAAATAATCATGCAATTATCGCCATGCAATTGACCGTTGGAATTGAAGCACTGATAAGAATTGGAGTAGAAAAGAATAGCCTCTGTTGTGTTAAACCAACTTGCACTATCTCAGTCATTTTCCACGAAATTTAAATTCTTATTTTGCTCTTGATGTGAACAAAAGCCCGTTACAGACCTGTGTTAAGAGTTGAATTCAGAACAGACAGATCTTGGTGTTGCTTTTCAGAGCATACTGTGAAGTGAAGGTCTATTTAGCCGATATATATCATGCTGACAGTTTACTGTAAATTTAGATTATCAGAGAAGTGCTGTGACGATAGTGACAGATTGCAGATGGCTCTCACAAGGTCTCTTGTCTATACGAAGCCCTGACGGCGGGAATAAAAAATCCCCTCTGCATTCAATATGTGCCGAGGATTCGGGTTGGAAAACACCATTCATACCTTTATGGAAATATTTTAATAAAGGTAAAAAAAAATACTTGTAATAAGATATTTTCTCTCCTACAGTGGGCTCATGCGTAATGGTCATTTCCATTGCTTGGTTATCCCTGCAAAAACTCTAATATTGACGACTGAACAAGCTCTCAAGATAAGTCAGAGTGGTCACCATATCTTCATCTACAGCTGCAACGTTTGATTAGACCAACAGCACGGTGACCCTCGAGTCAAAAGAGGTGAACATAATCTGCTACATCCTCTAGAAAGTGCATGAACCACTCCCTTATTGCTTTAAGTGAAGAGATTGTTGCCAATGAAAGCAATGAGGCTGAATATTTTAGATAAGGACACAGCTAACGTTCCCAAACACTAACGCCATGCGTGTGGCTGCTGCGTAACCAAGGATTGAAATATTGCCAGATAGATTTAAAAAGGTAGAATTAGTAAGACTGTGCACGTACAGATACAGAGATATAGTAACCAGACTGCATTGAAGATTAAGAGAATCTGAAATGTTGTTCACTGATTAAAAATTGTCAAAATAACAACAAAAATAACAATGAAAAGTACAACATGCAGCATTGTGGCATTAATAAGAACTATTTAGCAGCCAACTGGGCCGATTCTGGTCTTCATCAAGTCTTATTTGTAAATTAAATGAACTTGTGATTGAGCAAATGTGGGATTCTTATCTGAACTGTTTGGACATTTGAAGATTTGTGTCGTTTACAAAGCGCAGAGATGATGCGCATTGTGTGTGTTGCATTTCTACAATCAAGTCGCCTCGATTTTTGGAGGTTTCGGAAATAAAGTGTTTGTTTCCAATTCATTTCATGTTAATATGACGATGAGACGTTTCTAAAAATCGAAAATGATGATATATTCTTATTTCATTTGCAGAGGAATTGCAGATGATATGCTTTATTGTTATTGTTTAAAGTGAAATAAAGATATTTTTTAAAAATAAAACAGCTATTATGATCTCGTGTGTCGTGTGTTGCATATAAGAAGCTATACGATTCAGGCGAGACCCTGTTTGGAGCTTTTTAAACAATATGCCAAAAAATATTTAGTATTTGGTGGCGATTTTGATTTTTTTTCATCAGCCATCTTTTTCATCCATTTCTTGTTTTTATTGGATCTCTACACAACAAGCAGAAGGTCCAGTCTTTTAGTTTTTCGGGAGCGCTTTAAGGCCCAGTGAAAAATAAAATGCATAAATATAATAGGCTTATTTTGGCACAAAAATATATGTTTTTTAAACTTTCTCTCTGTCAGTCACAAAAACATCTGTGCCATTTCTGTTTTCTTAAAAGGCTTCTATTCAGCTGATCAGGAAGAGAGGGGCTAAATGTTTTTTAAGGGGTCCGGGGGCTCAATTTGGGGGCTGTGGGCCTTCCCATTACCCTGTGACCGGGTCGAGAGTATCAATCCTGGAAATGCAAATTTTGCCCTCGTCCCTAAACATATCAAATGCGATTTATTCAAAGGAAATTCACCAATCAACCGCCCTAATAAAACGCCAGCCACTCAATCTTGTTGCTGGGGACGGGTGGGGGGTCCCCTCCCCCGGTCCCAAACGCGAGGTCACCGCGCTTCCAGGGTTCACCTGGAGTGCACCGTGCAACATATGTAATTCAAAGCTATTCTGTCTTTTGTGTGGAGAGTCAAGATCGCTATTATAAGGCTGGCATCAAGCTCCGAGTGAACAGATGACTGAGACTTGTTCAGCGGGTAAACTTTTGACCCCAATTTTTCCTCCTCTTCTCCAGCTATCTCGCTCTCATCAGCCCCAGCCCGGTGAGATATCTTGGCCCCTCTTGAAACGAAAAAAATGATTTTAATAATGTGTATCTCATGCCTTTGCGGAGATCATTTCCGCAAATTTCATAATTAGAGAAGATGCCAGCAGAAGACCTGAAATGCAGTTGTAGCTTTGTGATGTTTCTACCGAGGGAGTGAAAAGATAAATCCAACAGGCTCCCACTCAAGACTAATAGGGCCGTAAAATATGCAAATCATTCATTAGATCTACCAAAGAAGCCAAAAGTCTTTGTTGGAGGCAACACTTTGAGTCAGACTCCCCCTCTCTTCCCTGCACAGAGTCTTTTCCTCCAGAGCAGGATGTTACCACAGGCTCTCCGTCCCGCAGTAAATTCATTTATACGCATTATGCTTATGGGCAACGCCAAGTAAACGTGTCATTAACGTGAAGGCGCGTGTGTGCGCGGTACTGTGGATGTGTGAGTGCTTTTCTTCTTTCTATACGCAGGGTGACAGTGAACTTGGCCTAAAGCGAGCTCTGCTGGTGGCTCAGAGAGGATGCAGATTTATCTTGGTGCTGTGGCTGACCTCCAGATGAACCTACAGCGCTTCTCTCCCTCTCTGCCTGGCAGTATGCCGCACATGGGGCCATGTCGAAATTTCTCCTTTTGAAATATTGGCAAGGGTTTTAATTCTAAAATAACCGCATTCCCAATGTGTCTTTTTTATTTCATGTGTGTCTAAACTCAGTATAACACAGTATATATAAGCTGAGGACTTTTTTTTACATAACAATGAGCAACATAACGAACAAAAAACCGAGGAAATCAGCAATATGGTTTGGATTACTCCAATAATTCGACAATAAATACATCAGCAGAACTTTACTGTTTGATAAAAAGAAAAGATGAAAAGGATCGTTTTTTAAAAAATCCACCTCGTCTGTCCAGAATTTATACTCAGAAGTGACCAGAAATTGAATTCAAGCTAAAGTTGTTTTACGCAGATAAATAAATTGATTTATTTGCAACACAGTTCATCAAAACAGAATAATAGTAAGAAATAATAAGAAATGGGTCCAGCCAGTATGATGGAGGCCTCTGTACGTTACGTTACCACGCATGACTGTCGGGCTGTGTAACCTTTGCAAATCAGACCAGGCGAAACTTTTAGACAGATTAAGTTTTTATATACAATATTATTGGTTGCTGAAACTCATTTAAATTAAACATGAATCATAATCTGTAACATTTGTGGTGTTTTCGTGTATATGTAGTCTGGTTAGTTCTAATTAGGAACCGGCGCATCAAGTTACACACCCTTCAATTAAGAAAAAACAGATGCGCAACTCAGTAAAAGAAAAAGATGTGGCCGTTTTGTCCAAAAAAGGTAAATAAACGATAACATTTTTTCCATTTTCGATCCATGTTTTTTGGAATTTGGGTCCCCTGGTTCTCCCGGGGTCTGACCGAACAAGAGGTCGCCACAAAGCGAGAGTGACTTTTTAAAGAGGTCATCTGAACTTTTCAACCCCAAACCCAAAACGACGTGACAGACACAAAACGGAATTCCTTTTGAAATGTCTCCCTGCTGCTGTTTGTTCCCATGTTGTGTTTACTTGACACTGTTTATAGTCTGTCCTAAAATGGTGCCAACATGTGGAGCGCAGCGCTCAGCAAAACAACGACTGCAACTTTTCAGTCAGGGACCTATACAACTTCCACAAGTCATCAGCTCGTACAGAATCCAATCAAACGGAGCTAGCTGTAAATCCGTAGGCCTGCATTAGCGGTTAACTTTATCATGGACATCTACACACCGCACACACCCCTTGGAAACTTTCTGGCTCGCGGTCTGTGAATTCTCCAATGTAATAAAACGACAACAACTCGAAGTTTGTGGGGGTGGAAATGGACACAGAGATAATTATCCAACATGTAAAAATGGATTATGAGTTACACCACAGATGGAGGGAAACAAGTTACACGGGGAAGGAAGCAATTAAATAGCCATGAACCGGACCCAACCCTGCGCAACATCTGCCGAGACCAGTAGCTATTCAGCACTGCACAACTGACAAATTAGTGTAATGGACTAATAGGGACGGATAGAGGGAGCGAATACAATAATAAGGCTGTTTAACACAGGCTGGCTGTTCTCAGGCTACCGGCAAGTCTGCAGAAACTTACCCAGAGACGCGGTCCTCATCCTAGAGAGCGTCCGGTCCATACTTAGCCAGACTGAGCAAAAGAGACGGTCTGTACCGGTCAAGTAACACTTACAGCCTGCAAAGGGAGAGTCAGACGAAGCCTCGCCGTCAGTGCGATTATATGTTATGTGCAATATACTGTCAACTCCCCAAAACCATAAAACTTACTTTAATGGCTACCACGTGACCGTTTTATGGCCAGTGAGCCTATCTGGCCGCGCTCCGGATGATTTTTACGATCTAATTCATAGACAAAACCCCCCATTCATTTAGCACCCAAATGTCAGAGAGCCAGAATCGGCCCTAATAAAGTTTACAGCTCGAAAAGTCGAGCTGACTCTCCGGGAATAACCCAGGAGTCTGTGCGCAAGGGGACGCCCGGCCCCTGAAGCCTGTTAGTGGCCAAGGACCCCAAAGCTCCAAGCACCACAGCAAGGTGAGTAAATCAAGAAGCTTTCATTCAAGGGGACCTGTTGAATTCAAAGATTTAACTAGAGGAAACTTTGCCAATTTCAGACAGCTCATCCTAATGAGTTTACAATTTTTTGACCTTACAAGCAAAGGTTGACTCCTCTCTTCCACAAGAGCAGTTGTGGAAAAATCGCAAATGAATCTTGAATATTTTACAAAAACGTACAGTCACTGTGATGTTGCCGTTCCAGTAGAAAGTTTATTATAATGGCCATCATCGTTATCATCATCAACATTATTATTATTATAATATATTCTTGACTTCCAGTCTTTGAAAAACATTTACAAAAAGCTTATCACGATGGAGTTATACACAGAGGCAATGGATTTTACTGTGGGACCCTCCACATAAAAAGAGTGAAAGCAAAGACAAAAAACACGTTGTTTTTTTTTTTTACTAAGATGTTGCGCCCAGGTGAACAACGCAAACAGCAGCTCCTGCAACAAAAAAAACCCAAAGATACAAGGCACAGCTACTGTACATACAAGACCGAGTCGGCACCTCTTTCCATACATTTGTTCACAACGCACACAAAAAACCACACAATGCTTACTTTTTGCTGGCTCTACTTTTGGAAGCAAGTTATCTGAACAAGTTGGTACAATACATCAAACAAATAAATACATACATATACAGTACATACATAGAAAACGAAGGCTAAACACAGAGGCAGCTCAACATCAACCTTCTATTTATTAGGCTGTTGTTGTTCTGAGTGCATTACACAACTTTTTACTGGATTTATTTGCGGTAGGTAGCATTTCAGGCTTTGTCGCTTTCGGTTTTCTTATGAACAAGAAATAATTTAAACAAACATTTATTTTCATGTGTTTCCTTTTCCTCTAAATCTAGACAGAACTGTACATAATGCATTTTTTTTTACTCACATAAGCATTACCACGGTGGAAATAAAAAGGAAATAATATTAAGGAATATAATGGGACGGTTGTTGGACATACAGAGGGGCTTGGGTGGGGTGTCCCCTGTCCCGCACACAGCCCCGTGAACAAGTCTCTGCGCTTTTTGAAATAAGGTGGAGGAGAAGTTGATATGACAATCTCTGTTTTTATTTTTATAGTGCTCGTTATCAGGGATGGAGGGGTGAGTATCAAGGCCTGTAGCCTCCCCCGCCTGCAGCCGCCATGCTCATGCTCTTCAGCTTGTTGTCTTTCTTCCACTTCATCCTACGATTCTGAAACCAGATTTTGATCTGTCTCTCTGAGAGGCAGAGGGCATGGGCTATCTCGATCCTCCGCCTGCGGGTCAGGTACCGGTTGAAGTGGAACTCCTTCTCCAGCTCCAGGGTCTGGTACCGGGTGTAAGCAGTCCTGGCTCTCTTCCCCTCTGGTCCTGCCAAATCTTCTTGCAGAAAAAAAGAGTGGAAAAACACATGAGATACAGCAGATGTTTAAAAAATAAGTGCATCAACTTTTTTTTTTTCCTCGCATTTTTTTGGATATTGCCAATATGGTTTTTGGAGGTAGAAATGGCTACAAAGATAGCGCACGACTTCTTCTTAAACAGCGCATATGAAATCCCCAAAAAATTAAAAACATTAAGTAACAAAGTGAGAAAGACACTTTTCCAAATACAAGTAGCGAGAATGAATTAGCACAGTTAAAAGATTTAAAATCTACGCTGCTTGGCCATAATAATTACACTGTAATAAACAAAAAAGCATGTATCTTGCACATATTAAACGCATTTTAACCTTATGTGTAGCGTCACGAAATTATTCCGTACCTGCTCTATGTTGACAGGACTTAAGGCAATAACAGGTGAGAGGTGCATATGGCGCTCGTGCCCCTTTGGAAAGTAAATATATGTTTTGCTTTTTCAGCAATATAATGGTAAATTGTCAGATTCAGGCCTGCTTTGCTTGTGAAAAGTCCCGAATAAGGTATAAACATGATCAGTCTTTTAGCAAACAATAACACAACGCTAGGTCTCTAAAATCAATACAAGATCATTAAAAAAAGCAGTTTACCATGACTTATATGTAGTTTTCTCATCCACGGATATATCTGAGGCTGTGTCGAGTCGGTGACATTTTGTGGAGTTGTCGGTGCACTTCCCGCAGGCTTCTCCTCCTGGAGAGGGGAAGCTTTGGAGACACAGTCCCGGCTGAGCAGCAGCGTGCCTCCGTTCGAGCTCGAGCAAGGGGTCGTTATGGAGTTTTTCACGGCTCGGTGTTGAGTTTGAGACTCGGTGACCGGAGACGAGCTGGCGACCGAGGAACACGGTAGAGGGTCAGGTGGTGGCGATAAAGACGTGGTCCCGGTGCTGTTGGCGGATTGCGTGTACCTGACCGGCTCCACTGAGGGTGTTGTCGCTGCTGAGTGACTCGGGGAGTATCCCGGTGTCCGCTCGTTGCCCACAAAGTGTCCGGTACCGGGCCGCCCGACTGTTAGGTCCATCCCGTTGTAGCCATACCCGTACCTGCTGGAATGCATGGCTGTTGAGTCTCTATATTGCTCGTTTGCCGTACTATGGTCTCCATAATTATGTAACTGGAAGTCCGCGCCATTGGGATAGCGACCGCAGAATGAGTTCACAAAATAGGAGCTCATTTGTTGACAATCCACCGTTTGCTCGTTGTAAGTATTGCTGTTGTTTTGTATTATTTTTGGAGGTAAAATAGCATAAACCTGTGTGCTTGATTTGTGGCTCTTATGGTTTAGCGCGTCCTATAGCACCCTTGCACAATTTATGATGAATTATGGAAATGAGTGGGACATGGACTTGATTCTCTCTTACGTAGGCACCCAAATATGGGGTACGGCGGAGAATCACGTGCTTTTGTTGACCAGTCGTAAATCCTGCTTGGTGACCTCCAGAGGTAAACTCGTGCACGCAGGAAATACTGGGTGGGATGTGAAGGGCGCGCGCCTCCATGCGCTCGTGGCTAGGGCAAACTCTCAGCCGAGGCTCGGGTGTTTTGAATTGTCGTGGTGCGCCATCCTCTGGTTCAACTGTTGCACTGCCTGTCTGCGGCGCTTTCTGAGGCGGGGGCTCCAAACGGGGTCATTCGGAGGTTAACGACCATTGCGGCAAAAACCAACGGGCTCCTAAACAATACAACAAGTGACATGCTGAGAGTGCAATCTCTGCGAGGCTAGTGTACAGAAATAATTCGATCAGAATCTGTTATGCATGTTATGATAAGCGATGAGTGTAAATAGACTGTGCAGTTAATAGAATAACAGCCCATCTAAAAAGGGCTGCGTGGTTTTTTTTTCATACTTTTTCTTATAGTCATAAAACAACTGAACAACCACTCATGTGGGGAAACACTAATGAATAAATGTTTGGGGGAGAAGATAAAAGCATCACATTATCGAATAATGTCACACGGACTGCCACTCAAGGCCTGTCCTTTATGTCACACTCAAGAATGAATAACTTTAAATATAGGATATATATGAACTCAAGAAAACCCCACAGTACTGCACATAAGCTGGTAAAATTTAACGATGCCGACAATGTCATTTTGAGGATATTACAAGCTTTTTGCACGTGTCCCGACTTTATTTTTTTTTTTCTCATTTACTAGCGAATCGTTGTTCATATTGACTTTTAAACAGTCAGTATGAAACCCAATACCAGTTGTGTATTTTTATTTATTTTTGGTGAGACATCAACATGATATCAAGACATAGAATCGTTTTGTAGAAGCATGTACTTAAAAGTGACACGGAAGACAAACAAACAAAAAAAAAACTACTGGAAAATGGGATGTTTGACACGATTGATGGTTAAAATTAAGCGAACGTACTTAAAATGTAAAATGAGAAATAACCACAATATTCAAACAGTAATTCATTTTTAGTTTTTGCATTGTGTCATAAGATATTCGTACTGGTCATTACAAAGAGTTAGAGTCTTTGTCATTTTCTGCTCCTTCTCTTCCACTTTCTACTAACAAATAAAAACAACATTATACGTGATATTAGAGTAGAGTTCTCAAAACAAAGCCACAAACTAAAGATGATTGATTATATAGATAAAAGAGTTGGTAAAAGTAGGCCTTTACATTTTTTTCTTAAATCGCTGCCTACATTGAAAAACCTTGACGCACTCTCCATTTTTTTGCGTAATATTGTAACTCGACCAACGCGTTAACTGAAAAGTAGAAATCAATTATCGACTATTAGCTATGTGAGATCAGAAAAAAACAAGAGAGGCGCTCAGAGTCCCACACAGACACGAAGCCTACATAAAGGAAAGACCTCGCGTCCAGCGCTCTGTGTTTGGTTACCTCCTTGTGGAATTTTTATGGCACCTTCGTCTCTGGAAGGCAGTGGCCTGTCCTTTGCTTTCCCCCTCACATGCTTTTTCCCCAGAGCAGCGCTTTTACTCAGCGCAAGCCCAATCCTGTGTTACTGACAAAAACAGTGAGATAGATTATATATTCTGGTTCAGGCATGTGTGCCCTTTGCTGTAACAGATACCCAGAAGGCACGATCTAAGAAAGGGTGAATACCGGGCTCCCACATCCGTGCTCAGTGGGTCCACAATAAGAGAAGAACTAAGGAGTGTGTGTTGGCTAAACAGTCATGCTCTAACAGCTGATTTATGGCTGGCCAATGGCAACAAAGTTCCCACGAAAATTGTTTCCTCGAGTCGAGCGAGGGACACACCCGGGAACTAAATAAGGACCAAAAGAAAAGAGAGGAAAGAAGTGAGTGCGCTCTGATGTCAAACATGTCGGGCTGGGAATGAAAGAGGTCACTGCTGCAGGAAGAAAAGGAGGGCAGTGCACTCTGCAGGCACCTTCACACACTAGCACTCACGCTCGTGAGGATATGCAAATATAATCCCACAATATTTTAATCTAATTTATTCATAAATATCACTGCGCACGGCTGCAGCACCACTAAAACTCACTGCGCTCACATTTATTATTGTTAACATTTTGTGAAACCCAATGAGCAGCATAATTCCCACCTAAAAGCAGCAGAGACACTTTCCAGCGGAAGGAATTAGATTTTAGATATAGAAATAAGAGGCAGCAGCACTCAAAACACATGAAGACCGCAGCGATTTTTTCAGTCAACATTAATGTGAATCTAATTTTTTTTTTTTTTTTGCAAATAAAACAACGAAAAGGACAAATATTTAAACTCGGACACGAAATGGAAAATGAACATTACATTGAATGCATTTACATTCACTTTCGCACCTTTAGTGGAAATCTGTCCACACTTTGCGTTTTAGATCTTCACAGAAATAGGTTGTCTGGCTGTCTAATAATTTATTGCACAAAAGAAATCACTGCAGTGTCACAACACAGAATATTTGGCTCGCTGAGTGTATGTTAAGGAACGCCATGAACAATACAGAGGTGCAATGATAGTGTGCAAATGAAGCTTTCGCAGATAAACATTTCAGCGTTAATTTCCATTTTCAGGGAAATTCTTGCGTGTCAATAAAATCTCATTTAAACACTTTTTCACCCCGTTTTTTCGCTGTTATCTCATTCATCAATACAATATGCATCCAGGGCCTTCATGCACTCATATGAAACACAAAACGTTACAAATGTATTCATGGACACAAACAGAAACAGAAAATAGAGGTCGACCTGCTTGAGGTCCATCCTGCACCGCAGGCATTTGCAGTAAAACAAGCAGAGCTGCGACCACAATATCTCCTGTGTCCCCACAGGAGGGCGTCAAAGAGCACATCATTTGACTACCATCCACCCAATGAATTTTGCAGCCGAGAGCACATCCCACTTTAAAAACCAACAACAAACAAATAAAGCCTTGACAGCATGCAAAAACCAGCCTGCATATCAACACGAAACACTGCTTTCCATAAACTCAAGGTTGTGTAATTCAGACTGATCAGATTTTCCACGTTGCATCTGTTATTCAAATCACAATCATGTAAACTGCAACATGAAACCATGTTTACAGACTTGTCAGCTCTGTTTATTTAAATAATGCGGTTCAATATCTAAATAAAGATCTGATGCTTATTTGCTTAGGTTGGTGGTTACTGCAGGTAGATAAAAGAGCAAGCATGCATTTGACTGACAGGTTTCGGTTGTCTTACCTTTTCTGGAGAATCTTGTCAACAGGGGCGGTAAGGGGAGGGAGTTGGCAGGTGCAGGCGGGCAGTTACTGAGATAAGTCTCCAGCTGGGTTCCCGGACGGAAACTGGGGCTCCAGGGGGTCAGTGACGCACCAGGACTCCTTGCACTCATCTTGCCAAAACGTGTCAGAGGACCGACATTAGGGCACCCAAATGATCCAGTCATGTCCCAAGGCGAGCCTCTGGCGAATTTCTGTCTCGTCAAGAAAAAGAAACCCTCCAAACTCCAAAAAAAAAAAGAGAGAGAGATGTGAGAGGCATAAAATGTAGGAGGTCGCTGGTGAAAACATCCGTGTGGAAGCTCGGGACCGTTAAATGAAAGGCTGTTCTATTCCGCTATTGGAAATTATATATAAAAAGTTCATGTTCACGGCTCTACGTCACGTGACCAGCTGTGGCCAATCGGAGGCCGAGCCGCGTCGTAAAGTTGTATTGCTATGTTGTAAATTTTCATAAACAACAACGGATTTATGACCCATCGCTGGAGGGAGAGATGGGGGCGGGTGGGGGGTGGGGGGGGGGGGGGGAGACAGAGAAGGAAGGGGGCAGGTCACCGACAGGCGCCATCTTACCGAGGGAAGAGGGAATGCAGAGTTCAGCAGTAATTTCCCTTCATCTGCAGCCTGCCCCATCTCGCATCCTCATAGCTCACATTCCCCAACTCCAGTGTTTACCTAACCCTCATAATGGACTGCAACATGTTTCATTACATGCAACCTAATATTGGCCACTGTAAGCGGCACTTACTGGTGACTGTAAGCGCCTCTAATTACCATGATTATCACCTGGTTGTTGCGGTAACACATTGTTAAGTGCGCAAAGGCTGAAAGCAAATAAACAAATAGACAAGTAGAAACTATTTTATTCCATTATTATACTTTCGTTTACAGATTTAACACAGATCTAAAAGGTTTAGATATCTATTTTTTCACATATTATCTTATTTACATTGAAAACTTGGACATTGAACCTAAAAATATCACAGTAGTTGCACATTTTGAATTACTATAGCCTTCTCATTTTACACTTCAAAAAAAAAAAAGTAATAATCTGATAGTGAAATGTAATGCTGTCTAAATAAATGTGCATGCATTGAGCCTATTTGTTTGAAAATCTATAGGCGTTAAATATGCAATAATACCAACATTTACAGAACACAGCTAAGACTTCAAAACATTTACATTAGGGTATTCCTGTTTACAATATCATAAGCAAGTTGGTTTTCTGGGAATCTGAGGTAGGAAGTTCATCCAAAACTAAACAAATATTTCCTTCAAGCCTAAGATGTAGACAAGATAAATAAGTCGATAACAGGAATAATTGATCTTCTAATTAATAAACAGTGAGAATAAAAATGATACACAGGTACTTGAACTTACTGAAATCTCACAGTTTGGAGGCATTTGACTGAGAAAACATTCACTTTTTAATTAGCCTATATTCAAAATAAGGCACATTCACGCAGAATGTTGTATTTGTTCCCTTTTAGAAATACAACCGTCTGTGGGGGTGAAATCCTCGGATAGGAGGGATATTCGTTGTGTCAGTGTTTGAATATTAGGTAGATTTTCGTTAAGGAATGTTGATTCAGTAGTACAGTCAGGTTAAATTAGTATATATAAAAATATAGTTTGATTAGGTAGATAATATCGCTCTTTCATGCGGAGCCTTCTTATGTATTTCGGGTTTTCTGTTAAATGCTTATTACATAATTTCCCTCAGCTGTCATTCAATTAATCAGCCTACAAAGCTCGTAGAAGCATCAGTGGCGTGTGAGCATTTGAGATTTCCTTTATCCATTAATAACAGTGTGGTTTCGATTTTCTTTTTTATTTGCTTGTTTATTTGTTTGTTTTTTCATTGACGATTTAATTGTCTGTCCGTTTCTTTCGTTACTTTGCAGCCTTTTCTGACTCCAAACCGGCTCCTCGTGTGTCTCCAGCATCGGGCTCCTCGGCCTCGGACACTGCTTGGATATCATGATCCTTTTCCCCTGTGGTGGGCACCAGTTCGTCCTTGTGGTCTTTCTTCCACTTCATTCTGCGGTTCTGAAACCAGATTTTGATCTGTCTCTCTGAGAGGCAGAGGGCATGGGCTATCTCGATCCTACGCCTGCGGGTCAGGTACCGGTTGAAGTGGAACTCCTTCTCCAGCTCCAGGGTCTGGTGCCGGGAGTAGGTCTGCCGCCCCCGCTTTCGGTTTGGATCTGTGGGAGAAAAGACACGACAGCTGTATATAAGTTGCAAAAGACATGTGGCGTATATTTCTGCATGTATGAAATATGAGACTGCATGAACCATTAATTAAAGTGGCGTTGACACTGGTGCTGACAATAAAAACTTGTTGTAGGAAACATCTTGGGTGCCATTAATTTATTTTTGATTGCGCAATTAATTGTGGCTCATATTTGACTTTACCCACTTTCCATACACACACACACACACACACACACACTAATCAGCAGGGTAGTTTTTTCCTCTTTTTTTGGTAGTTTCTCTACATCTGTTTAAAGTAGTCCTGCTGGGGTCTTTCGCTCATGCCTCCTTTGATACTCTGCATGTCTTTCCAATTAAAAGCCAGTGATGTTCTGCTCACCGAAGGAGTCATCAGTAATTAGATTACAGCCGCAACACCTTCTCTTTCAAAATTTTAACCAACGCCTATGTTTCAAATTGCTTGCATTCTAAATCCATCTGACTTCTTTATGTAGCCGACAATACTAGTGCATATTGATCCAAGAATGTGGACGAACGAGTTTCAGAAAATACCAGAGCCTCTGCAGTGCAGACCCAATTAGAAAAGGAGCTGCAGAGTGCAGAACTGATTTACACAACAGGCCGGTCTTTTTTTACAACCACAAAGGGGAGAAGAGGCTATAAGAGTAATAGGAGTGCAGAGAAAAACCCCCAGCGGCAAGGTCTCTTCGTACTGAACACACAGAAGCGCTGGCCAAATGAATTTATGGCTGCAGAACTCATTAGTTGCGCAATAAAAGTTTTACGATTCTTTCCATGCAACACCAATGGCTTTACGAAATTAATTGAACCACTAACGGCAAGTGTAACTATCCCAATGCTTTGTAAAAGCATTGACCTGAGGGCTTTGAAATAGCGACCAAGAGATAGTATCCGCACATACCTGATCCTCTCATCCAGGGGTACATCCGGTATTGTTTGTCCGGCGGCGAGGTGAGGGGTCCCGGCCCCGGATGGCAGCAGCTGTCGGTGAACAGGCGGCTCTGGTCAAACGGGCTGCAATGCAGTGTGTGTGCGTCCTGCCCCCGGCCACAGCCCGAGGTAAACATAGGGTGGCTCTGGTACACTGCATTGTTGACGTTGTAAACTCCAGATCGGGACGGGGCAAACGCGATGGCCGCAGCAGTCCGAGCCGAGCCATACTCCTCTTCACTGGGTCCAATACCGCAAGAAGCCCGGTCTATGTTTGGGAACAGAGAACTACTCGCCGTATATTTGCTAAGAAGACCATCCACATAATAAGAACTCATATTTTTTCTCCCTGATTTGTTGGCCCAGAATCCTCAGTGTCGTTTTTACGAGGTAGCGTGATATATGACAGCAATACACCTTAGATTTACACCAAACCCCATTTTCACTCTGGACTAAAGAACTCACCCACATGACTCAGGCCTGGCCGCTCTCATCCAATCAGCAGGCAGACATGGATTTCATTATGGCGCAGACTGCAGAGTGGGATTAACACTTCACGCACAAACACATACACACATATAAACACACAGGAGAGAAACTCACACAATTCCAGTGTTAAGAGGTAATTTACGTATCTAAATTATATAGTATTTAGTTTTATGTTACCTTTCTTAACACTACTTTACAAATAAGTATCAATTGAGGGATTCTAAAATGTTATGCATCTACGTGAAATACTTTTAACCTCCTTGATATTAATAATTTACACTCTCAGTATAATAGGATACAATAATACCAATAACAACTAAACATAATAATCGGTTATAATAGCTGCTATACTAACTGTAGCCTAACGGCCTATTTATAAACTAATAACGGACATTAAGTAATCATGTCGGTTTCTATTTTCAACACGAGCCGCTGTTAAAATGTATTTTGGATTAGGCTACATATCGCACATAGCGAACATATCACATATAGCGCGAATGATCTACGTTGTTAGAAACAGACTGTTTATTTCCCAGGAGGTTTGAACATTGTTGTGCACATAAAATTCAGGACTGGATTTCTGAAGTGAAAATTTGAGCTTAAATAGAAATAAAACGATAATAATATTTTTAAATTGTACGGACTGCTACTACTACTAATAACAATAATAATAACAATAATAGCCTAATAAAACAAATAAATAATAACGAATTCGTCCTACAAAAATAGTTTCTGACTGAGATTGCAATGTTACCTAAATTATACATTTGCGTAAACTTTGCGTACAATAAACATAATAAATAAAATAAGAGAAGTGTCAGAATAACATTGGTAGCAAAAACTGAGCAATTAAATTGTTATTATTAGTCGTAATAGTAGTAGTAGTAATAGTAGTAGTAGTAGTGGTAGTATTAGTAGTATAAATATAATGAAAAATACACCAAAAATTCGTTAAAATTATTTGCAGACATTGAGATCTATTAGAAATAATCAAATAGCAGTAATCCGACATCTTGTGTTTTGTGTTCTGCACAACTGAAATTAAATATGTCTGGAATTCAAATAAATGTGTTAGGACATTGAAATCTGCATAATAATAAATGTAATGGGAAAATCTGTTCATATTTCATGTTGGTGTCGCTACATACCCCTGCTATTAAAACCGGTTCATTTAGTTAAAACACAGCAGTGATCAGAGAGCCAAACCAGAAATCAAACAGTCTCTGTGTGCTGGCTGATTCATTCATCCCCACAGAGCCGCAGGCTAAGGAAGCAGCTTCTGCACTGAGACTGTAAAAAGGTGTCAAATTATTTGGCTGGACTCTTAAAATGTTACTACAGTATGTTGCACAGTGCAGGTTCATTAGAGAGGAGTGTTAGTAGTAGCTGGGGAGATGTTGTGGAACAGTGTCTCCACCGGCTGGTGACTTGTAGGGACTGCAGGGTGTGGAGGCAGCAGTGCGCAGGCGTTTTATCTTTCTGCTGCAACCCGGGAGCAAATACAAGATAGAAAAAAAGTAGAGAAAAGAGAAATGACGCACAGAGGTAATGTCAAGTTTCTTTTGTTGTAATTTTTTGAGCAAAGCGCTGATTGCTTTTGGCAGATGTGTCCAGATGTACTTTGATATAATCCACATCTAGAGGCCTACCACTGTGTTTGAAACTAGCTGCTGGCTTTATTGCTCCTTTTTCCTTTAGGATGGGCCCGGCGAAGGAGCAGAGGGCGGAAGGTTCCCAGGTAGAAACAAAAGATCGCTCCAAATGACCGTGAGTCCTGCGCGTCCCCGTCGGGGAGAATCCAATAAAGCTGATCATTTCCGCTCGGCCTTTTGTCCAGGGCGCAGTCCCACGGAAAGAGAAGAAAAAACAAATGGGTGCCATTCTGGAAACGGCCTAATTGTGTCTGGACGGCCATAAAGCCATTAAAACTGGAATGCCAGACAGTATAGCAGACCAGGCGTTTTATTGCACTGTCTCTGCTCGAGTCTTTGAAGTTTGGGTCCATCTGCGTCCCCTAACGCGTCACAACAGCACTCCAGTTGGACTAAAGTCTTACCTTCTAACTACAATAATCTCTCCTTTTCGGTGCAGCCCTTAATGAGGACTAAATTGCCTGGTGTATCTGACAGAGCCGTGTCTGTCTCTGGTCGACCGTGAGACCTTGCAGCTCTAGCTCACATTGGATCTATTTTCTATTTCTTTGTGGCAAATATGTTCCAACATGCAGGGACTTGAGCCAGTCTCAGTCAGGGATGCGGAGGTCATATTTTAAAAATAGACTTGGACCTCTTCTTTGATAGACTATTTTGAATCCAAAATTCCCCGGCTCGTTACATTTCATAATATTCATTCATAAAATCCTTGTGCTTGTTGTAAGTTGGTTTTGTCGAGATGGCGCTAAATGACAGAGCTTTAGACCGAGCGGCCTTGTCATATCTGAGCTGAACAGCAACACACAGGCTGTATTATTTTGGGCTTCAGCTGTCGAAGCCCTCGATGTCTTTTTTTTTCTTTTGTTTTGTTTTGTGTCCTCTCGCCTCGCAGCGCTTTGCACCCCATAAAAGGTTATAGCAGTAATTGTCTTTTATGGCTGTATACAGCTAACAACATCCTCTGCCAAGACGCAGCTCAGTATCAAATCCAGAAACACACACACACACACACACACACACACTAATCAAAATGCATACAGCTATAGGTGAATAACTATGTATGTATTCCTGGAAAATACTAAAGATTTGTAATAATTTTACAAATACAAAATATTTGTAAAACTTGTTAATGACCTGCACTAAACTCGAAAATACACATATTTTTTTGTATATTTTCTGTAGATATTTGCGTGTGTGTGTGTGTGTGTGTGTGTGTGTGTGTGTGTGTGTGTGTGTGTGTTAACATTCAGTTGACAGAAGTATCCTTCACATTTTTTGCAGTGCAAAAAAGCACCAATAAATTATTTTGTGATTTTTATGAAAACATACAATTCGTTTCTATGTCAGGCCAAAATCCAATAAGAATGTAACGTGCATGAATTCGCAGATATAATTTGTTTTATTTAATAAATAAAGTACAAATTACATTTGTGAACCAAAAGTCAGACGGTCGGCAGACCGTGAGGTATTCAATAAGTAGCCTACAGTGTTTTGTTTAATTTCCTCTCACTAACAAACATTATGTTCTTTCAAAATGTTACTCCCTGAAATTCAGACATAGTTCAGTATCTATATGCAAGCAAATCTACTATAATTCGCCATCGGAAAAAAATAGGTTATTGTAGGTAGTTGATAGACATATAGGTAGTCAATCATGTCATGTAATATAGCTTCTATAACATTTAATTTAGTTAGCATTTTCAAGGAGGTTTCTGAGGTTTTTGCACCTACTTCAAAATGCGACCAGTCTGTTTTTCTGCGGTGACAATGTTAGATTCAAAATCATGGTCATCAGTCATAGTTCTAACAATAATAGAGAAACAACAATAAAAATGAATACATTTTACAAACTATACGCTCAGGTGACTCTGAGATAGACAACAAATAGAACTACAAACCAGAACACACACAACTAGAAACATCCATACACAAACGAGCACAAGGACCAAGCCAACTAATACACTTTAACGAGGTATTAATTCAAATCAACATAAGAAAAAGAACAAATTAAAAACGAGTGGGCACTGTTAAAATTGTGCAATATAAAGGTAGTCGCATCAAACTGAAGCCCAACATGCTATTTTTACAAGACAGATAAGCCCAATAGCTTATGTTATATAGAACAATAAGACAATGAAGTTTAAAAACAGGGTCCAGCAGAGTTAAGAGCTTCCACACATAAAGCTCACTAACAGCCTAAATACTGTATATGTACGGTTCAGTCACTCGTCTTTCGGTGCGCCGTCTTTATTAAACTTCTTCATCTTCATCCTGCGATTCTGGAACCAGATTTTAACCTGTCTCTCGGTGAGGTTTAACAGCCTCGCCACCTCGTACCTACGGTCTCTGGTCAGGTAGGTGTTAAAGAGGAACTCTTTCTCCAGCTCCAGGATCTGGTGCTTGGTGTACGGACAGCGCTTTTTTCTCGTGGCACTCGCGTGGAGCCAGCTGGACACTGGGTTATCTGGAAAGAGTGGGGTGCGACACTGGTATGAGGGCCCGTTGCTGAGTGTCCAAATGTACAAACACACATCACTCATAACGGCTCAGACCAACAAAAACTAAAAAAAATCTCCCTATTCTGATGAGAGGGAAATGGCTACACATGCGTAAACGGAACAACATCCAAATTAAACCCCTCTATTTGTCTCCCTCTGCTCACGTTCACTTTAAAAGCTGTAAAGGTTATCTAATATAGCAATGGGAGCTGGGCCATTAACAGTCCCCATAAGGAAATGGCACGTTCAGAATAGCATCTGTTCAGACGCGCGCCCAACATCACGTACCCAAATCCTCGCAGCTTTATGCGGTATAAATAGTATAAACATAAAGGACTTTGCAGTGACTTACTTGGATCAAGGCCCGGTTTCTCTTCGCCCTCCCCGCTCGTGTCCCCTGCCTGGCCGGACAGTGCGTCCTTTTCCACTGGTGATGCCGTGGCCACCGTCCCGTTGGCGTAATCAGAGAGCAGCAGCGCCGTATGGGAGCCGGGCAGCGCGCCTTCAGCTCGCGTCCCCAGACCCTCCGGTTTGATTCCGTAGTGATGGGTCGTCGGTAATCCGGTCATTGGCAGGGAACCGGACATGGGCTCCAGCAACCATGACTGATAGCGACTATCTGTATCTGCACCGACCGGGCCTTGGGGATGCCCATAGTGGTGATGATACACAGACGAGACGGTGCCTGGGAATTGAGCCGGAACGTGGCTCCATGACGGGCCGAATACCGTCGGTTTGGACGGGAAGGTACAAGTCCCAAGCTCGCTGTGGTCGCTGATAGTGGCGGACTGTCTGGCGTGCTGCAGCCCAGGACCGGAGGGGTATCTCGGCACCGAGAGCTCCTCGCTCTCGGGCAGAATGAGGGAATCGACGTAGTAACTAGTCAGCGTTCCGGATGTCGACATGGCAAAAAAATGATACTTTCACATGTACGCAGTCATACAACAGATACATGCAAAAGTAAAAACGCGCACACACACCACACACACATATACACACGCAGTAAACCCAGCCTCACAAAATAACAATGTGGAGAAATCAAGTAGCAACTTGGCCCCTCAGAGAACTACAGTGGGCTAGTAATGGGGAGACAGGCTGCTATGCCATTGGATAGCAGACACACGTGATCATAAAGGCTGAACAATAAAGGATAAATCAATCCCTTTGGTCATTAAATACTCACCCGCTCTCCTATAACAACCTCTAGTTTTAAAGCTGAGAATTATCAAGATATGAGAAAGATCTGCTATCTGTGAGATGGAAAATATGAACAAGTGAAGAAAAAAGAAACTTGTGCAGTATCATATCCAGTTGCTGCTGTTAAAATCCCTTGTTGGTTATCCAAAACGATACAGTATGTTTTTGGAAACCTTATTTTACGAGGTACTTTATAGGACACGTAAGCACCCTACCATTGCTTTTCACCAAAACACATTGTAACCACCACCGTATTAAAGAAACTTAGCAGCTCAAATCTCAAACAACGTTTGGATCTCAAATCCTGCCTATATGAGCCACATTTTTATTTATTTTTGTCATGTTTCGGCTGTGTCAGACATTTTCCAGTGGCCGTTTAATCCCCCTTTTTTCAGTTTAAAATTTTTGACAGATAAATATGACACATCCGAGCATATGCTGCCAGAGCTTATTGTAGGGTAAAATAGCCTTGTTATTTGCAATCTAGTTATTACAATTTTATTTAGGTTACTGCCTCTGCTAGTGTTGTGTATACCGACACAAATACACATAGCATAATGCTCATGAAATGGACATGTTTATTCCAGGCTACAATGACAAAAGTTAGTGATTTAGACTAAAGATATTACACATTACGGCATATGTTGGGCCTAAAGCACTAAGATCTCATAAAGCGCATGGCAGTATATTCCTTTTAATGTAAATAGCGAAGCCAAATGTACTTTTATGTGACAAAAGGAATCAATGAACATGACTTTTTCCTTCAAAATCAGAAAATATTTTTATTTTGAATTATTCAGTCAGAAAACAAAAAGAAAAATGAAGCAGGACTATTTTATTCCCAAATTTGTCTTATTAGGTGCAGCTATAGACTTTCATTTGTTAGGCTTATAATTACGATACAACACTACTGGTCTACATAATAAATTAAATAACGTCAATTGACTGGATAGACTATATAAAGATATAACGTAACACGTGTTACAAAATGGCCATGTAAAATTGAACATAGAGAATAAAATAAAATAAATAAAGCAAAGAAAGCAAAATAAGTGTTGCAGGTTTATAAATGACCCACTGAATTTAACCGCGATAGCTGAAAATTTATTAAATAATTTGCAAACAACATGTTGGTGTATCCCGGTTTCTCGTTGCTCATTTAAGCCGTTTGTTATTTGCAAAGCCGTTATCACTTACGGGCCTATATGACGGTATCATCACCGCCATTAACAGAATAAACTTTAATGATTGTAGCAGCTTGTACTTCGGTGTAACGTTACACTTAAACAGAGCTAAAAATAATGCGTAATGTGGCGCTTGTGGTTTCCTCCTTTTAAAAGTGAATAGTGCGAGGACACCAGTATACAAGAGCACATATAAAATAGAAGTAGTCTGGTGAATGTTGAGATGATAATATGTAGTTAATAAATAAAATAAATGAACGATGAATTGCCCGCCAGAACTGTATTAACATCTGCAGAAATTAGTAAACATATTATGTTAGATTTGTGTTAATATAAACGGAAGCCAAATGCATCCAGCCGAAAAATACATTAGTCTTTTCAGACAACCAGTGAAACCTAATAAAATATTTAAAGTTTAATGAGATTTAAAGCATATACAGAAATACATCAATGTGGATTTTGCAAAACGTGCTGGCTGTGTGCGTGTAAACATCCGTGACATCCTGAACCTAAAACCGTAGCAGATTTCACAGCAGCAACCTTGAGTTCTCACATATAACGCTGCGTGTTTTATTTATTACCAGCAAATAAACGGAGAGCTTGGCCAACACCCCACAAGGCCACATGCAATTCAACACGAAGGAACTCTCCCCACTCTGTTGTTGCTATTGCATTTAGAAGAGAGAGAGGACAGAGAGAAGGCACAAGGTGCACGTTATCTGGCCAACAGACTTCAAACAAGCCGAAGGGGGGAAGAAAGGAGCGGCTGTGAGCCTATTTGTGCCCTAAAAGTTAGAATAGACAAACACCTCCAGAGCAGGAAAAGACGCCACTATGCCAATGGCTCTCAGGCTGTAAACCTAAATCACGGTGTTTTTTCACCCAGTTTACCGCAGGGGCTATTCACTTCTTTTGCCTCTGCAGATAACAGCCTGTCTGGCGGATCTAAATATCGCCATAAAGCCTTTCCCCTCCTTTTGTCTGAGCCACTATTGCGCAGCGGAAGCATCCGGTCTCATTGCCCACGGAGGTCGCTGTTGCCCCATTCACCTTCCCCTTCCCCTCCACTGCAGTGGTCGTAACCGAGGCCTTGTCTGGCGTGTCTGCGTCACTACTACTCACGGAAAACACTCACGGCTTTACCCCTTAATCCCAAGTCCACGACGCATACTGCAGCTCGAGCTTTGATCACGTTTAAATTCTGCACACATGCCGGCCTGGGTTTAATTTAAAGGTGAAAAAACAAGTGGAGAAATCTAAAGAAAACATAACAGGGGACAGGTTAGGGATATACACACACCAGCCAGTCACCCCCTCCCCCGATTTATAAACCCAGGAGCTTTAGGAACATGCTTCCAAAACATCTCTCCACAATTTTCAACAAATCCCATCAAGCTTTATGTCCCTGATGTGCTTTCCTTTTGGTATCGATGTATGTAACTGGGGCAATTAAGACAGTTTCATGTTGCAGAGTTATAAATGGACCCCAACAACATGAAACTACCTAAACCACTCGACAGTCGATCTGGGCCTCAAGTGTAACACAATCAGCCAATTCATAATGCACCGTGGTCGTCGGTCCCGTCATCAAGTGTCCCAAAAAAAAAAGGTCTGTATTGAGAAAGTACAACTACACTATAGTGAAACCTCTGCAACAAGGCGCAAAATGGACAAATTCACAAATGATGAATGGACTTACCCGATCCTCGAAATATTAATCCCAGTATTCCCAAACTAAAGCAGAAGCTCATTTTTTTTATCCACAGTGTATCTGTACAGTTGAGATTTCTAGCTGGGAGCCGGGCCTCCTCTCCGTCTGAAAGGCTCTCACACGACTGAAGCTGCTCTTAGAGGAGAGGGAGAAACCCCATATACCAGGCAGTCATAAAACTCTACAATAGCCGGCTGAGCATGCAGCTAGACGGCTTATAGCCTAATATCTTAATTATTTCCGATAGCCATTACATTAGCCTCTTGAAACATTTCTCAGCTGTTACACAAAAAAACTAGAGACTCTCTGGTGAAAGAGCCCATATTATATTGAGTAGAGAATTTCACACAAAGCTTTTTTTTGTTCCTTCTCTATAACACACCAAAACAATACAAACCAACAGTACAAAAATTCAAGCAGCTTCTCCTTAATGCGAGCTGATAATTTATTAAGCATTACACAAACAAAAAAAAAAACACAATGTCATATGTACACAGAAATATACAGTAAAAACATTCCTCCTTCACTTTGCACACGTTCCTCCGTGTTCGTGTAAACGTCCTCAACGTGAATAAAGGTTGTTGCTCAATTTATACGTTTAGCTCATACATAGAATAGGTCTATATCGTGGAAGACTACATCTAATGGTCATAGGTGAATTATTCTTCCCTTATGTTTGGTGATACATGGGCATTATATTCCAAAATGGTTTAAAAAGGCTAAAATGTAGGAAAATCTTTATACCATGCAACTCCAATTAAAATAGAATAAATTCATATTTGTTTGATTAAATTTAGAAAAAGGATTGTTTTCCAGCAGTGGGAATATGTGGACAATTTAAACCACCTTCAAGGGCTCGACTTTTTTTTGTTTTTTTTAAAAAATGCGTTAATTTAACTCCACTGACGACATCTATCCAACCATACGACAGAGGTGACAGAAACGGGTCGACAATACAAAAACACAACATCAGAAAACAAACAGAGAGAGCCCATAACAATCTAAATTTTTCCTTTTATTTTCTCAGTAGCTCACAGAGGACGGCTTTATGCGTGTCTTGGTTGTATCCCACAGTGAAATGAGTCATTATGTGGACAAAGTGGTGAGGGAGGCTGGGGGAGGTGGGGGGTGCTGGGGGGGAGGTGGGTGGGGGTGGGTTGGGGGGGGTATGTCATTGATTTCACTAATTTTCTTCTGTTTCAATGTGATCACCTCGTTCATCACGAAAATCCGTAGTTTGAGGTGAGCTCCCGGATCCTGTTTTCCCGCGTCATTTTCTTCAGTTTCATCCTGCGGTTCTGGAACCAGATCTTAACCTGTCTGTCCGTCAGGTGGACGCTTTTACTGATCTCTAGGCGGCGCTCTCGGGTCAGGTACATGTTGAAGAGGAACTCCTTCTCCAGCTCCAGTGTCTGGTGCTTGGTGTATGGACACCGTTTCTTCCGGCCGCTCTTTGCTGTCAGCCAGTTGGCCGTGTTTTCACTTTTTGTGTCACCTAAAGAAAATGGCAAATGAATGTTTTTTAAGACCAGAGGCGCTGCAACATGAGGGACCATGATGTGTATGTGTTTGTTTGCTTGGTTGTTTGTTTGCTTGTGTGTTTGCCTGTGTGTGTTTGTGAATTTGAGAGTAAGTGAGAGCATCAAGGAGTGTATTTGTATTGGTGTGTGTGTGTGTGTGTGTATTATGACTCACCAGACTTGGAGTATAACCCAATAATATTAGAAAATATTATGTTACATTTAACATAATTTCAACCAATAGCAAATAGTTTTTCAATATAAAAAAAAGAGTGAAACAATAGAGATGAGACATTATTGCATAGAAGAATATAGACGTACATTAATACATGTTGGCCTACATGGTACTATATTTTACGCAGCGGTCAACAGAAAAACTGGCTAAGGCGATATATATTTAAAATGCATTATGTATATATGTATGTATGTATAGAAGTATTTGAAAAATCAAATCATAATTTTCTACAACACTGTAGAATTTGACAATTAAACCAAATCTAGCTTTGGCCCGTTACTCCTGACACATTTTTCAGTTTTACGCATAATCTGTCCGCACGTATTCATATATTTATACACTGCACACTAATGCATTTATGTCTAGATAAACTTGTATTATTTCTCTCAGGGACAATTTTATGTAAATCCAAAGTTTCCAAAACCATGTCTTTACTTCTCACTGCAGCCTAACCAGTAAAATAAAACTTGACAGGTGCCATTAAAAAAGCCTCACTCTACCTGAGCTGCATGCAAACAAAACAACAGTGCAGGACCACACCTATGATGAACTGTGATTACCTTTAGTGGTCTTTGCTGGTCTTTCTTTGTCATGCTCTTCTGTCTCGTCAGCTGAGGAGGCTTCTGCATCCGAGGACTCGCGTGCTTCCTCGTTCCCCGGTGCAGCGTGAGGTTGCAGGTCTGCGTTTCCCGAGGACACGGGCTCCTCGGTGTTCCTCCTTTCCTGCGCCGTGGCTGGAGCAGAAGTCGAGGTTGGTGGCGTGTGGAAGCGGGCAGGAGCAGTGGGGTGTAGGCCAAAATGAGAATGGGAAGGGTTCGGCTGGGGGCCGTTGGTGTTGTAAAGTTTATGAGAATGTGCGTGCGTCTGAGACAAGCGGAAGTAGCCCGGCACAGGCACTGAGCCCCCGCCGCCGCCGCCGCCATCGGTAACTGTACAAGAACTCGACCCGAGGCCGGCTGTAGTTAACCTCGAATAAGTGAGATCTTCGGCGGTTGAGGCTTTAGGGCACTTCGGCTGCTCATACAGGCAGTAAGTGCTCTCTTCTTTAATGTTCTGCGGGAACGAGCAGGGCGCGACCTGGGGACCTACCGGGTGCTCTTGGTCCATTCGACATGACCTCTGCGCGTCCATCCACATCTCCATACTGGACATGTACGCGCCTGAAGCTGTAACCATGTTTTGGGGACCCACCTCGCTCCGTTTACCCATACTTGGGAAGTATCCATAGTTGTGTAGTCCGTAAGGCACTTCAGTAGCGGTGCTATGAGGCACACACACCGCGCTCCCCGTGTAGTGACCTCCGCCGCTCTCGGTGCGGCCACTGATCAGAGAGTCCACTAAAAACGCATTTCCTGACGGGCTGTCCGAACATGACATTATTGTGGTGTATTTTGGCGAAGGGAGAAGATAGCCCTTTCTGGCTGACATTTCTTGTGCAAAACATGCTGGATATGATTAGAGGCACCCCCCCTCTCCGCCGTGCGGACTGTAAAACCAATGGAAATGCTGGAATGCTGAGCAGTCCCTCCCACTCCGAGGCTACGTAGCAGCCACAGCGATATCCATCATGGAGCTGAGGCAGAGAAAGGAGACAGCACAGCAATCAGTGTGTTCCTTCACCTCGCCTTAATGCACCACCATTATCCCGTAGAAGGGGCGAGGTCCAACACCATACAAAGTTTAAAAATACAGTAAAAGCAGGAACTCATTCATGCAATCTCGCAACAAGCTCCCGAAACACTTCTGCAAACCACCACATGTCTGACATACTGATTGTCCTTATGCATGCAAATCAAATGTTACCACAAA
Organism: Thunnus maccoyii; assembly: GCF_910596095.1. NCBI lineage: Eukaryota > Metazoa > Chordata > Actinopteri > Scombriformes > Scombridae > Thunnus > Thunnus maccoyii. The sequence goes on from NC_056547.1 coordinate 20,619,284, forward strand.
GCTCTGCAATAGGTGCAACACAGTTAAGAGCATCAGATTAATAAAACTTCAAACCTTTGAGTTGATGTATGAGTGACGGTATTGAGGGTGCAAATATGAAACTAGAAAAAAATAAAAAACTTTTCGTTATAAACAGACTAAAAATACTGTTTTACATTAAGAAAATATGTCCTCAAGGTGACAAATCAAGTATAAAAGTATAGGGCTGCTGAAACCCACCAACAAAGACATAAAATAACAAAGCCATGGGACTTAGTGGTAATAAAGTGTTTTTAACTGTAGGGAGAATTCGCCTTTGGCAAATGACTTGGCAAAAAGCCGTTTTATATGGTGCATCCTCCTGCCTCAAGACAGCCTGAGCTCTTCCGCACTAAAAGCAAAGGTCTTTGGACTAATGTCGCCTGGAGATAACAAAGCAATATCAAACATAATACTTTCCTTCCTTTTTCAGTCATTTCTTAAAATATTTCGTTTATTTATTTATTTTTCTTCAGGGACAGACTCTGAAACAGTTAATATCCAGTTTACAGCTTTGACTTGTCTATTTGTGCCTCCCAGAATGACTGTATTACATCAAACGCAGGTTTTTTTTTAACCGCATAGTTTGGACTTATATTGAATTATGTAAAATGCATTTATATTGACAAAGCTATGGCCGTGCGTAAACAACGGCAAAACATTTTTTCCCCACTGTCATCACTAAAAACAAAACAGTAACGAAAAAAACCTTTATACAAAAAATATCCATTTGATATTTGACGAATTATTGCACCTTTTAAACGTTAAATTCCTGAACTACAATATATATTAGGACATGTAGTAACTTCCAGATGTGATTAGTGAATTAAAAAGCTTTATCGTGCGCAGGTTTAGGCCTCATGATATATAAAAGCTTTGTGCATGCACATTTACTTTTCTCACGAAAACATCATTATTTTCACACATATATTTTAAGTGAGGATTTGTATTGGTATTAGTTCTATTTATGTGTGTCTTCACTAATTTAATATAAGGACATTTTCTGTACCGAGGAGTCATTGCGCACAAACATCAAAAGGTCAAACCAACACTTACTATTGTTAAAAGGCTACTGGCACAAAAATAGAGTTTTATTTTAACGCAGTATGCACCTTTCTTTCTTATAAACAAACTAAAACAAAGTGCATCAAGTATAAAAAGATTGAAATTAGTTTGACGGCCAAATTATTGATTACGGCGTTGTAAGGGAACAGACTCAGCGTGCCACAGCAAAGCAGACATAAAGCTCGCACATACAGTCATCCTGTCCGTCCAATTTGGGGCAATAAGGGCCACAATAAAACTCTCCTTCCATCTCGTAGTGTCCTTGGCCATGTGCACTCTATTGCTTTCTCCAGGTTGAAGTTAATCTCGCCCAGCTTTGCCATTACCAAACCCAGGTGGCCGCTAGCCCCCCGGGTTTGTTTGCAGCCTGTTGAAGTGAAATGGGGGAAATTTGGGAGAAATTCATCAATTGAGCCAATTTAGGTTTTTCAAACGCTCTTTCAATGACAGCTCATTTATGTACACTGGCTTAGATTTTAACTCGTCGACGTTGGACATTTGTCAATCGTTCCTGCTCAAAACGCACATATCTCAAATTACTTAAATGACCAGAAGTTAGTTGTAGGTTATTTATGTGTACATGAATATAAAACAATAGCCTATTTTAAAAGTAAAACGATATATGGCGAATATTTCTGAAATAAGGAGTTTTTTTTCTGCAGTGCGGGAGTTTTAAAAAAGGCAAAGGCCGCGTGCGTCGAGCATTTACATACGCATGTACAGAAAATTCCCCCAAAACAGTAAAATAATTCCACTACAGGGCTTGATTACTAAATACACACAAACTAACAATAGATCCACAGCATGTCTACACTTCTCCACAGTGTCCTGTTCCTTATAGGACATATGAGCCAATAAGGAAATTAAATACACCAATTAATTATGTGCGCCCCGTATTAAATTGTTTTGGCCTGCACACTTCACGGTGTCGTACTGGCGTGGGGGGGCTATCGATATCTTTCTGTTACAGTTATTAATTGTAGCTATTAAATCTTCATTTTCACAGCTGCCCAGCTAATACATCCTCAAAACAGTTTACTCTGACCACTGGCTTTGATCAGGCCCATATAATCGTGGCCGAAGAGGCCGTTTGAGTCGTATCATGTTCGTCCCGAGTGCAGTTATGAACAATAATGCGGCGTTTTATTACATCCAGCGGAAGCATTTATTTTTCACGAGAGACAAAGGAGAAAGAGACTCGGGTCCACACGCATTAAGGTCCAGGATAGCCACTCGCCACTTGAACTGACACCGAATAGCCTCAGTGCAGCTCACCGTCTATGACAGGAAGGAAAAGGAGACGCGATTGCTGCCCCTATCACAATCAAATCGACTTTTCCTAATAACAAATTTCATACACTTGGCACGTTCAGGGAGTAATGTGTTTTGGAAGGATGTCAAATGTTGTTAGCGGATTCTTTGAAGAGGAAGAAAAAGGAAGAAGACGAAGATGAATGAGCGTACAAGCCAGCTGCTGTGATTTAAGATGAGTGCATATCTGGCTATTGGGTTGTAGCATGAGAACCATCTGAAAAATGAAATCACTTGTTTTGTATCCAACGCCCACTGCTTACTGTTGTATCGTTAAGAAACTAAATGTATCCATTTTTTATACATAATTAAGGCGGTTTTCCAAATCCAAAACATTTGTGGTTAGACTGGACGGGGTTGCAGATCTCTCCAGGTACAAGCCGGCCGTGCTTTACTTCAACCATTAAAAAGCTCAAGCTCAGCAAAATGAATAGCACATGCAGCATGGAGGCTTGGCACAGATGTGTTGCCTTATTAGGGCCCCCAGGAAGACTTTCTCTACCGCACGGCCCAGTGAGCCCCAGAAAGAAATGTGGAAACTAAACACAAAACTGCTCCTATCTCAAACTAGCAGGCCTCGCATGCAAGTGATGACTGAGAGCTGAATATAACATCATAAATGTTTTTTTCCTCTCACCAGATCAAACTATTCGAGCTCCAGGCTGTGTTGACAACTACTTTTACCTGCGTGCATTCGAGGTGAGCTTGGGAGACGAAAAGATCCACGGCCATGACATTGGTCCCAATAGCGCCGCCCGGTGGTAGAGGAAGGTCTAAATCCTGAGTGCAGCCGTTGCCACCAAACTGATTCGAGGTGGATAAACCAAAGGGGAAAGCCTCTCAAATGAAGTCGATGCAGCCAACAAGCAGAGGCTTTTCCTACCCGTCCTCTCCCTGTCGTTGCTCTCGCCTCCTTGGTAACACAGTTAATAACCTTGGGTCTCAGACGGTTTATTGCACTGCACTCCAATTGTACAAATGCTCCAGACTCTCAGACAGCTTTTATGGCGGCGTTGCTGCGGCAACGGGGAGGATGTCCAGTAATTAGGGACGGAATTCCAGCGCGCAGTAAAGGATGCGCAAGGCAAGGCCGGACTATGGCAGAGAGAGACAACCATAAACTTCAGCCTCTCTCCCCGCGTTTATGGCCCTTTTGACTGTCATATATGAACGCCAATGCGCTGCGGCTAGCTCCCATAAACACAGTGATAACAACAGCAAATATGGCGACCCTAGCCAAAGGAGAATTCTGTTGGAACATTGTTTCCAAACCCAACCAGTGAAATTACAGCTTGCACACACACAAACACAGACACACAGGCTGCACACAGAGAGAGAAATAGAGAGAGAAAGAGAAACGAACAGTGGGAGGAAAAAAAAAACAGAAAATGAACAGGAAAAAAAAAAGTATACATGGTGAAATGCTGAAAGTTTGGCAACAATAAATGTTATGAAGATAAAGGGAAACCCATGAGCTTTCCACATAAAGAGTTCCTGTACATGGCACGCAAGAGTTGTAAAATTGTTTATATGACTCAGAATACTGTACAAGATACAACACAACACAGCACAAGTTAAGAACATGAGAATGAAAACATTTTTTATATCCATCTACAGTATATTGTATGTATCTAAGCCCATAATTAAACTTTTAAGATTATTTGACATTATTTGAGCTGAGTTGACAGCTGTATTTAAATTATTACTTTATTTAACAAAAATCAACATAACAAAATGTTTAATTTGCTAAGGCAGTGAGTGCATACCTCTGTCAGTTTTGACGGTTCATAATTTGCATGTGAGCCCTTCAGATCTGCTGCATTCAGTGTTTTTGAATTGCCTGCTATATACACAAAGGCACCTAATTGTGACAATTCTGTTGTAAGCGGGAGTTAAATGTGTTGATCTCACGTGCGCAAAAATGTTTCACATGTGCGCAATTTTATTCACCAAATATCTTACAGACCTACAATTTTTTTTAAAAAACCGTGTGGGGAGGGGAAAAAAACAACCACGCACAAATAGAATTTTTTTTTTCCAATAATCTTTTTCAATTGTTTTTATTTGGAAATATAGTATAATACACAATAGTTTGGGCATACCAAGCAGTTGATTCAATGCGATGACCCTGACCAGCCTTCCCACTGACAGCACACTTGAAAATGTAGCTATCTTCTTTAGACTGCAAGTACCAAAGGATCACGAGTCATGAAAAAAATATTCTGTTATGCATATCAATAATCAGACCCGAAGAGGCCCGCTGCATATATATACCTGTGTGAATATGTTGGGCGTGTACCTCAGTGCAACTTCCACACGGATCCAGTGGACAAGCTTATCTCTCTGGTTTGGCCTGCATTATCAATACTCGACTGATAGTCTCCAAAAATCAAAATGACAACGTGGATTTGGGTATTGAAAGATACGCAAAATATAAATAGTCAGCCCTCATTCTGTTAGGTTACAGGAAAGACGACAAAATCTCGTTTTGAGGTCAGCCCAGACTGAACACGGAATCCCAGAAGCCTGCCTTTAATAATGGGCTTTGACTTGGTTAGCCGTGACATTAAAAGGAGATAGTAAACGAGTGGCTACAAAATAAATAAGCACACAAAAACAGAAACACATTACATTCTCATCCCTTCGGACTCATTGTTTGGTCACACCAATGTTCGTATAGATTCAGTTATTAAAATCACATATTCGCCGAAATCCACATTTTTTCTGATTTTAAAAACAGAAAAAAAGTCAAATAAATCTTTTGATTACAAAATACACTGGGTCAGTCAATTAGTGACTGCTAATTTTGCCCGCGTGAAGAGAAAATAATCAAGGCGTCTGTGAATCACAATAATATTAACATGGGCCTTCTCGAGCATACACTCTTGGCGAGGACAAAAAATATCAGAGTCTGTGTTTTCCAAAAACGGAGTCTGAAGAGCGAAATTAAAGTCCGCAAACTGTTTGAATTCATGCTCAGTCTTTAGGTTATTCAGATCACAGGAAACTGGTGTCCTCGAACTTGAAATTAACCATTGAGCAGTGTTGTTGCTGCTGACGCGGCCATTGTGGTAGCCTACACAATGTACACTGGCAGAGCCACAGCCGGAGAGTCAGTATGTAAACGCAGTGAGTCCAGCAGCAGACGACTAGTTGGGAGCTGTGACGGTGCTGTTCTGACCCCTAAAGCAGAGGATTAGACGTGTAATACTGTAATCTATCTCTGTTCAGTTTCTTCTCCTTCATGCGACGGTTCTGAAACCAAATCTTCACTTGTCGGTCGGTGAGGTTCAGCATCCGAGACAGTTGCAGGCGTTTCTCCTTGTTAATGTACACACTGAAAAAGAATTCTCTTTCAAGTTCTCTGATCTGATATTTGGAATAAGGGCACCTTTTCTTGCGGGTTCTCTGCCCATCTGGAAGGCAAAACAAAAAGGAAAATACCGGTCACAGAAAATATAAACATTTCAATTACCCATGACTATGTTATACAAAGATTTATACGCCCTGGATGTTACCCAGATTACGCATGAGCGAATTTCCTCCACATAAAGCATTAATAACATATTTCCCATTTCAACATTTCAAGTGTCATATATAGTGATATTATATTACACTGAAAGATTACCAAACCACTCGCTGCTGGTTCTCTAGACAATACACTTGGGCTTTGACCTCTTCAAGCAAGGAAAAACAACAAGCTCACAGTCAAATATAATCAAATAATGGCTACAGGAGGAGGAGGGTAGGTTACTTTAGACAATTTGTATGAAAATATTAGTTTTATAGAACACATAAAGGGGGGAAATATAGCCTACAAGTGGGAACACAGCCTCCATGATAGCTTTAACACAAGAGCTCATGTGTGCTAAAACCTAAACCAGCCTCATTACATGCAAGTGCTCTTTTAACGCTAAGAAGCCGTGAAACAAGCACGTTTGTGAAACATGGAATTAACGCAGGTCTGTACAGGAATTCACATTCAAAACTGGGTGCTTTTTGGAAACGTCAGGGAGTGTTATAGAAAAATTACTGGCCTGATGTCTTTCACGGCCAATTTCAATTCCAAACACGTGATCCTGCAGTTTATAACAAAGTTTTGTTGGGGGTGGGGGGGTCTACAGGCCCTCTATAAACCTTATATGCTTATAAAACAGCATATAAAATTTTTAACAGCAGCGCGCAAGATTGCAAACTTTCTCTCATAACCAAGGCGCTGACTTTAATACGTACTGCTGCTGCTGGATTTCTCCTCATTGTTGCCGGAAGATAACTCCGGGCTGCTCGTCTCATCCCGCGGCTCCTTTGCTTCAGTGTCCCGGCACGACGGTGCGTCCTCCGGCGCAGAGCTGGGCTGCTTGGTCGCCGTTTTGTCCCCTGAGTAGCCATTCATGGAGGAGCTCTCCGACGCGTTCCCATACGCCGTCTCGTAAAACTGGTCGAAGGCTTGTGGCAACACGCCATTTCTGCCCACGTTCCCGTAGAAATTGGAGGCAGCGGAGCCGGCGCTGGTATGGTGGTGGTGGTGGTGGTGGTGGTGGTACGCGGCGGCGGCTGCTGCGGGGCTGTTTTTACCGAACATGTCCCCTACGACGGCAGTTTGCGCCGACAGACAGTCCCGGTGCACCATGTCCTCCGCGCTGGTGGGGTAGCACTGGGGCAAGTTCCCCCGGTGCGGCCATTTACCGGACGCGTCAATGGCTGCATAGTCCCTGAACGTCACCTCTCTGACGGGTTGGACCTGCGGCAGGTTAGAGGAGTAAGAATATGTCATGGGGCGGGTGGACGGGGTCTGGGATAGAAAAGAGGGAAGACCGGAGAAATCAGCCCCCGCCGAGACGTAATAAGTGCAACTGGGCAAATACATGTTCGATCCGACGGGGACCCTTTCGTCAAAATCCATCATCGTCGTTCACCCTCTACTATAACTCTATGTTGGGGTTTGATTCCTCTATAACCGCCCTGAACATGGCTCTGAAGCGCCGTGCCTCTTGCCTCTTTGAAGCAGGTTCGCTAAGCAGAAATTTGGAGACGTAAGCTGACGTGGAGAGCCATCTCCATCCACTCCACAGAGGGGGAGGTCACGTGACCACGCGCAGAAATTGACAGATTTTCAGGCTGTGTGTGTGAGAGAGAGAGTGTGTGTATGTGTGTGTGTGTCCACATGTGTGTATGTAAAGGAAAGAGGAAGAGTGTGTGTGTATGTATTTATGTGTGTGCTGCCCGCATGTGTGTACATAAAGGAAAGAGGAAGAGTGTGTGTATGTGTGTGTATGTGTGCGTGTGTGTGAGTGGGAGTGTGAGAGACATGAATGCTCTGTGTCCTATAAGCTTGACATTGGTGGTTTATCGTCATGTCGGACTAAAATGAATTCCTTAACATTCAACGAAGTCAGATGATGAAAAAAGTATAATTGGATGCTGCGTGTTAAAACAGAGGAGACAGATTCGAAGCTTTTTGCCAAAATATCCATATCAATTTCCCAGAGGCTTTGTGCCCTTCCACAGTCAATCTGTCATGGAAAATGTTTGTGCGGGTTTTAAGCTTTTTCCGTTTTTCCTTGTTTTTAAATTATGTATACAAAAATAAATAAATAAAGGGATTCTGCAAACTAACTTGTCTGACACTACCCGACAATAACATTAACTAACCCACAATTACTGTGCACAGATAACCTGAATTGGAGGAAGGAGACCGCCTGCTTATCTCTAAAGTCTGCTTTTAGAAATACCTTAGTCATCATCATTTGGTGGTTTTACAACATAGCATTTGGCTCAGTGGGCATTTGGTTATCAGGGTCATGTTCAAAGTGGCTAATGTTTCAACTGGCTGCAGCTATGTGCGAGTATAACAAAGACCAAACTCACATTTTCAGAAAATAAATACGGGAGACGGTTTCAAAATTAACGGTTAGTAGAAGTTAAACCCAGGTATTCAATTAATAAATCAACCAATTTTGGCTTTTTATACAATCTTACAACAATAAATAAGTATTTTAAATTTTAATGTTAAGATGAATTAGTTGTGTGATAGTTTGCTGTCAGTCAAAGCAACAGAACAATCCGAGAGAGATTTGTCAGAAAGAAGCAGAGGCTCATTTAGAAAAATGTGCATGAATTGATAGTGAAAGTCTCATTTACCATTAAAACAGACTGATTTACTTGTCAAATGAGCCTCGCTCTTTAAAATAGTGAACTTATTCTATTTTAAAGCATACTTCTATTACTGCTCTGGTATGCTTTATATTAACATTTAGTGCATCCACTAACACCTCCAAAAGTCGCAACATTGAAGCCCGCTCCGCTTTTACGCGCCGCTATTTCTTCACGTTTTGGAGCAAAATGTTTACTCAAATGTGTGCCGTTCAGAAAAAAAGTCAGTTCACAGAAATTCACTGAACACTTGTGCTTTGATGAATAATTATTTCCATCAGTTTGTCCCCCCAATCCATTCCAATGACACATACTATATACATATATTTGCGTTAATCTTACCAACATACTGACAAAATTAAAAGGAGAAGGATTATGTGACACAGGATTTTAAAATACCTGCTGCTGTATTTTACAGCTCTGATTCAAAATAAACAAGCAGAATTTCCTTCAGGAATGTGTTTTTAAATCCTGATTATGAATACACTAAATTGCCCTAAAAGGAAAATTCAGATTATTGTGGATCAGTTGCTTCATTTTAAAGTAAATTAAGACAACAAATATAGCTTCTTCTTTTTTTAATTCAATTTCTTCGTTTCATTTGGTAAACATGCCATTGTGCACATTCCCTTCTGCTCTGAGGCCACCGTGGAGCTTGTTTTGGAGAGGCTGCAACCTGACTCTAATGTGCTGTGAATGAGAGACCTGAGCTCGGATTAAGACCGCCGCGGCTGGCCGGGGCCCCACAGCCCGACGTGCACATGGGGATACAAGGGGCTCCTGATGGCACATGTGAAACACAACCTTAAAATATCACATATACTAAGACTCTTCAAGTACCAACTAAAGCCATATGAGTGTATCAAAACAGGGAAAAAAAAACATTGGTCTCGTGCTATCCATCTTCCCGCTTACAGGCCGTTTTATTTGGATAAATTGCAGGGGCACAAACAACTTGAGTATCTTTGCGACCACACGCTCCGCCTCTCAGTCAATCCAGACAAATTCTACGAGTTGTGCTGAAGCTTTTAAGCTGTGATTGAGCACAGGATGCCCAGGAAAACCAAAGCCAGGGCTGCACAGACCTGCGTTTTTATAGCTGCTATAGTATTCTGCTGTGCCTTTTTTCTCCCCCGGCCAGACAGACACCACAAAACTGGCCAAGCGTGATAGGAAGTCGCCACCTTCACGGACTCAAAGTCAGCTGCTGAGGATTTTCAACTACCTAGAAACATATCATGTCTGTACACAACTAAGGTAAGATATGCTTACAATAAAAAAAGGCCTCTCTCTGACCATTTGACCAAAAATCACTGGCAAAAATGGTTAATTTTTGCCAGTGATTGTCTTAAAAATAGAGACAAGCATTAAAATTAAAAAAAGAAACACTTTTGTGTGAAATGTGTTTTGTACTAAAGGAAGTTGTTGTGTTGATCCTGTGACCATCCTTCTTGTGCGGTTTTGGCTATCAAAACTGCAGTCTGGCGCTGCGTAAAAGGCTTTCAAAGCCAAAGCTTTGTCTGTACGGTCGACTTCAAGTTCGGGGGAGGGAGAGAGTCCTTCACAGAGAGCAAAGGGCCTACTGTGCCCCGGATGGAGTTCCTTTAATTGCTTTTGCATTTACGCTGGCTTTAGGTTACAAGATTGGTCGATAATGTGAGACTGTAACTTCAAGCTAAGGCCAAGTCAAATGAACTTCACCCTCGCACTAACTGTATAAGAGATGAAGGCATTTGATATATTCTCTGGTGTAGGTTTGCATTTAACCTCTGAAGAGTGAATCATTGTTCAACAACATACTCTTGATGTTATTTTTGGAGAATTCTTGTCATGAAAAGCTCTCAAATTGAATAACTACATCTTTACGCAAACACAATATTTACTTCACATTATCAGATTTTGGAAGAAAAAGTATACCTAGTCTAAAAGATTAAAACCGTCACACTAACCTCTGGTAGTAAAGAGCCATGAGTGACTATGAGGCACGAAGAACAGACACAACCAGTGTATTTACTCAGGGACACTATTTTGTTGGCCTTCATGTCTTTACTTAAGTCTCTCGCTATGTTTTAGTACCTTAACGCGCACACACACACGCACACATACATACATAGACACACACATACACACACTAGATTTATGTTTTGGGGGGTTAAATTAAACACTTACTCAAACAATTCAAACAATTCACTGATATCAGCACATGTTTTAATTTAAATGAAGAGTAACTCTTGATCTGGAGTAATGTAAGTGCAGTTTTTTTTTTGTTTTGTTTTGTTTTTGTCAGGCAAAGAATACGACATAGAGATGGTCCAATCCGTGTGCCATAAAACCTTGTTAGACAACAAGTAAACAATTCAGTGTGAGGATCCGAAAGTACAGTTTTAACGCCACGGCAGGTAGGCCTATAGGCTGTAAAGGAGGATAAATAGGCGCATTCAGGGTCTTGCAAAGAAGCCTCCTGTAGTTTAAGTCTTCAAGTGTAATAAAGAGCCCAGAGCTTTAGTACAGGCTGTTTTTTGTTTTCATTTTATGGTAGAAAAAAAAGGAACCACCACACCTGCGCCTCAAAAAGAAAACATTGTGTTTAGTAGTTTACTGAGCACTAGGCCGTAGAAGATACACAGGTAGTCTGACTTTACAAAAAAAGGAGACGAGTGCCAATTATGTCTGTGCATATGCATTAAAAGATGAGAAAAGACACATTTAGAAAACATGGAGGTTTGTAATCTGTACACGGGCCAGCAGTCGCACAACCGAGACAAAACGACGATTGGTTGAACTAATTATTAATAAATGTGTAACTTTCAGATAAACCATCCATTACAATATATTAATTCACTTGTTTACTTAATTTGTACCTTGTATATTTATACATTTATGAGACAAAAAAGTGTGTTTGAACTTGAATGGTACATGGTCTTGGCTCTTGGTTATCATGTTGCTACAATAATAGCAGGCTGGAGTTGCGGGGGGATTATAAAACCATCTGACTGAAACATGAAACAATTAGAGCTTGCGCTTAATTACGTAAAAATGAACGAGCAGGAATAAAACAGTAAATTTGAACCTGATTCAGGGACCGCATCTGTTGATTTATCCACAGGTGACAGAAATGTGGGCCGACAGCGATGGCGACGACAGAGGGGCCAGGCGGACCACACAGGGGCCATGCAGGAACACTGACCAACTCCACGGTCAACGGGAGCACCTCTGTCAAACCAGTGGAGACTCACAATGCTGGATTAGCCTGCAGAGGGTATCATGGGAAACAAGGCGTGAAGACGAGCGGACCTGCATGGACAAAAGGACATAAACTGGACTTTAGTGGGGGGAATAAATGAAATTTCACAAAGAAAGACATTTAAAAATAGAAAGAAAAAAAACACTGCTGAGACAGAGTTTCAACTTAATGGTAAAAGAACCCAACAAGTAAAACATATTGCGTCAGAAAACCCTCATGTCTTAATTGCACATTTGCGACAGAGGATTAGGATAAAAATCAGAATATTATAATTCGCACTTCTCTTATTATCCCAGCCCTGTCACCAGGCGTGTCCGTATGCACAAAAATGAAAATTCAACTAGTTTTAATAAAGAATAGAGAAGGATTGAGCTTGATGAATAGTGGAATTCGTATTATTTAAATGTTGGCCTCCGATATTTAAGTATACTCCTCCTCTGGATGCGTCTTTATGCTTTGATGAAAAAGTGCTTATCATTCGTTCAGCATTTTAACTGCATTTTATTTTAGATGTGATTTCCTATTAAAAAAGATAAAATAGAATAATAACAGTCGCTTATGTTGAGAATTTTGGAAAATGTTAAATCAAACATGCGCAAAGCGCCCAATCTATATTAATTGGAAAATTTGCAATTAGGGCGACATTAGAATCACCCGAATCAGGGTTTTCATGTCTTTTTGATTTTACTGAATGTGAAATTTTTTGTTAAACGCCATAGACACAGAATATAGTCTGCGTCAACTACTACATGTCATAAATCTAATATATTCTGACTCGCGATCAACTAATTTGTTGGATTGAAGGACTAAATTCAACGGAAACGTCGCCACTGAGTTTGTTTCTTTCTTTTGCCTTTTACGCAAACCATATATTATATATACAATCACACTCGTTTTACATTTTTTGGATCCAAGCTCAAAAATTGATAAGAGAATCTCACGATTGCGCCAATTTGTTCTAATCACAGATATCTTCAGTGATCCAGGTCCCCATAGATTCAGGTCACTATACAATGACCGTTTCCGCTAACTCGTCAGAGAAAATCTCAGATGTCAGTCAAATCTATAGTTTACTTTACCTGAAATACACCCAAACATGTTCAATTAAAAAGGTGTTAGCCTCTAAACGCGTTCATTACGGATCTAAAAGATCGCCATGTAATTTCAGATGATCGTTTCGACTAGATACGAATGTGACGCATCAGCAGCGTTTTTAAAACATTTTCTGTGACACTATCATATTTACTGTTACTTTTAAATATGCAAACCCTTTAGAGAATCAACATTTCAAGAAAAAAAACAGCTGCAGGTCATGTGCTGCCTAACAGACAAAGGTTTGTTACATAGAGAGACATTTAAATTTTCTGAAAATTTAGATTTTTTTTCTATGACTTTGAATAACGTGCAGTATGAATTTGTATTGAGGGAATAAGATTAATTTTATGCCTACGCAACAAAAGAAGACACGCGAAGCAAGCAAATCCTCTGCTTTTATTCTAACGCAGATGGACTCGCTCTGGATCCTTCTTATAAAAAACACACCTACTATGTACAGCCATCATATATGAGCACAGTAAATTATCTGGCATTTATATTTCAAACCAAATGAGCTGATGTGCGGGGGTATCAGGACAGGAAAATACCGTCTGTTGGAGAATAAGGAGCCGACTGGGACATGGAGGAGGCTTTCACATAATCTCGGTCAAGTGCTTCTATTTGACCGCTGCCACGGGCTTGGATCAGTTTATGTCTGTTGAGGTCTTTGTGGTGTATTACGAGATTATCCTCCAAACTCCAGCTCTCGAGCTTGACCAGAGCTACTGTATATTATTCAGTGATTGAAGGTTGCGGGCCGCTCTTTCATTACGCACAGACACAGCGAAGGTCAATGTAAAGAGCATAGCCTAGTGTTGGCCCTGTCTGTGTCCAACCACGTCTGACAGGCAGCAGAGAGACTTACCGGGCTGCTTATTGCTTATGTGCTCTATTACACATATTCATTGGTCCGAAAACCACACAAGGCATCAATTTATCCAATAAAACCAGACTAGATTCAATATCAAACTATGTATAGTCTATAGAGAGGCTATAAAGATAGTATAAAATGTTTGGTTTTTTAATTAATTTGACGAAAACAGACGATTACGACCTCTTTTGGTGGTTTCTTTAAAAGTCACTTCCCTATTGATGTAACAAGGAGCTGAAGAGTAAAAAAAAAAAAAAAAAAAATAGAAAAAGAAAAAAGGCGCATTCTTTAACATATGTTACTTGAAAGCGCACTTAAACAGACAATCGTTTCCTTCACTTTTCCACTTGCGTTTAAAGTAAATGTAAGTGATTCATGAAGGTACAGATAATCTAAAGTGTTTTGCAATAAAGAGGAGGTTAATTGAACATTTTTTGAGCACTGAAATTAACTGTAATTCACTCTTTTGCCTTAGTGTGGCAGCAGAACTCAATTCTTGCACACTGCCGCGTCTTCCTGCCACAGTCAAAGATGGCTCATGTGAGGAGAGAGGAATAGGCGGAGCGTTCCGCTGTGAGCTTTGGATCGTCACGTTATGTCTCCGGCTGGAGGCGGGAGTTGCAGGTTTGTTTTGGTCCTCAGCGAGCCAATGGGACGCCGCCGTGCTTCTTCGCAGCCAATAAACTGCTCCTCTCTTCATGGCACAGGGGTAAACTTCCGCTCACGGTTTCGTCTCTTCCGGGATGTCTCCAGGATGTACTGAGCAGTGAGACATCGCACTTTTTCTCTCATCTCTGAGCTTATTGTGTAACGCGTGCGCGCTCCGCCGTGCTTACGTCAGAGGACGTGAGAGCTCGGCGACGCTGGCATGCCGTGCTCGCGGACGTACCGTCTCATATTTCTCCTGCTGCTGGCCAGCTGGCAGCGTGCGCCATGTCATAAGCACAAGCTAAACACTTAGAGGCTACAATCCAGCCTTCAGTCATGAGTTTAAAATTGGATTAATGTTTGTTCACTGAATATTTGTTGTTTTTACAAAACTATTAAAAATATTCTAATTACTTGTAAGTAAGCTATGAATAGGAAATAAAATTCATATTAATTACGCCATAGTCTATTTAAAAATGATTTGAAATGTTGAAAGACACCCATTAAATATTATATACTTTAAAGATAAACATAATTACATTTGTTACAAGTTAAGTTGGAAAATCTAGCCATAAGGCTTACAACTTACAAGGACAGCAGCATTAATTACCACAGCTACCAAAATAACAACTATTAGGTCTAATACTTCTTCTTAATAATAACAATGATTTTATTGTTTATTGGCAATGTCAGGATTAATAAACGTTCTTGAATTATCTAAGCATTTTTGAACGGAGAGTACACGCAGTAAACTATCTTTGTCTTTTAGTCAGTCAAGCTATTTATACTGAGTCTTCATAGCGTATTATATGCAACACGTTCCCAGTTTGCAAAAAATGAAAACAAGCTGGATACATACAGTACCAGTGAAAGGTTTGGACACACGTTCTTATTCAAGTGAATGGGGAAGGTGTGTCCAAACTTTGACCTGGTGCTGTACACCTTGTGTATGAGTGTAACCAGCAGGCCTGTGCCTTATTGCTTTATATTATTGACAGAAGACAATCTGTGAAGCTCATATAAAAACAATAACAACAAATGAGTGAAACTGTTAGTTACATCATCAGTAAGTCACATGGGCGTAGATATAAAGGCGTTGCTGGGTTGTCCTCAACAATAGCCTATTTTTCCGATCTCAAACAATCTAGCAGCTTTAACTCCCCGTAATGTTAACAGTGAGATTTATGCAGAGTTGCCAGGTTGGTGTGTTTGCTGAAAAAAAAAAAAAAAACATAAAATAAAAATAAAAAACAGTGCGTTATTATAATAAAAAAGTGAAAGAGCAGGATATGGGGGATACTCGAACTGATGATCTGGCAACCCCCAACTTGAAGCTGTACGCATTGTTGACTAGCAGCAGCCCGGCAGCAGCAGTAGTAGTGGAGCCGGTGAGGCAGAGAGTCTGAAGCGGTTAGTATTTATAGTTTAAACGTCACAGAACTGAAAACGACTTCAGTGGACAAAACTAAGGTCATTTGATGTTACATTTAATTTCAGGCGTTAGGTGTTGTTAGCTAATTTGTGATTATTCCTCAGACATGCTGTTCAATTTAAAAAAAAAAAAAAAAAAAAAAAAAAAAACTTTATTACTGTTAGTGAAAATTCCTCCCAAAAGCAAATTACGACATCTGGTCCTTTTTAAAGAAGAACCAAAGTGTCAGTAAGAGTTGAGCTTAGTTAATAACAATGTTCTGCAATCAATCCAAACATTAATCTTTGAAATTAGTGGGAGAAATATTTACTATTTAACGCCATCTCTCCCCTTTTCCATGAGCAGAGTTATTATCGCATGTGTGTCATTAAGATATCAACATTATTTATAAGCCAAATTAGCCACAGCCTGTCCAACTCATTTGCTTGTGACTATCAGGCATCATTTTATTATCAAAATCCTGTCCGCAGCAGCGCAGAGACGTACACAGACAGGTGAGCTCTGATCTCACAGAGACAAGCAGACAGGTGAGCCGCAGTCACAGTTCAAGAGTTGAATGAAAAATAATACAAATAGAAGTTTTTTGAGATGATTTAGAGATATGTTTGAGCATCACTGTGGTTCTGGTATGAAACTATTGAGTTGTGTCGCCCAAATCCACAAACTGAAAGAAGGACAGGATATCAGATGAGGTTTGAAAACCTTACAGCAGCGAGTTACACAGCAGCACATTACCTACAGGTTTATATACATTTATTTTATTGTAACATTCCTTGTGAGTCTATGATATGTTATTTTTAAATATTAATTTTGGTCTCAGATTTATAGTTAAGTAGTCTATCAAGAAAAAAAATGTAAAAATCAGAAAAAAAATCATGATAAAAGTCTGGTTTCAGGTTATCAAATGCATATCCAGTAATGTAAACATTTTGCAGAGTCAGCCTCTTTATGTGTGTGTGTGTGTGTGTGTGTACGCACATGTGCCTAAGAAAGAGAAAAGTGATAGAGAGCAAGTGCATACACACACACACAATTATTTTGGCCGTTCGACAAAAAAATGTCCCCAGCAAACTTAAAGCCCGTAAGTCATCCTAACAGGTGTGAAAGCTCGAGGAGCTGAGGCTCTAAATAAGAAGGGGTTTGGTTTCATGCCTGACATTTGACTTGTTGAATCATATTCATGGTTTCAGCCAAACCACGCATACCGGGATGATGGGGTTTTGGCTGCAGTTGCAGTCACAACCGCACTTATAGTCACTCAAAACGAAAATCTTTTAGACCACCAATTGAATATTCACAATCTGCTACCAAGTTATTGTTGATGGTGAACGATGCGATGAACCGAGGTGGAGTAAATATTATTATAACAAGCAATTGTGTTTTTTGTTTGTTTGTTTTTAACACCACTGAACTGTCAGAAATTCAAATTCTCTTAAATAAAAAAAATAAAAAATATTTTCATGCATTTGTTTTTTCTTTTCTTTTATGACACATTTTCACGCAAAAACATTTCCGTGAATCATCTAGAAAATGCACCAAACGAGGGAAGAATTTCATTCAATTTCTTTTTTTAAAAAAAAAAATTAGTACTCAGCGCCCTAATTGCATATTTCGGCAGTTTATATATTTTAATTCTTGGCTGTGAATCATCTAATAATCACAGGAAGCGTACGGAAAATTTCTATAATCAAAGAGCTAACTGGGCTTCTAAATTTCGTTGCATATATTCTTAAATATCAAAAGGAAAAAAAGAAATAAGGCAGTTGAATTCACACGATCACATTATATTGTAGTTTGCAGAACAAAAACAGACTGATAAACGACGGCCTGCGCCATTTGAAACCATGTTAAATGTAATAAACATTTAGGGAGTCAAGATGAGCGAACACATTTGTCTTTTCTTTTATCAGAAAACATTAAAACAGAACAACTTAATACGTGGAAAACAGCTGCACCTCAGTAAACGCAACGTATAAATATTAGAGCGTTTATTACAGGGTTACATGTAGCCTATCGAAAGTCACCTGGAGCTATATGAATTTTACCCTAAACATATTATGGATTTTTTTTAAGCACTAAGAAATACATTTGGAGAGAAAAAAAAAAACACAAATTCACCTCAATGCCCTTCAAGATTGAATGTACTTTAAATAATTTTGAGCTGTAAATGTTTGCTTTCGCTGTACAGCCGCAGTGACGGCGAGTCAGGAGGGACATTTGCAGTGTTATGTGTATGATTATTATTAAAATAAATGATGTTTCCCTTTTCTTTCCACCCGCGTGTTTTATTATCGTCACAGTAAAAGACACAAAATACTGACGTCATTGTATAGAATGAAATTGAAACTTGTATATTATTATTAATCATTACCATTATTGTTATTACCATCATTATCATTGTCATTATTATTAAGAAGGCTTTTGAGCTCTGTATTGGGATGTTTGACTCATAAGAATCCTCTTGAATTAGTCACGAACTCGTCGCTAGATGGCGATGTCAGACTATATTTCAGCGCACTCCAACCTCAACTGACTTATTTCCTCTTTTCCCAGAGGTCTACTGAACATTTCAAATATCTGAATTTTAGTAGAATTTCTATAGCTTATAACATATCTGGCTAAAGTAAACGACTGCAAACCCAGCAAAGCACTACACAACAGCTCCACTACACTGTTACAGAGACCTTATAAGTACTATTTTAAATTCCGTTGTGGCAAAATTAAAAAAGTAAAAAAATGGGAGATTCATTTTCTCCAAACTATATTGTGGTTGAATATATAACCATGGTCTCATACGATTTAAAAACAAGCCAATTTTCAAGATAACTTGGATAAAATTCAACCAAGTCCATATTTTATTGGGACGGACTTTAACACCGACATATTTAACTCACACACAAATAACCTGGATATCATGCCGGAATTGACTTTATATACACAACCACATGAATACGCATACATTATAAAAAGCTATGATTGATAAGAACACATAATCCCGGACGATTATCTAAGCATTATAATAAGAATTGCACCATGGACTGGATATGAATGACAACACGGATTCATATGATAAGACTAAACTTCATACAAGCTAAGCATGTGACTAGGTTTTAAAAAGGAAGGCAAGATAGATTAATATTTAACATTCCCAAGGTCCAAATCCGAAATACCGTCACTTCCTTTGAATCTTCGCGTTTATCACTCTCGTTAAACTTGCAGATAAAAAAAGGTGTAAGCTCGGTGGCGCACACCTCTCTGAGATGGGGTCAGTTTTCCTGCGTTGTGAGTGAGCAAAAGTCACACATACTGCAGCTATATATTTTCTCTTTTTTTTTCTCCCCCCACTTTACTCCGTAAACAGTAGGCTATTTAACAACAAGTGGCAGGAAATGGAGGGTCCAGCACTCATAGGCCTCAGAAAATTTTGTTCCAGATGCTCCGGGAAATCATTTGACAACATACAAATGAATCATTTTCAGTCAGGAAGGAGTTGTGATGTTCCAATCCATGAGTCCAAGTGTGTGTGTGTGTGTAAGTGTGTGTGTGTGTGTGTGTGTGTGTATGTGTGTGTGTGTGTGTGTAAGTGTGTGTGTGTGTGTGTAAGTGTGTGTAAGTGTGTGTGTGTGTAGGCCTAGTAGTTTATCTCCCATAGATGTTGTAGATATTGTCCGTAATAATAATAATAATAAAAAAAGAGGAACTAGCTAATGGTTTTCAATTTGTTGACAACTTTCTTCTCCTTTACGCGTCTGTTTTGAAACCATATTGTGACCTGTCTCTCAGACAGGTTGGTCTGGGCAGATATCCTCCTCCTTTTGTCCTTCGTGATAAATTTATTGGCGGCGTACTCGCGCTCGAGTTCCTTCAGTTGCACCTTCGTGTATGGCACGCGCTTCTTTCTTCCACGTCGATAAGAGCCGGACTCTCCTCCAGCATGGGACACTGCGTCTGAGAAAAAGAGAGAAAAGAAGCTGTAATAAACTTATTCAAGACAAGTGACTCAAAACTCACATTAACTGTCACATTTATACTTTTTCTCCTAATAAATGGAAATCTGTTCATAGCTGAGCCACACATTTTCACTTCATTCAAATAATAAAAAAGAAAATCAGATTTTTCAAGATTTGCTATGTAAAATAAAGCGTTAAATCCCTAAAACAAGGTGAAAATGCTAACTAGTCCGTGATAATGACAGTTGATTAACAAAAACATTTTTTTCTGGAAAGGAAACTTATAAAATCACTTAGGCGCATTGTTAGATTTTTGTTTTTCCACTTGTTGTGTAAACTAAACATTTTCACACTCACAGCTATAATTATTTGACTTTTTGTTATAACCAAATTATCAGACTGTTGTGTTATTAGATTTGCAGGCTGACAGAGTAAATTGTATTTCACACACTCATTCTGTACAATGTGTATCCTGTTGGCTATGTAGTAACACACTAACATGTCAAACAGCTCTGTCCTGTAAAGGCTGGACTCTGAGGGATGTATCCTACCTGGTATGGAGGACTTCCACATGTGCCCAGGCTGCGGCTGCTCCTTGGCGCAGTAAACCTGGCCGTTCCAGCCGTTGGCGGCGAGAGTCCATGGTTGGTAGCTCTCCATAGGCAGCAGGGACTCATGTCTGGCCTCTGACGGCGCACTGATAGTTGGCACCACAGGAACGTCCAGGTAACTGGGGACAGGTTGGTATGGGCCTGAAGGATAGGTCGGATAGAAAGCGAATTCCTTTGCCCGAGAGGTGAAGTCGTCGCCCGAGGCGGAGGTGTCCATGTATTTCTCTCCATACGCGGAGGGGGGCTGCGCTCCGCACGACTTTATACTGCTGTGATGCGACATTCTGCACGGGTAATAACCGCTACCGAAGTACCCATAAGGCAGGGACGCGCTGGATGAATTCTGTGCTGCAGAGCAGGGGCTGCACTGCTTCACTGGCTCTCCCATACCGGAGGTGGGCACGTCGCTGGACGAGTAAGCCGTACTGGGTGCCAGGGACGCGGGGTGCGCCATCAGATTCCTGCACTGGTTTGCAGCAAAGTTGCCACCAGCAAAACCCTCCATGTTCTTGCTCACTTCATCGGATCCGCCGCCGTTGTCGTAGAGGAACATCACCGACGGGTCGACCCAGCGAGGACGGAGGAGCAGTGACGTTGTCATAGCACGGCATCCAACATTGAAGCTTCTGGCTCTTTTTTAAAAAGCCCAGAGACTGAAAAAAGGAGATACTGGTTCCCAGAGTGTAAAGCCACTCTGACGCGCACAAGAGCGCCCAGGGTTGAGCCGCCATTGGCCCAGATCTTGACACGTGACCAGGCTATGCAAAGAGGACGGTAAACATCCCCCAGTACAGATAATTAAATGGAGAAAAATGCGGCGAAGTAAGGTGACCGTACCTTTCAAGGGATTTAGCTAATGTCGTGTCTACTTCAGTTCGATAAATGTGGTGCCTTAAAATAAAATAAAAAAGCAAGATACACATAAGAGTAGACAACACTATATCTAATTGATATGAGATCATGTTTCAGAACCTCAAATGTTCAAATCACAAAATATTGATTTAATATAACATCTTTTCATTTGTTAAGTCCAAATAAGAGTCGATTACCTAAAAACGGTCGACAGTTTCTAGAGACAGCTGTGATTCATCATCTACATATGACTTATACACAGCCTATGGCCTTTACGCACGCACACTGACCAGCCTTTGTCTTCGTGGTAACAGGAAATGGGTATTATTATATATATATTTACACAAAGGGATTCACATTTATAAAAACATAATGTTATGATAGGCCTATGCTGTTTGAATATGTTAGACATGGTCGAGAGGGAATTAACTACAATTCTGTCGCCTGCTGATGTATAGATACACTATGTACTATGTTATACTTGTGCATCCGTATTCTGTACTAAACAGCACAGTCAGCACGGGTAAAAGGAGGCAGAAGATACAGAACAGTATGACTTAACATATTTCATCATGAAAATATGCCTGCAAAACACAGTCAGAGACAAGGGCCTCCTTTAAAAATCTAGTTTCCAGTTTTAGCAACAACAAAAAAAATCGAATATAATGTCGTGGTTTTAAGTGAATATTCCAGATGCTCGACTTCCGACATGTTTACAATATGCAAAGACAGAACACAGCTCTTGGCTTGGCAGTGCGTAAGTGTTTTTACATAGGAGGTAGACGCGGCTGGAGGCCAAGGTCAAGTTGAAAGTTGCTGTCTAGCCATCCAGCCTGTCGGGCTATTCAGGCTTTGAAGGAACCGTCTGAGCTCTTGAAAAGAGCGGAAGAGGGGTGAGAATTCCTGTCCCAATGAAAGCTATTGGAGGACATTAAGTTTTACTATCATTTTGTTTTCTCCAGCGTTTATTATCACGAACTAGTCTGTGCCCGTTTCACTTGGGTGGTGGTATTTTTTGTATCCCTGCGTTGGAAATATAAAACGGAATGTTGCTGTTTTTTTATTTGCTGATCTTTTGGAGGTTGTTTTTTTGGTAAATACGTGTGAAAATGATGTGATCTCTGAAAAGGAGGGAAGGGATAGACACGTCGTGTGCGTGTGTGTGTATATGTGTGTACGTGTGTGTGTGTGTGTATGTGTGTGTGTGTCTGGTCTGCTGGTTCGTGTTTACGACCAGTGGCTCTTCGTCTATTCTGTGTTGGAGGAAATGGACCTGGTGGGGCTTTCACTGGGGTTTCAAAATCCAGCATGGGGTTTTTGGCCTTGTTATGTGTAATTGTGTCGGTATGCTGTCTGCTATTGGAAGATAAAAATAATAATAATAATAAAAAAAACAACCAAACAGACTCCGTCACTCAGGTGCGTAAAACACTGATGCAGACGTTTGGTTACCAGCCTATTAACATATAATGTTTATGCTAATTATTTTTAAAAAAAAGCTTGTTTGGTCTCATCTGTTTCATTTGATACATCAGAAGCTAAACTTCCACAGAGTAAACCTCAACACAACATTAACTTAAACAACACATACATTATTTAAAATTCCATTGAAATTAAAAAAGGCTTTCATATACAACAGGTAAAAACTACTAAAAACTACTGTGTCTGTTTAAAGCTGTACACGGGAATATTCAAAACTATTTTGAGTATTGTGTCTTGTAATGGAACCGAAAAAACAATACTGGGCCAAAAAACAAAAAAAGTGCCGCAAAGAGCAAACAGTGATGGACTAAGATTGTTTTACTTTACAAGAAGCAACATTCAAACGGGATGAGAGTTGTTTTAAAAAGGGAAAAATGTACTTTCTATTTTGTGTGCGGGGATAGTGCATCATTTCTATTGAATATAATGGAAGTATCGTGGGATTGCATTCGTTTTGTCTTCGCCATTTAAAGTCAGCTGAATTAGATGCCGCATTTGATCCAAATGATAGAATAAAATTATGGTTTTAATCAAATATTGAATGTCTACAATAAAATGTATATTGTAAACGATTATAAATGGATTGCTTTTTGAAATAATAGTCAACATACGCTTATACCACTTACTTTTTATACCAGGTGAGTTAATTGTGCACGATTAGAAAACACATTAGGCTTTTGTCAACCGTTTGGGTTCAAAATGTGAAATATCTCTTTCTGCTTTTGCATTATTAGGACTCCACTCGTTCAAGATGTATTTTTTTATCCTAAATTATGTCACATGTTCCATTTTTCTAGTTGACACTTCATCAAATCAAGCTTGATCATATACCATATTATTAATAAACTGAATTCACATATTTTTTGCATTTCTTTTGCAGTTTGCGGGGAAGAAAACTCAGCTAAAACATGAAGTGATTCATTCTGAACTATCACAGTAGTCTGGATGTGTCTTCATGTTATCATGCAAGAAACTTTAAGTAATGATATCATTCAGCAGCAACATGCAGGAACAACCCATGAGTCATGAAGTAACTGTACAATTCCTAACCTGTTACGCGTTTACTGCCCTGTGGCGTTTTCTTCAATGTAGGCAAATCCAGGTTCAATATAAACACTGTTTTATTGATGATTAATTGTTCCATACATTGTTCATGTCATGTTATATTTTATATATCTATTTTATATCTATCCGTACCTAGAGGCCATCGCATCAAGCCTTTTTGGTTTTGTTTAATATGTTTCACTGGAGTTGTTTTCATGCATGATTCCTTTATGTTTTATCCTGGCTTTTCATTCTTTGTCCAAGTCCTGCTCTCACAACAATGGCGCGTCCTCACCAAGGTGGCCGCCGGCGCGCGCATGTGGTCAGTCCAGACATGAGACATCCCAAAGTACAATGAACACCCAATTTACAGCAGGGGCACCCACAGTGTCCCGCCAAATAGACGCGCACTTCACCATGGACTTAAACATTACATCCCAGGAACCCTCGTGGAAGACACTTAACACTGAATTCTTATTAAACTATGTAGAAAATCAATGGAAACAGCTACAATCAGACTCAAGTATTATGAGAACTGTATTTTTTGCCAGTTGTAATGAGGATCACCAGGTAATCGTGAAATTATACTATTCCTGATTTTGATATGGACCCGCCTGATCCATCTGAAGGATCCCTGGAGGTTCCTTGGACTCCACTTAGGGAGCCACTGCTTGGCAGCAGAGCCTGGAGTTTTTTTTTTTTCTTCGAGGTCATTATCAAAGTCCAACCCCCTGTTTGTACTGGCATCCAAATTACACAGCGAGAGAGAGAAAGAGCACATTTATTCCTTAACGCCTGCAGCCTGGGTAAAGCAGGGAAATGTCTAGGCCATATAAAGTTATGCTCAGCAATAAATTTCTATCGTTAATAGCATAAATTGCGATATAAAAAAGCTTGCTAAGACGAAATGCATGCAGTCAGATTTCAGTCTTGCTGATGACATGTGTTTAAAGTAGACGGCTGTCAAAAACTTGTCAAAACATAACAGCCAATATGTTTTTGTGGTCAAAGCAGTGAACCACAGGGCGGTCACACACTTGACTTTTCCATATTTTCTGGTCGCCTGCGGTGTGATTATGAAGGATTGCATAAAAATAACAAGAAAAAACGACTTCTTTCTCGGACACACACACACACACTCTCTCTCTCACACACTCACTCTCACACACACACACACACACACACCCCAAGCCACCGAAAGGTCCACGGTTAATTGGAAAGCTTCACTCTAAAGGTGTTGGTGATGTGTGCTTTGAGTGACACTTTGGCTGTACATTTCCGTCTGTTTCAATTTCTCCAGCAGAAGTCTTAAATGTTGCGTTAACAGCCTACTAAAGTTATAGCCTGTAAGCTGCATGTGAAATCATTTATTGGCATACAGGAATCTCAGTAAATATAAAGGCCTGCCGTTCGTTTCACGGAAAGTGCAGCCGGTACTCAGTTCCACATCTGTTGTATTTTTGATTGTAGAGGCCACTGGATGTGTCTGATGGAGGAGATGCTCAGGAAATGCCATCATTCTGGCAGAGGTCTGTGCCAGTCTGAGTCTGGACTTTAACAAACAAATAACCAGGCAGTAAACACACTCACACATCCATACAGACACGAAAAAAAACAATTAAGCCCTCTACAATTCAATTGAAACTTAAGGTCCAATCATCGCAGAATCTGCTTTGCTGCTGCTATTACTGCTACTATTATTATTATTACTATGTATTACTGTTATTATTAATCATAATAATATCAGTATTATTATTATCATTATTATTATGTTGTATTATCATCTTCACTGTCATCAATGCGACTAAAAGAACCTGCTAAACTTCGGCCTTTTGACTTGTGCAACCTGCATTTTTAAAAAAAGAAAAGAAAAGAAAAGAAAAGAAAAAGAAAGAAAGAGAGCCAAAATAAATGAAATTATATATTTGACTCCACCCTCAGCAGCATCACAGTATCCACCTTCAAATACACCCAAAGCTGCAAAAAGGAAAAAAAAGAAAAGAAAAGAAAAAGAACGAAAAAACGAATGAAAGAGAATGGGACGCAACTTTATGCGTCAAATATTGCGCACAGTGGTTGAACATATTCACCTGTTACATTTTAGGTATTTTACCGTTATGGGCCTATTGGGGAGAAATAACGCGGCGCCGCTTGTTTGAACGTGAAGATTCTTCCGTCACTTTTAATTCAGCTTCTTTTTAAAATCTTGTCGGGCTAAACAAAACGAAAATAGTCGCAAAAGTCAAGTCAGCATCTGAGCAGTTCTAAAACATCAACCATTTGTCAGAAACATGTAAATGAATAAAACCGCTCTCATCAGTCTAAACGACGGAATTACAAACATTTTATAACATTGACACAATATTTTTGAACTAACTTGATTTTTTTTCATCCAGAATTAAACTAGATATCCATTTTAAAATATCGCCTAAATATTAAAATAATTTGATTTCATTACTTTAAAAAAGCATCATCAACTTCTTGGAAATGCAACCCATTGTTTTCATGGGTGGGTTGATATTTTTAATAGATAAAACATACATATGATTTATGTTTTGTGATTGGTCGTTTTTTATTTTATTTTAATACACGTTTCCTGAATTCTTGGAATGTGTGATTACAAGAATTCGGCTCAGGGTGTGTTCAAGATGCACACTTATTTTTTTCTCTCCAATAATGTTTGGAAAACCCTTCGTAGCTCTGTAATTCAACACATACAACTGAGAGAAATAACACCATTTTTACATTCGTAATTTCTACCTCCCGTATTTCATGAAATAGTGAAGTGCGTTGTGGGAAATACTGTAACATACACAGCACCAGTCAAAAGTTAGGACACACTTTCTCATTCATGTGAATGTGAGATATGTCCAAACTTTTGACTCGTACTGTAAGTCTGTATGAAAGATTGAAAAACAGCGATTCAGAAACAATCTGCTTAGTCCACTCTGCAGCTATCTGCAATGCAACACGCCTTCAATCTCATGCATATCAACTGGATGACAGACTGAATATATCTTTGCACGCACACTGCACACAACACAACAATATGAACCGCAATCATCACAAACCCGCTGAAATTACAGTTCGAAAAATATGAATAGAATTTTCAGCATCTACTTCTGGTCAGCCGCTTAATTGCTAGAAAAACATGAGAAATTTCTAGAGAAGAGATAAAGAAAACAAAGGGGACATAATCTCCCAATGGAACTGATGGCTGCAACACTCTAAAAATAACAAATCTATTTGCAACCAGGCGAACTTGTAAATATCAACTTTCTCAAAAAGATGCCAGAGACACACAAACCAGCCAGAAGAATAACATGCACTCTTGTGAAACGTCAGGGCTTTGCACCTGATGTGTTGCCTTGCTACCTTGCAGAATTGGTAGTAAGTCATACCCCATGATGCCCCCCACCTCCCCCTTTAATAGGGTAATACAGGCATGATCTCAGTGGCTTGCTAAACCCTTCGTCTAATAGCACGGGAGTTTTGCAGGATGGAGCAGGGAAGTAGCGATAAAAACGGGTCTTACAGCGCGGAGACTTCCAGCTGTATAGTCATCAGGACATGTTTCGCTCCAAGGTCAGCGAGTTAACTCTCTGGTAGCTGCGTCATCCTGTTTCAAGGCCAAGTTGAAGCAACGGAGACGGGAGGGGCCACGATAATGAGGGCTAGGCTATATTTTATTTTCTTCCAGGTTCAGTCTCCCCTTGTGCGAAACGCGGTGCATCTCAGCCAGCGGCACAGTGAACATCCAGCAACCCCATTCATGCGCTATTCTATCACATACTGAAACACTTTTTTTTGTGCTAAAAAGGCAAATATTCTGGCAGGTCTGCACTGCCATGGCCATGGATTGGATTACATGCGTACTGCGCAGGCTCCATGGTCAAGTTCAAGTTGGGCTGGCTAGTAAAACTGAGGGGCGCATTCTGCAGTGTCTGCCGCGGGGGGCGCTCCCCCTCTTTGATCTTTCCCTGCAAAACTAGACACTGAAGCAGAGCTATGACTGCAGTCCGGTTTTCTGTTCCTCTGCCTCTAGGAATTTGCAGGGGGTTTTTTTGGACTAAGATATGTTCTAAAGATTAACTAACTGGAATGCATAGAGTGGTTATTTCTTCGTCTAAATAGGTTCCACAATCATGAAACTCTCCAAAGCCTTCCGCTGTCCTCCATTATCTAAAACACATACAATATAAGTGACACTACTGTAAACCACCAAGGTCGTTTATCTGTTGCGCAAAAGCCTCTCCATGTGTTATCTCTGCTTGATCACAAGATCCCATCTGCCCTGGCCACGACCTATTGTATAACTCCTGTAAGCAGCAAAAACAATGGGATCTTTGCCGTCTTCCTGCGCTTCATGTTAGACTGCATGTTTACTCATCGTTATGATTCTGAAAGTAGAAGTAAGAGAGTCCAGCAAAAAGACTTATCTAAATCAACTCTTATCAACCCAGGTAAAATATATAGCCTCTATAATATTGGCTACACATAACATACAGATATAAAAGAAAACCTTTCTTAGTCACTGCATGGCTCATTTTAAAGTGACTGAGTTAACCATAAGTTACAAGAGGTGACTAACTTTTTACCTCGCTATCAAAAAGATAAATATGCATTCTCATTTCTGACTCAGGACTATATTTATGGTTCCTTTAGCTCCAGTCTGGGACATTCTTTTAGTTTGTGGTTCATTAACAGTCTGCAGTCTCTGATCTTTAACTCTGACCAGCGGCGCAAACTTCATACTCATGTGTTGAAGTAATTTAAATTGCAGGTCATAAAAATAAATAATAAAATAAATAAAATGAAACTTTTAATCAAGCATGTGAGGCCTGTAAACAGAGTGAGAAGTGACTTTTTATGACCACAAATTTATCTCTCACCATCAATATTTAGAGATGTGCTTCGCAAAACCACACTCAGATGTTATCACTTTAATCTTTTTCAAACTGCCAAAAGCAGCAACATCAAATCGTCAGAGACACAAAGAGAGAGAGGGAGAGAGATCTTTACTCTTTTTCTCCTCATCCTTTGCAGGCCAGATGAAAGAGTCGGGGGAGAAAGCCAAAGGAATTTCCCTCACTCCTCAGCTGGCTGACTGGCTGGCTGACTGGATGGCTGGGGGAGGGGACGGCCGCCTCTGGGGCCTTTTCCCTCTTTCAGACAGGCGAGGGCGCACAAGGACAGCGGAGGCTGCTGGAGCTCCACAGTCTGCAGCCTCCCTGACTCCACCTCTCTACACAACATCCTCGCCATGCAAATATACCGCCGTGCCCAGCTGCAGATCTTGAATCAGAACAAAAACGGGGGAGGGGGGGAATGCTGTTTCCAGAAGCGTCAGGTATGGTCAGGTCCCCTTAATATCATCTGCCACCACAGCCTGCAACCCTACTTAAACATATTAAATATCCAAGGACCAAGTTGAGCAATATCTCAAAGATGTTAACACCTGCAGGTCTCCAAACTATTAGCGCTAAGGTAAACACTCATCAATATTTTTTCTAACTATAGCTTTCAAATGGATTCTGCAAGGTAATTCTTAATAATATCTGATCTCAATTACAATAATGACACATTAAATTTAGACAAATTTAGACTTGTTTGGCTGTAAGAAGCCAATAGACATACCCAACTGACGCTGTGCGTACAGGTGTAGGTGGGAGTGAAGACGGATCAGCGCCATAAACTGACTGAACTTCATCACAAGCTGCAATTGTAATCACCTATTACATCCAGTGGACATTCTGTGCTCTTTACCATTAAAGCACCAAGCATATGATGAAACTAAATTTGCCACAACTGTGTTTAATCCATGGTCAGGTCCTTGTCCCCATAGTGAAGATATCTCTTCCCTGAGGCCAGGAAGTTAAAATGTGATATCATCATCCCAACCCCCGCGCCTAAAGGAAATGTAGGCACTTATTTGTAATTATACAACGTAATCGTGACTCTTCTTTTCATCACTGTTCAGTGACTTTTTACTGGAAACTGCCTATCTTACATCAAAGAAGAAAAAACAAAAAACGACCACCCCACAAGACTACAAAAAAACAACTCCTCTTGTTGAAGCATTGCAACAGCAACACATCGTATTATTATTTTCACTGTTTAAGTGTGTGTATGTGAGTCATCGTCATAATGAGAGATGGAGGTGGAGTGAGAGTTGATTTTTTTTTTTAATTCCTTGTCAATTGAATTAATTAATAGAATAAAATCGCCTATGTATCGGCTACATTTTATCATGTGTTTACAAAGAAAAAAGTAATAACTTACTTAAGAGGCACAAATAATAAATTAAGATTATTTTTTTTGACTAGGTCTTGTTCTTGTCCATGTTCTTGACTTTTAAGACTTCGTGTCAAATGGCCTCTTATCTAAACTCTGACCTCAAGACTTGACCTTTGAGGATTTTACTTGACTCCACTTAAGGTGAGGAGAGAGGCGCAAGAGACAGAGAGATGACAGACCAATGGGAAGTGGGGGGAAGTGGGGAGGAGGGGGGAGGTAAACAGCAAATAAGTAATTCATTTAGACTTCATCTTAATTCATTATTCAAGCAGAGTGGGGAAATGTATTATGATTTTTATCATAATTACATTTATTATAATTTATTGTGATTATTTTTGTCATGTTGAATTTTCTATTCTAAAGAATAGAAAATAAAAATGAGTTTTTTATTAAATGAAAACTGCAGCTTTTAGCCTTTAAATAAGAAATAAATATAAAATAAATTGCATATCTTGAATGTAGATAGAGAGAGATGGAGATAGATAGACAGACAGATAGATAGAGATACTCTGTTTCTTTTCATAGCTGCTTGTTGTGCCCTCTGACACCCCCACCTCCATCTCCACGCTACAATTGCGCCTTCTGTTTACCCATATCCAATCAATGCGTGTCGTCATCAGGGGGGGACCATCATGACGACTGGCCTATTAAGAATGACAGCTCTGGAGAAAGAGAGAGAGAGAGGGTAAATGGTGATCCCTCCCAGAGCTCCTTCTCCGCACTCTGGAGCGCTCTTCTCTCAGGGTCAGACCGGATTGCATCCCTTTCTTTTCCAGAAGCCTCTCCTTCTCCGTGAGACTCCAATCCCCCCACCCACCACCACCACACACATACACATACACACACCCCTCCAACCTGAAA
Organism: Thunnus maccoyii; assembly: GCF_910596095.1. Taxonomy (NCBI): domain Eukaryota; kingdom Metazoa; phylum Chordata; class Actinopteri; order Scombriformes; family Scombridae; genus Thunnus; species Thunnus maccoyii. Next base: position 20,650,218 of record NC_056547.1, read on the forward strand.
ATCATCGCCTTGGTTGACGGCTTGCACTCTCCCGCGAAGTCGAGGTTTTGAAGTCGTGCTTGTAATGGAAAGCAGAGAGGAGATGGTGATGCTGGCGGAGGGAGGTCAGCTTGGCAAGAGCGGTTCTAATTTGTCGGAAGGGAGCCCCATGCGAGAGTCGCAAGGGAAGCCGGGCCACAGGAGCTGTCTGAGCCCCGGAGCTGCGCCCTACTCCCGGGACAGGACGGAGGTGGTGGTGGAGGAGAGCGCACGGAGGAATATGTGCGCCGATATGAGGCCACTTGGCACGTCCTCCTCCGGAGAGAGGCACCGGACTGATCACCCCCATAAAGACGGCAGCAGCTCAGACACCGAGTCCGACTTCTACGAGGAAATTGATGTCAGCTGCACGCCTGAAAGCATGGACTACCCAACAGCTAAAGGTAGGTAGGCTGTGTTTGAGAGCAGCACTGCAGGTTTTTCTGTTATGGCATAGTTTTGCTATTGAAGTTGATCGAATGCCATCGGCTGGATTATGCCGGTCAAAAATGTCAGATGCAGCCATGACTGTTGAAAGACTGCATACATAGAAGCGTACGGTTACATCGAAAATTAAAATATGCACCCAGTAAAATACAGCAGCCTTCATAATAACGTAGAAATTAACTGCAGTCGGTGCAGCACAGCTGTTCTGTCAAGTGACCGGCGTGGCTGCAGACACGCGAAGGTGACACGCACAATCTAAGCATGCATTTTCCCCACTGAGTTTGACAATCACTTACTCGTATAGCAAACGTATATTTTACTGCATGAGGCGTGAGGAAGAATGCAGGATTTTATGGAAACCACAAGCACAAAAAAAATTGAGGGGAAAGCCACTAACAGGTATTTTCTGTGGTGTTTCTTTGGCATCTTTTGAGATGCAAAGATCCAGGACTGTATGCAGCAAATGTGTTACGTCCTACAGCGAAATCATGTGTGAAAATATGAATATAAATAATTTGCAGTTATTGTTTGCCTAAAATCAAAAGGATCGTACGTGGGGAAACGAATTACAGTAATACAGCCTAATTATTTATATGTGTGGTCAGGATTCAGCATCACATCGATATACTGTGCACTCATATTTTTATGAAATATTATCTTTTTCTAAAATATATATAAGTATGTAGTTTTTAGGTGTTCAAAAATAGACTAAAAGCAATGGTTGCATGTCAAGAGGGCCTTTAACAGTAAAGCAGTGCAGGCAGATTTATATTCAAAAAATAGCCTCCTTTAAAAGCAAACTCATTAAACGTGAATGAAAACGAATAAAAAAAATAAAAACACACAAAAGAGGTATTTTTGTTCCATGTCAATTATTGTGCTTTGTGAGTTTTTGACTGCATGCTAATTATAACTGATCAATTACTCTGCATGCTGATTAAAAGGTCGAGATGGGGATTCTCCGGGTCATCCGAGTGAGACTGGTGCTGACCCGGGTAAGGCCATCCCGGGTCAGGGTTCTCTGTCCTACTCAGCCGACCAAATTCGCCGGTACCGGACAGCATTCACCCGGGAGCAGATCGCACGGCTGGAGAAGGAATTTTACCGGGAGAACTATGTGTCCAGGCCGCGGAGATGTGAACTGGCAGCCGCCTTAAATCTGCCTGAAACCACCATCAAAGTAAGATTACTTGTTTGTAAAAGAGTGGAGCTGACTCAGGCCCTCTTATACAGGCTCACATTTTGTGAGCTCGTATTTAAAAACTGACTTGGAAAGGTTATTTTGTAAATAGATACAGAAAATAGGCTACAGGGAAAAACACATCATAAAGTAGGCCAGACAAGAATAGGCCATAACCAAATGTTGATATGAGCATAAAACCTGCAGACTGACCGTTTATTGGCAGGAGAGGCTTGGAAATGTTTTTTTTCAGATGGCATTAGAACAAGTATAAACTGTTATTGGTATGTTTATAGTAAAATTCATTTAATCCATCAAACAAAATAATATGAAAACAACTCCTCCTCCCAACCACACATTCGTACGTAAAAGCGGAAACTACTGTATGAGCCATGTCTGGTTTTGTTATTGTGATTCATCTGTTTGTAAGTGGGGTTTCTGTTAATATTTGACTCGGCCTGTCTCTGTCCCAGGTGTGGTTTCAGAACCGCAGGATGAAAGACAAGCGTCAGCGTCTCGCCATGACGTGGCCTCACCCTGCCGACCCGGCCTTCTACACCTACATGATGAGCCACGCTGCGGCCACAGGGAACTTGCCCTACCCCTTCCCGTCCCACCTGCCGCTACCTTATTACTCCCACCTAGGTGTCGGTGCTGGCTCGGCTCCGGCCGCCACCCCTTTCTCCAACCCCCTGCGGTCCCTCGACAGTTTCCGGATGCTGTCTCACCCCTACCAGAGGCCGGAACTCCTATGCGCCTTCAGACACCCCTCCTTGTACCCGGGTCCTACCCACGGGCTCGGTCCCGGAGGAAGCCCCTGCTCCTGTCTGGCCTGCCACTCCAGTCAATCCAACGGTATCTCATCCAGGCCTTCTGGCTCGGACTTCGCTTGCTCCCCAACCAGCAGGACTGATGCCTTTGTCACTTTCACGCCTTCAGTGCTAAGCAAATCCTCATCTGTGACATTAGACCAGAGGGAAGAAGTGCCTCTGACCAGATAAAACCAAAACCACCAACTCTTGTTCTATATTAGCCTTTACCATAAGCTTTTTAACCTAACATATTATATGATCAGGACTGAAACAGCATGAAGAGATAGCCTGTCAGCAGTGAAAGTCAGTGTAAACTTGGGGCAAGATAATTAGCTATGTGACGCACAAATGGAGCTCCCGTTACTGAAAAATAATCCCATTGCAGAGGCAGGACAGTGGGCTGAAATATGACGGCAAGGACACAAAACCACATTTGATTTTTAGAAGATTAATCTGATGTGAGGGGAGAGAGAGAGAGAAAGAGGGAGAAATATCCAGAGAAACGTTTAAATCTCTGTGATGGATGGCGTTAAGGCTTTTATCATTATTTGTCGTCTCTTTACGCGTCCAAAACGACCTACATGTATTGTTAGTTACGCGAGAATGATGCTTTCCATCTCTCTTTTTAACAAGGGGATTTGTTAACAGACTGCGGCCGGTCTCATTAGCTATAAGCAGCTCTCCACACCGGGGCCCTCACGGCGGCCCCGGGCCGAAATGTGCAGATGCTAGTGAAATTAGTAAGTGATGTATATGTACGACCCGGTGAATTTTGAGTGTTGAATTAATGATAATACCAGGAAGGGATCGTTGCTGCCAAAAGGTAACAAGGCGCCAGGGGAACGGATTACAGCCCGCTGCTCACGGTTTTGACGAGGGGGGGGAGAGAAGAAGAAGGACCCAGAAGAGGATGGAGAGAGCCAGAGAGAGGACAATCAAAATGAAAAAAAAAGAATGAAACATTTTTAAGCCCATCAAACACTTCTCCCTCTGCGACATAAGAGCCAGTTCTTAAATCTGATGAAAATGTGATTAATATATACCTATATTTTAAAAATATTTTTCTCGCTTTGCACCGCTACAGTGGCACCAGTTTAGTGGCATTTCATGGAGAAAGCGGACTAACAAGTGACTGATTATGTTTGTCTGTTTTTTTAAATACATTTTTTTAGTTGGTTGTTTTCTTTTTGTGGGTTTATTTTTTGGCTGGGATGTCCTCAACGTCTAATTTGCAATAAACACTGTCAAAGAATCAATGGAGTGTTTGTCTTCTAAACACCTTTATGGTTTATTTAAATTGCCAACAGCCCAAATGAGGATTCATAAAATCTAAATGTTAGTACTTATCCGAGACGAAGAGTAAAAAAAAAAAAAAAAAAAACTATTTTGTTTCCTTCAGATCATATTATTTCGTTTTGCACAAGTTGGCCATTATTTCCACACTCACAATCGGTCTGCCACCTCCTCCCACCCCCCTCCGATAATAACACTAATTTTGTTCTCAAGTGGTCGATGTCAAAACACTAGAATGTGCCCCCCTCCCCTCCCCATATCTCCTGATGGGATCGCTAGATTGACCGTGACAGTTAAGTGGTCCCCGGGCTCCGTTAACGCCACTCATATTTTCTCTCCGACCACTTAATAGACACGACAGAATTAGTTGTCTGAAGATATTGGAAATGCAAAGAGATCGATGGTTCAGTGGCCCGCCACCAATCAGCGGGATCTTAATTGGCCGCATTTGACCGGGGCTGCGCAAATTAAAAGAGTTTTCTGAGCTTAATAGGATTGGCGAGATACTGCGGCCCGCAGAGAGACGTACAAATCACATTTTAAAAAAGGGGATTTTTACGTCGTAGATGGGATAGATCAGAAGTTATTGCAGTAATGTGCGGAGAAATAGCTGGCATTTAGCCTGAGCCTTAAAGTCCACCTGGAAAAAAAATAGTGGCCACCTAATTGCTGCTATAATCTAACAAGCATATCTGTTTTTTTAACGAAAGCATTTTCAAAAGTACTTATTTTTACATGTGATACTGTCACCCAGCCTCTATACTAACGAATAAACTTAAAGCACATTAATCTTTGCAAGTTATCCCCGCAATGAACACAAATTGCCTGCTAAACATGGAAACCAGGCAGCGAAAATGTCTTATAAAGTAGGGTTTCATCCTCCTCTGATGCGTTCTGAGGTAAAAGGTTCATCCTAATCAGACAGTGCTGCACCCATTCACACTGCACCGATGAGTCCCCCCCCCCCCCCCCCCCCCCCCCCCCCTCTCCCATCCGCGCCCTCCAGTACACGCGTTTGATTGATGGCCTTATTAACTGGAGTTCTTGTAAGTGTGACCGAGCTGATTAAAATGCATATGTTTGGAATAATACACCGTTTAAGCCGCCCGGGTCGGGGCGAAACCACAAGGCAGATTTATGTAAACTATCAGCCGGTGTCTTTAAGCCTGATAGGGACACGGGTCATGCAGGAAAGTGGCTTTGGTTTGTGCATAATAAAATCACACCATAAAATAAAGATGAACAGATCAGTCTAGCTGAATATTCAAAAGGAGCAGTCTGTCCAAAACCCTGGTTTCATAGCGGGTTGTTTTTAAAAGTCTGGAAAGCTTGGAGCGGTTTGTTGTTGTTTTTTTTAATTTTATTTTAGCCTATTTGGTTAGACAGCAGCAGCAGCACTATACGATCATCTACTAAACCCGCGTCACACTGCCAGAATGACACAAGTGAGGCAAATTACAACCACATTTACCCAGCGACGCATATGGATCATCCCCATCTCTCCTCACTGCATACGGCTGAATCCTCTGCGGCCTAATCCAGCATCAACATGCCATTTAATCGCTGGAAGATTGCGTATGACTGAGCTTCAAGATATGATGGGCTCATAGATTTCGCACATAACAGCAATTACATCAGCCTTATAAGATCCTATTAGTGAGAATTGGCTCAGAGCTCCCCCAGCTCCCACAACTAGCACAAAGCATTTTGATAAGGGCGGTGCAGTGCAGCTGTCCACCGACAGCAATTTCAAAAAAAAAAAAAAACACCAAATGGATCTGTGGCTGCTGCTGCTGTTTAAATTGGATTACATCCTAATTTACAGGCCCTTGTCGTAACGCAAGGGGCTGGCGGAGGCGTGGACGGACCAATCACACAGTAATGATGATGAATGGGAGATTAATGCGCATACAAGCAAGACAATTTAAGCCTTCATCTGTTTAAATAGGCTTCCAATATCATTTGGAAACGGAGGTCACGTTAAATCAATCGGGGGACGCGTGAAAGTCGTTTTCGGCGGCGTCTTTATCAACATTATTTACGGTGCACCGGAGACAGCTATATGCAGCAGGAAAATGGCCCTGCTGCTACGTGCTTATGTGACACACAAGAGAAACAAAAACAGAGCACGATGGATTCAGGATATATTAAGATCCTCTTAAATCCTCGCATTTGGTTGTAAGAGGTTTCTCAGGGTTTCTGTGCACATTTGTGATAAAAATGACCCTTCCTGACTGTAAGTCAACATCTCCAGACCAAATAAACTCATAGGCTAACGTTGTCTCGTGGGGAGGCGTATAAATAGCAAGCCGTTTTAAGGACATTTTGCTTGTCATGTATTAGCACTTTAAGCTTTTCGCGTGTTATTCATACGCCATTTAGTGACACCAGACTGCTTTTTTTAAACAGGAGTTATGTGTAATATGACAGAGCTCGTTGGAAGAAGGGTCAGAATTACAAAGTAGTGACAAAAATGTTACATACAGAGAAATTTGAGGCACATTCGTGTAATGTGAACAAAAAAACTCAGCAAATCTGATTTAGGCCTATCGTGGGCTACATTTGTTAGGCCTATGGGAATTTTCTCCTACTTTAGCAAACTGCATTCAGAGCAGATGCATCAGGTTTGGACTGTGCTTTTTCTTTACTTCACAATAATCTTTCACAGTTTGTGAGCTATCCAAAACCATTAAAGTCGTTCAAATGTCCATTTATCTAAAACTGACTTTGACAACACTAACAGTTCATTTAGGCTAGTAGTCTGCAGGCCTACCCCCAAAACTCACGAGCGCCAGGAAAATTGCCATAAGTAAACTTATTTGAGTGCAGGCCTATTGATGTAAAGTGGGACAAACAAAAAGAAGACAAACATATGCTTAATAAAAAGTGTTATGCTTACTTACACATGCTGAGGTTGTCGAATTGTCCAACGACGGCTGCAACTCCCCATGACATCAACTGAAACGCGCCAAACAAATGTATCATTAAAGAACCCGGAAATGGACTTCCTGTTTTTTAAGATTCCCGCGCGCAGGTAACTGGAAAATACCATTTCTATAGGTGGAACACCATAAACACCAAGACAATAAGTATTTACATAAATCCAACACTAAATATAGATTTAATACAACAGACTAAATATATACATAAAAACTAATTCATATAAGTGATGCAGTGACACAAAACAACCAATATAATCACAAATCGGAGCTAAACCTGCACATTATCTCCCCTCCTTGTTAATATGGTTCACTCCTGGAGGTTTTAAGCAGGTGTGTGGGCGTTCACGACGCCATGTTCTCCACACTCTGCTGAAAAGGTGCGTGAAAAATAATCACCGTACTGTCCTCCTCTATAATTTAAGTTAGCAACACACAAAAATGCAAAGGCAGTGAAGCTTGTTGACACCGAGTATTCTCTTTAGGTAATATCTGCTTCTGACCAGTGCAACATGAATGTGTAAAATGGCCGTGGGATCGTAGTTTTATTCCACATACATGTGTTAAGATTTTCTCACTGTTTTTCAAGATAGTTACCTGATCGCCAAAAAAAAAAGTCTTGCTCATAAAGATATGATGCCAGTCCAGACCCTACACCACCACTTAGACCTCATCACTGATAATATTTATTGTCATATGAATATCAGTGTTCTGTGTCAATAAGTAGAGGATACTGTGACAAATACTAATAATAGTAATAATTTGTATCAAACATTTGTGTTGCTTACAATTGAAGGTTGGGAACGGCAATGTATATATGTTATATTATATTCTCCAAGAGCCTTTAGCAAGCTCTTTCCTTCAAAAACATGCATATTTAAAACATGTTTGGTAGTGCATCATTGTTGTCGTGTGCATGTAATCATTTGTCTGCACTGACAAGAAGGATAATGATTTTGACCCATGTTTAAAATAATGATTATAAATCTTTATCTGTTACTGTTAGTAATATAGGACAAGGTGGATGGATGGTTTAGATTTTCCTGAGATGCTGCACCTTGACCTTACACGTGAATTTCTAATATTTAAAGATTTTTCAAAGAGCTGTTACATGAGTCAAGCATCTTAGTCTCCTTTCATTCTCCCTCTGCTTCTCAGCAATAATATAGCTTCATACGGGCGACTACTTCTGATTCCCATCTTCTGTGTTTATAATTATGACCTTTAGTTTGTTAAAGCAGCTGCAGAACAAAGATGTCAGTGTCCATATAGCACTGAAAGGGTGTATCATGACATCATGAAGCAAGAATACTGTGTAGAAGAAGATTTCTGATGCAAATTAAACAGGAAAATATCCCTTTCTGAGGCTTATAAGGGCCGTGCTGACAAGGCTTTGCACAGATAACAAAGACAAAATGGTGAATATGTCATAGAAAGCAGTTTGATTGTCCATTGATTATATTGAAATCAATGGTTTAGGTCATAGACAGGGTTGGTTAGTGTCATCTATTATAAAAAAGCTGTTGGGTGATGAGAGGTGAACCAAAACAGTCTCCTGGGGCAACCTTATTAAGATCTCGGTTTTGATCTCTCCACACTTTTATCCTCGTTGTCATCATTAGATTTCTTTGACCTGGATTAAACTCAGATTGGGATAGATGGTATAAGCCTTGAATATTACAGAAGTTCACCAGTATTGGACTTCCTCAGTTCCTCATTTCAGTGTTTAATTGCATAATGTGGAATTTTGCTTATGGGTTCATCGTTACACCAGTGGGTGTAAATCTGTGGAGCAGATGAAGGGGAGTCAACACCTCTATGTGTCATGATAACGCCTATTCAGCAGCTTGATAACAGTCAACTTGTGTGTCTATGATGCTCCATGTGGTCTTAGCTGTAAGCATTGTGCACTTATGATTGAGACCTGTGAGCAAAATTTGGATTCAAGGAGTGAGTCTGTAAGCTAGTAAAATGTAGCCAATTTTTCTAATTTTTAATTATTTTCACAAATTTCTCCTTTCCATATTTCAGTTTGCAGATACTACATGTTGTAGCCTGACCTTACTGGGCCACAAAAATAAATTCCTTTTTCCCGGTGGAAGTATCCCCTCTGCCTTGACTGAAAAGGACAAGATGATTTGACACTGATGCTGTCCATTTCTGTGATCATTCCCACTGAAATGTACAGGTGAGGCAAATGGATTATGCTTATTTCTGAATATAACAGGATGCAACTACCAATTTTGGTATTGAAATGGAAAATGAATAGTGTAATACATGACAGATCCCTGGAATTGTTTGGTACAAATAGGCAAAGTTTTATTTCTAAAGTAAGATTTTGCTATTTTATCTTTATTGGACAGACAGGAAACATCAGGACAGGGAGTGATTTAAGAATATTTAAAGGGACACCAACTTTTTGGAGTAATGAGCACAAAAGCTGCACCCAAATCCAACACACTATCATCACTGTTGACACTTTCTCCCTTTAATTGCCATTTCTGGGAAACCAAAAGTACTCCAGTAATCTAGAGTCTAGTGAACGTCTTGTCCCTTTCTGGAAGTTAATTGATACTCGCAGCTAAAATTTGAGTCAGTTCAGTTTCAAGAAATGTTTCAATTTACAGTATCCTGAGTATCCTTAGGCATTCAGGTAACAAACTCTATATAATCCATGAATGGTCTTTATCAAAATAGAAGTCTTTCAATTGGAAGGGCACAATGAAAGGTGTGAAAAAGGTGTGCAAGAAATTAATGAGTGCCATGGCCAAAGAAGCAGGAAATGCAGTTCTCCTTAAAAGATTTCAGAGTGGATGCTCTGTCATCATGATAAGTACACAGCACTGTAGCTGCATGACTTGCAATAAGTGCAACTTTCGTAGTCGATAATGTTGCTCTTCTGACCACAGTGCAGCTCATGTTTTCTCTTTGAGCCCAATGACTCTACACCCTCTCATTATTTGTACTAAGTAAACAAATCTATGTGGACCCTCCTGTGCAGCAAGTGTTTTTATTTCACCAGCATCCAAGGGTGAGAGAGTGACTGCAGAAAGGAGTCAGGACATGTGTGTTTTTGAATGTCTATGCCCAAAAGACTATACGCATCATTCAGGCTGAAAATCCAATGATATACCAGTAATCTACACACTGTGTGTACATTTGAATGGGCTTGTTTTTTTGTGTGTGTGGGTGCACCTCTTAACACCACATGGAAAAAAAAACCAACCACAAGCTCAGTTTAGAAATATAGGAAAGGCTGTACTCCTCGTCTCCCTCTGATGTGCAATTGTCACTTAAAGTCCACATAATGGCCACATAATGGTCAAGTGTCACTTTATTGATGGTTCTGGTAGGAGCTCAGCCGCCAAGGTCTCCCAAAAGTCTTACTCAGCGTTGTGATGATGATCAACTTCTTAAATTTCATTTGATTGTTCAGCTGCTTTCCCCATGAGATCTTTTGGTTTTGTGGAGCCGATAACGGAGCACACAGCATTGTGCGATATTGTTTAAAATGATTTAATAAGCACTTTGTTTTACGACGGAGTGTTATTATTTTACGACCCTCTCGGCAGCCAATGGCTTTGCAGATCAGTCCAATTCTCTCCACACCTCATTTTACTTTACTGCACGCAGGCCGCTTTAATGCTCGGCAACAGTGGTGGCTGAAGGCGACAGGAAAAGTTGTGCCCCTTTTTTCCCAGAGAGTCATCAAACAGACTCCACAGCAGAGAATAAGAAAAAGCCTGTTCCCACAGTCTCACTGGACTTGCATCACTCAGAATGCAGAATGTTGTCTTTTACAGTGGTGCTGGGCAACAACCAGTTTATTTGACGTCTTCTGCTATGATTAGCTGAAACATTTGATGTCTGTGTGGGCCCTTGGTGCCTATATAGCTGCATGTAGCTGCACATACAGTACTGTAAGTGTGTCTGCTTGTACCGGCCTGTTGGTGTGTGTGTGTGTGTCTGCATATGCCTGTGATAGAGTACCTCCTTGCCGCAGTGATGTATCCTCATTATGCCTCCGTCCCGTGACCACCGCACCCACTCGCTGGTCCTCTCCTAGGAGACAGGGGTGTCTGGGCTTCCCCTTCTTTCCGCTCCTCCATCTCCCAACCCCCTGCCCTTCTGACTCCAACTCTCTCCATCCCCCAACCTGCACCGTGAAGTGCAGTGTGAAGAGTTGTCCTGCTGACCTCTGACTGCTGCTGATCAATGGTTGTGGTTTTGTGATATTAACTCCGTTGACTGAACTTGAAAAGCTTATGTTGGGAAAATACTCTTAGCTTAACTGAGGGTCGGGGCTTGTGACCTCATAATAAAGATATGGAGTGAAGCAACAGGGATGAACCCAAATGTTTATCTGGAAAGAAATTCCCACAGGAGCAGCTCATACTACTGCGCATTTTGATACAAGTTCCTATCATGCAGGTCAGGAATGGCATATTGTGTATCACTGTGGGCATGTGTGTGTGTGTGTGTGTGTGTGTGTGCAGAGTCAGACTAAGTTGGGGAGGTAAGGTTACACCATGGGAAAAGCAGCAGAGGAGATAGTGGTACCAGATAGTGAAGGCATCAGAAGAGGAGCTAAGAGCCTGTGCTTAGTGCCTTAATGGATGGTTTGAAAGAACACTCGCACTGTTTGGCTGGGAGCAGACCTCCCCAAGAACTATAAAACTGTGGTGACTGACAAGGTAGAGGTGGGGTCAGGTGTGTGTGTGTGTGTGTGTGTGTGTGTGTGTTTCAGTGTTAGCTCAAAATATCTCCACAAACAAGCTCATCAGGATTATTTCAGAGGATGACGTCACAGGAAAAAATTTTAAATGTTGGATTAAAGTGTCCATTAAAGTTTTAAAAGTTTCCTACCAGTGCATTGAAAGAGTCTTTGGCCGCTACTTATTTGCGGTTCTGTGAAAAGATCCCTTCCTGTCACAATTCCAATGTGAAATGGAGGATAAAATCCACAGTTTAGCTGAAGCTAATATGAGGCTTCAGCAGTCACAATATTAGTCAAATAAAGTGGATATCTTCCAAAGTTAAGTAAGAAATTCCTTTGTGCTTTCTTGCTGCAGTGTAGAGATAGTCTCACAAGGAGGGGAATGTAATTTGTTGACTTGCAAAAGAGATTTTGATGTATCGGAGAAACCAGAGTGGATAAAGTTTAACTTTATAAAAAAAAAAAAAAAAATTGCGATTGCATAATAATTGCCCAGCTTTTAATTCAACATATTTAGAAGATTACAAAAAAGTTCTAATTTTAGATGAAAGGGTTTGACATTTTTGATAGAAAGCATTTAGCTCTTATTACTTGTAGTAATCACTGCTTATATCACCCTGTTCAGGAGAACCGGAACATTTGCAGCTTGTTTATAAAATGCTAGGTCAGTGTTAGGCGTCTCCTCTGGTGAACAGAAAGTGATGCATTTTATTTCTGGCAGCACACAGTGGTTTGCTTGGAATCAATCAAGGAAGAAGTGCTTACTTAGCATACGTAAAAAGTGATAGCACAACTGAAAGCACAAAGAAAAGACTAGATTTATAGTGAAGCCCAAAGATGGCAACAAAATTATAGCGACGCAATCTTAGATTACCACGTTTAAGACAACAAAATATCCTCACATTGTGTGTGCATGCATGCTTGATAATTAAATTATTCTGTTTATGTGTTAAAGCTCAGCACAATCACTTATATTCACAATCAAGTATATTTTGATACAGATTACTCTTTAAAGCAGTTATATGAACTTAAAAGCAGTAAGTGAACAGGCATGAATGGGCGGCGAGACAGTTTAATAAGACAGACAAACTGACGCTGACAGATGATAAACCTATGGCGTCTACAGGTTGTGACTCACGGAGCAGGAACACAGATTAACAGGGGGAGAGGGCGTAACTAGGGAGTCCTGTTTAGGTCAGCTGAGGAGGAGTAGGGGGAGGCAAAGGGAGAAGAAGAGTGTAGGAGGAGAGACAATAGGGAATCCTTGTTTTATAGATCTGTGTTTGTATATCTGTGCCTGACCGCTGTGCACATAGGAAAGAGCAAATTATCGAATATTAAAAACCAGCAAAGAAGAGGGAGGATGAAGGAAGGAAGGAAGGAAAACGAAACACAGATTGTGGGTGCGAGAGCTCTACAGATCAAGAGGAAGATGGAGGTAAGGAAGAAGGATACGGTTTATGGTGATGCTCTGTTTGTGACGGCTGTCTGCTGGATGAAAACAGGGCCTCTTTAACTCCTCGCGGGTTAATGGAACTTTTATGAGTTTGTCCTGCAATCATGTAACCCCTGGCGTCTCCTTTCCTCTCCGTCTCTCTCTGTCTCTCATTCTCTTTTCTTTCCCCATATCGCAAGGAAGATCAGAAGTGAGCCGCTCCTGTCTTTCTGTAAACACTGCTCTCTCTGCACTGGGTTTATGAGGACAGGACCAGTTAGGAAAAGGTCTAAAATGGTGGGTGAGTCACTGGTCTGTCTTAGTTTACATTAGGTAAAGACTTGTTTAGGCAGTGGTTAGTATAGTCAGGTGGAGAGTATAGAAGCAGGATAATGGCTTAATGGAAGAGGAGTTAAGCAGGCGAAGTTGCCCAGAGGTCTTTTTTGTCCATCCATTGTCTCTACCAGTGTGAGTGGTTACACTTTCCTGTGGCAATGGGAGCTTAATTATAAATAAAAAAAACTAGAAGCTCATTTGTTTTATTACTACAACCACATTTGTAACTCCAGACACCCAAGACTTTGTGACACTACTCACTCAAACCCCACAACTTAAAAACTCTGCCACGCCAGGATAACAACGGTTAGATTTCTGACAACACAAGGTGCATGAGGAGGAGGAGGAGGAGGAGGTGGGAGGGTGAGCAAGGGGTGGCGGGAGGGGGCTCTGTAGTTGTGGATTGATGGAGATTGGCGCCGAAAGGCGACGGGAACCCGACCAGGTCTCCCATCATAAAGCACGGCTGAGGGATGGACGGCTGAGGGCCAGACGCAACTTTTAATGCCCGGCCATGACTCATGCTGACTGTCAGTAATGAGTTTTATTCACTTCCATCATTTGAGTGTCGATTGCGATCATGGGGCTATCTGAGAGGCGTGATTGACGGGATGGAGGTGTGGGGTGGGAGAGTGAGATAAAGGACAGAAAGTAGCTGGACATTGATGCTGATAACAGCCTGAAGTGTGCAGCGTTCTGCGACTGACTAATTTCGGAGCAATTGTTGGCGAAAATACTAACGCAGTGATGTCACGCTAAGCTAGGATATACAGGCCTCATTTTTCAAGACTGGATTTGCTTCTCATATCCATATCAGGCTCTCTCCCCAACATCTTTTTTCTCCATTTCATCTCCTCTGCTCCATTTCCACTTTCCCTTTAAATTACAAAACCCCCCAAATTGATAAGCCCAAAAAATAACACTCATCACAGCGGTTTTTATTGTTTATTCAAATATCCTCCACAGTACCTTTTTAGTGTATAGGAGCTCCGAAAGCACATGGTCAAAGACATGCAGTTTAAAGATGATAATCAATATTGATCTCAGTTATAGAGTGAGTGTCGGGTGATGTGAGGGGGAGGTGGGGAGGTCCTTATTCTGTCTAGATGTTGATAGGATCAATGAGCTTTAGAGGATCAAGAATGGATGGTTTCTTGTGTAGGCTCTGTGGTGGTGACAAGGCCAGAGATCTTACACAACCTGGGCTCCACATCTCTCTCATCATCTCTCTGTTTCCACTCTTTGTCTCTCCATTTGCCAATAATCTTTTTATGTTCAACATCATAATGAACGTGCATGTGAAACTGCACATATTGAAGCTGTGTATGAGTAGCTATGTGTGACAGATGCTGAGGTGACTTGAGATGGAAGCATGCACCTTATTTTTCACCCACTCGAGGGTATTGATTTGGAGGCAATAAGGCGGTAATCTGCTGGGCAGTTACATTAGGAAGACATGACATACACACACCTTCTCCCTTTTTATAGACCAAGAACATTAGTAGTAAATTGCAGAAGGTGTACACAAACGCTCCTGTACACAAATCACACCCCAGGTTCCTTATTTAAACTGTGATATTAAATAAAACCACTAAAATGAAATCATTCAAATGGAAGGAGTAACATGTCTATGAGAAGCTTGTTCTTTTGGAATAGCACAGAAAAGACACAACCCTGAGGTGTGGAGGCTTCTCGGAATAGCTGAGGACGACTGTGGGGCGCAGGGCCTGGAGGTAAAGATCTGTCCCAATCGGTCATGCTTACCCCTGACAGTAACAGAGCTTTTTCTATTCTAATAAAGCCTGTCCTCGCTATATTTACCTGCTTAGCACAGTCCAGTGCTCTGGGGCCACTGTGACCTGCCTGTCCGAGTGTGTGTGTGTGTGTGTGATTTGGAGAGAGAGACATAATGGTGACTTAGCACCCGGACACGTCAACGATATGTAGATTCAGCGATGTTGATACAGCATCTGAATTGGCAGAGAATGCAAATTTATTTGTGGCCCAAAATGTGAGAGTTCACTGAGTGTGAGTGTGTGTGTATGAGAGAGAGAGTGTGTGTGCATGTGGTGCACAGCATGAGACAGAGAGATGAAGATTCAGCTGTGTGGGTGAGAGTGTTGGATTAAAGATGACAGCCAAGACCGAGGAATCCCATCATTCCACGTCCAGGGAGCACTCCATTCAGCCACTGACACGGCCCTCCGGGGTGGGGCAGGAGGTGGGGTGCCAGTTAGGCCCTGTCAAGGGGTCTTATGACCTGATGGATGTGGTGCTACGGGACGCAGGGAACACCCTGAATATTGCCTTTCACACACACACTGTCATCCTTATACACAAGAACTGAGATGGGCTCAGTGAGGTCAGTGCGGCACAACGCCGAGCCCACAGCTGTCTTATTTACACATGTGTGTCTTTTTGGTTTGCCACAGTTGTCTTTCATGTTGCAGTACAAGTGCAGAAATGCAAAGAGTGCACACACACTTTGCAGCATCCCATATGACAGTGCTGAACAGCCCTCCCCAACTATCATTGAGCTGAAAAGCCCCAAAGTTGCATGTTCTTTTATTAGAATGGCATAATAACTATCCATCACCTCAGCCAGCCAAACGTATCTCTCCCTCCTGACGCTCACAGCCAATCGGCTACCTCAATATTTGAGAGCTAATTTGTCACAGTCAGCAGCATCCCTCCCATTTCTTCCTCTCCCTGAAGTGAGTGTTATTGTCATCCCAAGTCTCTGAGGATGGGTTTTATCATTCCTGCTTAGTACAGCACTGGGACATTATGAGACACACATACACACACACACACACATTCACAGGCATCTATCCACCCACACCAACCACTTTGCAAGCAAACCACTTGAAATGCTTTTTATCAGCATTTAATTTTGCTCCTCTTCTCTTTCTGTATTCCTCACACACATACAAACAATGATGGCAGTGTGTGTGTGTGTGTGTGTGTCTGTGAGTGTATGTGCTCTTTCCCTCCACTCTACCCTAAACGAACCAATTATGGGTGTTTATGTAGCTTTAATGTGTGTAAGCGTCAGGAGAGAAACATTGCACCGCTCACCACCTAATCAATGAGGTCTTGCATGCTACACCACCCCTCGCTTCTCTCCTCTCACTCGTCCTCTATCACATCACTCTTTCCCCCCTCATTTTCTCTACTCTGCCTCTATCTCTCCCTCTCTCTTGTTCCTTCTCTGTTCAATTAGCAAGAGATGAGAATGAGGTATCAGGTCAATTGGCCATGAAGAGAGCTTAAAGCAGAGCAAGATGAGGCCATCACAGAGTTGCTATGCTCAGGATAACGAAATCGTACAGGCTGGAGTTTGGTATACTTAGTCCTGAAAATTTTTTATCAGCATTTCAGATGGTTCTTCAGTTCTGAACTGTATTTCATAAAGTTTTTCAATTCTTAATTAAAATGTGAAAGGAAAGTGGTGTAAACCTGTACTCTACATCTGTTGGCTCTAATACCTTTTTACACTCCTAGGATGATCCCACCTATTGTTTATTTGCTGTTAAGCCCTGGTGCAGAAGTTTTACCTAGATGTAATTTCTATATTTGATTTGTTTTGGTTAACCTTGCCTAGTTACAATCTATAGATTTAAAACAGAACACACATGGGCCTACAGTGTTCAGGTAACCTGCCATTTAAGATTTTGGTGTCAGAAAAAATTATGCCAGTCCCTTTAGCCAAGTACAACTGAATTGTCTTCATTCTTTGAAGTAATATAATTTCATTTTGTTTCATTGGATGTAACAGTTACTGTATAAATACATGAAAGATGATAATATGGCTGAAAATCAATCAAGATTGTGGTTAAACCTTAATTCAGTTTGTTTCGTTCCACTTTACAGTCACTGTAGAGTTACTGTAAGTTATCAGATGACCACCTAAATCAATAAGTGGTTCCGATTACAGTGTTCTCACTCCTAAAAAACATGGCCACAGGGATGGCAGTGTCGTCTGGTCTGTCAGCCTACCACTTTGTTCCACACTGTAATGTCTCAACAAATATTGGATGGGTTTCCATGTAGTTCGGTACAGATGTCCATGGTGTCCAGAGGATGAATCCTAATAACTTTGGTAATCCCCTGGAGTTTCTTCTTGTGCCACCATGAGGTTCACATTTGTGGTTTTGAGTTAAATGTCTTGACCATTATTTAATCATTTCCATTATTTCATGTTCCCCTCGGGATGACTTGTAATAACTGTGGTGATCCCTTAAATTTCCATCTGGCACCATAATACTTTGGTTTATGACCAAATACCTGTTAAACATTCCCATCAGCCTCAGTTTTACTTTGTGTTTAATGCCAATTAGCAAATGTTAGCATGCTAAGATGCTCAACTAACATGGTGAACATGGTAAACATTGTACCTGCTTAGCATGTTAGCATTGTCGTTGTTGATTCTTGCCCTTTGTATTTAGCTCATAGCATTGTTGTGCCTAAGCATAGCCTCACAAAGCTGTTACTGTTGTTGTAGACTGTCATAGAAACTGCTCCATAATACCAGATGGTCTTACTGCATTTAGTGTGCACCTGAATTTCAGTGGCATTGTTTTCACCTGTCCAAAAAACTGAAATCAAGGAGTTAACACTCCAAAGTTTGATGAACTACAAAAGCATGCTTGGTGTGAACTAGAGCCTGTGGTCTCCCTCATGATCTGTCACTTGATTTCTTACAGACTCAAGATTTCATTTTTCATTTGAAACCATTATTACCACACACAGATCTTTATACAACTTTCCAGAAGTTGTAAAACAGAATGTGTTATTCCCCTCTGGGTGCTGAGCTGCAATCAGGCTGCCTTTACTCTGTTCTCACCCACTCTCACCCATTACAGGTCTGAAACAGCACCGGCAGCCTCTGGATCAGGCCTTCCAGCTACCTTCTCCACCAGCTGGTGGCAGAGATGAATGTGGCTGAGCAGGCGCTGCACCCCCCTGGGTATTTAGGGCCCACCCTGGTGGGTCCGACAGGAATGGTGGGGCCGGGGCCCTGTTACCGACACCGGTGATTATTTACCGGGCCTGGGTCTCTGTGGGAACCGGGCGGTGATAGATTCTGACGGGGCTGATGATCATTCTTCCAATGAGAGTAATTAATATAATGAAGAGCTACTGAGCATGTGCAGCAGGGTGTGATGAATAGAGAGTGTGTGTTGTCGTTACTCACAGGTGACAGAGGGTGTGTGGGGGGTAATGCGAGGAAGGAAGTTTACTGTAGAAGGGGAGGAAAGGGCAGAAATAGAAAGCCAGTGCAGGAAAAGAAAGTATGACGGTATCAGTATCATGTTGGAACATAGAGGTGTGTTAACATAATTGAAATCAGGGGATGTGTTGATTAAAATATTTACATCCCCTCCAACACCATTATGTATAGCTTCCTAGAGGAAGTAACAGAGGTGAAGAGGTTAAAAAGGCACGTAAAGTGGGTGAAAGTGAGTGAAAACAAGACGACAGCATGACAAGACAAGCAGGTTCCCCTCTCCCTCAGATATTTACTCATATTGTTGAGATGCAACCTTTTAACCAGGTAGTGGGTCAATGCTCCACAACTGCAGCCCCTAGATTTTCTAATGAGGACTTCATAGTTATAATTAGCTGCTGTTATGTGCCTCGCTGTCGTTGTGACATGTTATGTGCTGACCCGCTGTCTGCAATGGAATTATCCTCACTAATGAACCTAAGCGGAGTCAATGACTCAGGATGGGGGAATGTTGTCTACAAAACAGGAAGAAGACATGTGTGGGTGTTGTGCTGATGTGCAGACGCTGTGGGTGTGGATCTGGACTATTATTGGTGGGTTCATGGAAAAGATATCAAGGCCATAATGCTACACAGTGAGACATGGGCTCGTTACGCACCGCTGGGCGAGCTATTATACCTGCTAGATTCCAGCCACTAATTTAGCCACATGCCACTTAACGTGTGTTTGATATGAATCACGGGGTGCTTAGAGGAGCCTCACCCCCCTCCCTGCGCCGTGACCCCACTGCTCTCACTTCCTTAAAGAGCGAGTCGTTAAACAGCTGAGAGGATCCACCAGCAGTTATAATGGGGAAATAATGAACGCAGTTGCCTCAGGTATTTATCACAGCAGCAACTCTCTATGCCGAGGCTGTTTTATTCTCTAAATGGCAGGGAGGGGGGTTTACCAGGTGGGCAATTAACTTCAAAGTCTGAGAACACACCAGCAGAAATAGATGTAAATTTTGATCATCTGCGTATAATGTACACAAATTCAAATTCAAAATTAGTTTAGCTCAGGATTCTTCAGGTTCCCCGTTACTAGTAAAAGTGATCATGGGCAGGTTGCAGGATGCATGAAGAAAAAAACAGTATTTTTCTCAGCTCAGTATTGTAAGACAAGGTTGTTGATCAAATCACACAATGCAAACAAGCATCAGAGGGTGAACTCTTAGTGACACATCAGACTGTGTTTTAGCCCAGTGTGGACACAATACAGTGTGGTGTGTCTGGTGTCCCACCACTGGCTGCCTGGCTGACAGGGTGAGGCCCTCCAGTTCAGACCGGCTGGCTCGGGACTCTGTCGGTCCCTCGGTCGCTCGCATCCCCTTCAGACGTCAGCGCAGGCCGGTCTCACCGCGGCTCCTTTACAGCCTGCTTTCATGTGTCCTTTAATGAGGAAACCGCAGGCTCAGCAGCCTGCTATAAAACACAGGCAAATTAAAACACCCAAATATGAATCAGCTACGCTGCCTAATTCAGCAGACCAGTCCAGAGGCGTAGTTCTTCTTTAGGGAGACCTCAGGAAGACCAGAGACTATTGTCTGCAAAGGCCGAGATGGTGTTAGCGGTTAAAAGATGCCAAATCCTGCTTGACAAGTTACCTCAGCTTTTTCATAGGAAGAGATATGTGATACTGTATAAATAGCTTCTCAATCTCAACCTAGAAGTAATTCCTCTCTTTTACAGTCAGATGAAGATTTTCAAAGCGCAGAGCCAAGGCAAGTGCATACTTCCCAAAGAACAATAACAGAGTGAGTCACAAGCCCACTACACAACTCTTGCCACCAATGGCTCACCACAGTCTGATACAACTGTGGCTGCCACTTAGACGACAGCAGCTCCATAAAATGTCGCAGAGAAAAGCCAGCCCTCAGAAAAAAAAAGAGTAAAATTAAACAAAACCGCATTTGTTTTTTTTCCTCCCATTTCATTGTAATGATGGAAATAAGGGCATCATTCTGAGATTAGTGCTATTTCTCCCTGACTGACGTTAGGCGTTATATGAGTGCCTGCTGAAGAGCTTTTGAGAAACAATGGAATAACAGCCCACTGAAAGGCACGATGGCTGGATCATGGGCTGATTTGCAAAGTTTAAGCTGCATAAGATGGCTCCGAATAGTCTTAAAAACAGGGAACCAGAACATCTTGGTGTTCACATGGCAAGAATCACACAAGTAAGAGTCTGTTGCCATGTTATTGGTTCTGCAAGACTGTACTGAGCTAAATAATAGCTTCAGCATGTTAACATGCTGACATTCAGCAGGTATAATGTTTACCATGTTCACCATCTTTATTTAGTGTGTTAGCATGCTAGCATTTGTAAATTAGCACTAAACACAGTATACAGCTGAGGCCAATGGGAATGATATCAGTTTTGTGGGGATTTAGTCATAAATCAAAGTATTGGACAAAGGAATTTTGTCCTGATGGTGGCACAAGATGAAAATATGAGATAACCAAAGTCATTACAATTCATACTGAGTAGAACATATTTCATGGCAGTTCATCAAATAGTTGTGGAGATATTTCACTCAAAACCACAAATGTGAACCTCATGGTGGTGCTAGAAGTCAGAGATCACCAAAGTCATAGGATTCATCCTCTGGGGACCATGGAAATAGTTGTTGACATATTTTAGTGTGGACCAAAGTGGTGAACCAAACAACCAACGCTGCCATGCCTAAAGCCATGCCAATAGTGACTGACTAAAAAAAAAACCCAAGAATTACAGTGTTTTGTGTTATTGTCCTGTTGGTCACCTTACCTGTTAGGTGATCAAGTCAGGTTAATTTACATGGGCCAACAAGAACACTTTAATTCTGTGGACTTTACAATCTGTTCAACATATGGCAGATATTAGGCCCTTGATTTGGATGAGGAAAACTCAGCAAATGTTCATTTTGCTACATACACTAAGTCTAGTAACAGTCATTGACTGGCGTTATCTCAAAAGTAAGAACATTAGGAATTTAAGTAGCTCTAAAGCTAATTTTACAAGTAAATTTGAAATAGGCTGCTAAAGGTTTCAGATGATACAAAATCAATACAAAAATATGTTAGAGACATAGTGAGTGAATATAGTTGGTGCATTAACATGTGTATCATCACCTGGGCTAGTTTTCAATAAAATATGGCTACATCAGCTATATTGAGTTATTACTATTATTGAGTTATTGATGTATACTGTTTTTCCTTTACTGGAAACAATATTGACATGCAATATGTGTAACATGGTATATGGTAAAGTATAGAGGGACTATAGATGCTTAAGGTAAGGGAAGATGACCACTGAGCCACTGTTCCCAAAGCTCTTTATCAAACTAATCTTTAACGAATATTATATACATTAATTTGCAACACACTTTCTTCACAAACCAGACAAACGCATACAAAATACACAGAACAACTTTTATTTTAGGCCACAGAATGACTGAGGATCTGTTTCACAGAGCAAAGACAAGCTGTAGACACTATTAATGACTTTTACTAAAAAAAAAAAAGACAATTCTTTTAGATTCCTTTTCAATACTAGACAACAATATGAAATATACATTATGTACATTTGCTTAGAGCAGGGAGGAACCTTTCCTCGCTGACACTTTACACAGATGTCGTACAAGTAGAGAGACAGACAGACAGAGAGGAGCAATATGTGAGGATAGACTTTAATTAAAGTAAAACGGAAAGTGCCAGAGAGTGAGAACAACATTTTGTAGTGAACAGTATAAAATTTAAACAATGTTGGACACAAAATAATACTCTAGTGGCTCGATAAGCAGATGCAGACAGCAGAGCAGAGGTAAGTTCAAATAGATTGTGTAACTGTATCAAAATGGTCCAGCACATCGCACCGCGATGCACACAGTGCAAAAATAACCAGGTATATCTCACAGTATTTAACAGAGCAGAACTAGTCCAATCAGTAAGTAGTGACTTAAATGTAGTACCAATGGAAACAAACTCTAGTGTATTCACAAGGTAAAAAAAACTAGATGATTGAACACTGAAATGAACAAATGAAAAAATTTAAAATGGCTGGAAGACTCGGGTGACACGTAAATGAGTGGATCCTGCCAAAAACAGATGAATGTAACAAAATAAGTAAACTTTGAGCCAGCAGTTTGGTGCCTTCACATGTAGTGCTGTGAATATGGGATTTTTTGTTCCATTAGAAAAGGACAACCCAAACTCTGCACTCCCTTGCACTGTCTCTTCAATGACATTTCCATCAGTATGTAAATTCTCACTGTAGTTTGTGTGGTTTTTTACTGTCCTCATTACATTTGAGTAATAGGCAAACAGCACTAACCCGACAAAAACATACTTAACCTTTTAACAATCATGCAATTATTACTTCTCAATCATTCTGAAAAAAAATACACATATTTGCATTGTTATATGTAAACCTGCAGCACCTCATCCCATCCTATCTCTGATTTCCCTACTCGGGCTTCTCAGGCCAAATAGAGAAGAGAGTTGCTAAAGAGGAAGGGCTTTGTCTCTAGATACTGATCTAAGGTCATTTTTAGCATTTCCTCCATGCAGAAGGAGAGTCATGAATGGAAAATATGATTCAGCTAATGCAATGAGGGGACATGTGTCGACATACAGTATGTTAATTGGACCACAGATCTGTGCCTGAGGGCAAGGCCTTAGTCTCTCCTGAGCATAGTGGGATAAGGGGCACTGGGGTGTGTGGTTGTGGTGCGTGTGTGTGTGTGTGTGTGTGTGTGTGTATGGTAACATCACAATCAACTACGCTCCCCCTCCATTCACTGTCCTTCCTCCTCGCGTAGGAATTGGAAGACGGATGAGAAGTCCTTGTTAGCGTAGCCACGGGAGCACATGACTCTGAAGATCTGGTGGGCGAGGGAACCCAGAGGGATG
This sequence comes from Thunnus maccoyii, assembly GCF_910596095.1. Classification (NCBI taxonomy): domain Eukaryota; kingdom Metazoa; phylum Chordata; class Actinopteri; order Scombriformes; family Scombridae; genus Thunnus; species Thunnus maccoyii. The sequence goes on from NC_056547.1 coordinate 20,673,556, forward strand.
GGCGTCTTAGTGTTGGTGGCAGTGTTTTGGGCTAAACCAAGATCCTAGAAAAAGAGACACAATGAGAAAGAGGCAGGTGTTAGATAGGTGGACTAACACAAAATCTAATGACTGTTTTAGCTGTAAGAGAGTATTTATAATTCTGTCAGATTTCTTAAGTTTGAGTGTGATAGAACTACTCAGGCTAATGTATGCAGAGCACACGTTGCAAGTATTTTAATAGACACCCAGATGTACGAAATAATCCACAGACACAGACTGACCCACACAGAAGAGCTACAGCAGTGACAATAAAATCTGTGAAACACAAAAAGTCACAGATGGACTGGTAAAAATGAGGGCAGGAGTGTGATTCTGACACAAAAGAAGTCACATGTGACACAAAGCCAGTAAGAGGGTTGAGAGACTGACAAAACAACGAGACTAAGCAAAGAGAGACTGGTAGTGAAACAATTAGTCGACACTTATGACATATAATCATTTAAATAATTTATTAAGCAAAAATGCATTTGCTAGTTGCAGCTTTTCAAATGTGAGGTTTTACTGCTTTTCCTTGTTTTATAACATTGTAAATTGAATGCCTTTGGGTTTTGGACTGTTGGCTCAACAAAACAAGCAATTTGAAGAAATCACCTTGGACTCTCAGAAAATTCAATGGAAATGAACAGTTAACTTAATAATCAAAACCATGAAGATAAAAAAGTGACACAAAGACAGAAAGTGTACCTTTGCCATTAGTGTGGTTCCAAATCCGCCCTGGTAGTTGTTGGCAGAGGGGACTCCCTCCATGACTCCGGGGACTGGATTGTACGAATCACTGGACCAGCAGCGGCCTGAGGACATGTTGAGGATCTTTGCCAGTAGTTTGGGGTCCAAACCCAGTCTGGGACAAGAAGGAGAAGAAAGAGGTCAGTATCTCCTTTCAGAATCGTTACTTGTGAAATCCATGAGTAGATCATCCAATCAGTTCAACCAGCTTTGCTTGATGTAAAAGTTTAGTGTTGTGGTTCCATATTTGGAGCATTACTTTGTCCACAAACCTGAAAACAAAGGAACTTCTGATAATATTAGCAGGTGAAAGCCTCAAAAACATTACCTTATATAAGATGCAGTGCAAAATGACTCCTAAACAGGACGGACCTATATAAGCATGCAGGAATACTAACAAATCTTGCTTTTATCCAGAGTGACTCATGATGAGGTGAAGGTGAAAAAACTCTGGAAACAGTAAAAAAAGGAAAAAGGGATTATGTAAGATGTAGTGAGGAAATAGGACAGACAGGGATGAGAGCGCCACTTATGGAATTCATTTCCAAAACAGAGTGAAAGGGAAACATGGAGAAACATGGAGAAAGATGGTTGCGGGGCGGCTGGTGATTGTAGTGACCCCTGTTGAACTTTATGCCTGGCTGTGACCATTCCTCAGTGTTAATGGCTGAAGGCTTTGTAATGCTGGCTAATGCAGTATTGATGTTTACCAGTACATCTATCCTTCATCATCCCTCTTTCATGAAAAAAAAGAAAGTGGAGGAGGAGGAGGAGAAGTGGTTAAGCAGCACAGGGGAGCCATAAACTTCTCTGTCACGTATAGCAGCAAGCGCTTACTTCTGCTGCCCCATTTTGCAGCAACCTACTTTCATATGCAAGAAGACAAATCTACATGCTGTGGAAAGAAGACGCAAGAAAGCAAAGAGACAAAGAGAGATGGAGCACAGACAGACAGACAGACAGACAGACAGACAGAAGCAGGGAGTGAAACAAAGTGCCAAGCATTACAGTAGGAAGGGTGTAACTATAGCGTCTGTGTCGGTCGTTCAATCTGCCTGTGTAGTGCAGCTTTTGTGTATTAACAGTTTAAAGGCCAGTGTAAAGCTGACCACATCAAGCCCTGGCTGCCTCAGTTCAGTGTTACTTACAGGCCTGTAACTCTATTCTGCTCTCAATATGACTATTAAACCATCATAGGTCCTTAAGGCCAGCAGCCTCCCTCCCTCCCTCCCTCCACCTGGCACTCATTCTGGCACTCATTCTGCCATTACTACCACAGTTTTTATTAGCTGTCTACTAACTAATTAAGAATGGGAATTGCATTTACACGCTCTCCATGTCTCTCCCTCCTCCTTTTCCCTGCGTCTCTTTTGTGTCCGCTCAGCCTCCTCATTTTTTAACACACTGTTTTGGAAATGTGGCATAACTAACACTGCGTGTGTGCATGCGTGTGTGTGTGTGTAAACATGTGTTTTAGCTTGCAATTTTTTTAATGGCAGTCTCACTCATGATTAGTTTATGTCTGTAAGCATCCCTCGCCGTGCTCGCCGTCCCTCTTCTCCTCTGCCTCTACTCGCTCTCCTCTCCTCTCTTCCTCCCCCTCGTCTTCCCTGCTGACACCTCCCTGTCTGAGGACTCTGGGGGACATATGTTTGACATCGCACACGAACCCCCCCGCCCCCCAATCTCTCCACACGCACACACAAGCAGGCAGCCCCTCCCTGCGTTCTGGGTCAGCAGCTGAAAAGGTTACAGGCTGAGCTACAATAAAGCGCGTCCGAGCGCGCAGATCGTTTGTTATAGCGACCAGAGACGCTGACGGGGAGCTGTTGTCCTCTGTTAACGATAAATCAATGAAGTTCCCCTCCTGCTCCCATCACGCATACACACAACCACTCACCCACGCTCACACGGCTGTGGTTATTAGCTGACGCAGTGGTGTTGTTCCTCGCCTGCGGTAATTTGCGTGAAGAAGAGAACATGTCACGCTTTAACAAGATTGACATGGATAAACACACACGCAGACACAAATGGTGAGACAAACGTGTTGCTGTGCGATGCCGCTGCAGATTAAAGAAATGTGAGACGGAGATGGGATGAAAATAAGAGGGGAGGGTGTTTATGTGCCGGGAGCTCTGGCAGGTGGAGTTCATTTGCAGCACTGATATTAACTGTCTGTTTCATTGCGATTAGCTCCTCGTCCTCATCTGATACCACAAGAGAGGAAGCCCAACCCATTCCCCATTTATTATTGCATTAAAGATGTAACGAGCACATATACACACACAAGCGTTTACTATCTCATTTATAGAGGCAACAAGCGCATTTATCACCCAACTTTAATCTTCATCGGAACATATGCTCACAATTCATTTACGCCGCGATGGGAGGAGGAGGAGGAGAGATGTGCGTCTGCGTTCATGTGTGTTGTGGCAACACAAAAGCGTTGCGTCTTGTTACCCTTTGATTCGCCTAACGTTCTCTCTGTAACATGAATACAAGAGCAAATATGTGCCTGCCTGCTCGGGCATCAATGACGATGTGGATCTTCAATGCATGAATGAGTGCAGGTACACAGGCGTGCAAAGTGAAACCCGTAAGCTGTTAAAAAAAACCCCCACAATATTCCTCCCTTCCTCAGCCAGTTGCATCTATCCTCTTCTTCCTCTCCTTTCATCTTCATGTGCATCATTAAAATCACTGCTGCCCCTCTCTTCTACTCTCTGCAGCTTCTCGCCCCCCTCTTTCACTGACTGGTTGGCTGCATGCAGAAATTACAGCAGACAGCAAAAGAGGCAGAGGAGAGATGAAGGGATTAAAAGGAAAGAATAAAATGAGGTAAAGCAAATAGGGACGGGGAAGAAAAGCTGAAAGAGAGCGAAAGAAAAGGAGCTAGAAAGACAGGGTGTGTATGTGGCTTTTGAGTGTGTGTGTGTGAGTGTGTGTGCTCATAATTGTCATGCGTGGCCATTCCTTGCACTAAGAGAACGTCACGCTCTGTTGGAGACGGCCCAAGCCTCCATCTGAGATCAACAAATTAGCTCCACGAACAGAACTGTGTGTGTGTGTGAGTGTGTGTGTGTAAGTGTGTGTGTGTGTGTTTGCCTGCGTTTACAGGTAAAGAGAGACAAAGACACACACACACACGTTTGAAGAAAGGGCAGCTCTATCAGGCCTGAGTCCACCATGATAAAATGTTATTGCCGTTTTCCTGTAAATTGGCTGTGAGTGCTCAGTCTCCTTTGTGTCGGACTGTGTCAGTGTGTGGGTCGGTACACAGACGCCTAAGAGAGCGTCCTCTCTGCATAAGAGGCTGGGCCGCAATGCAGCATGGGAGATTTACGGGTGTGGGCTCTTTCTAAACGATGACAGTCTTTGTCAAACCCTCTAATAAAGCCCCAGAGATTGGCTAGTAAGAAGCAGGGGGCACACAGGAATACACACACACACACACACCATGTATGTATGTACTCACAATCAAAACTAAATATGGGTCAGTCTTGTAAAGATAGAAATAATATCTCACATTCAAGGTGAAGTATTTTTTTTTTTTTAAATAGATTATGATGATGTGTGGAGTGAGTAGCAAGTTGTTGTAGTTTGGTAGAAAACTGCTGTCTTCAGTGTCTCTGGATGTAAATCTGTGTGTCTATGTGTGTGTGTGTGTGCATGTGTGCATCAGAGACAGTGTGGCAATGTGTAAATCTGTGTTTCTCCCTTAATGCCTCCATATTTCAGAGGCCTAGTGGGGGGATTTATGTGCAACTGCTCATGCCAATTTTCCTCCTCTGTCTCAGCACAGATAAATCAGCTGCACTAACACAGCTGCACTGTGAGAAGAGCAATCCACGCACATACACGCACTCACACACACTAAAAACTGGATGCACACACCATTTAAGTTGCAAAACCCATAAAAACACATAATAGTAACACAGTGAACAGAGGAAACAGTCCATTATTGACAAGAGAAATATGTATAAACTGGAAAGATAATAAATTCACACTACTAAAGTGGAAAACTTAACTGATGGATCTAGTAATTTCATTCATCTAAGGGACAACTGATGTATGGGTTTACTGTAGAAAACCTCAAATTCTCTCAAAAAAAGAGAGATTCTGAACAGAATCTGCACTTTGACACGACTTAGACATATTTGAATCATCTTGATAATTCAAGCCATATCAGACTATATTGGTTTAATTCAGAAGACTTCATATCCCATCATTCTCAGCCTCCTGCTCAAAAAGGCCTTTATGCCAGGACAAGGTGTGATGAATGATGGGACTTCTAGGCATTGCTTGGTGACAGGGGTGTGACAGGATACTGGTGAGAGCTCAATCAGCAGATGTAAATCAGGGTCTGTGGCTCCACCCCCTCATCCATCTCTCTCCAGCAGAGCTGGGCCTGACTTGGGGCTGGGCTGACCTCTTTGCACTTCCATAAACTACATACACACATACACACACACACACACATTTCCGAACCTCTACTGAAGTAGTAAATTACTGCCACAGTTACAACCACATCACTGGTATAGTAATTATAGTGACGGCTATATCTAAGAGGTAGTTCGTAGATGAAATCATGCGTAGCTAAAATGCGGAGGACTCAAACGTGCCACCTTTAAGTTCATGGCACTTGCTCTTATAATGATCCATCCAAATGACTTGAAAACTCAGCATTTTCTTACCTCAGCCAGACAAGTCCACCTTTCCACATACCTCAACAAGAAAAGGGAACCCCAGTGGATCTACTGCACAGCTGTTTTCATGTGGCTCCAACCTTGTGTTAGCATGTTTAACAGCGTATTGTGATTTCTAGCTCATTGCCTATTTAAGGCTGGGATAAGCTGTTCACAAGTATCCCTGTGTCTGTTTCTATCTGTGTTCTACCACCTATTCTTACAGCTCCATTAACTCTGCCCATGTAAATGCAGCCACTGTTAACACTGTTTCGTTCTTGTTTTTTCCCTTTAGGATAGCAGGAAGGAATTGGCTAAGCACAGCATTGGCTGACAATACCTGATGCCAAGGTTCATGGTCTCTGCGGTCCCAATCATTCCGATGGCCAGCAGCATATTGTTGCAGATCTTTGCTGCCTAGAGGGGATTGACCACAAAGAGGAAATAGCACTTTTACTGTGTGTATATGACTAGGTTCGCAAGACAACATGTTATACAGAATGTCATTTAAAAGGTACGTCAGGCATAATCATAACCATAAGATAATGGGAACAGACAAATGAATATGTCCAGACACACTAGAAACTCACTAGAAAGATCTTTAACTGGGACATTTTACCCTGACATCTCTGGATTAGTGAGGTGAAATCTTTATTTTTTTAGTATTTATTTATTACTCAAAACAGTGTAATCCATGATGCTCAGCATACAGTTTTCACTATGTATAAGGAAAGATGATCTGTTGATTTTTGGTACAAGCCTAAATTGCACACATATTGCCTCATGAAAACAACTATAGTGTAGAGCCTTACATGAAGCTGAATTTAACCAAAAGCCAAATATTTCTGTGTGCGCTATGTGTTTTGTGTTTCACTTAATTGTGTTTTATTGCTCATTATATCATGATTAATGGGCTACACTTTTTAGTAAAAAGGGAAGCTTATTTTATTTGTACAGTTACGCAAGAAGTTATCTTCCTCTGACACATTTTGCACGCTGCAACAGTATTTTTGGTGTCTTATAAATCCATGTGGGCTGGGCCCTTGTATATGCATGACACAATACTAACTAACAAACTAACTAACTATTAATGTGCATACAGTATATGTGAGTGTATTTATATGTGTGGAAATATATGTATTTAAGTTACTGAAAAGAGTGAAATTGTGTGTTTGTGAGTGAAGGTGCAGTTTAAAAAAAACAGGAAAGCATGTACTCTGTCTGTGAGTGTGTGTTAGGATGTTGGTATGTATCTGTCTTTACCTGTCCGGTGCCAACCTGTCCACAGTAGACAACATTGGCTCCCATGCACGTGAGCAGCTCCTGCGCAGCGTGGTATTCCTCCTCCACTCCACCTACCATGAAGGTCAGTTTGGCCAGGCTGGCAGCCCCGACACCTAAACACAGACCACATGTTCAAACACAATGTTGAGGTTAACTGAGGTGAACACGCACTTGATAGTACACATAAATATCGACACTAACCTGCAACACACTGCAGGCGTGCAAAAGGTGTACCCAACTAAAGCACTGTGTATGGCAAGTATATATATTTGCCACATGAAAGAACATAATATATCAACCACTTGACTGTTTCAACACAACCAACTGTGTCTAAAAGGTCAGCTGTGTACTTTTCTGTGTGTGTGTGAGACAGGCGTGTTAAGTAGTGGTGCACCAGAGGGACGGAGGTATCTTTAAAAGCCGATTGTTGCCATCATCCACTGCACAATCCTCGTGGGAGCCCTTGCCTTTTGTCCTGTCACCCCTACTCTTTCTGTCTCACACACACACACACACACACACACCCCAACAGCTGTGCCGGAGGCGACCCCCCCCCATGGGGGTATCAGTGACAGGCGTGAGGGGTAATTAACTTTACACTTTATCATGTTCAATTAGGCGTCCCTCCCCATGCCTGATGGCTTAAGGAGCGTGCCATGTTGTAGGAGGCAACTTCACCCCCCCACCCCCACCCCCTCCACAGGGTCCTTAATGCAGAAATAACCCCTTTTCAGAGTGGGCTGGACCTTGCCGGCCTGAGCCTCTTCTTCAATGGCACTTCCCCTTAAATGCTTCATTGAATAGCCGCAGACATTAACACAATGAATCGTTGGTATACACACACACACACACACACACACACACACACACACAGAGGAGTAAAAACATATGTCCCCACAATACTTTGGAATGTACAGTAGATGCCGAAAGACTGAGAAGTTTCAGAAAGAAACACCTTGCCGGATCAGGCACATAAAGTGACAGACTTCCAGTTCCTCGCAAGAAGGAAAGAAAGAAAGAAAGAGAGGGGGAAGGAGAGGGAGTTCAAATCTCTCTTTAGGGTGTTGTCTAGCTCTAATGAAAGGCCTCTTAATACTGAAAGCCTAATAATGTCTGTGTTAATAATTAAAAGGGAATTAGTACAGACAAAACAGCTGAAATCACATTACCTGAGGAGAGGAGAAGGGAGATGAAGACAGAGGAGAGACGGGACTTACTGTATGTTTCCATTACCCATAAACATAAATATACATCCCTTTATCCCCTCCCCCCTCTTTAATTGGCTGTGCTGTTGTCAAATGTATGATTATGCCACTACACCATGTGTATGTGTGTGCGTGTCAGTGATGAGCTGTCAGCGGGTCATTAGGGCCTCATAATGAAGCCTGAAGCCCACGCTGCGACACCTGCCTATGGACCACCGCAAACACACGCTTAACATAAGGCCACCGCACACACCAATCATACACGCATATGGTTCACAGACCATGGGCATGATAGATTTATTTCCTTTCATGTTACTTTATGTAATGTTTTTCATTTTATTTAAGTCTGACTTGAGATTCCAAATAACTTGGTAGGTTTTTATACACCCATATCATGTATAATGTAGTGCTGAACTCTTGACAATGCTGTCATTATACTTTTGGAGACATTAAAATGAATTGATACAAAAATCAAGTACAATTAATTAAATAACAGGTAGTTGCAGAAGTCCAACTAAGTTCCCTCCTTATTTTTTCCAATTCATTTTCTAGTTTTCATGCTGCAGCCTGAGCGTCTCTCTCTCTCTCGCTCTCTCTCATAGACAGAGACAAATACACATACACACACAGAAAGAGCAGTGTGACAACTGTGCTGGTTCATTAGTGGAGATCACTTTTCGCGGACGACTAAAGAGGAGATTATTGATAACACAGTCAACACGCTGATCAATATATCTCACTGAGGAGAGAGAGAAGAAGGAGAGTGAGACAATAGCGAGCGGAGAGAGAGAGAGAGAGAGAGAGAGAGAGAGATGTAGAGACAACAGCAGAGAAGGATAACGATCTTTCTCTTCCTACCTCCCGGCATCCCGCCCAACTCTCCCTCCCTCAAATTAACTAATCACCCATAATAAGCTCTTATGATCTGTAGTGGATTTCTATAAGCAGTGACACAGGGATGATGGAAGATCCTTGTTGCTGGAAGAATAACACCTCATTAGCATAACAATGTGTATGTGTGTGTATGTTGGGGAATCAGTGAGTATGTTCATTGTGCATGTACCAGAGTGCATTTGTGTTTGTGTGTGTGTGACGTGTAATTCTCTCTACATGATGTCTATGTAGTGTGTACATTTTCACTGTGCATATGCGTGTGTGTGTGTGTGTGTGTGTGTGTGTGTGTGTGTGAGGGGACGTCCCGTTCTCGGGCCAGTCCTGTCAGAGACGGATTAAAGAAGAATCCTAATGAGGCTTCCTGAGCGCTGGGTCCGCCGGCTCATCCATCCCAGCGGGAGTGACAGTCCTGGATCGTTAGCACTGCACAACTACACAACGCCCCCTAGGGGGGGAGACAAGGTGTGTGTGTGTGTGTTTGTGTGTGTGTGTATAAGGGGTGGGGGGCACCATTGATAGAAGATACAGGGCAGAGAGATGGAGAGGAAAAAGAAGAGGAGGGATGACGATACTAAGAAGACATCCACAAGAGAGAAAGTTATAATGCCACACCAAATGCTACTTAATAGACTAAGCATAATAAATTATACCACAGTGCTAAAAACAGTAGATTGAGTCTAATAAAAATGCCACTGTAACGTCTAACAGGTGATCCTTCCTTGGGAAGTTATTCCCTTGGGAAAGAACCACTTCTCTTCGGTCACTTTCTCTCAAATAGCTCCAAGGAACAAGTTTTGGTTGACTGGGTAGTGGTGCCCCACCTCAAAACCCCCAAAACCACCAATGCAAATATTCTCAGATGCTGAAGTTGGCTGGACTATTAATAAGCTACTCTATGGCTTTAATGTCTATAGTGCATGGGTGAGGAGGAGAGGAGAATGAAAGTGGCTTCTACAGTATGTCGCATGACAGATGGAGAGGCATCGCACAGTGTGTGGGCACGTGTGGTTGTGTGTGGCCCGTGCGAGTTAGTTCCCATTCAATTACAGAAGCACATACGCATCTCCTTCATCTGATCATCTCTCACAACAAGAGTCAAGTTAATAGACAGGCAATCAAACACTATTAGGACAGATGCTAAACAGCAGGCTTCCACGCCAGTCAGGCATTAACCATAAACATAAGAGGGTGAAACTGGTTGTATGAAGGCAAAGGAAGATCAGAGAAACAACTTTGGTTTGGCCGGTTTGTAGCCAACACTAAGTTCATTAGCACTTCTTTCATTACACACAAAAGAATCAACCAAAGCAATTCATGACAGCCTTATAACCTTTTAAACTTGGGCTCTTTTTGAAGTGGTGTCTGTGTGTACAAAGTAAGTGAGAATGTCTGTTTACATGTGCATGCAGTAGCTGTGTGTGTGTGTGTGTGTGTATGTGTACCAAGGACAGGTGCAGATCCCAGAGCGTGGTCGCCAATAAGACGTCAGTTGGCGCTTCTGAGGCCGTGTCTCGGAGTTACGAGCCGCGTGTAAACCAGTAGGCACTTTTTATTGGTGGTGGGTTTAAATTAAACTACATTTGTGAATATGAGGCTACACAAACAACACACACAGTCACAGACACACATACACACACAAAAGGGATGTTCCCAGAGTTGGGTAATGAATGACGCATTTGACAACATGCCGCAACCCTGACCCCCCCCCCCCCCCCCCCCCCCACCCCTAACCCCGAGAGAATACGGAAAAACACTTCAAGCAAAACAACACCTAAAATATCATTAAAGCTGCCCCAAACACCTCATTTCCTCAAATGATAATATAACTGCAAGAATGCAAGGAGAGATTTAGGGATACAGGTCACACCTTTGAGTCCAAATGTAGTTGGTGTAAACAAACTCTGGTCCTGGCAATATGTTACCCTGTTTGCTACTAAGTTTTTAACAATATTCACATGTAAGGTTCAAGTTTTGGCTCGGCTGCAATCAACTATAATTCAGACTCAAAGAGCCTTCACACTTAATGGTGTGACAGCCTTGAGTCAATGGGTGTTGACTGCTTGCAGTGTAAGCCAGTGGGGGTAGGATGTTTACAGGCCAACAACGCAGCCTCATGTGGTCCACCATTATAATTACACCCAGGGGCAGATCTTTTTCTCAAACAAATTAAAAACCCAAACAGGGCCTGTAAAAAGCATAACGGATATCGAGTAAATAAGTGAAACGGTACGAGGGTGTGCGTTAACCAAAAGTGCTCACACATAAAAAAAAAACGGAAAAAGAGAAAAAAAAAAAAATCAGCACTTTCAACAGTTTATCTGCCAACTTTGCTAATGCTGCTCTGTTATGTTAAAAACAGACTCTTTATCGGCTGCAGTTAACAAGCGCAGAGCCATGAGAACTGACTCCTGCACATAAACACTCCATGAGAACCTCTAGCGAGTAGGCAACTGGAGAAAGTTTGGGTTTTGAGAAAAAAACCCAAGAAGATTTAATTCAGTTTAGAACGTCAACATAGTTTCTTGTGTTTTTAGGTTACTACAACCTTAAAGGTTTAGTTTGCAATGCCTGTCCATTGACCACCAGGCCAGCCTTAATCATCATCATCATCATTATCATCATCATCATCAGTAACTGCCCTGTCCCGTAGGGGAGAGGCTGGTCAATGGTAGGTGACAGAGAATGAAGGGGGCAGGAGAGATCCACGATCAATCCTTTCCCTGGCCCAACGAGACTCATCTAGAAAAGAGCAAGTTAATAATGATCCCCAATTAGGCTGTTAGCAGGGAGGGACACAGACGTACACAAACACACACTCACACACACACACTCACATGGCTGAGAAGAAGAAACTGTCTATCACATAGACAGAATGCTAATTCCCTTTTAGATGAGTGACATGCTGTGTGACGTTGGGGTTGTGTTTGAAGGACAGACATGTTTTGTATGACTCATACACCAGCTGACTATTTGTCTTCATGCGCGCACACAAACACACACACACACACACACACAGCAGATGACATAGGGGCAGAGACGCAAGAGCCAGTCCCCAGCTGCTGTGGGTCTACCTCCATCTGGAGCATAGGCTCGGGTACCCCCTTCAGCTCCCCCCTCCATCATCACCATCCCTGGTCACTTTACCACCCCCATTCTCCCGTCAGTGAAAGGCTTGTTATGCTAATCTAGTCTTTGGGCCACTGTCTCTCTAGTACTGGTTAGCCATCAGAATGACAGACTGCGACAGAACCGCCCCCCTGCCCATCCAACCCGATTACTTAAGTCAGTGTCAGAGAATCATCACCAACCTTCAGTAAACTTCCTTCAGGCTCTCAGACTCTTCTTCTCATTAATCCTTTTCTCAGACTGGATTAGGTTGGCCTGAGTGCTCTCTTGTTACTTCCTCTGACCAGGCGTACCAGTGGCAGGTCTCACAAAGCTTTAGTTACAAAGTTAAACTGGTCTACAGAGTTAGGCAAGTCTTAAGCTGTGTCCAGAATCACTCTCTATTCTCTACTAGGTGCACTAAATTTACTTTCTGCCATGTTATCATTTGTGGAGAGTCCAATTTCTTAGTGTGAAAGTAGTGTCAGCATTTTTGCTATAAATGCTACAATGTAATACTTTGCCTTTAACAGATACTGTGAAAATTAAATCAGGTTGTCACCGCATCATCACCATCATAACAGCTTATTTTTTGGGCAAACAGCTGTAGGGCTGAACTAATGATTATTTTCATTGTCAATTAATTACCAATTTTATTGTTTTATTCTATTCCAATTTAAAATATTTGAATATTTGTTAATACATTTTCTGTGTATGTAGTGTAAATTCTTAAAGCCTACAGTGATGTTTTTAAATGTCTTATTTTGTCCACCCAACAGTCCAAAACACACAGATGTTTAATCGACAAAGTGACAAAAAGACAAATAAAACCTGGAAATTTTTGTAATTGAAAAGCTGAAACCTGGGAATTACATTTTGACAAATTACTAATATAATTAATAGATTATCAAAATTGTTGCAGAATTCTGTCGATTGACTGAAAAAGCACAACATGGTTCCATGGGACCACAGTAACCACTTGGATATATTTTTAATTGTGTTACTGCTAGAGGGTAAAATGTCTTTGTGACAGGCAGAGAAGTATTCTGTTGGAGTGAACGGATCTGAATGGCCCAAAACAGTTGCTCATTCAGCAGCAATGTGTTTAGTTTGAAAGTTTGGAATTAATTCAGAAATCCTAGCAAATGTAACAGTCAAGAATTTAACAGTTTGACAATACAATCCCGAATCAAGGTCCACTCATTAGCTTAAGATTGCCTTTTTCATGTGCTTTCAACCATATCACAGGTACTTATTCAGCAAATGGCGTTTGCGCAGGATCTGTTAAAATGTGAGCTCAGTAGCCATTTCATTGATAATATTTTTGGAACTTTCCTGTCTGTGTGATCAAAGATATAAAAATATCTATATCTATGTGTGTGACCTTATAAGACAGGCAAGAAAGTTCTTTCATCACCTTGCACATAGCAGTTTGACAAAAAACAAACTTTATCCACTAATGAAGACTGTGTGATATAGTTCTAAGCTCCAGAAAAAGTTAGTGAGTGGACCTTAAGTTGGGACTGTTTTGCTGTTGCTACTATTTTCAAGATCAAGAATAAACTTTCATGCTTATGAATTTAACAGCTTTGAGCAACTGTTGAAATAACAGAAACTAAAAATAACTATCTGAATTTAGCACAAGTGTGACTGTTTGTTAAAACCATAGTCAAAGATGATCTTCGTCGAAGCAGCCTCAGGTCCTGAGGGCCTGGAGGGAGAAATAGAGCCTAGATCATACAGTGGAGTGGATTGGCAGTGACGAACCAACTGGTGCCAGCCTTGGCTTGAACAAGCTCCTACAGGCTGGACGATGACGTTCAAACTGTCGGCAAATGACACACTGCAACACTCAGGCTTCAGTTGATGTGGTATGGATATGATTAGAGTGGTGTTGAGACTCAGCCTAAATAGGTAGTTAGTTGAGGATTATAAGACCTCGCAAACAAGCAACATTAGCCCGATTGCCCATGGTCCCACAACAGCTAGACTGCTTCTTGCTTTCATTTGCAGCGAGAGCTGACTTTCCCAGCGCTGGGAAAAACACAATGAAAGGTTTTTTAGGGCCTTTTTAAAGCCATCGTCCGTTAGCAATGTGGCAGCCCACCATGGGCACACAGACACAAACACAGGCATTCTGGGTAATTACTGCTAACGACCCCGCCGCTTGTTAGCCAGACCTCCTATTTTTGCCATCACTGTGCCAACACCCTGGGTCTGTGACATCAGAGCTTGTTTTGTTGTGGGTCAACTTTGCATGCGGACACTTTTAATGACACCAGACAGTGGTAGAAGTGTGTGTGTGTGTGCAAGCAAATGCTAGCATGCCTGACTCTATGTGAATATAACTGTGTCTATGCAGGACAGGACAACTCTGGATGTGTATATATGTGTGTATGTGTGCGTGTGTGTGTGTGTGTATGTGTGTACCAGGACACAACTGGGTCATGCAGGGCTAAAGCCAGCACACTGGTCAATCTGCAAGACTGAAAGCCAGTGGGATGCCCATGAGAAGTAAGTGAAAGATGGCGAGGGAAGTTTTTTTTGATTGCTCTCTTTTTAAAAAGGGTTATGACTCCGCAATTCAGATCCCACGGTTGCCTGCCAAACCTCTAGTGACGCACACAACATACAAACACACACTTCTGTGTAAAATACGCCACCTCGCACACCACACACACGAAAGTATTCATTTTATATCAAAAGAGAAATCTAAATTAAAATAAAAACAAATACAGAAACCACACAAAGAAAAAGCTGTGACAGCAAAACTTTAAGAATACCAGTGATCACAGCAAGTGGGCCATGTCAGTGCTGAATGTTGTTATCCCTAGATGAATTTTGACTGGATAGTGCCTTCCCTTAAAGGTATAGCCTACTATGCAGGATTTTCCTAAAAAAAAAACAATGGAAAGACTCATACAAAAGTGATCCCTCTCAATCACTAGAAGTGTGTGGCGGTGTTTGTATTTGCAGAGACCCTGCCCTCTGCCTGTATTCTTCTTCTTCTTTTCCTATTATTTTGCTGTGTTTGGGACACTTCTGGGCATCAACCTTTGGGCAGTGGGTATGTAGCTCTCAGTTAATAACAGCACACAGGGTGTGAGGTAGGGACTCGTAGCGTAGCGACCAGGTTACATCACCGTCTTCTGTTTCTCTTCTCCGCTCTGCTCTCTGTGTCTGTGTCATTGGTGTATAAAGAGCTGCAGGTCTGTGTGTCTGCTTGACTGAGGGCAGGGCTGAGCTACACTCACGCAGAGCAGAGAGGCCACAGTGGACAGGATGAAGCTCTGCTTTCACACAAAATCCGGCAATGCGGCACATTCCCACAGGGCTGTGTGAGGCGTGGGCGTATTTATTTGTGCTTTAGAACATAACCACTGTGAAACAACCAGAAAATAATGTTTTATTCATCTGATTCACTGCTTTGTTCTTGCCAGCACTGCACGCTCTCTTCATTCACTCTTGAGCTTGCTTGACCACTGTTGCTTGCCCACTTTCTCTTCTCTCTCTCTCGCTCATTGAGCCAGGGAGGAGGGGCCAACTTTGAATGCTGTGTGTTTACAAACACCAACTGACAAATCCTGCATAGTATACCTTTAAGTTCTTTCCTTAAGTCAATAAATATTATGATATACATTTTATATAAATATATAGATTAGAGCTGCAACAATTAGCTGCAGTTAATCAATTAGTTGATCAACAGAAAATTAATCGCATCTACTAGTTGATTAAATGTTTCAGTCATTTTTCAAGCAAAAATAGCAAAAATTCTCTAGTTCCAGCTTCTTAAATGTGAGAATTTGATGTTTTTCTTTGACATTTATAACAGTCAACTGAATATCTTCAGATTCTGAACTGACAAGCAAATCAAAGGCATCATTTTAGATTCTTGAGAAATGGTGATTTTTTTCTATTTTTTCAATGTTTTTTTCAACATTTTAAAGACCAAACAATTAAGCAAGAAAATGGCAGATGGCAGATTAATCAATAATGACAATAACCATTAGTTGCAGCCCTAATATGAATGTTATATTGTTATGTGTCTGACCAATGCCAGTAGTTTTTGTTTTTTTTAATGAAATATTGGGTGACATTTATGGACAAAAATATCAGCCTTTTGCACAGCAGACATTTTGACTTGTCATAGTAGGAAAAGCACAGGTGTTACTGGTAACATTTGTTACATGAATAACATGACAACTACTGGTCATAGGGCTGAGCTGATGTTTTTCTCCCTTGCACAAACCTCATGAGTATGATAGTGCCCTATTTGAGTAGGGTGCCATCTCCTGGTTGGAACAGAGCATGTATTGTCATATCCCACCCAGAGATGTGGAAATTGGGGGGAGTGGGGGTATTCTGGCCTATACTGTTTCCCATGGAGGTGCCAGATGCTGGAAATCTGTCTCCGCAAGTTAAGCCTGGCTTATCAAGGTCACCCCAGCACAACCAACTTTCATCCCCTAACTGGGCACTCAGAGTGGGGCTGAAAACGTTAGGGCTGCAACTAACAATTTCTTTCCCTGTTGTTTAATCTGTGTAATTTTTTTTGGATTAATCAATTTTGTTTTGTCTATAAATGTCACAAAATTGTGAAAAGTGCCTATCACAAGTTTCCAAAGCACAAGGGGATGTCTCCAAATTGCTTGTTTTGTCCAACAAACGTTAACAGATGTTCAATTTACTATAATGTTATATAAAACAGAGAATATCAGCAAATCCACTGGAACTAGTGAATATTTGGCATTTTTACTTGATAAATTACACTTAAGATTAATTTCCTGCTGAGAAGTTTCTGCTTTTGTGCAATAAACTAGCTATGTGCACTTATGGATATGGCTTAGGGATGTCTGGAGGAAACACAAAAGCCACCTGTTTTTATACGCATTTTTAGTTTGCCCATTAAAAAAAAAAAACCTGAGTGGAATCACTGGAAATTAAATCATACAAAAAGTCTTTTTTGGAAGAAAACACAAATTAATTCCCATTTTCTTTTGCCAATTTTCTGCATATTCTGTTAAAATTTCCAGTGCATATGGATGGAAACTAAGCTACTTGGGTGCTACTTGGGTACTCGGTGCATGTGTGTGAAAGAAGAGTGTCTGCAGAGTAAGTCGGAGAAGCCAGAGGTAGCAGGTAAATCATTGGTCATCTCAGGCCAATAAAAGAGGCTTAGCTGAGAGACAGGAGAGGAAGAACCTTCACAGAGGACTGCACACACAAACTGTTCACTGTCTATAGTATGTAAACAGTGTGTGTGTTAAGGGAGAGTAACTGGCTTAAGACTCTGATCTTGTTGACTGCACTTGGTCTGTTCTGCAGACGCCAGCTGGTAAACATGCCAGTGTGGGCCAAGTCTGTGTTTGTATGAGAGAGGGTGAGAGCTACCATGTCTATTGTGCATGAATTAAAGATTGTGTAATAAAAAAGCAAATAGACTGTGATCAGAGTTAATAGTCAGATATGCAGGAGTGTCAGGATGTAGCATACCTTAACTGCATACCTGAATCAAAAGAATTGCATGTATGTGACAGAGAGAGAGAGAAAGAGAGAAAGCCATAGAAAGACAAAGAGATGGACAGTTTTACTGCGATGTGTCTCCTTCATGTCTTATCTCCCTCCTCTCCTGCACTCCATGTGAGGGCAGTTTCTCTCCTCTTTATGACTCTTTATCTGACATGAAAGGCACTAACATGGGATACCCGCCATTACGGCTCCATCAACATGAAAAGCTCTGACACCGGATTCTCCACTGCGGCTCAGCCCATTAAGGACGACTGGTGATCCTGTGCTCTGTCAAGGAGCCGTCACAAGCAGACAGCACCAACATAATGAGGACTTAAAACCTTAACCTAGCCTTTAAGACCCCCGGTCAAAAGCAGCAATAAAACCTCAAGAGGGCACCTACTTGCCGGCTTGCTCAGTAATTACAACCCATGTCCTAGCACTAACCCAAAAGGTCCAATAGTTTAGATATACAAAAGAGTGTGAGACAAATCAGAAGCAAGGCAGAGGGGTCATAGGCCTAACTCCATGATTGGTATTCTCAAATGGACAAACCAGCTATCTGATACTGCTTTGGTCTCATTTCCTTTGTATGAAGCTTGCAATCTCTTGAGACACAGCTTCCACTATAAAAAGTAACCACTATATGGGAGATGGAATATTTGGCACTATACCAAACCAGAGTATCTGCAGAGATGGAGATGAGGAAATCAAATAAAAAAGGTGGGTGGGCCATTACCTCCTGATACCGGAGCATCCATGAACACAGCACCCATCTTCTCTGCAGCGACCGCCATTTCTTTTGATACAGCAGGGTCAATGGTGGAGGAGTCAATCAACAGCGTTCCCTTCTTGACCTTCCTGAAGAGGGCAAGACAAAAAAAAATGAACATTTCATGTACTGTGCATAAAATATATTTTGACCGGCCCAAAAAACAAGATTTTTTGTTTGTACACTACAGAGTTTCTTGCATGCAGTATTCAGCAGGCAAGGTGAGCTCATCGGAAAGTCAGGAACAGAGACACTTACTTGAGGATGCCATTTGGGCCTGTGTAGACCTCTATGACGTTGGGACTGGAGGGCAGCATTGTGATGATGCGGTCTGCTTTCTCAGCCACTTCTGCTGGGGAGTCCACCACCTGAATATTGGAGTCATCATTGCACAATAACATCAACACAAAAGAAACACCTTCATGAATAAATTAAATGTATTAAAGCACATAGTTTACTTTGCAGCTGTTCTAAGAAGATTCAATGAACAAGTGGTGAAAGCATCTATGTGCATGCATCAGCTCGCAAATACTCGACAATATGCAATGTGTTATTAATATGTTAATGTCGTGTCTCAATGTTACTGACTGTATGTTACCTGGGCACCCATGTCCTGCAGCTCCTTGCAGGACTCAGGAAAGACATCAGTGGCAATAACAGGATAACCATTTTTTAGCAGGTTTCTGGCCATGGGAGTGCCCATGTTTCCCAGACCAATAAATCCAATAGGTGTTTTTGAGGCCATTGATCGCTTTGACACTGAATCAAAAACAAAACAAAACAAAAAGGATGTTAGATATGTGTGGATATGGGTGGGACATTTTGTTTAGCTGAAGTCCAGCCAATCAAACATTTCAAACCTCAACACCTTGACCATCACCTCACAGAGGATTTATGCCCTCACATACAGTAGTTATTTGCAATAATATCCTGTTTAGCTGTGATAGTGTAGGTGATTAGTTTGATTCTGCCTCCTCAGTAAAAAGTATTTGCCACCATTAGTAGTGCTATAAAACACTTTGCATGGTTAATGATTGTCAGATTAAATGGCAATAAAAAACTACTGTAACAGAGTAATATCCTAATATTTTCCAGCAGGATATGCTCCAATTAAAAACAACAGAGCAAGTCTTCATGCTGTAACTTACAACCAGCTTTTGGGAAGTCTGGCCAGGCTATTAAACACTGCTGGCTCAGCCAAGGTCCAGGCAGGTTAACAATACTAAACAGAGTGGAAACACTGGCAATGAACCAGCCAGACTACACCGACAAGATTAAGCCTGGATAGTGAAGCCTAAACAGAAAGCCTACTTTAAATTCAGTCAAACCCTCAACATACTGTACCATATCACAGAGCTGTTACTTCATTAATAGTGATTTAAGCACCGCCTGATCATAAACAGTTGTCTGCAGTGTAAGTAAGAACAGTGCCTCACCATGCTATGGTGCTTCCCCTTAACAGAATACAGTTTGTGTCAATGAAACACCAACATCGAGTAAGATGAGCATCAGCTATGATGATATGATCTATAAAATAAAAAAGCAATTTAACAGATGCTTCCTCAGCCCTCAATGTGTCTTACACAACAGTGCAGTCCTTTGTCACTGCACCCATTTTTTCCTAAATGCCCCGAGAACTGAAACATTCTCGTCTAATACTTTTTTTCAAAATTGATAAAGTGAGCTTTGTTTCTCATCTCATTTTTTACCCCATTTCTGGATGGTCCAAATATATCTATTAAGCCCAAGCCGCCTAAGTAGGGGTACAACAACATATTGTATGATACTAAGTTTCACATGGTGAACCAACAAATTGTATTATTTTGTAGTCTTAGATATTATAATCTTGAATGTTAAAATAAACTGATACTGTATTTGCAAGGTACAATCTCAGGCATATTGTTATTTTTCAACAGAACTATGAATTTTCTAGATCACACATTGACTCTTTTGGTAGTATACTCAAGTGTGCAACAATACAATAAATGATTTGTAATTAGTTTAGATAGGGTTGCAGCTGATTAATATTTCCAAATATCAGTTAGTATTAGAGCTGCAATAATTAGTTGATTAATCCAATAGTTGCCAACTATTAAATTAATCACCAACTATTTTGACAATCAATTGTTTTGAATCAGTTTTTTGAGGAAAAAACATAAAAATTCTCTAATTCCAACTTCTCAAATGTGAATATTTTCTGGTTTCTTTAGTCCTCTATGATAATAAACTGAATGTCTTTGGGTTGTGGACTGTTGTGGACAAAAGAACACATCTGAAGACGTCACCTTGGGCTCTGAGAAACAGTGATCGACACTTTTCACTATTTTCTGGACCAAACAACTAATCGATTAATCAGGAAAATAATTGACAGATTATTCATTAATGAAATGAATTGTTAGTTGCAGCCCTAATTAATATATTGATTATTTTTCAGATATTTTTTTGTTATTTGTTTTCTTTTTCCAATAATTGTTTGGTTTATTATTTCTACAATTTCTTCGAACCTAAAGAGTCCAAAACAATTGTAAATTATTTTCAGTTTGCAATGATATAAAATAGAGAAAAGCAGAAAATCCTCACATTTAAGAAGCTGGAATTAAATGATTAATCAATCTGTTATTCATTTTCTGTTAACTCACCATTTCAACACTAATCTTAATCTTAGCATGCAATATAAGCATAACTATTCACTGCCACAAATTCATTTGCTTTAATCATAATTTACTCTTACTCTTTACATGAGCTTTTAAGTATAAGGCTTGGGAGTTTATCCGTTTCCTGTTGGCCACGCAACCCATTACAATATACTTATTATACTGTGCGAGGCATTGTGGCTACTGGAGGTCTAGAAATATATCTGTTTTTTTAATTCAAATACACCAGACCCTCTTCTGATCAGAGCACTGGGTATAAACAGTACTGTAAGACAACAGTTGTTGGGTGTTAGCAAAATATGTTCACCCAGGTATGTCCACCCACTTGAAGCACTTGTTGGCATGACTTTACAATGAACGTTGAAACTTGCTCTACAGGACTGGGGCAAAACCATGTCTGCTTAGTAAAAGGCGTTACCAGGGGAAAGGGAAAGCACTGTATTGGGGCCCCAAAGTGTGGGGCCTTTAAAGAAATTCAATTCAAACTTTCAACAGATACACACAGGGTTGATAGAAAAAAAAGATTCTGTAGCCATATTGAAATGCATTACCAGCAAAAATCAAAGAGAAATATAACATACAAGAGTTCACAACAGGGTCACAATAACACACACAATGTATTTGAACACCATAAAGTTACACACGCAAGGAAGCAGGGACCAATGCAATAAAATATCAGGCCAGTGTTTCCCACTTCCCTGTATTTCAAATTTGCATCCAGACTAAAATAATTCAAATAAATATTCACTGTTGGCTGATTTAGGAAACTGTTAAGTGTCTTGCATTGTAGGATGGGCAGGAGTAGGCATTGTCACAGTGATGGAAACCAAGGCTAATGCATGAATATGTGTAGGGTAAAGCTGACTATGGTATTGTGAATGGCTAAATCTAGATGAAAGCAGAATAATATAATGAGAGACCCAACACAGATCTTACACATAGCTAATAGGGATCCAACAAGTCATTGTCAGTTAAAAATAGCTGCTGCTGACCATTGCTTCACATTTCAGATTGTTCATGTCTATTAAGCACATTGTCCTCAAGGTACTGCATGACTGAGCAACACACAGCAGGTGGGCCAACTCAGGGACATTGTGTCCACACTGTAACAATTATCTAACATGGGCAGTATTCACACTTTCTTCTGAGGGCTAACAAGCTAGCAAACATGTTGGAGCAGAGAGTGTTCCGCACACAGACTCGAAACCGTAAAGAAAACGAAATAATACCGACAATGTGAGTGAATACGTTACCGAAGGCAAGGTCGACATGCTTATTCCACCTTAGCAATACATTTCGAGACCCTCTAAACAACAACGCAGCCATGCTTCTCCTCTCCCCTTGACCTCGGCGTACGGTGACAGCTGTCAAGCCAGGAAAGCCTAACGGGAACTATTATGATTGACTGTGAGTCTCGCCCAATCGCAGCTCTCGAGAGGGTTTCCTGCAGCCAATAGAAATGAACCAAAGGCGGGATATCCTGTACTTTTTTTCTACTTGTTAATGCCTTATAGCTGTTACTGTCAATACAGTATTCACTCTAAAACACCAAAAACGTTAAATAAATGAAAATAACAATGTCGAAATTCTATCTACAAATATTTTTTTGTTTTTTGCAGTGTCTGGCACATAAATGCTGATGGTTTCGACAAGTATCCACTGATATTGTTTTAAGGCACAGGGCGAATATCAACGAAGCAAGGGGAAAATAACTGATAAACTGATTGAAACAACTTAAATAATTATTATCGTAGGGACTTTCTGCTTTCTTCTTCTTTCTTTCTTCCTCAGCATCCCGGAAGTTCAGCATCACTTGCTCCTTCAGGAAGAGACGCAGCATCGTCAGTGCTTTGACAACAACGGGGGACAGGGGCCACAAACATCGGCCTGGGCGGCAGACATATCCTCCTGTTTTTGCAAGTGGAATTCATATGGAAAAGGGTACTATTTCAATTTGAAGCTAATTTAACGCCAGTAATGTTTGTGTCTTGGTCCATGTGTAGCTAGCTAGTGACTTGACACGACATGGCCTGTTCAGAGCTAATGTTAGCTGCCGAGTCACCGTAAATAAGATTATCCTCCGGATAAGTGAGCTCGTTGTAAACAGCAGGGATGTCCTATGAAGGTTTTTGCGAAACATTTGGTGTTTCAGGTGTGGCTCAGTGTGCATACCGTGACGATGTTCTGTTAGCTGCATAGCTTAATCTCAGCAGCAGCAGCAACTGTTTCACTTTGATTTTAATTTATTTCAGGTAATGGAGTCCAGGGTCTGATAATATGGAGATGTAGGGCAGGAGAGAGGGTTTGGTTTTTAGCTTTATTCTCATCCAGGAATAGATGAATGGATGAACATGATGCAAAGCAGCTACCACACATTCACACCTGTTTTTGCTCTACTCTTGACCACCACCAGAGGCTCATTTAGCTGGAAATCAAGTGCCTCGCCCTTAGGTACATGATGGGTTTGTTTACAGTAGCTTCTATATGCCCGAAACTCCAGTGGAAAGGTAATATATTATGTGAAAGAATAATTCAGATCCTTTTCTTTCATTTTAAGCATAACTGCTCCACTTAAGTAAAAGTAATTCTCCATTAGAATAAAAAAAAGTTCTGGATTCAAAAATCATCCATTTACTCCTCCATTTGATATGCCTTCACAAACTGCACAGATCAGGGGACAATAACAAGGGAAGGGATTTTTGTTCAGAGTGTATCCATAAGACAGTGCATCTACCAAGGCTTAGTATTGTTTCAGGACAGTGTACTGTTGCCTGGGAGGCAGCATGCTGAAATTAAGTGACAAAAAAAGTGACAAATCTTGAATGATTGGCTGTAACATGATTTTCTGCAGCCTTGCTGTGCAAGATGGATACTGATACATACCGTTCCGTGGCTGCCCAATACAGTAAACCCCCACTGCCCAAAGATGGATATATGCTTCGTACCTGCATATGTACAGCAGTCTGCATTTTTACTGCATTTATTTGTCTTTTGTTTGTTTGTGTGTGTGTGTGTGCATGCGTATGACTGAAAGAAAGACTTACAGCTTTCCGTCACTCTATTGTTTTTGATACTCAGTGTCTCTGCCCTCTGCTGCTTTTTCCTTACAGACAAATGAAGTGACCAACAGGATACAATGTCATCATTCCAGGTGGTGGACACGTCACCGGGCAGCAGTGTCAGCGTCATGGAAACGTCCAACTTTGCCCATGTCATCTTCCAGAATGTGGGGAAGAGTTTCCTGCCCCAGGCGCCCCTGGAGTGTTGCTACACCCTGACCCCTTACATTACTCCCCACCCCAAAGACTGGGTGGGCATCTTTAAGGTGAGTCACAGACACTACAGCCACTGTCACTCTGACAATACATCTGCGAGCATAATCAATATGGACCAAACTTTTACCCATCTGAATTATTCATTCAAACAGATATTAAGAGTTTGGAACCGTTCCCAGCCCATTACATAAGTGTTGGTGACATGAATTATGTGTTAGGGTTTTATTAATTGGGCATAGGTTAGCAGTTGGTGCATTAACACATACATCCGCCTTGACACTAATGGCTCAGCTCTTCACTACATGCCTAAAACCTCACCGCAAGCTTTGGTGTGGTTGCTCTGCATGTACAAAGAGGAAGAGTGTACACGGTGGGCTGGTTGCAGTAGGTCTCGCTGGGGGGCAAACATTTGGTGCTCTTTATGAATCACTCTGATTCTTATTAGGACCCCCCCCACATACATACACACACACACACACACACATACACACACTTCACTTGTTCATTCCCCTCTGTCTTTCCATCAGTCTTCTCCCTGCTTCCTGCTAACCACCCTCCCCTCCGTACCGCTCTTTTATCAAGGCCATCAAATCTCACACGTAATTAACAGGAAATGTGAACTAGGAAACTTAATGTCTCGTAAAGTCCAAAGACAAACATTTTATCGTTGTTTAAGAACTTACTTCAAATCCACCAGCTCAATTAAAAAGGAATAAAGATGCTGGGTTTATTTGGAAAAAGTCGATTGGAAAATTTAATTGTTGTTATCCACGCTAATGAAACCTGTTTGATGGTTAGTGCTTCATGTCAGGGAACGAGCAGACCACGCTTCTTTAATCCTTTTGACGTACATGTCTGTCTTTTTGTGCGTTCATAGGGATATTTACACATGAATTTTAGCAGACACTCGGTCGTGTGTGTGTGTATGTTTATATAACCGATGTCAGTGGTGCATAGGTCAGTAATTATTCATGTGTGCTTTTGCAAATAATAATAAGACAGAAGCTAAAGCCATCATGCGTATCTGGATAAACGCAAGTTTGGAATATAAAAAAATGTGCATGTTTATGTGGATTAAGCAAAAGAAAAAGCCTGATGATTGATTAGACTCTCCCACTGAGCACTGCTGACAATGATGTTTTGTTAGCTTACCAGAAAATTTCAGTGCGGAGATGACTCAGGGTGAGAACATTTTCACCCTCTTACCTTTCACATATACAGGCGTTACCTGTTTCAGAGAGAGACTGAGCCAGAAGCTGACTGGCTTCAAGGATGACTCAGACTGTACATGCAGGCACTGTTCATTTTGAGTTGTGCACAGACAGCCCCTAGTGGTTGAAAATGTTCATAGCACCATTTAGAAGGATCCTGGTATAACAAGCTCATAGATGGTGGCACATTTAAAACAGTGCTCACATAGATTGTATACTGTAAACACCAGACAGTGTGCACTCTAATCAAGCATGTCACGTCTTTTGTTTTTTAGTATGGTAACTAACTTTCCTGATTAATTAATTAAACATATTTATTTTCCTTTTCACTGAAAGCTTGGTTTAGTTAAGTTTCATGATAATGTTGTTAGACGCACACACACATATATACACATCACGCTAAAAAAAAAAACCCTGTGGAGGTTTTTGGTTGAGGCATGTTTGTTGGGTCAGCAGGGAGAAACCTGTTGTCTCAGTGTATAATTAAGGTGTCATCGTGCTGTTCCCTCACACCTCGGATGAATGATTGATAGCTGCTTTGCCTGTGATTATTTTATAACATCACTCCCGTGTTGGAATGCCATACCATACCTAACCAAATGTCAGTCAACTTCACTCTGCAATTAGAAACAATTATTTATGTCTGTTCTCTCTTAAGCAAACACACGTGAGCACACAAGCAAACCTGGCAGGAGTCCATCACAGCTTAGCCTCTCGTTGAGATACTGTCGGAGCTGGAAAGAATGTTTTTTTTTTTTTTGGAGCAGGTTTCCACGCTGACAATTACCATTTGTTTGGAATAACATTATACTGGGGCTAATGGGCTGATAAGACAAACACTGCAATTATGATTCCTGCATTATCAGACCTGAAATTTTGACAAATGTTTTCAGGAGCTCGTTTGATTTACTGTTTCCAGTTAAAGCTTCCAAATGGTTTGTCAGGTATCGGCCCTTCTTTTTTTTTTTCCTGGATAGCTTATATTTTCTTGTCACTCAAATGTATTTAATTGTTAATATAATTGATGTTTATTGAAATATTTAATCCTGTAATGTGATTCTGGTGAAAATCTACTGGAAAATTGACAATTTTAGCTTTGAAAATTCAGTAAAAGCAAGTATCTCCACCCTGTGTTTCGTGCATCCTACAATTTCCTGTACAGCATAGTAGACTAATTGCTTAAACTGTTATATTATATGATTGCTATGTGGCAGCTGTCCAAATGAGAAACGTTTTTTTGAAATGTAAAAAAAAATTCCTGTACTGCCACAGGTGGTTCAGTTATCCACAGCTTAAGCGCAGTTATGTCCTGTCACAAACATGTACGGCACATGTGAGTTGAAACGAGGTGTGTGTATGTGCGTGAGCGGCCCAGACAGGGAGAGTGTGCAGTTTTCCACGACAGATTTACGACGCAGGACCTGAGTTATGATGTTCAAAACTCCCTTTCATCATCTGTCACCCAACAACACATGAAATCCGTGGAATTACATCTCCCTTGCCATTTTGTGTAAAATTTTCACCTTTTCTTCCCTCATTCTTCTTTTTTTTTTTTTTTTTTCTTTCTCCCCCTTTTCTCGTTTCCACGTGGGTCGTTCTGTGCCGTCTCACGAGTTCGAGCGTGTGTGTGTGTGTGTGCACGCACGCGAAGCTACATACAACCCCTGCCCTCCCACCCTTTTCTCACACCTTCACTGCCCCTCTTTTTTTGTGAGCCTGAAAGAGGCAGGAACTGAGGGGAAGGAGAGAGGAGGAGGAGGAGAAGGAGGTGTGTGGAAGAATGAGGGGGCACAATTTTAAATGTTTCCATTCTTGCCTGAACATTGTATGTAATTCTGCAGCTTTCTTTTTGAGGTGTGTTTTTTAAAAACTATATGATATGTCATACTATTTAAATGTCATCTGGCTTTTAACCATTTACATTAATGTAAAATATTTGAAATTCATGATTTTTCACCATTAAATCTTATGCTTTACACTTACTTGTGCACTATATTTTGCTGCGGATCAACATTTTCTTGTTGTCTGCGATGTGTCCTCAGGTGGGTTGGAGCACAGCCAGGGATTACTACACCTTCCTTTGGTCTCCTATGCCTGAAAACTACGAACCAGGAAGTACTGTGCACAGGACAGTGGTGTTCCAAGGTCCAGAACACACACAAACACACAAACACAAACACACTAACACACACACACTATGTAAACCACTATACAGACCCAGCGTATTCCAAAGTAACTCCTCCATTTTACGGTGCGTATAAAAACCAGCACTTTTATTTAATAAGGGAACACAACCACAAACGGCGGCCTGGGACCTGAGCACCTCTCTAACCACACTCACATACACACACATACACTCACATTGAGGGCCTGCAGACTGGTTTTACTGGGCCTGGAACGGTCAGATATTACACAGTGAAAATATGAGAGCATGCTGTGGTGTGTCAGTAGTCAGTAAAAACCGGTTGGCTGCCGGATGTTCTGTTCTCTCCATCCCAGAGAATCGGACTCAACACGTGAATTAAGTGTTCCAGTCAGATCTCAGGGAATAGCTATGGGCTTGTTGAAATGTTAGTGTATATATAAATGATGTGTTACCTAGTGGAACATTGATTTTTTCCAATAAAATTACCTGCTACTGTGCTGTGTAAAGGGTAGTGTTTATTGTTTTCCATACAGTTTAGTATCATCTCTCCATTTTGATGCTCTACAGTTATTGATTTTGTAGGGGTAGTTTTGGACAAGCACGCTCATGAAATACAGTAAATACTACCCGATTTATTGAAGATGAAATAATATGAAACACAAAAGAAAACTGACCACAGACTCTTATCTCCTGGCAGGTTATTATGTTCCTAAATCCGACGGAGAGTTCTACCAGTTCTGTTATGTCACACACACTGGCGACATCAGAGGAGCCAGCACGCCCTTCCAGTTCAGGTCAGCCACACCCACCGAGGAGCTGCTGACGGTTACCGAGGATGACAGCAACTCCGACATACTGGTCGTCACCACCAAGACTGGCCTGCTAGAGGTAGGCCACGCAAGATGAAGACATTTCCCGTTCTATTTTCCTTTTTTCTTGGTCTCGACCCCCGCTAAAGGGTACTACAGCAAAGCATTAGATCCCTACTAGATCCATACATGACTGTGACCACTTATCTCACTGACTACGTTTACATGTACAAAATATTCTGGTTGTTGCCCTTATTCCGAAGAAGAAAACATCCCTTATAAGCTGTTTACATGGCTAATGAAAATGAACATTCCACTAATATTCCCATTTACATGCAGGGGGATTGCAGGGGGTTTTCCTCTGCTCCAGTGGCAATGGTAATCACAAGATCTCCGCAGGCAGTGAAGTAAACCAGCGATGTGATAAACATTAGTGAGCTGCTGCCTGATATTCATAAGGGATATTGATATGACTGATATTATAAATTTATAGTTACAGGCACAGTACCTAGGTTTTCCCATGATGTTTACTACACTGCTGAGTGTTTTTGGCGCATCACACCGAGTCGTCACAGTCAGCCGGGATAATAACCAGTCCCCTCCATCCCCGTCGAGAAGGCGCGCTCTGTTTTTCCAGCCTGCCCTGAACAGCACTCCTTTTCCCTCTCATTCCTCTCCTCTGTCTGCCTTCCTGCTCCAGCATATGTCATTTTGCCTGCGCAGGGGTAAACACGCAAGAGGGCCATGTGTTGCAAACTGTGGTTAAAAACCCTAATTGAGATGTATATTATGAATGCGCTGTGTACACGTCCAAAGAATGCTCCTAAAACCTGAATAATATTGGTATATCCCACATGTCTTAATCGGGAAATGATACATTCAGAATAAGGCCTAAATCGGAACATCCAAACGGAATATGCTGTTTACATGCCAAGTATCAAATTCAGAATATTGTCACATTCGGAATAGTTAGGAATATTAGTGTGCATGTAAACGTAGTCACTGAGTAGCGGGGACATTATTTGGCATCGATAAACTGTTACTTTACCTTATTGTCTGTGTAAATGGCCATTAATACAACACACAACATATCACACAACAGAAATAGAATTTTATATACAACTCAGGACGAGGAGGATACACTTAAAAAAACTCTTCAATGAGCTGGTACGGTTTTCACCTTTTTTTTTTTTCCTCTCTTCCCCCACCTTACCTCCTGGCCGGCAGCGTGTGGAGGAGGCGCAGCAGGAGCGCAGGGAGCTGCTGAAGGCCATGCGGCTCCTGCAGGAGGAGAAACAGCAGCTGCAGGAGGAACAGAAGCGACTGGCCAGGGAGAGGGAGCAGGAGAGGGAGACATGCTGCCTGCTGCGCACACACAACCAGGTTAGAGAGAGGTAGAGTGATGTCAGGAAAGGCATGCAGAGACAGAAATGATGCTCTGCACATAGAGCAAATTAATCGAAGATTTATTATTATCAATCAAGAGGTATTTGTGCAACATTGAGATTTACGGTGAGGGAGGGTTCAGTGCGTTTGTGCATGTGTGTAATTGTATGTAAGCGTGTGGGCGTGTGTTCATAGACGGACAGCCGCTATTTGCACATGTGTGTGTGGAGCCGGTTCCTCACCAGTGATCACAGGTCTGCAAACTTCAAAGGCCCGAATTTATGAATAATCTGTGTCTATGTTTAAGAGACACACAAGGAGCTGCAGCGCGCGCATGTGTGTGTGCGCACGCCAGTCTTTCTCTCCCTCTTTAACGACCTGACTCAGTGGGGCAGAACGGAATTGGGACTCGGTTTTCTCGGGCATCTGGCGTCAGGGACGATGCCATCGCAACCACAGAGTGAACAAACATGACGTCAAACACGCAGACATACACACGCGCGCACGCACGCACACACATGCACATACACAAACTACCCCCCCCCCCCCCCCCCCGCCGCCTCCTCCCCCTTCACTCTCACCCTCACATTCAGGTCCCACACCACAGGGTCCCTCTAATGTGCATTCACACATGCACAAGCGCGCACACACACACACAAACAAACTCATTATGCCACCCGCTTGCAAACCCTTTTAGTCTGTGTGTGGAATGAGAGGAGGGTAGTCCGCAAAACCGCCTGCCTGAAAAAAGAGCCCTGCCCAGCCTCAGGGACAAACACCACTCAGTCACGCGATTCAGTGGCCACTGCTTTCTCACTGTCTATTTTCTCTCTGTCTGTCGGTCTGTCCCTGTCTTTCTCTCTCGGTTCTCTCTCGGTTCTCAATACTACATTTCAGTATTGGCATGACAGGAAACTTAATTTGCTAAAGTGAGGTTGATGTTAAAAATACATTTGGGAGCATTAATCAGAATTAAACAAATATTTAAAAACCACTAAAATTCTGCATCGATCTTTATCTACTTTTTTCCTCTGTGCTCGCTCACCAGAGTGACTCAGATTTCAGATTTTAGCATTTTATGAGTTGCTCATTTGATAAGCAGTAGTTTAGCACACACACGCCTAAAAACAGTCAACTCAGGAAACTCAATGAAAGCAGGAGGAGGTGGGGGGTGGGGAGGGGGGTGGGGGTGGAGGAGAGGTAAAACACTGCAACTTGCCAAGAGTTTTGAATCTAGTCTCTTATCGCCCCCTAGTGCAGCTGTCCGGTCCAGGCCCAAAGTGAGAGCAGGCTGCTTTGAGTTAGTCTGCCGCTCCTTTTTTACGAAGGACAAAATCGCCATAAATTACGTGGTAATACACACACACACTGTTATTACCATGCTGCTTTTCCTTCAACAGGCATGTCCATCTGTAGATATACGACTTGTGTGAGTAGGTGTGTGTGTAAACACGTGTGCGAGCACACTCCTTTTGTGGAGCATTTACAGTAGGAGCGTTAGTTCATGCCACGCTGATGAAAATATCCTTTGAGTTTAACATGAAAACATAAGTACATATTTTGTGGCTGCTAATTTTACGACTACACTTTTTATAAGGTCTTTATGCACTGCTAAAGTGCTTCCCAAACGCCAGCCGTAAAAATCATACAGTAATCTACGCAGAGCCAAGCCCAGAGGGAGACAGGCCTGAGTATGCATTGGTGTGTGCATGTGCATGTGTCTGTTTTGGATTGATGGGTGTACTCTGTGCTACTTGCCTGTCTCCATATGTCCTTGAATGTGTAGCTGTGTGTCAGTCTTCCTCGGTGTGCGGGTGTGTGGATGAGTATGTGCGTGCACATGCTACAAATGGATGGAGGGTGTGTGCAGAGAGGTATGTTGTTCTGTCACAACCAATATTAGCTATGGATGATTTAATGGCCTTTGCTACTGATAAGCAGCAAGTTCAAACAAGGCATTTCCTCAGGAGGCACACCACATGCAGAAAACAGAACTAAGATGATCTGTTGTACAATACCAGGAATTTGTTTCACTAAAGGAATCCACTCATACTAGACAGGTTACTCCTGCGTTCATTCACTACGTACCGCTACTGTTTGTTATTGAGGCTACTGTGCCTCTAAATAGCTTCACATATCGAGAGTGTGATTAACATCCATCAAAACGCTCACATATGTCATCATTTGTAACCAGTGATTTGTGACAAGACAAGACTTCACTGATCCCCGGGGGGGGAATTCACATGTTAGAGCAGCATAAGAAATGAGCCAAATGAAATTATTAAATAAAATAGAGGGGGAAAAATGAACAAAATTCAGACATCCCATATGTCAAATGCATTACATATCCATACATTTGTCCAGTAGTGCAACTCTGAAAGCTTTCTAGAGAGTTTGTGATTCTGCTTTATGGACATTTTTGAGGCATTAGTTTGTCTCCTCTCATTGATATAAATGGCGTGGACAAAATATTAGAAACACCTCTCAATATAATTGAATATGAGTCAACTGCACCACAAACTACAGCCTCCAAAATGACCAAAAGTTAAATCAACATCCCCCTCTTTCAGCAGAAACTCAAGTAAAAGTCAACACTGAACATTATAACCATCATGAGGGTAGGATTTAATGCAGTAGTTTTACCTTTTTGTACCTCATAAAACGTGTAATTATGAAAGGTGAATGAATGTACAGCAGTGAAACATATATAATACATAAGGAATGAGGCTGTCATGTTTCCCATGAAATATTAGTGTCAGTGATTAATCATGACTATTGCATAAGCTCCTGATTTATCCAGCATTCTTTCTCTGATGCCTTGTTCGGGCTGCTGAATCGGCTTCTGTCATTGGCCGTAGCACCTGTCAGCGTGATCAGAGCTACCTCTCTGTCCCACAGGAGCTGCTGCGCTCGTCGCAGGGGCTGTCAGAAGAGAGGGAGGAGGTGAGGAGGAGGCTGACAGAGGCCACGGACCGGGTCCGCCAGCTGGAGGAGGACCTGCTGGGAGTCACCCAGAGAGGCCTACAAAAGGAGACGGAGCTCGATTGGTGAGTGGAGACTTCTAAGGCGTGATCATCAATCATCCCAACTCATCCATTTCTGTGAGGACATGACTGTTGAAATAATGGTGTTTGAGGGAGATTTCTTGCCTGCCTTCTGCTTTTTCAACATCTTTATCATCAAACTTGTCCACACGGGAAGGACGAAGTAATTCAAAAATAACCTCTGAATTGATCAGCACCTCTCTGTCTCTGCAAAAATGACACATCATAAGCTTCATAAAGGTATTATTTAATGCAGGGATATTGGATTGGATTGCATTAATCACACCCATTTATGTTTGCATGCATGTGCACTCACACCCAAACAAACATAAATAAGCAATAAGCATACATATTGAATAGACATATGCCAGCCAAACAGATTTTACTGAATAAGACCTTCTAAAGCTTTTCAAAACTTATTTTCATTATTCTGTGTTTCAGTCTGCGTGACCGTCTGAAGAAGCTGACAGCAGAGAGAGACATCCTGGAGAGTCAGCTGAAGAATGAGAAGGATGAGAGAGACCTCTATAAGGTGAGACAAAGCTCTTTACAGGAAAAAGGCAGGATAAAAGATAGGATGCATTTTAACTAATGAAGCCGTTGTTTTTCTGTGTAGCGCTGGCCTGTGCACATTTTTTGTCTCTGTGTATTTTTACACGTGTAGGCCCACCTGCGCAGCACTGAGCTGGAGAACACTAAGCTGAGCGCAGAGCTGCAGATGCTGAAGGCGGTGGAGCTGAACCGGGAAGTGACTATTGCCCAGTTCCAGGAGGAGCTGGACAGGCTCAGGGCCTGTGTTGCCCAGCGGGATAACCTGGAGAAAGAGCTGCTGGCACACAAGGCTGACAAGGTAGTAGTGTTTGCAGTGACTGTTGCTGCTAGGATAAGCTAACTCAAAAGCTAAAATATAAAAAGCAAATTGTACGTCCGTTATCCTGTCTGTGTGAGCATGCACGTGAAGTACAGTGTGTGTGTTTGCATTATAAAACCTGTTTCTATTTATGAATTCCCTCCTCGTTCCTTCAGGCAGAGCTAGCCCGTGTGCGTGAGCAGCTTCGTCAAGCCGAGGAGCAGCTCCAGGCATCCCGGCAACAGGCCTCCCTGCTGGCCTCGGAGCTCCGCGACTCAGCCAGCGCCCGCGACCACACGATGACTGAGCTGTACCGCGCCCGCTTGGAGGCAGACAAGCTCCGTGCGAGTCTGGCTGATGCTCAGGCCGAGTGCCAACGCATGGAGAGCCAGTTGGACCGAATGAGGAGCACCGCACAGAAGGAAGTGGTCAGTGTCTGACTTCATTAAGTTGTATTTCTGTCTTTCAACTCTATGTACTTTGACAGGCCCGGGTTGAGGGAATTCTGAAGCAAAGAATTTTCAAATGTTTGGAAAAAACTTTTTAAAGGGGTGCACATTTTTATGAATGAGCAATCACAACAAAGAAGACATTGGATTAGCAGTTATACGTCTCATTCTTTTCTCCTCTTTACGTCCTTCTGCTTCCAGGGTGTCGGTACCGGCGGGGAGGTGACGCCCAGCATGATGGTGGTGTCGGAGGCAGAGGCTGAGCTGCAGAGGGAGGTGGAGGAACTGAAGCTGCGTCTCCACATGGCAGCTGAGCACTATAAGGAAAAGTACAGAGAGTGCCAGCGCCTCCGCAGGCAGGTGGCCAAACTGAACACAACTGAGTCACAGGGGGTGAGTTACTGTGCTGGAAACTAAGAGACAGAGCTGAAATATTGAGTGCAGATTACCAAAACCACAATTACAGTTTGTTGATAGTACTGTTCTTGTTGCTATTTTGCAGGAGCCAAAGAGAAACGCATCCACTGAGACAACACTGGAGCCACTGACCCCCAGTCCAGAGTCACCAACAGCAGGTACACAAGAATAAAAATGGGGTTAAATTTGAAAATGAAAGAAAATGCACTTAAACCCCTGAATATGTATGTCATGACAATAGTGTATACTGAACTCTACTATTATTGCTTACATAAAAATCTACACTTTTGTTCAATTAAATCCTGAAAAAGATTCATTATAGAAGAGGAAGAAATACAATTTTTTTTCACCTACTGTATCCTCAAAAGACCATAATGCATTGCAGTCAGATGACATTCTTTCTCTTACTTTTTCTCCTGCTTTACCACATTTTATAAAGATTTTCAATATCCTAATTTAGTTTTGATATTTCTTGTTGGAAATCCATAAGCTTAGAAGCACAGTGGGTTAAAAGGAAAGTGGGTACACCACAGTAGTTAACTACAACACTATTATAAAATATCTCTAGACCGCACAAGTTTCATCAAGTATAAAGTCATTCTATTAAAATATGCGTAATTAACTCATACCTGATTCAAAGAAGGGGATTTCCTCTTGACTATATAATCTTCTAAACCCTTTGTGTTTTTACAGGAAATATTGCTACCGCAGTCCTTCAAGAAGCCGCTGAAATGACAATCATCCCAGAACTTAATAACAGGGAATTCACACACACTGACGCACACACCAGCACAGAGAAGGAAGAAAAGCAGAGAGAGAGCGCGCCGGTGGAGAGCAGCGAGGCAGAGGCTGAGAGAGAAGTAAACCAAGGAGAAGATGGAAAAATAAAAGAAAAAGAGGAGAAGAGGGAGAGCCTGCGGGAAGAGAGCCTGAAGATGACGAGCTGGGTGGAGGTCGAGAACGAGAGGCAGGGCGTCGGGGAGAACGGCGAGGCGGAAGGGGTAGAGGAAGTGGGAGATGGCGCGGAGGAGCAGGTGCTGCTGGAGGTGGAGGGGAGGAGCATGGGGGAGGCAGAAAAGGAACAGACACGTTCGGTTGAGGAGGAGCTGGCAATGATGGAGGAGAAGTGGAGGGAGCAGTGCGCCATCAACGAGACGCTCAAACAGCGGCTGGCCAATGAGGAGGAGCGATTCAGAGTGAGACACACACACATACACACAAAGTATCCTTAAGCTCAGCATATTAATTAAGCATACTTCTATCATTTCTAGAATGATAATATCTCTCACTTGCTGTGGTCACATGCACAGAGAAATCCAGTCTTTTGAATTGACCCGTGAAGATTACACTCCAATTATAATGAGCCTGGTTATAATGTTTGGTTTACCCTCAGATAAGACGAGTTATTTTGTCCTTTTAACTTCTCTCTGACTGACTCTATATACATGAAAATACATTTTGCTGTCAGCAGAAAATACTGTAGCAAAACAAACCACCGTGTTATGAGCCTATATCTATTTTTTAAAACTGTATTACAGCTTCATCAGTTAATTATTTTTGGCACGTTCTCAGAGCCCTAATAGGTTGTTTGGCCCTACCGACTGTCAAAAACCCAAATATATTAAATTTATAATGATATAAAACAGGAAAAAAAATCAAATCCTCACTTTTGAGAAGCTTGAGTTTGCTTTAAAAATTACTTAAACCAAACAATTTGGTGTCAAATACTTTTCTGTCCACAAACTATTTGCTCGATCAAATAACTGTTTCAGCATTACACAATTTGAATATTTTTGAACATTTATTAGATAAGATACAGTACAGACAAACAGGAAATGAGAATGGCATGCAACTAAGGCCTCTGGCCAAACTTGATGTTGCAATTATATGGTCAGCTTCTCACGCCCACAGGCCACCAGAACTCTCCTACACAGAAAACAAATAGAATTTGATACCAAAAGTACCATTGCTGACTCAAGAAGGGAGGCTTTACTGGTGGCAGCACTTGGATAGATGTATGTGTTGTTGCAAGAGAATTATTGTGTCACAGAGTATCAACAGTTTACCTGAGCACACATTTAACCAGAATATCCAGATTGTATACACATGAGCCAATGTGTGTGGCATGTGTGTGTGATTCAATACAAGCACTCAAGCATGTGGGCCTGCTGCATTTTGCATGTGGATGTCCGCCAAAGTACCTACTGGCATTTAATCTCCATGAGTGATTGCGTGTTTATCGGCGCTGTAAATAAGGCTCTCCCCCCGTCTGAGGCCAGTGCCTCAGGTCCCGAGCTGCTCTTAATGGCTCCGGAGACTGACAGGAGAGGCAGCCGCAGAGCGTCATGCTTTACGGCTGTTTACATCTACGCCGGGGGGCAGGGGGGGGGCACAGAAATTCACTGTTGCAGACTCCCTACCTGAACTTTACTCTCTAATGCTGCGGCATAAATCCCCGAGAGAGGGGGGAGAGAGGACAAAAGGAGATGAAAGAGAATGAGGGGCGGGGGGAGTGAAAGAAGCAAACACAATTTAAGAGTGAAAAAAGTTGGATTGACAGACAGACATGAAGCAGAAAGAGAAACCGCGGCAGAGGAGGGGATTTTTGAACCCTTGAAATGGGATGAAATGAGAGAAGAGCAGGCAACTAGCCATGTAAATTATCCCACAGGGTCAGTCCTGTTAGAAAGTCTTGAGATTTACTACGATCCCCTGGTCCGCTCCGGTCTGCAGCGCTCCTCCAGTCTGCTCTCCTCACAGACCTCGTTTCTTTGGCTTTAGCTGTGTGTGTTTTACAGCGAGTACCACACATTTGACAGAGCTCCAGGTTAAATAAAACCCAACCGACCAAATATTTTGTTCACTTGCCTCCCTGTATGTATGCCTAGTGATGGTCAGTTGACATAAATGGAGTGGAAGTCCAACCTGAAAGCAAGAAAAAGAGTTTTTTATCTGCACAAGAAACGTCTCACCCTTTCCATAAACTCTGAATATCTGTTTGTTATGTTTGGAGCAGAAACAATTAGTCAATGAGTCAATTACTCAGGAAAAAATAGGTTGATATTTGATTAATTATTTGTCATTTTCTTAGCAAAAATGCCATTCCAAGATTCCTTTATTAAAATGTGCTGCATATTTTGGTCTTATGTGATAGTAAATTAAATCTTCAGGTTTTTGACTGTTGGTCAGAAAAGAGAATGTCGCTTGGGCTCTGGGAAATTGTGATGTCATGTTTCTGATGTTTTATAGACTAAATGATTAATCAATTTGAGAGAAAATCATCATGAGACTAATTGATAATTAAAATAATTAGCAGTTGTCGCCCTAGGTATTGTATTTATTATGTACCCTCTCCACCCTACTAGAATATTATACTATCCTTCATTATCACTCATAAGCCAGTTTGCAATTTAAGAGAAAAAGCCAAAAAGCCATCATACATGACTGAGGGCAAAGACAAAGAACTTGTGTTTCATATAACTTCAGGAGGAAGAGATGGAATAGCAGAAGAAGAGCAGTTTGTTGTTATTGGGGGAATGTTTAGTTTGGTTGGACGCAGACCTGATACCTCTCAAGAAAATCCGACTGCTTACTGAAACGGATGTCAATATTTTTCTGATGCATCATTAAGAACTAATGTTGAACTATGTTTTGTTTTTTTTTCTCTTTTCCTTGTGTGTGTGTGTGTGTGTCCTGTCTGTGTAGGTGCAGATGGCAGAGCGAGCCAGTGAGGTGACGGAGCTGAAACGCAACCTCGCCCAAGCCCTGAGAGACAAAGAGCAGCTACAGGAGGTAAAGCAGCACCATCAAGTGCACATGTAGTGTATGTGCTTTATAAAATAAATCAGGTTTTGATAAATAATGTGAAATTTCCACTGTAGAATTCACATCACGGATGCATAAGATGTCGGCTCTGAATAGAAGTCCACAGATATATTCATGAGCACTTTAGGTTCAGTGTATTAACTCTTTTGTAGCTTCCTTCCCTTCCCCACTAATTAATACATCTATACTTGCTTCTTTCGCCCATGGGTACAGTGCCATTATACAGTGCAAATGCCACGCGACGTGTCTGTTTCACCTTCCCAACCCTGGTTTAAATGTTAAACCTGATAGCAGCGCACTAATGAAGTCATCAAGAGAGGAGGTCGGGTGGAGTGAAGAGGGAGGATGGAGGGAGGTAAAGGAGGGAGAGGGCGAGCGCCTCTATCAGCAAAGCAGGAGCAGAGGGAGCCAGAGTTTGACACCCATTACAGTAATGAGTAGGGTACTAATGCTCTTGCTTCAGATATAATCACAAAGGGCAGCAACAATGTAGAGGGATATTTAACTCTGAGTTAAGCACTTACTCCCTTCTTGGTTCCAGCGGTGAAAATGCACCATTCAAACTGAATTTCTCTCTCACAGCTTTCCTCGTTTCCTGTTTTCAGGAACAGAAACTTTTAAGCAAGTTTGGTTGCTTAACTGGACAACATAGAATGCAAGATACAGTAGCAGGAGATATTTTATATGACATGTTAATAATGTGCAGTTTAGTGTTGATGTATTATGACAACCAGGGATGGATTTTGTCTCTATCTGTCCCCCCAGGAGCTGCAGCGCTATGCGTCCAGGCAGAGGGAGCAGGAGACTGGTGTTCAAGGTGCTGAAGTCAGGCAGCCAATGGTGCTGCGCTACCCACTGCCCTACCCCCAGGACCCTTCCCCTCCACCGCTGGTGCCACAAAGGCCTGCTGAGCTGCAGTACGGCAATCCCTACTCCACGGACACCACAAAAGGTTGGGAGGAAACTTGAATCAGTCATCCTTTCGTGCCGTCTGTGTTCTCCCTCCTTCAGTCAGCACCCTAACGGCGCCGTGTCTTGCTGTTTTTCTAGAGCGGGTGGATGTCGCGCTGTCTCCCGAGCACATGTCCCGTCCTCCGCCTGAGGCCCCACCTTGCGCACCTCCATGCGCTCCCCCAATCACACCCCCAAGCCCAGGCCCCGGGGCGCCGGGCTGGGAGAGAGAGGTGGTCTGCATCCAGCCCTCTCGCACCACGAGCCCCCCAGAGAGCCTGGACCAATCACCAGAGGAGCCACGTAATGTAAGCGCATACACATAACACACTCTTCCACCAAACTATAACACTGGCTGGTGTGACATTTATTAGAAAGTTAATGGATGATTCTTTATTGGATTTTTTTGGAGTATCCGTATCAATTAAGGTTGTAATTCTAATGTATATGTAAATTACATATTTTAAAGCAGCATACTGTAAATCTAACTGATCCCAGCCTCTGGTGTCCTAGCCTCGCTTTTGTGTTTTCAGCAGCCAATGAATTCCTGTCATGGTAATCCCTCACTCGCTTCGCCTCTCCCCGTCTCTCGAGTGCTTGTCACTGAACGAAGGGAAT
Organism: Thunnus maccoyii; assembly: GCF_910596095.1. Lineage (NCBI taxonomy): Eukaryota > Metazoa > Chordata > Actinopteri > Scombriformes > Scombridae > Thunnus > Thunnus maccoyii. The sequence goes on from NC_056547.1 coordinate 20,713,412, forward strand.
GGTAGCATGCCCTTAAAAGATGAAGCTTTGAACTCATTTGCATAAAGCTCTAATTAACGTCACTCCCTCAGAGCTCAAGAGAGACGAAGATAACGAGGGCTGAGAGAGTAATTAGGTGAGATTTTGCATAGGGACGGACCTTAGATCAGTTAGTGTCGGCCGGATTATATCTGTGCTTGTTTGGGAGCAAATTGAACAGAGATCAGGGAGGGAGGTTTACTGTATTCTTTAATTAGAAACATAGCTGCACATGCCTCGTCTTTACTGGCTCATTTCATGGCTCTTCCTACCCATCTCCTCTTATTTTGGTTAAGATCTTTGGAGGTAGTGTTTGTGTTTGCAAATACACAGCCATCATTTTCCATCCTTTTGTGTGTGTGCTTGTGTTGTGCATCATAGGTGGGTGACGCGGCTCAGCCATCCTGTGACCATCAGTCCAGTAGACGCAGTGAAGCCAGGAGCAGCTTCTGCTTTGACTCAAGGTAGTGTGCATACCTAAAAACAAAAAAATAATGACTTCAGAATAAATAGCCTTTTTTTTAAAAAAAAATAAAAAATAAAAATCAGTGTTTCTTAAAGAAACAAAAAAGAAACAAGATTACACAAGCAAAGAGGAGGACATAGATGAAAACAGAAGAGGGTTCAGGGAGGGATTTGTTTTTCCAGTAAGCCAGTCGATCCCTGTGCCAGTGATGAACCAAACAAGGCTAATATGAAATGCAAATCCCAGGCAGCTAGCTGACTTCACAGAGTAAAGAGGTGTTCATGATCATGTCCCCCTTAGGGTTCATTCTCATCCCCTTACTTTATATTTACATGCTAAATACATATATTCAAGGATTCAAGACTCTTTAAAGCAACAAAGTACGATTTTGTCCCATTGCACAAAATGCTGATGATATTGTGTTGATTAAATGGTGAATTCACACCATAACAATGTTTTTGTTTTGGGGCTGAGGGCATTGGAAAATCATCTAATATGTAACATTTAAATTTAAAATACGTATTTTCAGAATCTATGTAAGGGTTACTTTGGATAATCCAATTACCTCGCTGTGGATAGTTTTTATTAGAACTACTTGCTACCAAAAAAATAGTCTCTATAAAAACTGCCTGACTGTGAATTTTTGTAATTTGAACTGACCTTTTTAATACCAGTGATTCAACAAGTTATGTCATTTTTATTTATATAGCCCAAAATCACAAATGTGGGTTTTACAATCTGTATAGCCCTCAATCCTTGGGGATATCTGTAGTTTTGTTGTGCCAGCCTGGGTCACACTGTTTGACATGTCTGCTTCCACTGCTTCCCTCCTTTTCCTCTCTCCAGTAGTGACGTTCACAAGCGCTGCCCGCTATGCGAGGTGATCTTCCCGCCCCACTTTGAGCAGCGCAGCTTCGAGCAACACGTGGAAAGCCACTGGAAGGTCTGCCCCGTCTGCTCCGAGCAGTTCCCCCTCAACTGTCAGCAGCAGCTCTTCGAGAGGCACGTCCTCACGCACTTCGACGGCCACGTGCTCAACTTCGAGCAGACTGACTGAAGGGGTGAAGGTCGGCAGAAGGCGGAGCTAGAATTGTGACATACTGTATGGGTTAATGTGTGTTTTCAGCTGTTAGTTCATTTCAATTGGAGGTTTGGTTAAGTTGTCTTGTTAATATACAATCATGAGCACTTTTTTGCAATCTTAACAAAGGTTAGAAAGAATGTAGTCTACTTCTGAAAGGAAGCAGTTTATCCTTTGGCAGCATCTCCACCAAGGTGTTTATCATGTAGGTTAGCTTCCACCTTAAAGGGGACCTATGATGCTCATTTCCAACTCGATACTTTTATTCTGGGACTCCACTAGAATAGCTTTGCATGATTCACAGTTAAAAAAAAAAGTCCTTATTTATCTTATAGTGGCCTTTTATGCAGCCCCTCAGTTCAGCCTCTGTCTGAAACAGGCTGCTTCAGCTCCTGTCTCTTTAAGGCCCCCCTCCCGAAGAGCTCACTCTGTTCTGATTGGTTAGCTTCCGGAAGCTGAGTCACGGCCAACTTCTGCAGGAGCAGGATTTCACTTCTTTTTTATTACTCCAAATGTCAACTTCCCACATCCATCCATACATGTTCAAGCCCACATCTGATCAGGAATATGAGAGTGGACAGCACAAACATCCACAGCAACAAAGATTACAGCAGGGCGTCTCTGTTTGGTAAATATTACCTGCTTATTGTGACATAATGGTGTAAGTTACATGTGGGGAATGCACTGGAATACCGACTGAAGTGGAAAATGTCTGCTGTCAGGAAATAACATAAGTAACGTAGCTAGTAAAATGTTATTCTGCTGTTACCAGATGTATAGTATCTCCTTGCACCGTATGTATTGTGCCTGGACCAGATGACCATATAAAGAAATTTGCACGAGTTGACGTCAGCTCATCTCAAAAGTAGAAAAAAACATTGGAAACCTAGCATTCAGATCAGCTCTCTGCTCACAGGGATTACTTCTACATACGTTTACCTCATTATTTGAGACTTTGGCCACGATTAATATGAACATTCAACACTAACATTATATATATGACAGAAGATAAGGAATAAGTATAATAGGTCCCCTTTAACACACACTGGGTAAGGGATCATTAACACTGGGGAATAGTGCTGGATCACTCCTTTAGTTTCCTATTATTTTTAATGCTCATCCTTCTGCTTCAAGGGACTAAAGCACCATTGGTAGTGCATGCGTATATTCTGTGTTTAAAACTACAAAATTTCATATGTTCAAGCTAAAAGAGTGAATTGTAGCAGGAGCTTGAACCAGGGCTTTGAAGAAAAAAAAACGTTTTAGTATCTTGGATTCACAAATGTTCTTAACTACGGTAAATATTTCTTTACAATAAGTAGGATTCTCTTGTGACAAAGCAGCCAAGACATTGCTTCATCTTTTGATTGTCCACATGTATCGACGTTTGGAAAGGGTTAAGAGATAAGATGATTTTTTAAAAGTGTAAATGCAGAGCAAGATCTGAATATGTGATGTCTTAAAAAAGACATCTGTTATTTATAATTGAAGGAGGTCGTTGGAAGGGGATATTTTTTTGACTTGAATGGGAAGTGATCTTTGATTTCTTCCAAACTACAGTACTACCGTTCGTACGATAGTGTTTTTGCAAACAAAGACGTCAGATGGTTTAAATAAAAACAGCACTACGTTTTCATGTATCTGCACTAAATAAGGCTTTATTCTGAATGTACTGTACATATGAAAATAAGTATAAGTTGTGGAGAGACCTGTGAATTACTGTTGTGACCATGTCTCCCCCTCATTGTTACTTGTGATGAACGAATGACAGGCCAATGATGTTTTACTTCCTGGTGTGCACTTTCTGGAAGCTGGGCTGGTCTCTTTATTTTATTGGAGAGACATTGTAAAATGTTTAAAGCAAATAGACTGAAAGACACTAAGTTACAGACACTCTTATTGTTACGTACTGCCACGTTTTAAAAGTTAGAACTGTGAGGAAAAAGTTATTTATTGCTCATGAGTGAATGTCATTTCTATGTATGTATGTATGTGTGTGTATCCACATGGCTCCATATCACCGCTTTGTCTATTTTTCTGTCATTACAAAGTGACCCCCCCCTGACAGTGTTGTATTCAGGCTTTAAAAATTGCACATGCCCAGTAATCACAAGGTTAATGTGTGTATGTCTTGTGTCCAAGCAGCCCTTTCCATGTGAGAATGTCAGGATGGTGGTTTAGGTGTGAACTGCAAAGATCTTTATGAATAAAGTAAGCTTGTCTAAACGCATTTGACTGAAATGTCCTCCATCATTTGGGTGTAAAAGGGTCAGAAGTCACACATCAGACAAGAAAGACCATTAGTTTGAGCTTAAGAGCTCTTTACTTTATTTTGCAGTTTTTTTTTCCAGGTGTTTCCTGTTTGCATTTAAGCAGCTTCTTTTTTTTTTATATAGAAAGACAGTTTGACATCATTTACAAGTCACTCTGCTCAGAACCTGTTGTCCCCCCATACAAAAAGGAAACGTTGGTCTCCACGTTACATACGAAAATATAATTTAAAAGCAACTTGACAACAGACGCACGTCACAATACATTCACTGTACACGGTATATTGAAATCCCTCCCTCATCTCCTCCTCCTGCACACAGCCTCCGCTCCTGCAGCCCCCCTCCCTCCCACCCCTCCTCCCTACCCTCAAAGCTGAAACTATTGCCATGGTGACAGCTGTGTCCGTGAAGCGGGGATGGTTTTACGAGTGTTTGACAGAGCTCGACTTCGGAGACTCTGCGTCTCTGTCCATCTCTGCTTTGCTCTGATCCTGGCCACGGAAACTCTTTCTCTGGAATGAAGCTTTCCTATCGCACGCAAACCATTATGTCAGGGTTACTGTTAGGTTAGTAAGTCCACAGATGTACTCTGATGTAAACTGATACCAAGATTTTACAGATCTGGTGCTTCACAGTAGACATGGATGTCTTTCAGGCCACCTTTGTGCTTATTTGTTGAGCAGCACACTAATAGAAAGCATTTCAAGTAATAGTCACAGGTGTATGTTAACTTGGTATAATATAAAAAGCAATTAGGGGGTTACTTGTACAAAATGAAGTTACCAAAGAGGATTTAACAAAAAGATCCCTTTGCCATGCTAACCCTGTGGTGTCCACGGCAACATCAGACTGGAGGAAAGGAGGATGTGTGCATGTCAGAGGTCACCGTACCCATCAAATGAACAAAAGAGACAGAAAACAAACTTTGTGCATGATGAGGGAAATGATGTCATGGATGAATGTATCTTGGCACGGGGCACTGCACCACTCTTGTTTTTCTAGAGGCAATGAATGAGGAAATCCCTGTCAGGGGCAACAAGTTGGCCACCGCAACAATACATGACGCAACACCGCCATCCAGCCAGCCAGCCAGCCAGCCATCCTGCTCCACAGGAGTTAAAACCAGCGGCCTGGCACAGAAATATGACAGATCCAAGCACTGAAACACACAGCATACAATAACACTCTAGGCTGATGACTTGGATACTGCTGAAAAAAGTAACACACACACACACACACACGCACGCACACGCATACATCTGTACATACAATGAACTGGAATGCTCTTGTCTACAACACACACAAAATGACAGGTTGTAGATGGTAATCTCTTTCAAAATACAAATACACCCTCTTCTTTCACACATATTTCTCCCGTTACGACACAGAAAAGCATGCGTGAAAAAAACATTCAATGTACATCGACTCATTCTGGAGGCGCGATGAACAAGAAAATCATTGCCACACATTTGGCGACCTCCACGGTGAAACCATTACGACAGTCTCTTTCTCTCCCTTCTCCCTCCCCCCTCCCCCTCCCCCCCCTTTTCCTTCCCTCCCTCCCTCCCTCCCTCATCAGGCACATGGTATGGTCAATGTTTGGCAGTGGAGAGCTGTTGGCAACGATCATGGAAAAACAAAACAACAACAAAGATCTTGGCAACTGGAATACAGCATGATGCTTAACCTGCATTCGCGGCTAAGTCTCTGGAATACAGCTCTGGCACTCGGAATGAGAAACCCTATCTGGAAACGTTGGAGATGTGAAATACGTGGATGGCTTTCTGCAGGGGATGAAATGTTTCAGTGGACTGTTTAAGATATGGATTGTTGGGCCTGGGCCATGCTCTTATACCCCCTTCCTGATCAACAGTAAAATATCGTACACCGCTCAGAGCGTGTCAAACCAAAAAAAGGCGTATTAGCTCCTAAACTCTAGGATGTGGCGAGAGAAAAAAACGGATTCTCCAGACCTAAAGTCATCCAGCTGTTTGACCTTGTATCTGACCTCTGAGGTGACTAAACTGGCCGTCTCAGCAAATAAGGAATGAAAGGAACACTTACTGATACATAGAAGAAAAAAACACTATCTAAAACACTGACAAAAATATATAAAATAAAGCTTGAAAATAAAATGTAACTATTTATGTATATGCTCATGAATACTTTTATATATTTTTATGTACACATACATACAGTATCTGTCTATTGTTTATATATCAATATATCTATTTAAAGTATAACTTAACTCTCTCACTTAAACCCCCAGAAGTTACTGTGAAGGCACAGATCCAGGCTCAGCCAACTCTCTGCGTCTAACGGTAAAGGAGTGTAACAACCACTGGGCTTAGATCAGCACTAAAAAGTCAACTTCATCCCGCTCATACACGAGCAGAGAAGGGGGGGGGGGGGGGGGGGTCAGGGCTTGTTTTGCGCTTTCAGTTTTCACATCTCCTTCTTTTGCATTTTCCCCTCATTTCTTTCATTTGTTTTTTTGTCTTTTCTTTCTGTTGTTTTTTACAGTTAGCACCTTATGTAAGTCAAACAATAGAAAAACTGACGTGATAGCATATACGAAATGTGCAAATGTACAACGATAAAAATACTACAAAGATACATTTTTTTTCAAAAATACAAGTGATATAACATGGATAGAAAAAAAAAAATATGTGACACAAATAAACAAAAAGATGAAGAAAAAATAAAATAAAACAACTTAAAGCATGCACTTGATCCTTTAGTGTGTGGGATGTGTATCAAAGGGTCAGGTAAGGAAAGTCAGGACAGGGCTATGTTTGGGGCAGTTGATGGATGTCGACCACGAGCTCTAGCCTTGAATCTTGCGCAGGATCTCGGTGGAGACAGGTGGGTGGAAATTGATGGTGTGGTGTCTAAGGCCCTGCGAGGTCTTGTAGCTCTTGCCACAGCGACACTTGAAGGGTTTCCTCACACGGATCTGCGTGCGGTGGCCGTTCTTGGCGTGGTATTTGATACCGTTCACATTCTGAAGAAGAGACGGGGGGGGAATAAGAGAAGAGGAGTAAAGAGATTAATAAGGAAGGTAGAGGAAGATTACAATTACCGCTTTACACAACATTGATCTTTTTGACACGCGATATTGCAACCTGTGTTTGACCCTGACTGCAGTCAGAGGTTGACAGGTAGACACAGGTCTACAGCTGTAGTATCATACACCATCACTGCCAAAACCGCAGCATTACACCAGATCATAATCTGCTATTATTGCACAATCAAGAATTTGTTCTTCAAAACTATTCTCAAAGTGTTCTTGGAGTGCAACTCATAAACTGATCCATCATGTTTAAACTTGTGTCACTGGGATAGTCTGAAAGTGGTTTTAGGTTTAAAGGGGAACTCCAACGATTTTGCACATCAAAGTCTGTGGTCAGGTCTTGTGGAGTGCTACCGCAGCTGCGTGAAATCTGATAAACTGCCTGAAGTGACAGTCCATCAGGAGTCCGACGATGTCATAGGAGTGCATTGCTAAGACGGTGGAGTACTCTTAAGGATCTGACATTTTGACTTGACATTTAGGGAAATGGAGAGACATTTAAAGATCGATACCAGTCATATCAGTCCGCCACAGCTACAGCGGCAGGCAGTTAGCTTAGCTTAGCACGAAGACTGGAAGCAAAGGGGAAACAGCAAGTCTGGCTCTGTCCAGAGGCAACAAAGTCCATCTACCAGCACCTCTAAAATTAACTAACATGTGATAACTTGTCAAGACTCCAGGAAGTCACCATGAGACTTGTCGTCACTGTGATGTTGCCTGGCAACCAGCAGAGACTCCAAGAAGTCATTGCACCCAGCCAAGAAATAGTCCAGCACATAATCTTTGCAAAACCTCAATTGTCTTTGTTAACAAGATGCAAAATATAAATAAATGAGTTTTAGAAGTGCTAGGGTTTTTTTGTTAGCTTCCAACTGAGCAAGGCAAGCTTCTTTCCTGTTTTCAGTCTTTATGCTAAGCTAAGCTAAGCTAACTGAATGACTGCTAGCTGTTGCTTCATATTTGACATATTTGACAGATATGAGAGTGATATCGATCTTCTCATTTAATTCAGCAAGAGAGTGAATAGGCAAAATGTTGAACTAGTCCTTTAACACAGTATGTATGACAGAGTATAGCCTCAGGCACATTCAACAATCTTTCTCAAGAATCTTGGAGATTGAGAGGATTGCAATTTATGATTTAATGAAAGAGGCCACTAACATAATCACCCTGGAGTGACCTTTAATCATTCAATACAGAAACCCCCCTTATGCCTTTTATTTAAAAGTTGAACAATATCAAACCTGCGTCACACACAGGTCGGATGTAGGGTGGTTTTAAGCAGGGTTAGATAACAAATATTGACCTATTCAAAAAAAAGCAAATGTGGCTTCATACCATGTCACTGAAAAGGGCATAAGAGAGAAATGTTCCCACACTGTCCATTATTAAAAGAGCAGGGGCAACAAGCTGAATGAGGTTTTTGTTAGCAGCTATAATAAAATTTAACCAAAGCAAATATAACATGATATATTTATCACTACTTCCAATCACGACATTCTGGATTTACAATGTGCTTTTTCGAACTTTATGTCCAGGCATGTGATATTCAGACAATAGCTCCAGTGTGGACCTCATCGGAAACCACTAAACCTCGTGTTCAACGGCTGCGTTGTTGGGACTGACTTTGTCGTCCTCTGGTGTTCCCTTACCTTGTATCTCTTCTTGCAGCCGGGGACGGGGCAGGCGAATGGCTTCTCCTCTCCCCCGTTCATACACATGGAGCTGAGGATGGACTCAGAGCTGATGGCGCTTTCTGTGGTCCACGACTCATCACTGTCCGACTCCTCGTAGTCTACCTCCTCCTCATCATACTCACTGCCTGGAGGCAGAATGGAGACACGCAGAACAAAAACAATTACAGTCATTCCGGATGAAATATGGATGGGGACATACCCAAAAGGACATCATGCTTTGGGAATTTACCAAACAGAAATATGTGACTTTTTATTAATACTTTTCTCTGTATTCTGCTCCTACTGTGGTGTGTTAGCTGCCCACATGTCACTGAGAGCACAGCTCAGACATAACAGCAGTGGTGTGCATGCACGTGTGTGTTTTTGTGCCTGTGAGTCAAAACCCAGGGGCTGGCACTAAGAAAGAGATCATTAAGTGGGAGTGATCCCCATTGCTCAGCCTGGAAAAAGTGCTTTGCTAAGTGTAGAATATTTTCCACTCACATGCACACGCACACGCACACACACACACACACACACACACACACACACACACACACACAGACAGGCATCCACATACCACATTACTGAAATGTTGAGGTGCACACACACACATACACACACACACATAAAGGCCTACTGACCCCCCACCATCTCACAGGAAATGCTGCACCTCAGCATGAGGAAATGGATGGCACCCTGGCACATGTTGAAAGAGGGTGTGTGTGTGTGTGTGTGTGTGTGTGTGTGTGTGTGTGTGTGTGTGTGCGTGTGTGTGTGTGTGTGTAGCTGTGCTGGTGTATAAGCCCAGACCTAACACTACGTTTGGAACCATTTGGGCTGGAATTGGACATCTGCTTCTGGGCTGTGCAACACACGGCCCCATGCAAACACACAGCGTGACAGCTGCTATGTAATTAGCAGAGTGTTGACTGGTCTGCTCACTGCAGGAGCCACCAAACCTAATACACAAACAACACACACACACACACAAGCACAGCAGCAGACAGTGGTTGAGTTTAAGCCTCTTCCACTTTCCATTCCAAAAGCAGATTTTCTTCATGTTTCAAAAATTGGGAGGAAATATTGGCATGAAAAGTCAACAAATCCAGCCAATTACAAATCCACTTTTTTATGGTTAAATGTGAATAATTTGAGGTTTGCAATTACAGTTTGTATTACTGAGTAAGAGGTTAGTTAGTGCAAAAAATAGTTATATGCCAGTTTTCCTGCTCTCATGATGAAGTCATTCACCAGGTATGAAATGACCTGCATTCCATTTGGGTTACAGATATCTTCATTTGCTCATCACAGCGCCGCTTGAGCTGGATGAACATTTCTCCCGATGGCGCAACAATAACTGTAGCTTTTTTCTGTTACAGCCGGTGGCGTTAATTTCATTAGTCAGTTTCAACACCTCCAATCACTCCACACATGTACAAGCAACCCGTCTTTCCTCCTCCCACATGACATTTCAAACACACACACCTGTCGTACCTGTAGGTGTGCTGCTGCGGAAGGAGGAGGAGGGTGTGATGGGGGGTGTGACTGGAGGCGTCAGGTTACCACTGGTGTGGCGAGGAGGCGTGGCTGTGCTGTTCCTGGACACGCCACCCGTGATGGACAGGGACAGTTTGGGAGTGGCCTTCTTCTTCATGGTCTCCTGCTCCCGGCGCGCCGCATCCGTCATGAACCTGACAACGAGCCAGAGGTGTGTGTGTCATCAGTAAATACCATGACAAGGCAATGTTTAATGTCATTCAACAACAAACCTCACACCTCGTAGCCATGTTGATGCGAACTTCAACCCCTTAAAATGGAGACAATGCTGGTGAACCTACTGATGCCAAACATCGTTCAAAACATAACTGTAATATTTGCTACAGTATTTGTAAATTTAAGCATCATGGTGGTGGGTTTTATTTTTGTAGTTTTGGCCATCCACTCTAATAACTATGATAACACTGACTGTATTCATAGAAGTACCTGCTGAAATCTCAAAGCAAATCTACGTTGCTAGATCACAACAAGTAAGAAGTAAAACCAAAAGTGAGGGAAAGTGAGTCACTACTAATCCCTCATTGAACTGAAAATCTGTGTGCTAGGACGGTCACTTCTTAACAAAAGTCAAACTTTCATTCCTACATGAGCAAAAATTAAATATTCAAACTGTAATGACCTGTTTGATTTCAAAATTTACAGCCTGTAAGTGCAACAGATCATTTGAAGTAGTTTGCCTTGTGATCCAGTAGAGGGCGTTCTTAAAAGTCACTATCAGCTCGACCTATTGCATGCTCTTTGACCTATCAGTAAACTAAGCTAATAAATAAAAATGGATAAGGACTCTAGCGAGCAAAGCTGTGCTGATCAGATAATCACGACACCGAAGCATCTGAGCAGCAGTGTGTGGAAGCATTAAGGGGGGCAACATGATCAACAAAGATCAGTTTGTTTGCCAACTTTGTAAAAAGCAGCTGCCTTTCTTTACAACGACAGCAAATCTGAGGACTGACCGGTAAGCTTACCACACAAGTGAGGCAGCGGAGGCATCAAACAAGCGGAGCGACGTCAACTCTACAACCTCGTCTGACACACACAGTGAAGTTGTATGACACCACACGTGAAGATATAAAGACTATACTGAACTGAGTCACGTTCTGTGACCACTGATGGATGGACATGGCTGGCAATATATGCTTAGAACAGTCACAGTAAATTGTATCTCCGACACAGTATATGGACTGAGTTTGAATTAATTCGAACAAATTACTTGTTGGTTCAAATTTATTCAAACTTGCCTTTTTGGAAAAGTGACAGTCCTAGTGTGTACACAACTATGGTTACAATTAGTACCAATTACAATGAGTCAAAGTTGAAAAAATAAGTTGATTTATGATGTGACACATCTTTAGAACAGACAGTTTGGCTGATAACTTCATCGTTCACTATCGTTTTGTTCCTCTGACTGCTCGTGTCTTTTTAGCGTTGTCGCAGCATTCCCAGATCTCAGCTTGTACTCAACTTGTTGATCACTTTGTTATAATTACCGATAAGATGGCTGAACTAGGAAAACAAGACCCGACATCTTTGCCATCTTTATATTCTACTTTAGTTCGTTCTCTCTTATTTTCTACAGTGTTATTTCTTGCTTTAATAGGAGCCTTTAAAGATTCATCTCATCAAATTATGGCTACACTGCAGATTATTGCTATGAGTGGGAAGTCTGATTTTTTTACAAGACATTACTGAGCTGCTGAGTGAACTGCCCCCTTTAAATATACAGTCATCACAACATTATACAGTAAATACGGATGACATTTACAACCTTGCCACTTGGACAATTACCACAGAAAACAAACCTCACTTTCTCTTTCTCTCTCAGTTTCACTGTTATCTTTCTAAACGTTGCGTCTTGGAGTGATTTAATGGGGCATTAAGTGGGACGTGACACATCGGTTCACCGCACTCATCACAAACACACACACACACACACACACACACACATACACACAAAAACACATAAGCTGTAATCCTGCGATGCCGCCTTTGGCTGTGCCATTTGGAGCGCGGGAGTCAGGAGTGATTGTCTTGTGTGGTTTTTTTGGTCTGTGGATGAGTCACTGCTATGTCTATGGGAAGACATCAGTCATCCGAGCCTGCTCTCCGCAAGCCACATGTACACACACACTCACGCACACACGTACAGACAGACAGAGTTTCACTGGTGGAGCAATGCTGCCCTCTATAGGTGGACACATTTGGTTGTGTGTGTGTGAATGTGTGTGTGTGTGTGTGTACCTGTTGATGTAGCTTAAGGCCAGGTAAGTGGGCTGCTGTTGCTCCTGCTTCTCCAGGACCCGCGGATCTGTGTCTGAGAGAGAGAGAGTGAGAGAGAGATAGCAAGGAAGAGAGAGAGAGAGAGAGAGACACATTTAGATGAATCACTCCTCTCTGCGGAGGGAAACTGTTGAGTGAATACTCCTAGTATGTAGCTGACTCATACTGTACGTCTATTCTTCCTGCCAGACTGCACTCATACATCTATTCTTCCTGCCAGATTCAATGATAGATTACTGGATCTTTCTCACACTGCGCTCTCTGTATTAGTCCGTAATGTGTGGCAGCCGCACATATATTTCAGATACTTTCATAAGCAGCACATTATTACGCCAACGCCAAACCCTCGCTAATTTACTAGCAATGTCCCCCCCCCCCCCCCCCCCCCCCCCCCCCCCCCCGCCCCCCTCCGACGCTGCTTAATCATTGCCGGGGTCTGAATGTGGCAAAGAAGAAATTCATCCAAGAGTGAAGGAGCAACTCGGAGGCTGTGATGAATGTACACAGTGTATTACTGGAGACACACACACACACACACACACACACACACACACACACACACACACACACACACACACACACACACACACACACACACACACGCTTTTTCCAGTTGACTTGCTAAGTCAGTAACACTACAGTAGGCAACTTCCACTGCCTAAGGGAAGCAGTGTTAACTTCAAAGCCCCACCTCCCACCTTCTGGAAAACAGGAGCAAGTGTGCATGAAAACACTGCGGGTGGGGCTTCTGTGAAGTACCAGTGCCATCAAGTGTTCAACGGGGGGAACGTTCAGAGGAATTCGAACCAAAAACAACTAGTAGGTTTGTGCCATAGCGTGCATGTCTACGTCTGTGTGAGTGTGTGTGTGTGCATATAGACATAATTGCAGCTGCATACGTAATGGCTAGCAGATGTGCTGCGGTTCGGATCCAAGAACTGGATCATCTCTGTGCAACAATTAACAGAACGGTCCCGAGTGTGTGTGTGTTTGCGTGTTGGCCATCTTAGTCCTTTGGTTTTCAGGCTTTCACACCTCATAAATAAAAAAGAATGCAGACTTCCCACAGCGCAGGAGAACACCAAGGAGACCAGCAAACAAGAAAACAACCAGAGGAAAAAGGAAAAAAAAAACACACACACACACACACACCGCTGCTGCTGCTGCTGCACAGATTAGAGTCCTATACATGCGAGTATATGTAAAAACACACAGCACTGAAAAGGCTAGGTAAAGGAAACAGGATAGCAGGAGCATGCATCCGTAAACACACACACACACACTTGCACACAAATGTGCGCACACACACACACATCAGAGGTGGTCCACAGAGGTGGTCTTTGACAGTCTTTTATAGCTGAACCTTAATAATCCTACCTGCTGCTCAGATGTAGAGACCAGAGCTCTGTGCACAGGGATAAGCACACACACACACACACACACACACACCTCGACCTACATCAATGACGAGGCTGAGTCACGAGACAGGATAGTGAGAGCTGGCAGCATCTGTAAGTCTGACCTTTTTAAAAACCACTGAGTTGGAGTCTTTTTGTAGCAGATCTGGCCAATAATGGTAGAAAAAAGAAATCAACTAAGCACATTTTTTCCACATCAATAGATCAATATAATGCGATGATATTAAAGAGAAAAGTAAATACATGTAATGTGGATATCAAAGAGAGAGGCATTAATTGCTCATTTAACTGCTGGAACAGTAAAATAAGCTCATTTGTCACTTTTAGACTGTAATGATGCCCACAAGACCAGTCAAATCAAAATATTACCAAACTTCAAACAATATCTTGCCTGATTTCACAAACTAATGATTATTTCAGTTATCAGTGAATATGTTGATTAGTTTTCAATAACTAGACTTATCATTTAGTCTATAAACTGGCCAGTTTAGATCAAAGATTCAGAGAAAAGAGAAGTTGAAACTTGACACTACTTGCAACGCGCTGCTCTGTAATGTTCTGAAACCTGCCATTTTACACCGATGCAATCAGTCGAGATGGTGTATCGTTTCCATAGCAACGACTCTGTACTTCTGTTCTGACTGCTGGCTTTTCAGGGTGTTTTGTAGATGTGATACTTTGTAGCGTCTTAAAATATGACTGAAGATAGTGATAGTGAGTTATTTGCTACTGTTGCAGTATTAGTAAAATGTAACACTACAGTTGTAGTATTAATAAAACCGCAAAAACGTTTTAAAAAATGAGGGTCGAGAATTTGAATTGCACTTTTATTGCAGATTTGCAAACTGCAAATTTTATGGCCTTTTGTCATACATTCACGGCTGCTCCTCAAACAACTTGATGAGGTGATCCTCTCTTACTTCTGTCCAAAATTCTACCATTTCCACCAGCTGACAGCTTGTAACTGACTTGACAAGCTGACTTCACTGTGAGCTAATTGACTCTTGAAACAGGTGACGTCCTTACGTTCTGACACCGCCAGCCGACTTGAGTCGAGCTGAGTCTGGCCAGTTTACACCACTGCGACATTCGAAAACTGTTTGGTCTAAACTGGCCTTAATATGGCTTCTTTATTGATCGTTTTGTCCACATCCTAAAGATATTCCGTTTACTATCTTGTAACACTGAGAAAAACAAGAAATCCTCACATTTGAGAAGCTGGTAGCGGGAAATGTTTGTCATTTTCCTTCATAAGCAACTTCAGTGATTAATAGATTCAAATAGAATAGAATCAAAATAGTTGCCAATACGTTTTCTGCTGACTAACTAATTAATCTTTATAGAATCTCGTAGAATCTGTGCACTATAAAGAACCAGGGTCACACTTCTATATATCAGGATCATTTTAGCATTATCAGGAACACTGTGACTGTAGCAAAAAGTTGTCTGAAGTCAGCTTAATGGCAAAAACGTCATATATAACATATAGAGTAAATAGCCAGGTATAAAAGAACAAGTACCGGACGAAGAGACGCCTGAGTTAATAAGTTGAGATGTGCAAGCAGCTCGGGATTTTACTTTGAGATGAGGTAAGTGTGTGCATGTGTTTGCAGGGAGGAAGGGGGGGAGGCGGGGTGTCGGTGGAAATGGAGTGAGCCAGGTGCACAGAAAGAGAGAAAGAGAGAGAGAGACAGAGAGAGAGAGAGAGAGCGAGCGCTGCAGTAAATGTTCACGGGCTTTACGACTTCCGCTCACCTAGCAGGACAGGAAGCTAACACACTGCTGATCCTGCTGCTGGAGCAGGAGGGAACCTGCACATGCACAGACACACACACACTTACTCACACATATATCCATTTTCACTGATTTAATCCCTGAGTTCTTTACATACATTACGGTGCATTAGCAGAATGCTCCGTGTGTGTGTGTGTTTCGCATTTGCATGTGCGTGTTTCCGTGTGCTGCAAGTCTGAGACATTTCAAATTCTCAAGGGTCTATAAATATCTCCCTAATTAGCACTGCTGTCATTAAAAGCAGCAACCAATCAACAGCAGCTCCACTCTTTTCAACACAGACATCCATCTCTCACTAGTAGCACACTGCTGCCCCCTGCTGAATACACAGTGTGTGCATGTGTCCGTGTGTATGTGCACATGTGTATGGGTCTGCGTGTGTGTCTGTAGAAGTGTGTGTGTGTGTGTGTGTTGAAACCAGGCCAAGAATGCATGGCTTGTTTTGCAGGCTGCTAATTAAGCCACAGAGAGCATTTTAACGTGTTTCTAGAGCAGCAGGCAGCCGGATGGAGGGAGAGGAGAGGAGGTGGAGAGGGAACAGGAGGGGATATGGGTGGGGGAAAAGCCAAACTTCTCTGTAATTACACTTCCCAGTGCTTGGTGGGGCGCTCGGGCCCTGCGACTTCCGCAAAAGCCATATTGTGTGACCTTGTGTGTGTGTGTATGTGGATGTATGTGTAGCGTGAAAAGAGAGCGTCTGTAGTTTCCAGTTTGGGATGCCGATCCACTAATTGCTCCGCTACACCCTGACAGGTCATTTAGGAAGTATGGTGAACATAGCTCTCTCACATGCACAAACACACACGCCCCCTTCCCGTGTCACACCTCTGAAAGTAGAATGGGAAACAATCTGGCAACTAGGGCTCCATGGTGGAAAAAATATTACAGACTTATTAATAAGGTAATTGTCTGATTATCGAGGAACATAACTATATGACAAATATATGAAAAATCTAATATAAATAAAGCTGAAAGGATTACTCCACTCCATAAATATAACTTTTGAAGTCATTTTTCAAAGAAAAATGCCCAAAATTCCAGTTTCAGCTCCTCAATTATGAGGATTTCCTGCTTTTTTCATTTTATCTTTGTGATTGGAATATCTTTGGGTTCTGGACTCCGGGTTGGACAAAACAATATCTGAAAGTCTCATCATGGACTTCACTTTTTATGACATTTTATATACCAAACAAGTAATCAATCAAGAAAGTAATCTCAATAACAGAGCTGCAACGACTAGTTGATTAATCGTTTGACAGAAGATTATTCATCAACTATTTTGATGATCAAATAATCGTTTTAGTCTTTTTTAAGCAAATATGCCAAACATTTGCTGCTTTCAGACTCAAATTTGATGATTTAACTGAATAACTTTGGATTGTTGACTGTTGGTTCGACGAGTCAAGATATCTGCAGACGTCTCTAAGAAATTAAAACAGGCGTTTACACTATTTTCTGACATTATATCAGAAAAAAAGATGAATTAATAAAATCATCTGCAGATTAATCAATTATAAAAAAATAATTAGTTGTAGCTCTACTCAATAAAAATGATCATGAGTTGCGGCCCTACATATAAAATAATAAAACTGATGTTCAAAACAATTAGCTGTGCTGCACTGTTATACGTTATATGGGACCATTTTTCTTTTGTGGCATACAAAACCTTCAATTACCTGTATAATATATACAGTCGGCTTGGAAACCTCAACTTTGAAAACAGAAATTTACAAAAAGATAACGTGATAAGATCATATTATCATAAACGATAATATTCAATGATTGCCCTGCCCTGAAGGCACACAAAGAAACAAATACAAAGATGAATTCTGGTGATTCAACAAATTCCCCCTCTGCTATGCACTTATATCTTTATTCGAAATGACTAACAACAGAAGGAAAGGGGCTTTCCTGTCTGTTAATGTTAGACAAGTAAAAACTGTTTCTCTATACTGTGTTTACCTTTTCTCTGAGCCGCAGCAGATAAAGGAATACAGCCTAGCTGGGCCTGTGGGCTGAATGATTACATCTTTAAAAGTTACTGTATGTTAATCATCAGCATGCTCGAGCAGGGCCGACATTATTACAACACAGTGCTGGCCTGACTCCTCGCATCAAGTCACAGCTTGGGCTTTGATTTCAGCCAAATCCAAATGAACAAAAAAATAAATAAATTTAAAAAAAGGTCAATTCTGTCCAAACAAAGCTGAGATGTTTGGGATTTCCCTGTGCTCGCCCCCAGATTTTTCCTTTCTTAACCTTCTCCTTCAAATCTCTTCTCCACTTTTAATCTCTATCTATCTTCCCCTCCCTCCCTGCCTGCGCTTCTTTGTTGAGGTAAGAGGCAGGTATGTGCTTGTGCAGGTGAGAACAGAGCGCGACGCTGCCTTGTACACACAGGCAGACGAGACTGACATCATTACATTCCTCAGACCTTACCTTACCAGTCACCGCACAAAGCCCTTCGACAACAACCAAACACCAAACTAAACACAGTCCACCAAATCCATTTCCTCCTGCATTCAGCTGTAATCTAAACAGTTGCGGGCATGTTATTGGAAGCCTCCTTTCTTCCAGGATGAGGTCAACGCTGCAGACCCGCACATTAAACGATTTTCTCACGGAAAGGATCATGAGGAGCTCATCTGGTGTTAACTTGTGTTTGCCATCAGCTGTTAAGTGCTGTGTCAGAGGAGGCAGGAGCCCAAATAAAGTGCTAAAATACACACAGGGGGACCAAACCAGCAGGCAGAAATGCCTGTTTTGACTATGTAGCACATGGGATGTCCTACCACAAGAGGACACTGTTGCCTACAGAAATGACCAAATGTTTCTAGCACAAGCCTTCACTCATCTGTACCCTGACCTGAGACCCACTGACTCACTTTTACCGCTATTTATGTCTGCTAGCACAAGCCCATTGTCACCTCTAGATAATCTGATTTATGGTCAGCGCCGTCGTTTTCATAATCTGTTTGCACTCCGCAGGATGCACCACGATCTGTTATCTACAAAGCCTCAAACAGCTTATCTCACACGGAGGAGCTAGCGGGATCAAATTAGCCTATCTTCTGATTGATTATTGATCACACCGCTGCACCACTTCAAAACCAAAAGAGGAAGTCAAAAGCAAAAAAAAAATATATGTACCCGCTACCCCTCCCTCGTCTCCCACGGCCTATCCTCAATCCCCTCCATCTGTCACGCTTATCCCCGTGGTAACTGATCTGTGAGCGGTATTGATTAGTCCGTGTGATCTTGACGCTGCTGTTGACCAGCTGCAGTATAAAGCAGGCAGAGGGGCAACTCATTAATCCAAGTGATCTAACTGGTAAACCGCCATTCTGCTCAGCTGACGGTTGGGGTCAAAGGTCAAGCTAAGAGCCAGATGGGGCATATGTCAGCTCCTGTGTGGTTGGGTTTGAGGGACTGAGGAGAGAATATGTATCCTTGCATCAATATCTTTTAATTGTTTACTGGTTGGTTTTGGGTAAACGCTGTGATCTAAATAGCCACAGGTCTTTGTCACGAGATCGGTAGAGATAAAAAAAAACAATCAGATGGACTTTCATAGTGTCGATTTCCCCTCTCTAGTTAATCTGGAAGTGATCCATGGAGCATATGGTGGGATGAAAAATGGACATCACCATCCAACCCTGCTCCACTTTCTCCTACAATCATAAAAACCCCTTTCTGAACATCAGCACATCAGTCCTGTCCTCATCTTGTCGGGCGTCCCCACCACAGCTGGCTGCACGGGAGCGCTCTTTTGTTAGTGAGACGGCAGGTGTGCAATAACTCAGCCAATATACTGCCCCCAACCCCTTTAGAGACAGCCAGTTGCCATGGAGACTGGCTCAATGAAGCATCCATTCTACCCCCCACCCCCCTCGTCCCCTTCAAGCAGCCTCCTGAGGATGAATACACGCCACAAATAACGATTAGCCCGCATCAACTTTGTTACACATTATTGAGTCCAGTGGTGTAATTTGTTATGGTGGATTATAGGTTAATCTACAAGAGTGGATTATATCATGTTAAAGCCAGAGTTTGATCAGCATTTCCAAAAGTATTGAATATTTTAACAAGCATTACATTTCAGGCTACTAATTAGGCTACATCTGAATGTAGGGCTGCCACTAACATTTTTTTCATTATCAATTAATCTGCTGATTATTGTCAATTAATTGATTTTCATTGTAAAATGTCAGAATATGGTGAAAAATGCTGGTTATAATTTACCACAGCCAATGGTAAAGTTTTTAAATGTCTGATTTTGTTCGTCCAACAGTCCAAAACCCCAAAGATAATCAAATTGTTGTCATAAATGACAAAGAAAGGCATTAAATCATCACATTTGTCAAGCTGAAACCAGCTAATCTTTTAGCATATTTGCTTAAAATATTGACTAAACCCATTATTTGATTATCAAAATAGTTGCTGATTTATTTATTTTTAACTAACTCAGTCAACTAATCGATTAATTGACTAATCATTGCAGCTGTACACTCAGCACTAGTGCTAATGAATCTTGCTAATATTTTATTTACTGTCTGCATCATTTCTGCATGTCTACTTTTTTCTTCTTAGACGGCCACATTTATCATATTCAGTAATTCTTTAAATATAAGTGGATATATGTGATCAATTACCACCAAGAGAGAAAAAATACAACTTCATTTCTGTGCAAAAACAACTGCATTACTTTGATACTCTTCCAGTCTGTAATCACTTTTGTCTATCAAATGTTAAATGATGGATAAACTGATGGCAGGAGTCTATTGCATGCCAGGTGACAGTTATCAGAAGGTTTAATGTCAGATGAAAACGTAATAAGCGGTGCAACAAGTTGAAGCTTGTGCATATGGAAGTAAATCTAATTATGTCAGAGCATGTCTGCCACAGCAGCTTGGTTTCATTGATACAACGTCAATGGTAATTAAGTGACACCGACATAATCGAACATCAATGGAAAAGGTGGGTGTCTTGATGACACCTGAGGTGGCAAAAGCGACAGACTTTTTTTGGCGGCTCAAATACACACAAGCGGTATGAGGGGAACCCCGGCTGCACCGCATCAGGCCTGGGAACGTAAACACTGGGTCTTCTGCAACGTTAGCTGTGAAACCGCTGCCTGCTCGGGATGCTAGTTACACCTATGAGACCTACGCGGCCCTCGAAGTCGAGTTACCGCTGCAAAAGGTAACTATTGAGGCTATTGCAAAAACAAAACAAGCGGTGCCTTCATTTCACTGAGCGGCAATGGTTTTCAGAAGAATTAAAGTCCCGTGTTGCGGGAAAACTCGCACTCCGACGAGCCTCGACGGAGAGCAAGCGGCACGAATAGCGGAATGCACAGCCGAGCCTATCTGCGTTTAGCTAACTAGCTAACGCCAGCTAGCTCCGGCTCCCCCTCTGGCCCGACTCACCGATGTGATTGTCCTCGATGTGGACGATGAGCTCGGCGAGAGACTCAAACTGGAGACCGCAGCCCCCGAACCTGCAGGAATTAGAGAAGAAAGAAGCGGCGGCGATGCCCGTCATCTTTTCGGCGCTGGTGCATTCACCGGGTAGGGGGGGCGGGTGTGGGAGAGCCGGGGTGGTGAACGAGGAGGCAGAGGCTTTCGGGTCCGGGGTGGGAGCGGGGCAGGGTGTGCGGAGCGACGGAGCAGACACCGGGGCGGCCAGACAGGACAGCGGCGGACGCAGCTGGGAGGCAGGCGGGACGGTGGGGGTGGGGGTGGCGGTGGTGGGGAGGAGGAGGAGGAGGGCTGGCTGGTGGCAGCCTACGTCACGACCTGCCTACCTGTTGGGATCTGTGCCCTCGAGGACTGTGATATGATATTAACGTCACACACTGAATCAAAATGTACATTTGCATGAGTTATGCTGAGATCAAAGTAACAACATCGACCATATATGCAAATCACGGAAAGTGTGTCTGTTATATGGAAGCCTATAGAGGACAGTGTTAAAATGATAATGCAAACTTGAAAATGAAAATTTAATTCCACAATAGCATGGTAATTTTCCACATATGTATGTGTTATTTGAGTAAATATTAAAATTAAAATGCAATAATCAAATATGCATTTTCACATACTCGGAAGGGGCGTTCCATGACCATATTAACATGAAAATGGAAAAGATGATTGACATTTAATTTTCAAAGTCGTACCCTGCTGTACAATGGACAATATTCAAATGTTAAGTCAGATTTGAAAATTAAAATAAAATATAAACAATGTAACCTGATTTTCCATTTATGCAAGCAATATTAAGTCACAATTAAAATAAAATGAAAACAGCCTTTGACATTTAATTTGCAAAGACTTAACCTGCTGTACAGTGGACAATATTCAAATGCAAAAAGCGAAACAGCGTCACCAGTCTATTGGATTTACATTTACATGTCACCACGAGCTTTTGGTGGTAAAATGAAAATAAAAAAGGCAATCTGTCAGTCCTCTCATCAAGGCGGGTCTTCGGTTAGGACATCACTTCCTTGTTCAGTGACTTGGTTCGGCCTTGCTGGGCCTGCATACCCAGTATGCCTCGCAGTCCGGTGAAGATATCCAAGGGCAATGGAGAAGTTTTGGAGCCAGACTAAAAGCTGTTGTAAGTTTTGCTCTATGACTGTTAATATGTCACTTTATTAAGTTTTAATATTTTTCAGCTGAGAAAGTAACCGTTTTGATTATCAATTTGTAGTCAGTTTATCCAAATAATACTTGTTTGGAAATTTGCTTCCACATTTTCAGAGATGTGAGGAGCCGCTGGCTGGGTGAGACCAGCTGATCATCTCAGCAGCCCGACTCTTGAGATGATCGACTGGTCAACATCCAACATCATCAACAAACGAGAAAGTGACGTCCTAACTGAAGACCCGCCTTGATGTGAGGACTAACAGATTACATTTTCATTTTGACACCAAAAGAGCGTGGTGAAAATTTAAATGTAAATGCAAAAGAGTATGTGAAAATGACAAATCGGATTATTGCATTTTCATTTTCATTTTCATTACATACATATGTGGACAACTACAATGCTATTGTGGAATTACATTTTCATTTTCCAATTTACGTGATCATTTTAATATAGTCCTCTATAGGCTTCCATACTGCTATGCTGTGAATCTGATTTGTTTTCCAGATATTATCTCTTTGCTCCTGTTGATCAAGCCAGGCTGAATAAGTTGGGTTATCTTAATTAACATTTTTACAACACCTTGTGTTTTTGATTTTTTGGCTGCATCTCAAGCAAATAGTTAAAGTCCCCCTCCACTCATGAATGTGCTTTTCTTATTATTACTTTACTTAGATGTTTGAGCTTCACTGTGCAGAATGATGTGTGTGCAGAGTTTGACAATAGAAGACACTAGAAGACATTCATCTGGTGGAGAGGGAAAGTTTCTCTGTGCTCATCAAAAATCTGAGCTTAAGGTGTGTACCTACAAGCAGGATTTGTGACCTCACAACTAGTTTGGAGCCTATCATGGAGCTATTACCAAGAGAAGTCACATCTTTTGAAGATTCTGAAAATGAATTAGCTGTAAATGCTTCAGTTAAATATATATAAGGAACACGTGTTAATTCACAAATGCATGAAACTTTTTTTTTAGATGTTGATCACATGTGGCATATAATGTACACTACAGTATGACTGTATAGTATTTAAGAGTCATATCCAGGCTTAACTGGTTCTGTGGACCAACCAGTAACAAAACATTGACTAAAAGTCCCATAAGAACCTTAAGAGCTTGCCAAATAATAGACCTGATCATTCATCCAGACTCAAGTAGCAGCATCCCAGAATATCAGCTTGTTCTGAACAGGACAGATGCTGAAAACCCTCTTCTTTTTATTTTCACTATGGTAATGATGGATTAGATTTTTTCCAAACATTCATTTTCAGTAATGTGCTTAGCATAAATATCTTTTGCTGTATTTCTACTTTAATATCTTTGGTGTATTGTGTAATCACCTATGTGCCATATAAATACCTTCCTTGCTTTGACTTTTTGTTTCAATGAAATATATTAAATAATTGCTACATAAGTCTGGATCCAACATGTTTATAAAACATGTCACTGCTTTAGCTTGCAAATGCTTCATAACAGATCTAAGTGGACTTTTGGAGACTTTGTTTGTATCATGTGAAATTATTGTTGTTTATTTTCCATCACTGAGGAAGTCATCCAAAATTTCTCAAAATTAAGGGGTATTATAGTACAACTGCCTGTGTGTATGTATCAATATTTAAGTTCTAACAGTTTCATAACCCATTGACAACAACATCTATTACATCCATAAAGTTTACTGATTAATGTTACCCTATAATGGCTCAGTGGTGAGGAGAGAACTTTGCAATGTGTTTATGTGTATGTGTGTGTGGCTCCCAGAGAGAGGAGAATGTCCTTAAATCACTGGAGTTGGCTAACCAGGGCCGGCTGGCCTGTGTTGGACCTGTTAATCGAGCGTTAAAATGGCCTGTCATAAACCACTGGCCAGTGACTTCAGCAAACAACCTTATGACCTGGGAACACACTCACTCTTTTTCTGACCGCCCCTCTGTCCACTCAGCCGTATGAAACAAACTCAAAATATGAAATACACTCTTATCCACGGCTGCAGACAAACACATACACAAACACACACTCACAACATGACATCACCGTCATCCCCCAGTCTCTCACACATACAGTACAGAAATTCGGTGACTTCATCAGCCCAACACAGATGTTCTCTCTTACACCCAAACATGTAGACACACACTCAACAAAAACATGCTCATTACACACACATGGTGTGTCAGAACTGTGACAGTGACGCAGTTGCCAGCACCATTACGTACATTAGAAGTGGTAGCATGTGTTGTGAAAGGAGAAGGAGAGAGAGGAGAGAGAGAGGGAGAGACACAGAGAGAGTTTATGGTGCATGACATCATCTGATCTGAGGTCTGTGGGTGGCGCGCAGTGTTAAGAGTTTGGGCTAGATTTCAAACTGGATTTTCTGATTATCAGCTGTGCTCCTTTTCCACTGAAGACACAACTCAAGTGTTCACATGCTGTAACACACACACACACACTAGTGGTCTACTCTTGAGTGGAGTGCAGAGTTAGATGTAAATTTAACCATTGCATTACATAATCAGATGACTGTAACTTGTATACTTAGATGCTGTTTAAAGTATCTGTTTCCAAATTACTTTTCAAGTGCCACATTACTCTGAAATTCACCGATAGAGACAGTCAATAAGTGTGTGATGTATAGCCACAGTGAGGATAATGCTACATGAGGACTGAGGTCAGAAAGTTTGTTTGACCGTTGACCTAAAACACCATCATTTTACAGAGCAGGTGACATCAGGCTGTGAGCAGGCAGCTCTCTAAAGCTCCCAGTCTGGCTGTTAAAAGCCATGCTGAGGTGAAGATGCCAGATGGTAATGGCTGGTATAGCCACTGAGTTATTGAGGGAGTTGTAATCTCAGTGGCATTGTCTGCTCCGGGGCAGCAGCCAGAGACTTCCTGGCTGCCGTCATACACTTTTTAGTGTGACTGTGTGGCTCTACTCTACACAGACACACACACACATGTGCTGTAAAACATCCCTTATCTTCGCTGAAAACAGAACTCTGTGATTCATATCCACACGGGGGGAAGAGCTCAAAACACAAAGTGACATCATCACAACTTCCTGTTTCTTCTTGTTGCCATAGCTACTGGAATTTGCATACTTTAGGCCATTGGTGGATGATGAGTCAGTAGGGTTTGGTCCCATTTCGCACTTCAACCACAACAAAACTATACTCCTCTGTTCAGCTCCAGCCCAGCTGGAGCGCCGGAAAGCCTGACCAAACATGGCAGAGATATTACTGCATGACTTAGCTCAATGGAGATGTGAATGACCAAAATCCCTACTGTTGTTTGGTGATTTCATGGCATCATATAAATAAGTTTAACACATTTCAAAACATTTGTTTTTGGAAACAAGGTCTGTAGTTGTTGTGTGGTAGTTGTAGCGAGTCTGTAGGTGTTCAGTGCAACTTGACCAAAAAAACATTTTACATTTCATTACATTTTAATAGATGCTTAAATACAGCAAATATTTATCAAAAACCGCAAAACCATATATTTTATTATTTAAAAGGTCTCCTTTTCATACAAAAACAAAACAAATAACTTTTTAAACCGTGAGGCTTGTGCTGTATAAAAATGTGTCACCATCAGTGATCATCACTGATGACATCATATTTCCAACACAATGACTAGCAACAGTGAGTGTGGATGGTAACATTAAACCCAAGTCTATAACATTGTCTTACTGTATCACTAATGAAAACTTTATTAATCAAACAAAGTTTGACTTTATTGATCATAATCATCAGGGGGGGGGGGGGGGGGGGGGGTAATTAATTTTCTCATGAGATTTACTGATAAGGCTCTACTACTTCACATTTCCTCTCTCATTTAAATATAATTCAAATTAATCTTACTGTAGACATCCCATGTTTTCCCACTAACTTTAGTACAACTAAATTCAGGTACTCACCTTTTAAACTCAATGAACTGCCAACAGCTTTCAGGCTAGATTCTTATATTCCCCTTGGAGATTTTACAGCTTTATTATCTGATGTGTTTAAGAGTCTTGTGATAGTTTTAATTAATTTGTCCTCTTTACTTCACATGCTATTTCTTGTATGATGGTTGTGGGACTAATATTTTTTTCCTCGGTTCTCTCTTGAAAAAGAGATCTTGGGCCACTTGACAAATATAATAATCATAATCATAATATATGTTATATAGCCTACAGTATATGCTGTTTTACTATGGCTATATATTTTATTATTTTGAGGAGGACTCATAATCATATTTCTATTCAGTTTCATTTGTCGGGATCACTTCGGTACAAAGAAGAACATTCAGACCAGCTGCCAGGAGTGACCCAGGAGTGTGAAAACACGAACATATAACACCGATTCTGTTTTCATTGCACTGGCTCCCTGTTTCCTTCAGTGCTGACTACAAAGTCCTCCTACTCATATTTCCTACAAATCCATCAACAGACATGCGCCTCCCTACCTACATAAACTGATCACACCACAATCCTCCCCCCTGCGCCCTCAGATCTGCCAGCAGCTTGCTCCTCCAGGCCTCCAGTACCGAGCTCCGCACCATGGGGGATCCAGCCTTCTGCTCTGCTGCACCATGCTTGTGGAACAGCCTTCCTAACCATCTGAGGGCAGCACAGACCCTGGACTCTTTTTTAAAAAGTCCTGAAAACCTTTTTATTCAGGAAGGCTTTTTCATCTTAACTCTTATTACTATTTTCTTTATGTTGTGTGTATGTAATTAATACTGTAGCACTTTGAGTTTCACTATGAATTAAAAGTACGGTACAAATTAAATGTAGTATTATTATTATTCTTTTGATTTATTTTATGACCTAATTTTTCCTCACCTGTTTACATTTCATAACAATACGATATCAAAATAAATACAATTACATCATTGCCCTCATAAAAGTTTTGAGAAAACCTTGGGGGCATTTGCTCATTTTGACGTATTAACTCGATACCGACACTGGGACGTCCCGCTTCTAGACACACACACACACACAGAGAGAGAGAGAGAGAGAGAAAGTGGGGAGAAGAAGAAAAAACCCACACTGGGTTTTTATCCGCCCACCCGGTCTGCCCCGTGTCCCGTCACGTTGCTGTCGGTCCCAGCATGCTGTCCCGTTCCGTCCCCGGGCCGTCCCCCTACCGGCCGGTGTCGTAACCCCGCCCCCCTCAATCCCTCTCTCTCTCTCTCTCCTCGTACGGGACCGCAATGATTTAGAAGTTCAGGAATCCCACGTGACGTCACCGGGCGGGTGATGTAATGCTTCTGTAAATAGATCGTATTGTAATCTCGCTCCAGTCCAACGTGGTTCCTCTCTGGAGCACCGCTTGTCCCTCTCTACTTGAAGGTAAGACACTGCAATTTACTTCCATTCACAAAACTTGAAACCTCCGCAGCTCTCTGCTCTCCTGACGCCGTCCTCAGTCTTATGAAGTAGTTGTTAACTTGTTATAGCTCAGGTTTTGTGTGTGTGTGTGTGTTTTTTTCTAACGGTGCCGGGAACTAAATGGAGGTTTTTGGCGAGCTGTCCCGGTAAAGTCTCATCATCAGGCGGACGGGTTGAGCGTGAGTGTCTATTTGGGGGGTGTGACAGCACTCTCCATGCATACAGCTGTGCCGGGCGCTTGTTTATGAGTTGAACAGGTTGCTTTACGGAGCCGTTGGAAGGGAAACACACCGGGTCATGTTCTTGAGTCGCACACAGGCAACTGAAGACTCGCCTGCCCGAGGATTTGCTGGTCAGAACCGCTGTTAAAATGTGAGCTGAGCTCGATGTTGACATTCATCCATCGAACATGGGAACTTTGAGAGTTGTTAAATCGGATCATTCCTGAGGCTGGACATTTGGAGAGGTGAATCACGCGCACAGGTGATCATAAAAGCTGTGTGTTGCCTAGGTTATGCATGTGTGTTTTATTATGTCATCATTAATCATCATTTCTGTGATGAAGCGCAATGACAGAGGAGGAGGCGGGAAAAAAGTGGTACAATTTAGTTTCCTCAAAGATTTTTTTTTTTCCAACACAGATATTAATCCGTCTTCAATTGGCAATATGTTGTCTGGTCGGTTGTTGGATTTATGTATTAAAGGTGACGTCATTCTGCATTGATGTAACCACACTGACAGAAGGTTTTGCTGGAAATGTGCTGAGTCTGCTCATTTCGTTGCTTACAAGTGCTGCTTGAAAGAAGACAGGGATGTAGAAACTGTCAGGTGCCACATGAAGAAGAAGAAGAGGAGGAAGAAGAAGAAGAAGAAGATGATGATGTAGAAATTGATATATCTATTTATGAAATATCAGACTATGAAATATTATTACTACAGTTGAGGCTAATGTACTAAATATACTGTAGTTACATAAGAAGTGTAAACCTATGACACCTCCTGTGTTTTCAACTGATTTTGTTTATCTATCCATCTATATTTATCTATCTAAATTTGCTGCTCTGGACACTCTTGCACACTTGCTTGCTCTTATCGTTTTGCAACACACACAAACGCACACACGCACATGCTCACGTACACAAACACACACCTATGAAGTCACCTCTACTTGCCAGGGGTTGGAAAATGGGGGCTGAGGCAGGTTCAAACCTGTCTAGAGTAGGCCTACAGTGCAGCCCTCCCTCTGCCACCTCCCACCCTCATTCCTTCTCTCTTCCATGCATTGTGTCCTCCTCTTTCGCTAGCTCTCTCTCTCTCTCTCTCTCCCACTTGCCCTTTCCATTCCCC
This sequence comes from Thunnus maccoyii, assembly GCF_910596095.1. Classification (NCBI taxonomy): domain Eukaryota; kingdom Metazoa; phylum Chordata; class Actinopteri; order Scombriformes; family Scombridae; genus Thunnus; species Thunnus maccoyii. Next base: position 20,742,400 of record NC_056547.1, read on the forward strand.
TCTCCATCACCTTGATGTCACTCCCCACCCTCCCACCCCCACAGCCTCACCCCCCTCCCCCTCCCCAACACACTTTCCATTTCTTATGGAAGCATGTACTTTTGCCCTCTCTCTCCCTCCTTGCTCCTCTCTTTAGCTCTCACTACTTTCCCATAACATCAGGACCCACTTTAGTGTCTTCTCAGCACTCATGCAAACTTTCAGAGTATGTGTGCACCTGTGAATATGTGTCCATGTGTCTTCACAGCTTTAGATACGCTCACTTTGATAACCAAATATTTAACAAGCTTCTCATCACCATCATCTCCACCCGAAATCGACGACTTCTTCTTGCTCACTACAGTTATCAGTGTCAGCCTACGACGAGGATGAAAAGTGAAGGAAGGGTCGCCCGTTTGACCTCTCGGTCTTCTCTACAAGTGTGTGAATCTTGTGTGGTCACACACAGCTCAGAGGAATGCCTGAGGTCAAGGAGTTGCAGGCTTGCTTTGCTCTCACTGGAAAATGAAGGGCCAGCAGCAGTAGCACTTCAAATCAAGTCATAATTACCCCCCCATCACTGGCTTAATATCTCCTCTGAAGAGCTAACTGGGTCAGGCTCGGGTTAACGCTCTGCAAGTGGGTTTAATATCGTGCTCCATTCCACATTGGTGTTGATATTTTTATCCTATGATGACTTGATTTTCATGTAAGGCACGGCGGGCATGCATCCTATCATCACACTCGTATTATTAACTGATGCCCTGATGAAAGCCTAATTGTAGGCTGAAACAATTGCACTACACTTAGCACTTTGCTACATAATAACCATGAAAAGTAAAGATCTTGATGGTGTCAAGAGTTATATGACCCTTTTTGCTGCTTACGTATTATTAGTAATGAGTAATGAAAGGTTTTAAAAGCACAAAACAGATTGTGTGTATTACACAACTTGCCCTAATAAAAATGACTACCTATACAAGCAGTGCTGCCAGAACCCGAGCCAGTGTTTGTTGCACTCCCACTGGCACCAAAGGGATCATTTTCCTCAAGATAATGTTGCGTCTCAGGGCAAAAACATCCATCAGCTTTGGCATCTACCTCATTACGCGCGGCTTCCACAGTAAAGGCATGATAATAGGAGGATAACTGTATCGTACTAGCCTAGACTATGTGATTTATCTGAGGGCATTGTCTCTGTGTAAACAGGAATATAGAGCAGAGAACTGCAGGCTGCCTACTGGATGAAATCATCACAAAGTAACAGTGACCTGAGAGAGATAGTTCCCCACATACTGTACAGTATATATGTTAATATGTTACAGATTAATGTGTTCATCTCATTCTCTGTTTGTTTGTGCAGGCTTGTGTATGACATGAATGACAAACAGGACAGGCCTTATGTGTGCGGGGCCCCGGGCTGCTCTCAGGTCAGTTGGTTACATTGTGTTTTTTTTATGTAACGGCTACAATAAAAATAATTTTGCACAAAAAAATATGTGATTATCATTAGGGCTGCAGCTAACGATTATTTTCTTTATTGACTAATCTGTTGATTATTTTCTCGATTCATCCATTAGTTGTTTGATCCATAAAATGTCAGAAAATTGTGAAAAATGTTGACCACTGTTTCCCACAGTGGTGACGTCTTCAAATGTCTAATCTTGTCCTGACCAACAGCCCACAACCCAAAAATATTCACTTTACTCATATTCATAGAGGACTAAAGAAACCAGCAAATATTCACATTTGAGAAGCTGAAACCAGAGAATTTTGACTTGTTTTCTTAAAAAAAAATCACTCAAAATGTCTACTAATCAATTAATTGACTAATCGCTGCAGCTCTAGTTGCTTGATTATTGAACCTGACACTATAAAATGATTTACTGTAAATGAAACAAAATGCTCGATTGTTGTAGAAAGGTCGGTATCACATGATTATTAATTGTGGAAACTATAACTGTAGTTATATGGGTCAACTCATAAGGGAGAGTGGACACACCAAGCTGATAATTATAGGATTTTACATTCATTGGTTGAGTGATAAATATTCTAAAATACTCAAACAACTAAGACTATTATGACTGATAAGTCAGTGAAGAAGCATCAGCTGATTTAACGGAACATTTCATCTCGTGTGTCATGTCGCACAGCTGCATGCATCTCTTCATGTCTTTCTCACTCTGTCGGTGTGCTGCAGCGCTTCCAGTTAGAGGAGCATCTGATCATCCACAGACACAAACATGAGATGACCCTCAAGTTCCCCGCCATCAAGACGGATACGGCTTTTACAGGTGAGAGTGCGCAGAGGAAACCAGCAGCCGCACAAAGAAAGATAAAGAAATAAGAAAATGTGCTACATGTCACTCAGTTTGGCAGCTGTTTGGGTTTTGTGTGTCTGTATGTGTGCGTGGTTACCTCTTTTCAAGAGCGGTGCTTGATGAAAAAGTGATGACGCTATGTTATACAGTATGAAATCAGATAAGCTCGATACAGGATTTCTTTCCTCAGATAGTCTGTGCTGTGAAACAGAGCTGCTCATGTTGCAACATGTACAGTGTACTCCATCAGATTAGACCAAACATACTGATAGCACAATCAGTGAAGACCCACTTTGATTTAAAAATATGGGAAGAGCTGTTTGGTTTTTTTCTTTATTTAGATGCTGGGCAGAAGTGAGGAGCGCAGGTACAGAAGATAATCTCTTAGTAGGATTGGAAGGATGTAACCATATTTTTCTAGACAGTTTTTTCCTCAGTGCACCAGGGTTTGAACATTAGGCATTAAATGTAAAAGCTATAAAACTATGAAATCTCCTGACTTTTAAAACCTTTTTTTTAACTCTTCAGGCTTAATTTCCTCCACAAGTGAATAGACAAGGGGTCACCCTGCTTTGAAGAGCTACTAACCCAAAGAGAATTTAATTATCTTGGGATTCAGCTGCAAGTTTTAATGTCCCCTAATGGCTGAGATGTTGCTTTGAAAGCCTTTTTTTTGCAATGATAAAAATAAGAATTTGGAAAAATTGGCTCCAAAAACTCAAAGAATGTAGTTAAACTCTTCGCATGCACTTCATGTTGAAGTGAATTATCAATTATATGGTTCTCAGTACACTGAGACATTAAAATGGGAAAAAAATAGCGATTTGTAGGCATTCAAAGACATAAAGAATGATCTCTCAACTATTTGAGACACAGCTTCTCTTCAGTTCACCTATTCAGTTGCATTTAATAACTGTAAGTCTGTAAATGTAAAAGCAGCTACAATGCTAATGAAGGATGCATGGTGAATGCATTACAAGTAGCTTTAGTCATTATGTATTTACCATATGTGGATCATGGTAAACAATGCAGAGAAAATGCATTGTTTACCATTGATCCCGCCCGCAGTAGAGATTCATGTTCAAAAACACTGTCACGTGACACATTCTGTAACCATAGAAACAGCTGTCTGCCTGGACGTAAACATCAGCAAGACGTCCAACCTCTCCAGACTCTCCCTCTGCATCTGTCTCTCTCTCCGTGTGTGTGTGTGTGTGTGTGTCCTGCAGCCTGTCACGCCTCCTGCAGGAAATCTCATGTCTAAACAAAGAGCCCAGCTGACCTTTGACCCCCACATGTTTAGACAGCTCAAATAGACAGACTGATGTTATCACAGAGAGAGACAGAGAGTGCGGCTCAGAGGAGACTCTTTTCCTCCTTTTGGCATTATAACCTGGACGACAGTTGATTTTAGAAACAAATGAGCTCAGACGGGACAGACTGTTGTGACAAAAGTGCAGTGATACATGAGTGTGAACCCCTTTCTATAAAGCATCTTTTCTGACATGTCCTTGTGCATTTGCATGTAATGCTTCCAGATCAGACTCCAACGCCAACCCGATTTTTGCAGAACTGTGAAGAGGTTGGTCTGTTCAAGGAGATAGAGGAGGAGTTTCTGCAGGCACAAGAAGAGGAAAAGAGCAAACAGGTAAATTTTACAGAAAAATATGAACCAAAATGAAGCAGATTTCCTTGTTTTTTGGCTACCTGTGGCTGAGGTGAACTCAAAAAGGAATAGAAAGCAAGAATGCTGATTTGTGCCTTATTGCTGATAGGTGTTTGCTTGTTAAGTCTGTCAGGTTAGTGTTTTGAGTGACAGTTGAGCGTGAGGGAGATAAAAGCAGTCAGACTCAATTAGACGACTGCAGATATCTGACCTGCTGCAGGAAAGACACACCGGGCGATCACATTCTCCCCTGTAAATTAAACAGCTAGGCATCAAACACACACACCTAAACAAACGCATGCATGCACACACACACACACACACACCATCATCACAAAAACGCACACCGCACGTGTGTGTGTGCGTGTGTGAGACGAGCATTAGATACTGCCCTTACAACTTCGAAATGGTCCCAGCTGTTTGTCGCTCCCGCTTCTCCCCACAGACGCTTTCTCATAATGGGCCGTCCTGTATGAACCAGCACCAGCTCAAACCCCAGCTTCAGCTCCAGCACCCACCCCAGCCTCAGCACTCACATCCCCAGCCACCGCTGCACCATCCCCAGACCCATCCCTTGCAGCACACCCAGTCCCATGGCCCCATGATGGGCCCTAGCTGCAGCCTGGCTGCCCAGCAAACTCTGTCCTCCTCCCAGTCCGGATCAGTCATCACCCAGGCTCCTTCCACCCTCTCACACTCAGGGTGAGTATGGTTACTGGTGTGCACATAACACACCAACATGCATCCGAATGCACTCATACAGTACAGATCCACTCATTCATGCAGCAATATCTATTTCCTTCATCACAAAAACACACACACACACATTTCCATTTAATGTTGCCTTTTCTCACTTTTTCTTCCTCTCCTTTACCCTGTCTTGCCCATCCTGTTTTGGAGGTATTATAACTCATTCTGTCTGGCACAAACTGGCATTTCCCCCTGCATAATTTATCACTGCACTAATGAACTGAGAGAAAAGAGGGGGAAAAAAATCAAACATCAATTGACCGAGAGAACAAAGTTATAGCAAAAAGATGCAGAACCGCTGGTTAACACCCACTCAAACTCACTGACACTACCACCCCGCCACCCAACCACTGCGTCTGTTATGTCTGTTAAGACTTAGAACCAGACTGGAGTCTCTCAGCGCCTGTGCAGCTTCCATGGCTCCCTGGTTATCACACAGTTCAACAGACAGATTAGAAGAGTTCCTGTCTTTCATCTAACCAGCTCCCACCAGCTGCTTTCCTTTAGACGTTGTAACTTTGAATTCTGTGGAACTCTGTAGACACTCTGTCATCTGAATGTCTGATTATAAATACATATACTGTACTTCGGGTTTAATGAGATGTTTCACACCAGTTTTAATTATAGCATGCTATTTGATGAGAAAAGCCTGTTTTGGTATATTTTAGCCATGTCAAAATTAATTTATTCAGCTATTCACTGATTAAAATGCCATATGACTTTAGGGAATAAAAGATAGTAACGCTGTAGTTGGCAATACAAGCAGCTCTTAAACTGTAAAAATGTACATCACTGACGTTGTGTAGATTACATTTGAAACATTTATACATTCCACAATTTTAATGTGCAAATTTTGTTATTGGTTGAGAACGTTTTGGTAAATAACATTATAATGAATGTTTCCAGTTATAAGCATGTATAAATTATGTTCATTTTTATGAAACGGTTCTACAAAATAGAATAAAAACCAAAACAGAACGACACTGTTTTTGCTTCATTATATTTTTCCTCAAATTTATATCTTATCAGTTACACTTAAAGTACCAATTGAACTTTATTCAGTGCTGGCACTTAACTTGAAACTTCTTTTAACACTTTCATTGTGACTGTCATTTCAGTTCCCTTTACTAATTATATTTCAACTGCTGCTTCCACTTATTTCAAGTGTTTGAAGTGTTGCAACTTCAAATTTTCAGCTGTGGGCACACTTGATTTGCACATGAAATTTAGTCCTTTCAGTTTTATTTTTTATATGGTTGTGTCTACTGTCTAGTTATCACCAAATAAATTAAATTAGTTGTGTCATTATTATATTTTTGGGCCTTTTTATGCCTTTTTAGGATTGTAGACAGTAAAGACAGGCAGGAAGTGTGTGTGTGTGTGGGTGTGACATGCAACAAAGGTTCAACAAATGGATGTTGTGATTATATGGTCAGCGTTGCCACCAAGGTGCCTCACATTTGTCACACTGTTCTTCATACTTTGGAGCTTAAGGAGAATTTTAAACTCTTCTTTTATCCAGACAAAAAAAAAGCCTCCTCCTCTGTGTACCAACAGACAATTATTTTCATTATCAATTAATCTGTCAATTATTTTCTCGATTAATCGATTAGTTGTTTGTCAATCACTGTTTCCTAAAGCCCAGGATGACGTCCTAAAATTTTGTTTTGTCTCAACAAACGTTCCATCTGGAATCAGAGAATTTTGGCGTATTTTCTTAAAAAATGACTCAAAGCGAATAATCGGTGATTCATTTTCTGTTGATCGACTAAGCGATTAATTATCTAATAGTTGCAGCTCTATCACATACTATAGATAAACAAACTCTCTGTCCCATCTCTGTGGTTGATTAGATGAGTCAAGGTACCAGAAGTAAGTCAATGCCATAATAAGCTCCAAACATCTGTCCAGGAGCAGACAGGACAAGACAGGACAGTGAGGAGTGAGTTGACAGTCGATTATGGTTCAGTAAATCAGTGCCAGCTGAATCCAGACAGCATGTGAGACAGCGAAACCAGCTAAGTGTTACTAAATGAACCGTGGATCAAGTGTCTGACTGTTTCTCCCACGTGTTTACCACCGGTTTCCATAGTGACCTGGTCTCTGAGTGTCTGGATGTTGGCCCAGTAGAACTGTTGTGGTTACGTTAGGAAACGCTGTTTTGGTTTGTCTGTACTTTGTTGTACGTTAAACGGGCTGCATACTCCAGATTCAGTGATGACATCATTACCGATGACCTCAGCACAGCCACGGAGGCCCACACTGTCCGATTGGCCGATAGCCAGGGCGGTTAGGTCAGCACATGGCATCCTGGGTCTCTCCATCCCCCGCTGTGATCCCTCAGCTTCCCTCCTCCTTCTCAAGCTGTCACGTTTTTCCATATCTGTTTTCTTTCTGTTTTTTTTTCATCTCATCAAGCTTTCCATTGTCATTGCTTCACCTCAAACCTCTGTTTATGCTTTTTTACTCAAATACAATAACATTTAGAAATTTTTTTCATGCAGTGGATGCTTTTGTCCAGATTTATTTAGAGTGTTTGTTCACCCAAATGACATAACAGCATATTTTCTCACTTACTTCTAGTGTTTTATAGCCATGCAGATTGTTTCGGTTTTAAGTTTTTTAAATATTTACCTCTGACATTTCCCTTTGATAGCATTGAAAAATTACATTTAAAAAGTTCAAAAACAGTCATTGTTTCCATTATTCTGGGTAATCCACAGAACACACTCCTAACAGTTTTTAAAGGATTTCTTCTGTAGAAAGTAGTTCCAGAGAAAACTGTGCATAGGAACAGAAACTTTGTTTCTGAGAAGACACATTGTGTTGTATTTAAAATATATTTTTTAATTGCTTTGAACACCACATTCAAAATTCCAATCACATCCGTTGTATTGAGGTAGAGGCAGAAATCTCCTGTGGTGGAAAGTAACTAATTATATTTACTCAAATACTATAAGTACAGTTTTGAGGTATTTGTACTTTACTTTAGTATTTCCATTTTCTGCTTCTTCATACTTCTACTTAACTACGACCATTTCAGAGAAAAATATTGTACTTTTTACTCCACTAAACTTATCTGACAGCTATAGTTACTAGTTATTTTATATTAAAAATATTGGATTAGTGTATAAAACACAATGCGCTGTTAAAGATTAAACCAGGTGGTGTCCAACCTTTTTGACTTGTGATAAAAACAAAGTCTGTAAGGGCCCTGGTCATGTTGCAGATCAACAATAGGTCAGTCAATATGTTGCTAGAAGTTCCAGCGAGCTCCAAAGAGTGATTTCTCCTCTAAACACCTCAGATGGTTTCATTTAAAAAGCTGTTTGAGACTCAATGTGGTGAAATCATCTAGTATTTTAAGCAAAGACTAAAGAAAAATCCAAACACGAATATAAATTTGTGTAGCAGATTTTTGTTTGGAAGGGGCCCAACTCCCGATTTAACTACCCAACTGTTTATAAAGTAGTTAAAACTAGTCACACGTGGACCCACTACAACTGTAACTGTAAAATGTTACTTTCACATTAATGCATCAATATTAACAGCCTAATGTTATAAATAATAGAATGATGACTGCAGGGGTAGGGTACTTTTATTTAAGTAAAACTTTGAATGCAGGACTTTTACTTGTAATGGATTAATTGTACATTGTTGTACTGGCACTTCTTCTCTGACTAGATACCACTTGGCGTAAGTAAGAAGATAAACTGAGTTTAATCTTTCTTTTTGAATTTTTGTTGTACCAACTTTTTAAAGTGTGACATCAAGTCGATATTAACCTAATCCCTCTTTATCACTTCTTCAATTTATGTCATCCATTCATCCATCGCTAGTTCCCGCACAGACATTTTTAATTAATTTCATATATCTCAGTCTCACCTCCATCTGCCATCAAGACCCGGCTATAAATGTTTCAACTTGCACCTCTCTCAACCCGCATTAGTGAAACTTTAGCTGTGTGTAGCTCTCTGGCATAACCCATCCCTCTCTCTCTCCCTCTCTCTCTCTCTCTCTCTCTCTCTCTCTGTGTCTCTCTGTGGCTGACCACAGGCCGGTTCCTGGGCCGCTGTCCTCCCTCCTCCACATGCGGAACAGACACAGACAACCGCTGCCAGCCTCCTTGCCTGGCACCCTGCCAGACCCCGCCATGCAAGGGGCATCTGCTCAGCACATGCCCGTAAGTACGAGAGACGGGGGGGGGGGGGTTTGTCATGCTCAGGCTCACACACACACATACAGCCGCATTCAGACATGCATGCATTATGATTTATAGATGCAAGTATAGTGACCAAAGTGGTCAAGATCCCCGAGTTAGAAATATTCATGGCTGACAGAAAAATTCACTTCACTCTTGTGAATGAATTAATTACAAGTGTCAAACTCCAGATGGATGTGACCCTGTGGGGAACTCTTCATACTTAGGTTAAGTGCGTGCTGAAGCTTTTTCTTGTCACGGTTGAAAGGTTATTTTTGTGTCAATTTTTTTTTCTCTCTTCTTCAGATGGAGAAGCAGATGTCTTGTGTAATGGGTCTACCAGGTCCTGTACACAACCCCTCCTGTTCCTCGCCGCAGGTACAGACCAGTCAGTCTGAAGCAGATATTTTCTTCCTGTGTTTGTAGATAAGTCCTTCCTCCTCTGGTAATAACATTATGCCTCGTTAAAGACTGTGTCTGTATGATCTACTGAATGTTTATAGTAAAGGATAAGTCTAGCAATATCCTGTATTTATTGTTAACAAATCCCATTAAATGACTAACACCTGCAATGGATTGATCCTCGTAAAAAGCAAACATAAGTCTTATATAGCTCATTTTGATTTGCTATAGGGCTCCATTGTTGTCCAAAAAACTATTAAAAACACATCATGGCATCGCACAACTGCACTGGGTGACATGTTCTTTCATTACCGTGAACATCCCACAAACACCATGGTGAAAATACTCACTAGCGCACCAAATCTACCACTCAAAACAGTCCCAAATGCGCTATTTATCCTGTTTGAGTAATGTTTGCTAAAAAATACAGTGCCAAGCTGTTTTAGGAAATTATTTTTAAAGTAATACAAGTATATATTCATGACCAATGTTTAAATAGTTACATCTTCAGTAGGAATGAATTGCCACAGACAGACACATGTTTGCTTTTGTCTTTTATGGGATTTGTTGACAACAAGAAAAATATTGAACATTGCCAACCTTACCTTTAGTTTCCAATCACTTCGTTTTGAAGCATTTACCTTCCTTTCCATCTTTAAGCACATCTTTTCTACTCCTACTCTAACATGAGGATTCAATTATTTCCACATTATTTTAATCTTGGTACTGTTGAAAAAACAGATGAAACTGCACTTAGAGAATGATGTGATGTGACACAATTTTACTCTGTGACCCAAAACAATGACATTTGTTGAATTAACAGCTTCTTATGACAAGCAGAACCAGGTTTTGTTGCACATTTTACTCACACTAGATATTAAGTAATGGTTTTTTTTTTTTTTTAAATGTTCAGGATGAGATGGATGACACAGAATGGCTGATATTTTGTGTGATCTTTCAGAAAAGGTCCTATTTATTGTGCAACTCTAAAACACACTCTTCCACACATTCTGCCTTTGGCTTATTCCTTTGTAATCAGGATAGACAGGAAACAGAGTGTAACTCTACACTCTCTCTCTCTCACACACACACACACACCACAGGAAGTCACGATCTACATGTTCTCCCTGACTTTCTTGGTTGTTTTATTTTCCTTGTGTCGACATGCTCTCGATCTTCCCTCTTGTAAATTTTACATTTCCTCTTTCTAGGTGCATGTAGTATGAATTGTTTAAAGTATGTGTGCTATCAAAGGCAACTTCAGACGGAAAACTGTGAAATCGCCTCGCATCTGCACACATTCACACACACATACACAGGTCATGACTTAATGAAAAGTGGTTTCGGGTTTCAGAGCCACTCAGGACCACAGGTTCAAATCTGAACTTCTTTCATTCTGTTGTTCTCATATACACACAAACACACATTTTTCCATAGCTACTATTATATATATTGTTATTTAGTCTTGTTAGTTGCTTTTCCAAGGTGTGAAATAGGACTCTGCTTCTGTAAAAAACCACAGACGGTGTATTAACATGCCTCTGTTGCACAGTAACTCCGCAGTCAGCTCAAGTGGAAAGTAAACGTTTGACAAGTGGATCAGAGTTTCATGTACAGTTTTTGTATCTTCATTAACTGATCCAACCAGACAGAAATATCAACGTGGTGTGTCATCCAGGCCAAGGAGATCCATGATGTAATCACAAGCCTCAGTGTCAGGGTGTTTCTATGTAGTAAACAGAGCTGAAATACTCGTGTCCTGTCCTGTTCAGTGTGTGCGGCTGTGCGTGTGTGTGTGTGTGTGTGTGTGTGTGTTTGACTGGCAGCCTGGCTGGCTGGTAAAGCTGGCACAGACAGCTCGGTGACCTCATCCTTGGCAGCCGCTAAATGTGCTCCCTTTTTTCGTCTCTGAATGGTCGAGAGGGGTGGGGGGGGGGGGGGGGGGATCAGCTTCTTCTCTTAAAGAAATATTGTGTAACAGGGAGCAGATAGCAAAATTGCCAGGGAGGGAGGGGGTGGGGGGGGTGGGGTGGGGGGTGATGTCATGCTCCAAACATGACCTCTCCCTCTCTCTCTCTCTCCTCTGCTGAGTGTAGGAGAAAGGTGAGATGAGGTTTAATTTAGCTCTTACAGTGTGTTTAGTCAGATGATATGCGGGAATGATCAAGTGTGAAGGTATCAAGCTGCAGACGGCAGCATTTATTGGAACACATTATCCCTCTTATCTACAGTTGTCTTCACGGTTGCAGATGATTAGGAGAAATGGCGATGCAGAACTCAGCGGGGGGGGGGGGGGGGGGGGGGGGGGGGGGGGGTTGGAGAGCAGTCAGTTACTGTGTTGGTTTTGTCATTTTGAGATGTTTTGCTGCTATAGATGAAGGATACTGTGGGTATCTAGAAAGCGGATCAGCTAATTAGGATAAATACTGTAAGTGAGGCTTGTTTGACCTGAAGTGGCTTGTAGGTTAAGGAGCTGATCTGCTGTTACTAATTTAGCTGTTGGAGGGGTCAAACACACCCCAGACAATATGAGATGAGATGGAAAATCACAAGCTGTTGATATTTACTGCTCCATTTGTGTCGTGTCAACTCAAAAATGACTGAGTAAACCTGTGGGGAACATAGTGACAGTGAGAGGCAATATTTAAATGAAACATAATGTATTTGAAACATGTTTGTTTCATGTATTTTCTAATTTGTTTGCTCTGGGTTAAACATGTTCTTCAACAGGTATTAAAGTGCTCAATACCATTGCTTTTAAGTACAAAAGTTGCCCTTTATTAAATGATACACAAAAAGATGTTTGTGTTTAGCAGCAGTAAACAGCAGTTTCCAGAAATAATACTTGAGATTTTTTACTTTATTTTTGCAGTAACTTGCTTCTATTTAATGTCAGCAGGAACCTAGATATCCCAGCACGCACCTGGCTATTTGGAAATCAGATGCAATTACTCATCTTCCTGTTTTTTATTTAGGGCTACAACTAATGATTATTTTCATCATCCATTAATCTGCTGTTATTTCCTTGATTAATGGTTTTGTCCTTTAAGTGTCTATTTGTTTTGTCTGACGACCAAAAGTCTAAAATCCAAAGATATTCAGTTTACATGTGATATAAAACACAGAGAAAGCAGCAAATCCTCACATTAGGGAAGCTGCAGCTAGAGAGTGTTTAGTGTTTTTGCTTCAAAAAGACTTGAAACAATTAATCAGATATCAAGATAGTTGTAGAATTTTCTGTTGATTGACTAATTGATGGACTCTATTCTACTTTAATCTCCTGTTCAATACCAGTCTTTGATCTATCTCAGGCTTGAATTTGGTTGTTCAACTCTACCATTCCTAGAGGCCATAGTAAAGAGTGGAATGTGCAATTTAGATGAGATGATGTGAAAATATAGTTATAATGAGAATGTCAATTACTGAAGCTCCAGTGACCACAGTGTTTATCTTTCCATTTTAAAAAAAAGTACAGCCCTTTCTCTCTGTGGGTTTAGAGCTGGCTCACAGCCACAGCCGTTTTTTTTCTTCTTCTTCTCTTTATATCACCTGTAGTATAAAATACAAAAAATAATTGCAAGAACATGAAAATATACTGGACATTTTGTGGGTGTACTGAATTATGAATTAATTGCAATAAAAGTATGAAAAAAGAATTGGCTCACAGCCAAAGTAATACTAGCAATTATAAAGTCCCTTAAATTTTTAAATCTGTAATCTTTAAATCTTTTTATCTCTCTTTAGAGATCCAAACAGACGATGGGCCATCATTACCAACAACACCACCCAGGAATGGTCGCCATCAACAACCCTGTGACATCCATGGGTCACATGATGGAGATGATGTCACAGCGCCAGCAGGCACCTCCGCTACAACACCACCACCAACCACAACATCATCATCATCATCATCCGCAGCTTCCAGCTCCACCCCTCCCCTACCAACAGCGATGTCACGCTCCTCCTCCACAGCACCTGGGCAGCTCCCACAGCCACCAGCTTCACCAGCAAGCCAACGTACCACACGCTCAGGCTCACCAATCACCACCTTCCCACTTGCACCAGGGCTCACCACCAGCACCTCCACTGTCTGTTCCCACACAGGTATGATGCTTTATATTTACTGATCAGCTTAATGATGTCACAAGCAACACCTTGTTCATATTTCTGCAGTCAGAGGTGACTTTAAAAATGTTATTTGTTTACAGCATTCACCGGTGCCACAGCAAATGCAGCCCTCCCAGCATGCAGTGCAGGCAGGCGGTAGCTGCAGTGGTGGAGGAGGAGGAGGCGGCAACCGGCGCAGGAGGTCAGCAGAGCAGGACCCAGACGAGCGCAGGCAGAAATTTCTGGAACGTAACCGAGCCGCGGCCACCCGCTGCCGACAGAAGAGGAAAGTGTGGGTGTCGTCGCTGGAGAAGAAAGCTGAAGAGCTGACGCACACAAACCTGCAGCTACAGGTGGGACACGCTCTATTAACTAACTAAGTGTGAACACAAGTGCAACTTGCAGTTCAAGGATGCTTATTTCTCTGTGTGTTCCCAGAACGAGGTGACGTCATTGAGGTCGGAGGTGGGTCAACTGAAGCAGATTCTGCTCACCCATAAGGACTGTCCTGTCACCGCCCGGCAGAGAGAGGCACAGGGGTACCCCAGTGAGTAAAACCCCCTATCCACCCCGCTCCCCTCTAGAAATCTCAGCAGCTTTTCCAGACGTCTGATACCAATCATCTCCATCCATCACCGAGGGTATAATTTAGATACCTTATATGTGCACATAAGGGGATACTCCATGGTTACATTTTGTCTTGTTATAACAAAACCACCCCTCAACGCACAGGGACCTAAAACTGTATCTTACCATGTGCGAAAAAACACAGCACTTAACCCCATAGTTTGCCCTGGCTTTGATGGTATTTGAAATACATTAAACAAAATACAGACCATGCCCATCTTGCACTCCAGGCAGGCTAAAGTTAATGCTCAACAATTACTGAACCTGTAACTGACCTGAAAGGAAAGATATATTTTTTAAAAACACACTGCACCTTGTGGCTTAAATGGAAACAGCCATTATGTTTTAAGTGTTGCGCTTCAGAGAACAAAGAGGGATGCAATATTGGTATGTGTTGGTATATTCATATATTTCTATTGTTGTCTTTTTACCTGTCTGTACAGTATTCATTTGTTAAAATAAAAGAGATATTTTCCTTTAATCTGAACTGTAAAAGGGTTTTTATTCGTTTGTCGCACATGCACGACACCCACCCACAGAGGCGCACTCACAGAACGGACAATCCACACAGGATCAGTGACTTTGATTGACAGCTGTCTCTGTGTCCAGCTGCAGAGGTGTGCCCAGGAGGAAGTCCCACCCCTGTAGAGCCTGGGTCTCAACTGCAGGCCATCCAACACAACAGCATCTCGACCTCCTCGACCGCTGGAGGCGACACAGGGCCCGACCCCCAGCCTGGATGCTAGCCCGCATCGTATAGAGGAGGGGGGTGAGACTGGATGACTGGATGAAATATGTTTCTGTCATAACTACACATAAGTCTCACTGAGCTGTGGATCCGTGCCTCTTTACATTGTACGCACTGAACTGGATAGGTGAATTTATGAATCAGTTTGTTTTTTTTTTTTTCAACATTGTCATCTTTTTCTGGTGTATGTTGTGGAGGTGCAAAAATGACATTTTCTGAAAGCCTTGTTAAAAACTGTGATGGTTACATGGCAACTGGATCCTGTGTTTATTCAGAAAGTGTCTGCTTCTGTTGACAGCAATCTCACAATTGCCTGCTACCCACTGACTATTCACACACACACACACACACACACACGCACACGCACACACACACACACACACACATACACACAAACATAACACATCATTTCAGTCCCTCTTGCTCTTATATCTTGCACTAATTTTGAAAGACAAATCCTTTATACTAGTTAATATTTTTAATAGCCAAATGCAAGTGCACACCTTTTGCCTTCTCTTTCTCTTCTCAAAAATACATATGTATTTTTCTACAAATAATTCAAATTAAGACAAAAAGGGTTTATTTTAAGATTTCAAATTCATTGTATGTAAATAAAAATCAATCAAACCTGCGTCTGTCTCGGAAAGCCATTTAAAACCTGATTGTACAGTATTTCCTTTCAGGGTCTTTTTTTTTTAACACAACTGCTCTAAAACACTAAAATATCTATGAACTGCACTTCATGACTCAATCCCTGTCTGTTTCTTTTAATTTACACTTTACACTTAAGTTACTCTTTTTGTACTGTAAAGATGTTGACAATCGCTGTAAATCTAATGCTAAAATAAAAACTCTTATTCTGGTATCTCCTTGTGGTTATTTATATCATTTATAGAGAACCTAATCTTCTTTATGTAAAATGTGTCACTATTTTTTGACACAGTGAGCCAGTGGTTGTGAGTAGTCAGAGTACTGTGATCAGTTTGATTCTGTACATACAGTACGTCTAGTCTGCCATCTAGTGACTGGTGGTTGACACTAACTGGAAGGGTCAGTAAAGTAGATCATAGCCTGTTTTATGTTTGGCCAATACAAAGGCATAAGTATTTCTCATTATATAATAAATAAAGAAACAATTAATGTATCTTCATTTGGGTTTAATCTGACTACATTTACCATCAGTAAAGGAAAGTGTCCCACACTTAAGGACGTAATGTTAATAAGATCTGTAAATAACCGACTCTGCTCTGCAGAATATTGAATCTCAGACGTAAATTCTGAGTAAAATTTTGTATGCGTGCATGTGTGCATGAATGTGTGTGTGTAACATACCATTGCTATTATCTTCCTCGCCCTAACAACTGCTTGGATCCCACTCTAAAGCACTTAATATCAATTGCAGAGGAGAAAATACCACTCACATGCCAACTGATGGTATTTCCGGGTAGTCAGTTCCTTTCCTGAAAATATTATATGGCTGTCTGGCTGACACATTAGCGACAACCTCATAAGACTAGAAATAAAGGGAGTGAAAAACATCTTCGAGTTCAAAAAGTAAATACAAGTAATCCTTGTGTGTGAATATCTTATTCTTTTCATAGATCCTCCCAATCACTCTAAATATCCCCTTATGCTTTCATAATCAGTGTCTTAAATATATATTTGAAAACCAGAGATACAGTAACATCTGTTTTATAGAGGAAAATATTGTTCCAAGAAAGACAACGATTCATCTATAAACACTCAAATGACAAAATCAGTCACATTGTTGGGGATTTTACTTGTTCATGTAATGCAAAATGATACAAAGTTCCATAATAAAGTATAAAACATGATAGATGTGATACAAAACAAGTATTTTTTCCTGCCAACCAGCAGCCAACATTATATACTGTACATATACCTACTGTATGAAGAGACATTATGATGTCTGTGAACTCAGTATTAGCACCATAGTTGAAATCAGTGATCCATCATTCATGCGTACACACTTGCATTCAAAACAAAACACACATTGAGACACTTTTGCAGGTGTAAGGAAATGAAAGAGGAAAGGCACAAGGCGGGAAGAGGATGTCAGAGGGATTTGACTTCCTCCGGTGTCTGAAAAGGCCCTGATGAGCTCAGCTGGTCTATTGTCACTTTAACTCTGAGAGATGTTGTCAAATGAAAAACACAAAGTGGGGAGATACTTGCCTTGGTTTGTTCTTAGCCACAAACACACACACACCCGTGTTTTTGTGTGATACTGCACTGTGTCAAGATAAAGGATGAGACCAAAGAGCATAAACCAATTCATATATGTTCCTGTCGTGCAGTGTGTTCCTTGTCAATAATTTTAGAGTTCTTATGGTTCTAGTCAGAGAACCTCTGCATGTCACTGTCTCTGCGAGCGCTGCTGTTTTCCAGAAAGCGGTCACAAGGGAACTCAATGAGATCTCCTTCCTCTAGTGGTGCAAGTCGTGCTGGACGACTGCTTTGGTAACTGGTGAAGTCAGTGGACACCGAGGCGGTCGCCATGGTGGGACGAAACGGTCGCCTGGTGGAGTACATGTGCCGCACGTGCACGGCCGACTTCCTCCTCTGCAATCTTTTTTTCAGGCTCCGCCCCAGCCAGACCCCACCGATGACCAACAGCAGCACGGCGTTCCCAGCCAGTGTCGCAACTGTCACCAGCTGGAGGTCAGTGGTCAGCGTGCTTCCACGGTCAAACCCCTCAGGGAGAGTGACCAATCCTGCACAGTGGTCACGGGGGGCCACTTGACACACAGATCCTCCAACCACTCCTTCCACACAGACCATGTAGGTCACATCCGAGCTGAGTTCTCGAAGGGTCACAGAGTAAGCAGTACCACGGGCGTAAACGTAGCGGGGGAAACGGTCTGGTGTGCCAAATCGGTCGAACAGAATCCGGTAGTGGACTTCGTCTAGGCCCGGCCCAGGTCCTGGTGTGTAGCGGTGATGATCCCTGGTGGTCCAATAGACAGTGGCAGTATTGGACGTGACCTGGTCCACTGATACATTAGTGATGAAGTGGCGGTTGAACAGACATGGATCCATGATTACAGGTAGACCCTCCTCATGATCTGACCTCAGAAGATCAAACTTCTCCCCTGACAGGACAGGAGAACTTGTAGTGAACCCTGTGATTGGATCAGTGGGGGTGATCTCATGGTTACTAGCATGACTTGGTGTGGAAAAGGCTGGTGCATCTGTTCTGGAAACGACATTCGACCTTCGTCTCCCTTTCGCACGTTTCCCAGCCGCCTCTGTTGCAGGTCGTGACCTTGGGCTGAGTAACTCCTTCTTTGGTTTCTTTCTTTCCAGTGAAGGAGAGGGTTCTGCCACCTCTGGGCCTCCTTGGTCTCCCTGGATTCCAACCTCTTCTTTTCCCTCTCTTTTCCTTTTCTCTACTTCTTTCCTCATCATCATCACCCCATCCTTGTTTTGCTGTCTCAAATCTACAACTTCTGTCTCTTCCACCTCTTCTCCTTTCTCCACCTGGCCTTCTCCATCTCCCTCCTCCTGCCTTATTGCATCTGCCTCTCCTCTCCCATTGCCCTCCACCTTTACCAACACGCCCCCTCCCCGACTCTCCTCAGGCCCAGTTTGGCTCCTACACAAATGTGTCCAGTTCCCTAAGGGCTGCAGCTGGGAGCTGTTCACATAGTCCAGATATTTTCCCCTCAGAGTTACTGGGTGATGACACTGCACAAAAACAGTCAACAATTTGCCCTGAGAATGTGCAGCAGTCATCCATCTTTTCAGCTCCTCCAGGCGACAGTCACACGTCCAGTTGTTGCCATGGAGGTCCAGGTCGTAAAGCACATTATTGAGGGCAAAGATGTCCCCGGACAAGCTGGTGAGCATGTTGTTCTTCAGCTTCAGCACCCTCAGATGTTTGAGTTGTGTAAAAGCCAAAGAATCAACGTTGGAAATCCGGTTGCGACTGAAGTCCAGCTCCTCGATGCGCTCCAAAGGGTCGAGGAGACCGGCGGGGATTTCCTCCAGCTCGTTACCGTCAATCAGAAACTCTCTAAGGCTGGACAGCCCTTTCAGAGCCCCGCTGTCCAGACGAGAAATTCTGTTGTTGCTGAGGGACAGTTTGGATAGTTTTTTGAGATTTTGGAAGACGTGGTTTGAGACGTATTGAATTTCATTTTCAGACAGCAGCAGAGTTGTCAAAGCTTTGAGTTGGGAAAAAGTGAGAACATTGCGCACGGCTGACTGTTTGTTGTGGGCCAGGTTTAAAAAGCGCAGGTTGGTGAGTTTAGAGAAAGCGTTTCTGTGAATATGATGCAGCCGGTTGGATTCCAGATGGAGATAATGTAGACTAGTCAAACTTTTAAAAACAGAGTCCTGCAGAACTTCTATTGCGTTGCCATCCAGGCGCAGTTTAACAAGATTATCCAAGTTGGCAAAGAGTCCCGGTGTGATTTTCTTTATATCATTATTGTTGCCATAGAGAATAGTTAATTTCTTCAGGGGTTGTAAAGTCCCAGTGGGAATAGTTGATAAAAGATTATGTCCCAAATACAGCTCTTCCAACTTGGACAGCTTCTCAAATGCTTTGGGGTGAACAGTTTGTATTTGATTGTACTGTAAATTCAACCTGACGAGGTTACTGTACCGTGTGAAGTCAAAGGCAGAGATGTTGCCAATGAAGTTTCCCCCAAGGCTGAAGATCAGCACCTCCTCGGGCACCCGCGCGGCGGGTTTGGGCACAGTGCGCAACCCGCGGTTGGTGCACATGAGGTGCTGCGAGTGCTGACAGTCACAGCGGTCGGGACAAAAGTCCATCGCAGGTGAAGACGAGATGAATCCCTCGAGTGACAACAGGAAAAGGCACATCCACGCCAGGAAATTGCCGGTATCCATTCCCACAGCGCGGCTGGCACAGCCAGAGACTGATGCGGCATTCGCTTTGTGTTGTTCAGGTGCAGTCGCCCCTCTCCTCTCTCACGCTGGAGACCGACTCGTCCATAATCCACTTGTTGCACCGAAAAGTGACGAGAAAAGTGCTGTACGCATCAAGCATAAGGCTCCATCACTGAGCAGCATCATCTATAAGCAAATTAATTTGTGCAGTGCGCTCTGATGCTGTCTGAGGAAACGCTCACCTCCCCGCTAAGTCTCCATCCCCCCAAGTGGTCATCTGTTGCGAATTACAGAGTTCCGCAAAAAAAAGCAGAGTTCAGGCGCAGAACGTGCTCTCTCTCTCTCTCTCTCTCTCTCTCTCTCTCTCTCTCTCTCTCTCTCTCTCTCTCTCTCTCTCTCTCTCTCACACACACACACACACACACACACACACACACACACACACACACTGAAATAGTCCCTCCCCCGCAACTCTGCGACCCTGCCAAAACCAGATGTGCACAAGTCTTGACGCACGGGATCTAGTTTTGCGCGTGCACGCAGGTAATCAGACTCTCTCTCTCTCTCTCTCTCTCTCTCTCTCTCTCTCTCTCTCTCTCTCTCTCTCACACACACACGCACACACACACACACACACACTAGTCTCTACGGTGAGAGAGAGAGGGGGGAGAGAGAGATTGAGAAACCCTTTGACCGAGTTTTCTGCGTGCCCCCGCAGCCACCGGGGGTCTGAGATCTGGATCGGATCCCTGGTATGGACAAAGCAGACAGGAAGATTTCCTTCCCACGGAACCCCAAGAGAATCCCAAAGCCCTGGATTCCCGCGGATCCCGTGTATACAAAGCAAACCAGAATCACCCATGAAACAAGTATAACAAAACACTCAGACTCATATTTTGTTGGTGTTGATGAACTATGACAAATAATTCATAAAACAGCTGTAGTGAACAGCTATGTGATGTGTTTTACTGCCCACGGGACATTCAGTCTGCTCAGTGCAGACTTAGCATACACAAAGGGAGTAAGTACTGTACAATCAACACATCAACAGGCCAGCCTGCAAGCACTCAGTACAGTAGGAACGCCATCATCATGCAGCTTGGCTGTAATTTACCATTCTCTCATTAACGCGCCTTGTGTTGCTGCACGGGGCCATAAGGGGCACAGATGGTTCACATTTGCAGATGAGGAATTCGGGTCGTGAAGTGTGTGTTAAGACCGACGAGAGGAGAGGTGCCAAATCTGAGTTAAAGATCTCCAACTTGAAAGTGGGGAAATAAATGCGGGGCGAGTGCAGCGTGTGAAGGCTTTGCGCACAATTTCTGCAGACGGAAGAATGATATTCTGCAGTGTGCATGAAGGTTTTGTGCTCCAGTCTGCAAAGCATGCAAGTTAGTGCCAAGACATCTGCACATTTATGGCACATGAGGTAGAGTGATTACCCATTGACACACAGCACAGATATATGCTGAATGGGAGTTTCTTTACATGCAGTCTGCTGCAAGAGACAGACGCAACTTGTTTCTCTTTTGCTTTAAAACGACTATGATTGAAGATTTGTCAACCGTGGGAAGGACAAGCGAGTCATAACTCTCTCTCTCTCTCTCTCTCTCTCTCTCTCTCTCTCACACACACACACACACACACACACACACACACACACACACACACACACACACACACACACACACACACACACACACACACACACACACAAACAAGCTTTTTCAACCACCCATGAGAAGCAAGTGATGCAATGGTTTCCACAGTCGAGCTATTGGATGACTGTTGTAGCTCCTTGCATTTCCAGCACTGAGCAAAAGTCCCAAACACTCCCTGATTGGCCTCATTCTCGTGCATATCTGCTGGTACACATCATAGTCAGACATTAGTCTTATAGCTCTCTGTGTGAGCAAGTGAGTGTCTGTGTATAAGAGAGAGAGAGAGAGAGAGAGAGAGAGAGAGAGAGAGAGAGAGCGACAGAGAGAAATACAGCCCTCGGGGAAGCCCCCTCTCTCTGGGAGGTCATTTCCTGTCTGGCCATTTCTCCATAGTATTTCTCCATCTCTTCCCCCCTTCTTTTGTATCCCCTATCTCTCTCTCTCTCTGAGGAACACACACATTGAGAAAACACTGGCCTCAGACACAGTGGGACCAGTCCAATTGTTTTATGGCAGTTGCCTGGTCTGTGTCTAGTTAAAGTGAATACACAAAAGTTTTTTTTTTAAATCGGCATAGATTGGCTTTCACACCAGGGTCAGAAATAACTTGTGCTTACAAGGACTTATTCCCAAGAGAGCTCAGTGTGTAAATGAGATGGGCTGATTGAAGATGAAGTGAAACATGGAAAGAAAAGATTAAAAAGAGTCTGAGAAAAGATTGTTGTGAGGGAAAAAGTGTTCTGGAGTTGACCCAGATTCACAGAGATGCTGGCACAATAGGCAGCATTGAGGACCCCGTACAGAGCTGTCTGCCACTTTGCCTGGACACAATGAAGGCTGCAGACTGGTTTCATCAGCCTCCCTCTACTCCCAGCGGGCCTCTCAGTGTCCAATCACCCGGCCGTATGACATTTCAGTTTCTCAGCAGAGAGAGGGAGTGTGTATGTGCGAAGGAAACCTAATTCGATCAGGGTGGGAGAGAGAAAAAGAGGAGGGCTTGTATATCTGTCTGCACCTGAGCGTCCCTGTTTCATGAGACTGACAAATTTTCTGTGTGTGTGTGCGTGCGTGCGTGAAATAAAAAATGTCAGTGCAGGTGAGTTTGTGTGTGCGTGCATGCACAAGTGTACATGTAAATGAGATGATGCTGCAGTGTATGTAGGTCGTCTGGGAGTGTTACGTTTCTCCAGCACAGTCCTCACGTGTCGAAACAGCTTTTGTATGAATGAGGGTGAGAGACAGAAGGAGAGAGCAAATGTGTGTGTGTGTGTGTGTGTGTGTGTGTGTGTGTGTGTGTGTGTGTATGGAGGGAGGAGTAAAGTCAGCAACAATAAGAATCACGATGGCCTACATGGTTTATATTTCATAATCTGCATCCTGAGCAGACTGGAAAGTAATTACAAACATTTTTATATTTTCTGCCTTTTCTTTTTTAACTCCACTATATCGCAAAATTAGATATTGTGCTTTTTACTCTCCTCAATAGGCCATTTTCACAACAGAAATATTGACTTGTCATCGTAGGAAAAAGTGTTACTGATCACATTAACGATGGCTCAGTTATGTTCAAGTGTCACGGTGAGCCAACATGCACAATACCAGGACTCTAAAACTGAAGCAGCTAAATGGAATTATCCATCATTGGCCTGTAACATGTACAAATAATTGTTGTGAACAAGGCCAAATTATTAAATGGCTGTAGATAGTCTAATGAATAAATCATAAGGATCAAGGTCCACTCACTTGCTCTAGAGCTTTCGACCATACCACAGTGTCTTCATGTAATGGTTTTGGAAAGCGCAGACAAATGATGCTGTCCCGCCAATTACTGCCGTTAGGGGCGGCAGATTAGGAATCGCTCCTATGTGTCGTTCTGGAGTGCATGATCAAATGACGTATTTAGTCATTTAATTAGGAAGACTTGTTTAATTTAGCACTTTTCTGTCGTGGTATTGCTTCTTAACCGACACTACTTGCCGAATTCTGTATTTTTGATTAATATAAATGAATAAATGATGCAATACCCCTTTAAAAGTACCACACACTGCTGCAAGGCTAAAATGAGAAGAAGAGGTCAAATGCTGCATTGTACCACACCATGACAGATAATGCTCACAAATAGGATTTAGCACATACACACATTTGTACACAGGAACACAAAATCAGATGTGATACTTCTGAAGCGATCATTTATCATGTATACCATACATACACATACAATATAGACACACACAGCATGACGGATAGAGTAAGTGACAAAGTCACAAACTTACAGGAAGGGATGTTAGTGGGAACATGTGCATCCTATTGTATCTCAAAATGCAGGGATCTCAGCGCCTCACTTTTACCCTGAGGGTCTGACATGCACCAGAGAGAAAATCCATATGGGAGAAGTCCTGGTAATGTAACACTGCATGAAACAAGCACATATCTGGGGCTTATCATAGTAATCAGTATAAAGGATGGGCCACAATGAGAATAAACAGCAGCTCAGTTCCTCAGATTAGCCCTCCAACAGTGTTCTAATCAATAGGAAATAGTTCAAACAAAGAACAGATTGTCACTGTGTGTGGCAGCGCCAGTACGTATGCGGGGGTCCATTTGTGCGTGTGTGTTTGTGTGTGTGTGTGTGCTTTTGCTCGTTTAGGAGCATGTAAAGTGTTTCTTTGTGTGAAGTCTACTACTTGATGTATTCTTTAGTTACTTCAAAGCATTAATATTCTTAAAGAGAGCAAAACAAAGAGAAAGAAAGGGGCGATGAGGAAGTGGGAATGAGTGCGTTTGTGTGTGTATGTGTGTGTGCGCACGTGAGTGTGTGTGTGGGTGTGTGTGGAGAGAGTTTACATGAGCAACAGCTGCTGGGATCATTAAGTGCTTTAGCTAGAGCCGGGAATCATAGATCTACTCTATGCTCGCCTGCATTAACAGTCTGTGTGTGTATATGTGTGTGTGTGTGTGTATGTGACGGGATGAGTGAGTGTGTGAGCGTGTTTATGCACTTAGAGGGAGATGGTGAGAGAGACTCTATCCCGTCTGCAACATGTGTCTGCGGCTGCAGTGACAAATGTCGCTGCATGTGCGCAGAGATTGAAGACCGTCTGCATACTGAATGTTCCACAGCAGCTACATTTTAGGTGCACCGAAATGTATATTAATGATAGAAGAAGAGGGGAGGGAACACCTGGGCCCCATGCCGTCAACCCTCCACATTCCCAGTGCTCCCCAGCTGGTTCCCATTGCAGGAGGGAGAAAAGGAGGGCGAGATAGAAGGGAAACAGCAGAGGAGACAGACAGCCTAGTTGCAGCAACTCTACTAATCATCACTCTGCTCAAAAAAACCCCATAAAAAACAATCTCATTAAAATCAATGCAAATGAGCAAGTTGTACTAAACTGCTTACAACACTAGGATTTCATGCAACGTGGGAAATACATTTGCATCAGCATTCCTTTCTGCTTTGGGAGAGCTCTAGTCTGCCTGACCTCCAGAGGTCATGTTTTGTCGTTGAGACGAGTATGTCGAACGAGCCGGGAAGGGGGGGAAGAGGGGAGGAGAAGAGAGAGAGAGAGGAAAGGAGGGGTGGAAGAACTATCGGGGTTTCAGTTGACTCTGTAAGAATGGAGGGAATAGAGCGGGCGGAGGGAGGAAGGGAGGTACTCGACATCTGGAAAAAATTAGAGAGCATGCTATTGCCTTGTTGAAAGGCTGGAGAGAGTGGAGGGGGAGATAGAAGAATAAGGAGGGTAGTGTAAAGGATATTGAGTGTGTATGTGTGTGTGTGTGTGTGTGTTTGCAGGGCGACTCTTTGATCTACAGAGTTTGATAGAAACTGTCTGCATGTACATAATCAGCCTCAATCACATAATGACACAGAGAGAATGTAATGCCTTAAGATCTTAAGATCAGTGAGTTGCAGAGAAGATAACACTCAGGAACTCAAGCACCCTGAAAACGGTGATAGGCTGTTCAGAGTAGCACGAGCACACACAAACATGAAAGGATGTGAAAAACAAAAAAACCCCAACAAAACACGCACGTATGCAATTGAAATCTGGATTAGCATCACTCAGTCCGACACGATGCAAAACAAGTCACAAACAAAGACGGGGTACAAAAAAAATGTAGGCTTTATGACTCATTAAAACAAAGTCGTCAGTCAGTAAAGAGCTGAGACATCTGATCTGCAGCTGTCGACTCAGAGTCCCACACTGCATTGCTTCTGTGCAACATCGCCCTCTGCAGACACACAACATTATGGCATGAGGAAGCCACAGTACACTAATGTAACACAGTAGGACTCCGGGTTCTCTGTGTGACAATTAGCTTGGGGATATTGAATTATTAATTTGTTTTTCAATACTGTATCCACCACTACATTAATATTAACTGAAACCATAAGACAACATCTGCATTATTACCTGAACTCTTTAAAGTAATAGTTCAACTTTTGGGAAGTTGCATATTTGCTTTGACTGTTTCTCCCCATTAAACCACAATGAGTTGTTTCTACACTTCGTTTTTTTTATGAATTGAACAAACAAGATAAAATGTGTTTTTAGTGAGCTTTACGTGTGTCTTATAGGTGGATTTTGTTACTTGTGGACAGAGGCAGGGTAGCTGTTTCCAGTATTTATACTAAGGTAAGCTAACCAGATGCAATCTCTAGCTTCATATTCACTACACATGAGCAGTATTGATCTTCTTTTCTAACTCTCATCAAGAAAGTGAATAAGTATGTTTTCCCAAAATGTGATTCAAGTTCTCTTTTTTGTTTTAGTATATTTTGTGTACACGGCTGTATTTTACTAACTAAAATAGTGTTTAATCAAGTGACCACTAACAAATTACTCATCACTCACTAACACAATACACTACTTGCAGAGTGGCAGAAACAGGGGGTCAGAAGGGGCCCATGGATCATTTTTGGCCGGGGGTCCCCCTAATGGGTTAATCCGGCCTAGGGTCAGAGGTCAAGTTCAGCTACAGAACAGAGTCCCTGTCACTCAACTTCTAAAACAGAAGTCCTCTAGTTCAAGGGTGTTGCCCCTCATCAGTGAAATTGCACAGTGCAAGTAGCTCAGTAGATTAAAGACCTTCCTGTGTAGTGAAAAACAGCATCAAACCGCTCCCTACAATTAGTTCTCTCTGCCTTTTCGTGAAAAACAGAAGTCCACAATCAGCCAAAGCAATACAGTCATAATCAGCTGATTTATGACTCGGCAGCACACAGTGCAGTGAGGACAGTTTACATTCCCTGCACGAACACAAGCTGCTCAGCGTGCAGTAACCATATCAAACCTATAGGTGCCACTGTCATACGCAATCTGCATGTGTGTGTGTGTGTGTGTGTGCGTGAGTGTGTGTGTGCACGTGTGTGTGCGTGTGTGTGTGTGTGTGTGTGTGTGTGTGTGTGTGTGTCTAAAGTATGTTTGAGTGACAGAAAGGTGATAGGGGATATAAATAGCTATGCAGGCATCACCTTTCGTTATATTATTTTATTAATGAATGTCTCCTTCTGATTCTGTCTCATCTTTCTTACATAAGATTCATATTGTGCTGCCTCATTGTATCTGTATGTGTGTAGACAGGTGTGGTTCAGTGTGCCATCAGGTAAGGCAGGGTGTGTTCCTTTGTGGCTATACAACAGTGCATTGCTCAGGTAAGTACAAGGGAATCCACTTGGCTTTGACAAGAGCTGTGATCTAAACACTGATAATAGCCTTTAATCTCTCCTGTTTGTTCAACTTGAACTTCACACCATTACATGCAACAATAAACATACAGCATATTCTCTCTCACACTCAGTCCTATTAATACAGGTCTACATTCCTTTTTAACTCCAAACACTGCCATTAGTTTTGTCGGCTCTAAGTTTAAGGACACACCCAACTCTGACTCTCCCTTTTCAAAGACATTTTTTTCCCCCCCTTTTTATGTTATTCTTTCCCTCTGTTGCCATAGAAATAAGCCCAGGCAGGAGGAGACAGACGCATGCCCATGCAAAGGAGGAAATTTGTTTTGTTGGATAAACAAATCCAAGGCATGAAGGTGGTACCAAGAGCCACAAGGACAATAGAGGTGGACTGGGTGGGGACAGGGCTTTTCTTAGAAAAATATATGTGGAGCATAACTGCATCAGGTAAAGACAGGCATTAAGAAAAAACAACACATGCTCGTTCGTTCACCCACTCACTCATTCTGTCCGGGTGCAATCACAACTTCTCTCACTTACTCATCGTTTCATCAACATCTTTTACAACCAGAATGTCTGAGGAAAATAACTTAAGAATCTGTCATTGGACTGTGTATAGTATTATGAAGCAATACAACCAAACAGATCATACTATATCTCTCCCACTGGATTTTAGATATGAACAAAGTGCCTCCTACAATCCACAACAAGTAGTAATGTGAAAGGAGTTTGTTGTAGACTTTTATTAATGTATTCCATTTACAGATATCTGCAACTAATGATAGTCAATCACTTGTTTAAGTCATTTTAAAAACAAAAATACCAAACATTCCCTAGTTTGATATTGAATTGAATTCTTTAGTGATAATAAACTGACAAAACTAGACAAAACAAGCAATTTGGTGACATCACTTGGGCTTTAGAGAATCGTATTGGACATTTTTTTCTAATTTCTGACATTGAATAGGCTAGATCAGGCGATTAATTGATTAATCAGGAAAAGAATCAAATTAATTGCATCCCTGATTCCTTGTAGACCTATTTCTGGAGCTGGGGGTTTGTCACATGATGGAGAATGACTTTATCTGACCTCTGAAGCTGCCTACAGTGTTCTTTAAAAGTTGATAATAGGCTGTGTCTTAGTACACAGACTGTACAATGACGTGTTTGGGGTCAGACATTTAAAAACAATGTGGCCTTGCTGACTTTGGTGGCTGTAATTTCAATTTAAATCAAGCAGAACATTTAGCGTGTGACTAAAGGCAGAATAAACTTAAGAGACAGTAATTGATTTAACAATTAATGTCTTGAACCCATAAATGAGTGTGAGGATGAAAAAAAAATCCAGAAAACTACAATGATATATTCCCCCATAGAGTCACACTAAATCATGTACTCACATGACTTGGATTCACATGACTTGGATTCACGTCACTGGAGTTTACCTGGTACTCCATTGTTTGAAGGCTAAACTCTCACCTTGATGTTGCTTTTTTTCTGTCTGTGGCATTTTTGTCTACGTCACCTACTGGCGCGTTCAAAAAACGTGTACGCCCCCCCTTCTTCTATCTTGGATTGCGATTGGCTGAAACGAGCGTCAGTCACTCCCGCCCACAAATCAAACTCCTCCCCGTCCACGACGCCCGGGGAGTGAAGCGAGGAGCAGGAGCCGAAAGCCAGGTACTGTATCTGTCTACTGTCAGGATATGATGCTGTAGCTTTCGACACTTGACCGTAAGCATTTAATTTCATTACTATTGATATGTGGTGTTAAAATGATGTCTGTGTTGTTGCTGTTATAGCCAAACCTCGGTTTGAATTCAGCGGCAGAGTTGTCTCCTGTCGTGGCTTTTAGCTCACTGTTTCTGCGCTGAAGTGAAATATCGCTTTCGATAGAATTATTGATGGACTTCCTCATGACATTTGGTGCTCAATTGACGTGTTAAAGCCTCCACGTACAAGCTAAATGTGATATTGTGTTTTTTGTATCGTGGCTGTGTGAGCGCCGGGTTTACGAGCACATATATTGGACATTTTGTCTGTGCTGACAAGTTTGAATTGCTGTGTTGGCTGCTGGCAACAGGAGCCGAGCGGACACCTGTGGTTTCAACCTATAGAGTTTGTCCCCATTAATCACTGTTTAATTCAACCAATCCGCATGGGTTTCTGTGCTGACATCACTCCCGGCATAAAAAATGATGTTTATAGGAATTCAATATTGAGATTGTGGTGATATCGTGATGAATTCTGGGTAACTGAGTTGTTGGGGGCTGCACAGACACTCATTCATCCAAAACTGTATGTAGCTATGTATGTATGTATTTTAGATAGCCTATACTAATGTTTTACATCTACAGTACAGATGACAGTATGTTTCCCAGCAAGCTACACACATCATTAGTGCTGAAATAATTGGTCAATTAATTAATGTCAGAAAATATTGATGCATCATTTAATTGTTCATGACATTTCTTCAGAAAAATACCAAAAAGTCATTGGTTGCAGCCTGTCAAATGTGAATATTTGCTGTTTTCTTTAAATTTTTGTAATAAAAAATGATATATAGTGGTTGAAGAAAACAAAACATTTGAAGACCTCACTTTAGAAGTTGTGATGGACTTTTTTCACTATTTTATGACATTCTACAGGTCAAACAATTTATTAATTAATTAAGAAAATAATTGCAGATTAAACAGTAATAAATAATAGCTGGTCGCTGCTACACGCCATTCATGAAATGAAATGATCGCTAACCTTTTAGCACTTTCTCTTGGTGCTTGAGTGACTTTGTGTTTATTATACTGTAAACCAATACTTGGCCTTAGCACCTCTTAGTACAGACAGGATCATTTTATGCATGAGTGGTGATGGCATCACTGTCACTGTGCCATTCACAGATAGCCTGTGGGCACACATTTGGCACACCAATACTGCAGCGAGTGTAAACAAAACCGTATCCCTTAAGTTTTTTGTGAAAGCATCTAAACGGAAGGTGAAGCTGGAGTCATAAAGCTGTAATGACTTTGTGGAATATGTGTAGATTTTTACATTGCAGGAAATAATGATAGAGAAAAACATTTTTTCAAGTATAAGTTCTAAACAAACCAAAAAGGCCTTTATGCCAACTATTGACTGTGGTTGCTCTTTTTCTTATCTGGCAGGCAGTATTCTGTCAATTAGTTGAGTGACAGATAATTAACTTTGATAGTCGCTCATAAGCCCAGGCAGAAGTAATCAATGAATCAATAAAATAATCAGCATATTGAGCGATAATGAAATTAGTCATTGGTTGCAGGTCTAAACAATGTAGCCAAGTGGTAAGAGACCAGCCAACAACGTGGACTTAAACACCAAGTGTTGCAAATGTCTTGCTGAAGTGCCCTTGAGCAAGACACTGAGACTGACTGCCGGCTCCAGGTGGCACTGTTTAGGGTCGCACTGTGATGATCTCAACCCAATGGAGGATTGCACCACAGGGAATCAATCTTGTTTCTCAATTAGCCGCTCACAGTTCAGCCAAAGTTGTTTATTCCTACTGCAACATTTCAGGGCGTAAACATCCAGCGTGGCCGACGTGACTCACTGAGTTATCTCTTTGTCACTCTCTCCTTTGACACAACACCCACTTAAAAGCTGGTAAACATTCAAGCACTCCTGCCTTGACTAATACACCAAGTGACCACTCTGAGAATAACCCGCCTGTGATCTCCTATGGTTTTTTAAGGTTATATGATGTTGTGTCCTACTTCCAGCCAAGCCAACTGGTCGGTAGTGAGACTCATGTGAAATGATGTTTCAGCTGGTAACCGCACAGGTTCTATAAATAGCCCCATGTTTTATGCCCTCAGATTTTCCATAAAGAACAAACAAACTGAATATATTCTTGCCTTTGCCTTCTTTTGTATCCATAGCAACCCGTGATTGAGCAGTAACACAAAGTGTCCCTTGTCTCAACAGGAAGGGGACAGAAAGACATCTTTTATGATGAGGCTTTTTTAAAATAAAAAATACATCAATCTCAAGCTTTTTCTCTTTTGGTCTCTCTCTGAGTTCAAATCAAGATTGTTGAATAGCATATTGGGGCTGCTTTTTACCCCTTTGATCACTCACTGATGCCCACATATGTTTTTTCTCTGTGTGCGTAGAAGGAACACAGGCACTGTATTTACTTTCAGATGAAAAATGTTAAAAACATCCTGCTATCAGCTGCTACACTCAGACATGATGTCAGAGGTCAGATAAGATGAGCTAAGTGCTACTGCCACCAACCAACTTAAAACCATATGTTTCCACCACACATCAGATGCTTTATTTTATTATAAAATGTGGGTGTTGATGGAGGAAATAGCCAGATAATGTTGTCAGATGTGAGTCTATTTAAGGCGACTTATGCTGGCTCTCAGTGTGATTATCAGTGCATCATGCATAGATAATTCTGCGAAGGAGCTTTACCAGAAGATTCTGGTGCATTATTGGAGGTAAAGTCTCACATGGGCCATCTGTGAGGACCTTTTTGCAGTCCCAGTCAGCCAGTAATGGGGGAGGGGGGATATACAACTTTGTTGACTGTCAGGTTGATGGCAGTCGCGCTGTTGCAAGAATGCGTATAAGCAGAAAGCAGATGGATTGGCTGCAAAGTCAACGTCTGTGTGTTTGGCATGCCAGGACTGGAAACTCCAGCCTGACAATTCCTCAGATTTCTGCCTCGTTGTCTTGAGATCCTGTCATGGAAACTGGTGAGCAACAGATGAGGCTTTACTTTAAGAAAGACGCAGAGCTTTCTGTAAATATGCAGTACATATTATTGCCTGTAGCCATGCTGAACACAAAGACGATGTAATGACTTGTTGAATTAGCATTGTTTGAGTTGTTCTTGTATTACGCCTTCAAAAGCAGCATTCCTGAGCAATTCAAGTTCACTATTGTCTAAGCACAAAGATTTTGTGCTGTTTGAAAGCTGGTAGTGTGATGGCCATGTCAGGAGGCATAGCGCTTTGTTGGTCACTGGGAATTGGACAAGTAGAAGAAAGGTCTGTTTCCCAGTCTTGTGTGCATTTCAGGCCTGAGCTCCCCCTAGAAAATCATTTGAAGTTGCAACCTTGAGTAGATTTTAGAGGAGGTGTCTGTTTTCTTTTTAAGGGACTTATAGGTACTTTTTCCTTCAGCGCAGTCAAAGAGAAAACATGCTTAAAACACAGGAAACAAAGAGCCTCACGATTTACCTTCATTTACAATGGCAATACAACTTTAGTACATATGTACAGTACCAGTCAAAAGTTTGGGAACACTTTCTCATTCAAGGGAATGGGAAGGTGTGTCCAAACTTTTGACTGGTACTGCAGATACACCAGGGGAACGCGGAAATAAAATAAAATTAATTGAAGACCATGCGAAGCTCAGCTATCAGCTCAGATGTGATCAGCAATAAACTGTTGCAATTTACTCCACAGTTGTTTTGTATGCGGGAAAGACCGAAAGAAATGCACCGTTTCATTCTTAAGTTTCTATAAATAATGATTGGTTGGATAAAACTGATGAAGCCTTATGTAATGTAAAATGTTGCCATTTGGTGTCAGACATCGGGGCACACTGTTGTGACACTGTTATACATGCCAGGAAAAACAAAATCATGTCGCATTTGCATCTTCTCCATCTTTTAACTCATCAGCTGATTTCATGAATGCTGACACATGAAAAAACACAAACACACAAAGTAGTCACTTTTTCATCACCTTTAAACCTTTTATTACCTCATTTGGGCCTTGTGACTATGTGGCATTGGCCCTCACTGTGAGAATGACCCCTTTCCGTCTTAACAGATCATTTACAAGGTGTTGTGCCATTAATGATTGACTCCCATTACGTAAGACTGAAGGCAAAATCCAGCACTTCTAGTCTTACAGTGCCTCAGTGGTGTACAGTGTACAATACTATAGAAATCACTCAGTGGGGGTAAGTAGGGCACTGGCAGTGAGATGTTTGGGGACTCACATCTTCCAGCTTCATTTACAAATGTTATAGTGTATCTATGGCAGATAGTCTTTTATAGCTGTCAGACTAATACACAGCTTTCATACACGCTTTTACGCTATTAAAATGAGGAAGTGTTATGAGGTAGTGACACTTCAAACAAAATCTGTGCATGCGTGCAATAGCAGATTTTGAGGTTTTGCTGTAAGGAAGTGTTTTCTTGCAAACTTTGCTGCTGAGTTTTGTAAAAGAGGACTGAAAGGCAGGGCTGGGTGTGTTATGTAAACTGGTGCTAGGTACCGCTGCCCTTACTCACCACTCATCGTGTATATGACCAATGACTGGAGCTGGAAATTTACCAGTTAGTCCCTGAGCTCCTACATGCTAATACAGTATGTTTAACAGTTGGATGATGCACCATTGTTGTTTACGGTCTAGTCTGTATACAGATGTATTTACACAGATGTAATTATGCAGGCGTTTTATGTGATGAACTGCTGAACTGATTTACATTCATAAAGCTTCACATGCTGCTGAAGATGCCAGGCATGTCACAACCTGAAAAGTGCGAACACAACCGCTTGATAAGCTAATTCCAGCGCCCCAAGTTTATCATTTGAAGCCTACTCAAATATGTTGTCTGTCCTTTTTAGTCTGTGCTCCAGAGCTGTGAAGTAAGTGGGCTGCCCATGTGTTTCAGTCTGCTTTTAGCTGAGTGTTGACTGTAGCTAGCTGTATGTTATGGTGTGTCGGGGCTATCGAAGCACGGAGCAAATTCTTTCCTGTTGATGACTCATGTCCTGGGCATGGTACTGACTGTAAGCGGGGCCTTGGGGAACTACAGAATACACACTCACTGAAACCACCAGAACGTTTGCAGAGGGTGTAGTTAGCAGCATACTTAAAATCCAAAAGTTTACACAAATTTGCATGCATGCATGCAAGCACACAAAGCCCACAAGCATTTCCTTACTTTGTTATCCCACCAGACAGGGACGTGTGAGTCGAGCACGTCCTTGTCTGGTGAGATGTGAGATAACAAAGTTAACCTACATCTCACACATAAAGTCTTTGGAAGTATATACAACACACAAAGGGAGTGACTAAAAGGTTGTGGTTTAATGTACATTCACACAGCCAGGTTAGGGCCTGTCATTGGCATGTGGCAAAGAGAGGAATGAATGTTACATCACAGTGAGAATGTGATGTTCCCTGCTCCCCTTATACAACCATAAATACACGTGTAAAGCAAAATAAAGTAATTCAGTTAGTATTTATTAAGGTTTGCTTGAATCCAATAATTGGGGCAGCAGGATTTTGTAAAATGTTATAATACAATCATATTATCAAGGTGGAATTGCACTGAAAGTCAGTAAATCATAATGTTGACTTTATTCAGAACACTTGCATCAAGGTTTTAACCTGAATAATACACAATTTTAATGTGGCGGTGTGATGGTGCGGCGGAGCAGTGTGATGCTGATACAGGAGGAGGCTGAGGAGGTGCAGGAACCAGTGGTGCAGCAGTAATGATTCATTTCTCATTTTTTTGGAGTATGCAGATGAAGTGGGTGCTAAATGTTTACATACCTGTATTGGCCTGGCTTGGCTTATTTAAGTCTCTAGAATGACATGGTCTGTAAGGCGGGCTGACATGTTTTGCACATGGACTAATATTCATTTTGCATATGAAGTAGGGGAGTGCGACGATTTTAGATCATGATTGATCTTGAAGGTGTCCACAATCTACTTTTCAGGCGAATTGTAGAGATTGCGATATTTGATGTCTTCTTACTTCTGTTTCCAAACTTCACATAATCTCAGATGACTAGCAGGTCCGCTCTACGTGTCATGAACAAACCAGTAGAGTAATGCAGCCAACTAGATGGCTATACTGATTGGACGAATTACTTCACGTGGCTCTTCCTTTGGTGACGTGTTGTAAACAGTGCAACGTGAGTTATAACTTCTGGCATGGTGGACGAGAAGATTGTGCCTAAAAAGAACTCGACGTCAGTTTTCTATTTGAGTTGTGCTTGAAAAGTGTTATTTTATGATTATGTTATCTTTTGGCTTCTGTTTACTTCAAATTAATCTCAGGTTTGAATCACCATTCGGAAACCCTTGTAGTGTCTTTAATGCAGTATTGTGTTTTAATGGTGCAGATGGAGACCTTCAGAGGCTATTTCAAGTCTGGCTAATAGTAAACAGGGCATTTCAAAATTGAGAAAAAAAGATCTCAATTTAGATCGTGATTGTGATTAAATAGATTGTGATTTTATTCTAATATGAAGAACATCCTTTATTCTTTTATGAGATGAACTGTATATTCAGTGCAAATTGCATGTAACCCACTGAAACAGAAGTAGCCTCTGGAGTCATAACTTATGCTACGAAATTAGTCTTATTATAGTCTTGTCTTGTTGTTCATCCCCTTCCAGAGACTTTTTTTTTTTCAATTTTCATGCTCACATGCTTGTTTACAGAAGGTTCTTTGATCATATATCTTGTATGGTACAGCCATGGTCATGAACATTGATTAAACATTTATTTGAGTTTCTTTGCGTACGTAGCTGCAATTTATCACAGCAGTCCACACAAAGCCAGACACATGAATACACACAGTACAAGATGAACCCTGAACGGCGTGTGTGTGAGAGCTCCTGATAAGGGAGCTGTGTTTTTGTCCGGGATATTCATGTCTTAGCTTCCTTAAAACAAAGCTATTTGGACTGTGGGAATTTTTATATCCTTAATGAGGATGTTTACAGTTAGTCAGACACACAGTGAGTAAGTGATTCCTCTCTGTTTTTATCTGCCTAGCCCCATGTGCTGATGCTGTTCTCTTTAAAAACGAGTGACACCTCTGTGCTGCTCTGACATCAGTTTGTATTAACCTTTCTCTGCAGCGCTGACTGTTGTGGCGTGGCCTTCAAAGGTCAGAGTGATGCTCCTGGCGACTCCGCTGTGATCTCTGTTGCTGCAGTTTCCACAGAAACGAAACAACGGTCGGCAGAAAGCAGCAGTCAAGTCGCAAAAAGATGACATCACCGTCACCCACTCACAGTGACAGCAGTGGCTCCTTGAAGCATGACAATAACCAGGTTTGTGTGTCTGCTTTTGCTGTGTGAACAAAAATTGCTTGCAGCCACTGTTAGCATTGTTTTCATTTAATACCAGCTGACCTCAGCTTTGCTGAATTTAAATGCAGCATGTATCATGATATCCCCGAGGCAGTGAAGCAGGTCTGATATTTTTACTGTGTGTTTTGCATGAGTATCTGTGTATGTGTTGTTCATTTATTGCGGGTTGATCTCTGCAACCAATCAACCATTCAAATCTTCCTAGAAATATAAACCACACCACTTAAAAACTGAAAAATACTTTCAGTGCAAAAAAATTGTTTTTACAATAACCAGTATTTCAATAACAGTATCTGTAATGTCAATGCTTTATGTGCTGTTGACATTGTGCCACTCCTCCTTATCTTGAGGGAAAGAAATGCACTTGTCTCTCTAACTCATACAGTATTGCTACTGTGTCCCCCTCCAGGACAGCTGGGAGATTGTGGAGGGGCTCAGGGGGGTTCCTGCCAGCATGCAGGAGCCTGACGGACAGGAGGGTGTCGTGCTCAAAAGGAGGAAGTGGCCCATGAAGGGATGGCATAAGGTGAGCACCTCTCTAGCTCTCTTAAAGACTCAGACAGGAAACAGTTCTTATTATAGAACACTGCTGCTGCCTTTATTGAACCAAGACCTATTTTCCCTTCATTGTTTTGATACAAGGGGTGTCGGATAGCTACAGTGGTTTGCTTATATTTTTAGGTTAGAAAGGCTTTGTTTACATTTGTTGTGTTTTTGAACCCTGGAGTGGAATTTATTTTGAATAACTTTTTTAATCATCTGAACTCAATGCATGTGGTAGTCATTACTAAAAATGTTATTTCTATTTTGGTAAAGCAATACAGTAATTACAGTCAGTAGTCCTATCAGTATGTCCAAAAGCAACCTCTACACATATCATATGTCATTACTTGAGAATAGTATAGAGCCAGAATACTTTACAGGGGTTTTAATAGTAGTTTCATTCCCGTTGTTACTAAGATTAAGCCAGCAATACTTAGTTTTTCCTGAATGTGTAACTAGAGTCCTGACCTGCTGTCTTATAATACCTCAAAGCTATTTCCATGTTTCCTCCTCTTCACCATAGTCTTCTTAACTTCCTTCTTTTCATTCCCAGCTGACTTTACTGTAACCCTGACTCATCGTCCTCCTCCCCCCCCTCTGTCTCTGAGTGTGCTCATGCGTACCTGGAAACTTCTGCCTTTCAACATGACTGAATTGCCTCTTTTAATAGGCAGTATTTTAACTGGCCAAGGAGGTCTTAAGTAGTGTCAAAGTGCCTTGTCAGTGTACTCTTTTGTATTGTAAAACTGTAAACTATGTCTATGTCTATACACGGTCATTATATATACTGCTAATCACTCATTTCACTGCTGCTGTTGTTAAATTTTGATGGTGAGATCAAAGGAAAGTGATTTTATTATGTCCACAAATCATTTTCTACTGGTGTTATGAACAATTTGTATAACTAAAGACTGTAATAAACATATCAAGCAGGAGATGCTTGAACAAGTCAAGTCAGAATCATTCCTGTAAACAAGTATTGATCGAGTCTGTTTTCTTCCTTAGAGATACTTTGTGTTGGAGAAAGGCATCCTGAAGTATGCAAAGCGTGAAGCAGATGTAGGTATCACATCAAGAGAGCCATCTGTCATTCTTGTCCTCAGACACACGCTAACAAAGTGTTTTGTTCACAGCTGAAGAAGGGAAAACTTCACGGCTGCATCGACGTCGGCCTCTCCGTCATGTCAATCAAGAAGAAAGCCATGTGCATCGACCTGGACACAGAAGACAACATTTTTCACCTAAAGGTAGCTCTTGAGGCTCACATCGGTTTGAATTCAATGTGATTCAGTGTCATCTCTCTCTCTCTCTCAAAGGTGTACAGTATACAAATGTCTCAACACCTACACACTTTCTCTCTCATTCACTGTTCGTGCAAAGACTCTCACAGCAGCTTTCTCTGAGTTACTGTTGCTAATTTGACTTCATGTCACCCAGGTGAAGAACCCAGATCTGTTTGAGGAGTGGGTGTCAAAGCTGCGTCATCACAGAGTGTTTCGGCAGAACGAGATTGCCATGTATCCCCATGAAAGGCACCTCTTCCACCCCCACGCCGCGTCCTCCCCGTCCCTCAGTGACTCACTTAGAAAAGTAAGGTGTCCCAGTCCTCATTTGTAGGAAAGCATCAAAGTCTTAGTTGCTACTTTAAATTTGATGCTATAGGGTTGAGGTTATGTGAGGTTGTATGCCTCATCCTCTCTCATCTGTCTCAAACAGAGGACTACTGTCACCAAGCAGACATCAGTCCACCAGAATAAGGTCAGTTCCTGGCTCCACTCCTCAGAGGACATGAACAGGTGCTGCAAAGGTTGGTTTCTGTTTGTCTGTCGATCCGTTACTCCGATTATCTCTGCTTACTTTCCTCACTAATTATCTCCTTGCTTACCCGCCACTCTGCTTTGTCAACAGTTTTATTTGTCTGTATGCAGTGTATCGTACATCTTATCTTTTATCACCGTGCCTGCACGCACTCAGGCTTTTATCTAATAATAATCTCTCTTTCACTCAGACTTGGAGGAGTGCGAATCGTATTTACTTGAACTCAACCTGCTGCTGAAGAGCATGGAAGTCCTCCACCGCACATACTCAGCCCCAGCCATCAGTGCACTACAAGTAAGCACACACACGTAGACTAAGTTAACCATGGTGCAAAATGTGGAGGTATTCTGAGTTCAATAAGAATACGTTTTCCAAAATTGTGGATGTAATCAAAAAGGATGAATGAAGTGATAACATTATCTGTGAAATTAAGATGAGAATGAAGAATACTTTTTTGGGTAATCTGGTCAATACTAGAAGTCATTTTCTTTACTATTTCCTTAATATCTCTGTTCCCTTTGGTAACACAGGCGTCTACGTATGACATTCCTAAAAAGGAGAAGAGGCCAAGGAGATGGCGATCCAAGAACAATGGCAAAGAAACCAAAGCCACACTACAGGTAAATGTACAGCTTCTTATTTAAGAAAGCTAAAATCAATGCATACAGTTATTCACCTTAATCTCTGTTTGTGCTCCAGGTCCCAAGCTGTATCTCCTCCAAGTCCCCTCGCCTCCACGCATCCCACCCCAATCTCTCCATTACTGAGTCCAACACCCAGGAGGTCTGTCCTGAATCCCCAGACTCACCTACAGACGTGTCTCGTCTACAGGAAGACTTCTGCAGGCTGGCCAACAACAGTGAGTCCATGCCTGAGTCTGCACAAGTTTGCCAAGGAGATCCTTTTGCTGTAGATAGAAAAAGATGCTTTTT
Organism: Thunnus maccoyii; assembly: GCF_910596095.1. Lineage (NCBI taxonomy): Eukaryota > Metazoa > Chordata > Actinopteri > Scombriformes > Scombridae > Thunnus > Thunnus maccoyii. The sequence goes on from NC_056547.1 coordinate 20,781,838, forward strand.
TTGTATGTGTTTGCTTCTATATGGTAAGATAGTTTCCATGACAACTCTGTACCTGATGTCTCCCTCTTGTTTTTTTCTGTCTCCAGTCCACACCACACTGAAATCAGCCTTTAGTTCTCTGTCAGCAGAAAGAGACAGACTGAGGCACACCATCGAAATGCAGCCCCCTCAGCCAGCGCAGGTCATTGGCTTGAAGACTGCCTATGCCTCAGTGAGTCAGAATGCATGGTTCTGCAGGGTTGCACCACAAATGTTCACCACTGTACACTACATGTCTAATTTCTCATGTGGCTTCTTATCATCTTATCAGGAATGTACAGGTGGCTCCCACTCCTTGGTCCACCAGGTGTCCAATGAGAGCAAAGCATCTATCCCAGAGTCGATATCAGAATTCTTTGATGCTCAGGAGTACCTCCTCTCCTCCTCCTCCTCTGAGAATGAGGTCAGATATTATCTGCATCATCCTTTTCTTCTTCTCCATGTTTAAAACCAGTTGCAGTGATCAATCAATGAATCATTTAGGATATAAAATGTGATGAAAATGAAGATATGCCCATCATATTTTCCCAGAGCATGAGGTGATGTCCTTAAATGACTTATTCTGTGCGATGAACAGTCCAAATCTCAAAGATATTCAGTTTTAAAACAGAGAAAAACAGCAAATCGACACATTTAAGAAGCTGAAACCAGCAAATGTTAATGTAATGTTAATGATTAATGAATTATCAAAATTGTTGGCGATTATGTTTCTGTTGATTGACTTAATCAGTTAATCAATTAATCTGTTTCAGCACTACAGACATACAAATCGTTGTCAACTTTACTCAACGGTAATTGTTGCAGGGAAAGTAATCTTTTTATTATTACTTATTAGTCCTAAAATTGGGTGTAGTCCCACACTTCCACTTTTAACAAAACAAATACCTGCTACACAACAAATATACTGTACACTGGGTGCACTTTTTAAAATTTCCTTCTATCCTGAAGACGCAGAGACTTTTGGGTTTGTGTGTCCTGTGACTCTGTCCTCTGGTCGCTCACTGACCTTTCACCGGTGATTGTCTCTCTCCAGGTGTCCGACGATGACTCGTACATCAGTGATGTCAGTGACAGCGTCTCCATGGATACCTACAGCAATGAGGGAGGCAGCGAGAGACACAACTCAGGTACATGATACAGTAACACTTTTTGCATCTCTGTATGTGCGCGTGAAGACATATGAACTCGTTGAGCGGAGACAGATGGAGACAGTGCAGAGAGGATGTGTTTACAAATTCAGTACGATGTTTCATCATACAGTATGTGACAAAGCATCTGTGAACAGGCATCATTAATTCACTGCTGCAGATGGTGGTTGTTTTATATAAACATTTTTCCCTTTATGTAAACAAAGACTGGAAAATTCGGATATTAATGAGATGGTTTAGTTTCACATAGAAATGTTTGTTTTTTTTCTTGATTAGATAGTATGAGTACAGCTTGTCCGACCCAAGGGGTAAAAGACTAATGCAACTCATTTTTAAGATGCTTGTTGTTCGAGCTCTTCAGTTTTATTTATTTTACAATTTTATTTTGGATGTGAAGTCTTATATTGTACATATATGACCAGTATTTTTGTACTATGCTAATAAATAGCTGATGTGTCAGTATTTTGTGCTGTTCCTTTGAATTTGACTATTTTCACACCAGAAGAAATAATTATAATTTAAAAAAAAAAAAAGTTTTTGGTGTTTCTGCCTGAATTTCCTTATTTGTCATGAGAAAAACTGCTCTGAAACAATATTTAGATCATGATGGGAGACTACAATGTGTCACTAAAATGTATGAAAATAAATTGTTTCATAGCTCTTTCAAGTTGTGTGAAACAAGTTTAATTTGGGATTTTAAATGCCACCTTGACGCCTGTTGAATCATACATCATATCCTCATTTCCATCATGTCAGCATTGAACATATTTTTTAGTGTAGACATCTGATTTTAGGCACCCAGTACATTCAAGAAACCATTTTTTTTCCCATTTGAACTTTCACACTTTGTCCTACTTGACAGGATTCTTATAAAATATCCTGTCTCACCACTTCCCATATTTCTCCTCCCCAGTTGATGGTGTGGTTCCCCTGGCTCGTCGACGCTCCACACTGCCCTCTCCCAGTCCCACGGGCAGCGTGAGCCTGTGGAACATCCTGAGGAACAACATCGGTAAGGACCTGTCCAAGGTGGCCATGCCAGTACAGCTCAATGAGCCACTCAACACCCTGCAGAGGCTGTGTGAGGAACTCGAGTACAGCGAGCTGCTGGATACCGCCAACGAGACCCAGGACCCTTACCAGCGCATGGTGAGAGGAAATAACTTACATATATTAATATTGTATTATCCAGTACATACCTAACTAAATATAGGGCCTTGCGCATATGTACAAGTTCTACCAAAGCACTTTACATAGTCTCAGGTACATATACTTGTTTATATACCTACATGAACTAGTCTGACTTGAACCCTGACTCATATTTTCATTCATTCTTACTTGTTTGCACAGTTTTGACCTTGGTTCATGTAAACACAGTTAGAATCTGAAATCCATTGTGGCCTCACACATTCAAACGCACAATATTACCTTCACAATCTTCAGTACACTTTTGTTTACAGTCCCATACTCACATGAACACAAAATGTAATTTACACACAAAGACACACATGCCAATACTTTTACGCATATGTTTCAATTCAGAAAATCCCACAATTCTTGTCTTGTCAGAGGGCATATGTTCATTCATCCTCTCTGATTTTCTACGCAGGTGTATGTCGCTACGTTTGCAATATCTGCATATGCATCCACCTATCATCGAGCAGGAAGCAAACCCTTTAACCCGGTCTTGGGGGAGACGTATGAGTGTGACAGACCTGATAAAGGCTTCAGGTTTATAGCTGAACAGGTAGAGGTCACACAGTTTACAACACATCATAATAAAAGAACCTTTTAACACAAAAATGAACATTTTGAATGAAATATGTGAAGTGATTTTTGATTAAAGGTGTTGCATATACATCTCTATGTATCTCTATATAATTAAGTTAAAGGTGCTACATTTAGTATTTCTAAACACTGATATGTAATTCTCAAATTTATTGTGACACCTTGGTAAGATTGTCTCATGTCAGACTGTGTGCACTGGATGAACAGCGCCCTCTTCCTGTTCTGTGCTTTAAAGCAATTCACTAGACTTCTCAAACAGTAGCAAACAACACAGAGCAGTGAAGATGTGCACTGACCTACTGTACCACTCTTCTCTGTTATGGTCTCTCAAATTACCTCTCAAAATAAATGTAGTAATTGTTAACCTTTTTGTTTTTGAATTGTTCATGACACACCAACAGTACATATTATGGCAAAGCTTTTAATAAACTGCCTTTATCTCATCTTTTATCTCTGCATTTCCAAGGTGAGTCATCACCCACCTGTGTCAGCATGTCACTCTGATTCAAAGAACTTCACCTTTTGGCAAGGTGAGCAGGAGAGAGCATGTTTGGAATAAACACAGTATTTCTCCTCTGTCTGGCTGGGCTTACTAGTAGATTGCACCACTACCACCACACCTTTGTTTCTGATTATTTGTTACATGCTGTAGGTCATATTTCAGGTTAAAGTAGGTGTTGTGGAAGATTAAGTAACCTAATATGGCATTGGTGAGCACTCTGTAACTTTCCATAGTGTGACAACTTAGTGCTTGTTATGTTCATACTGTAGATACTAAGAAAGATACTGATTACTGTGAAGATTCTACTAATCTGACCTCATTTGTTAACTCTGACACTGATCAGCCATTGGTATTCAAAGAAACTGCAGACTGGGGCCTTGTTTGCATTTCCCCCTGTGCACATGAGTAAAGAAGCTGATTTATAAAAAGACGCTACTGTTTGCTGAAGAGAAAGAACCATGAAGATCTTAATTAAGATGATACAGTAATTTTCATGTTCACAAGCACTCATCTGTTATTTTGTGATCCATTCTCTTTTAGATGTTCGGTGGAAAAATAAATTCTGGGGCAAATCCATGGAAATAGTTCCCATGGGAACCACTCATGTCACACTACCTGCGTAGGTCCTTTACTCATTTGCTTCTCGTGTGTTGGTGTGTGTTTGCATGTGCATGAGTGTTTGTACTTTTGTGTTTGTGCGTCCACTCTTGTATGTTTAACATGAGTGTTACATCATCATGCCCAGTATATGCTGTAGGTAAAAGGAATGAAACATCATACATTTTTAAATAGTATGTATGGTGTATGTGTGTGTGTGTGTGTATTCTCCAGGTTTGGGGACCACTATGAATGGAACAAAGTGACGTCCTGTATTCATAACATCCTGAGCGGTCAGCGCTGGATCGAACACTACGGAGAGATGGCCATCAAAAATATCAACAGCAACACCTGCCAGTGTAAAGTCACATTTGTTAAGGTTAGAGAACACAAACATTGAATGACTGTCTTTGTTGTGTGTAAATGAGGGAATCTCACAAATGATTGTGAGAGGGAAATTTGTTTTTCATGGTTTAACAATGCGGAAAAAATTCTTTAGGCACTGCGGCATGTGACTTGCTTCCTGAGTGGATTTCTTGTGTAGAGCCATTGTAGAAACACTGTAGCTAATTTTACAAAACTCTGTGCTGTTGTTTCTTCCCTATTAGTGTGTATTGGTCTGTCACATTCACATGAACCTCTGTCAGTCTCTTGTAATCATTACGGTTGGTTGGCTTTTAGCGTCTGATTTTAGTTAAGTCATCTTCCAAGTAGACCCTTGTTATGTGTTTGTTCCTATGTAAAAAGATTGTTGCAGTTTTCTTTAGTGCAGTGCTGCCTGTTCAGACAGACATGCTCACTCTCTGTATGCTGCAACACAGATATGATAAGCTTTGCCCTCAACACTGTCAAGGCAAACAGCAGCATCTGCTGGACAAAAAGAAGTACTGAATTTCAAATAATTAAATCATAAACATAGAAAACCAAGCAACATGAATCAAATCCTCCCAAACAGTTACATAACTCACACAGTATTTATTACTCAATATTGTAAAATGTGATACGTTCAATGTTTACTCCCATTTTGTATAATAATATTCCCTCATGATCACCCTCTTTGTTTTCAGGCAAAGTCTTGGAGCTCTACAGTGAACGAGATAGAGGGTGTGGTTACAGATTCAAATGGAAAAGTTGTACACTCAATTTTTGGAAAATGGCACGAGTCCATTTTTCAAGGGGACCCGCCATCCGCCACGTGCATCTGGAGAGCAAGTGAGTCATTGATCCCTGGAAATGTCACAAGTTTTTACACCAGTGCACTTCAAACAACAAAACTGAGCTTGACGTGTGTGTGTGTGTGTGTGTGTGTGTGTGTGTAGACCCCATGCCGGTGGACCAAGAGCAGTACTATGGCTTCACCCAGTTTGCGGTGGAGTTGAATGAGCTGGATCCCACCTTAAGACCTCTGCTTCCCCCCACAGACACACGCTTCAGGCCGGACCAGAGGTTGGCAAACTGTTTATCTGCCTGTTATTATGTTGATTCATCCCTACCCATTTTAGAAACTTTGTACTTTTATTATTTTTATTAATGTTTTATCATCTTCTGGCCTAATTGATGGCATCTTTAGTTGCCAGTCGTTTAAGTGAGAGAAAGGCTGACTAGTTGGACTCACTAGTTACTTGTGAAAAATATGATTTTTATGGAAAAAGTCTGATCATGCCCATGTGGTGTGAAGCAGTAAAAGTCTGAAATATGAATGTAACCATGGCAACAGACCATGGCGTTAAGATCTATGTGAATTAAGTCACAAGAATATTAATGTCCACTCAGAGACAGAATTCATATTAGTAAGATTAAACAATTCAAGTTGGATGAATAACACTCATATAAAAGGTTATTTAATGGCAACATTCTTCAATTAGTCCACAGAAGTACATAAATAAAATATATTAGTGGAATAAGTGTTAAAGAAAATTTGTCAACCTTTCATGTAAATGCAATCTGCAGATCCTTTACCAAAATTCTGTTATAGCTATACTTTAATTGCATTTACAATAGTATGTTCTACATACTGTTTCACACACTGGCTAAAGCCTAAATATCAAGAATACATAAAGTCCACTACCATTGCTGCTACTACCCATAAGCCAAAGTTTTCCTGTTCGTGAGGTGGAAACGGTGGGATGAATGGTGGCAGTGTTCTAGTAGGAGCAAATCTCTACTGTTTCTCCATCCTGACTCTCTCTCTCTCTCTGTCTTCTTTGTCCAGGCTGTTGGAGGAGGGGAACATAGAAGGAGCTGAGGAGCAGAAACAGAGGCTAGAGCAGCTCCAGAGGGAGAGGAGGAAAGTGCTGCAGGACAACAACATGACACACCAGCCACGCTTTTTCAAGTATGCTGCTGTTTACTCGTTATGTGTGTGATCAGACACAGAGTGTGCATGTGTTTTTCTACATAATTGGTCAGTCCAATATGATCAAAGATCCGCTCCATAGCATCCGCTGTGTCTCAAGGTATTAATGTCTGTGACTGTCTGCACCCTTGTGATTAACAAACTGGGTTGTTAAAATAAGTCTTGGGCTCATCATGACAAAAGAAAAGTAATTCTTATCCATTATGTCATTGTCCATTACTTCATCATTATCTAAGAAGTAATTATATCTTTCTTTTTTTTAATTAAATCTTTATTTAACCAGATGAGTTCCATTGAGATTACAAGATCTCTTTATCAAGGGAGCCCTGGCCAACATAGCAGCAATACAGTGTTTCAAACAACATACAAGCATTAAACAACATTTCAACATCAAAAACATATAAAGCAAAACATACAGTAGCAACTCATACAGTATTTATGCTCCACTCATCATTAGTCAATTAGTCCCACCTAGGAAATTCAAAATACAGCCCTCTTACATTTATAGATGTTATGAGTGAGACCTTTTTATCTAAATAAAAACACGATATCAGAAGTCATTTTACTCAAATTAAAGACACCTCTCTGACATAAGCTCATCAACAGAATATTATGAACCATATAAACACACAAAAACTTAATTTGATAATCTAGCTTTTTAAAAATTAATCTCACATTCCAATTAGCTCACATTCTTCTCATTATTCTCACAAACACTAAATTATAATATGTCACTGAGTGATGTATCACCAAACATTGGTCATAAAAACAGTTTTGTTTGTGTTGTGTCGGCAGGAAGTCAAAGGATGACACATGGGTGAGCAGCAACACGTACTGGGAGCAGCGCAGAGACCCAGGCTTCAGTAAAATGGACTTCCCTGTGTTGTGGTGACCTCTGGACTTAACCAAACCTCTCCACTACAACTTATCATAGAGAGGGAATTATAAAACTGACCTGAGACCAGCCTTGAGGTGTCCTGACCCGGTCAAAATGAATCACTCAATGTCATGGTAACCAAATCAATATGGACTTCCTGCTTCCCCTTTTAGGACCAAGCAGAGCCTGTAGGACTTCTGTCTGTTTTGTTTCCGTTTATTATGTTTATCTTTTAGGGTACATTTTTCTCTTGTCATTACCACAGTTGTTATTTACATGTCGGTGTCAGTGTAAACTAAATGTTTATATGATTATGTTCTGTTGCATCTCAGCATTTACCAAAGTGCCTCTTATTGCAGTGCTGCACTTGATCAACTGCTGTAGCAGTTATGCAAAAACACTTTTATTTGGAGACTTTAAAAACTGCTCTTTTGGATGATGTCAGTATGTATTACTGGAGAGAAAAGGATCAGGGATGGAAGTGAACTTTTTCAAAAGGTCAAAAGTTGCTCAAGTATTTGTCTATTTGTCAACATCGTGACAAGTAGGATTGTTTAAACTACCTTGTGATCAGATGTTCTCATTATAAAAGAGTGACTTCAGCCTTTCAGTATGCTGCCTTGTTATAATCATGTGATGACTGTGGATATAATTTATCACTGAGGTAAACAGCAATAATACTCCATGTTCAAAGATAATAAACTGTACAATGAATGGACAAATTATGCTGCTTTACACTGTGTTTGGTTTTGTATGAGTGAGGGATGAGCCACAATTTTGGTTGCTTGCTAGTTTCTGTCACTGCTACAAACAAGAAAGGCTCTCTAAAAGGTAATGATCACCAAAAAGTGTCATTCCTTGAATTGACCTGAAATGATTATAAGTGAAAAATACTGTAAGAATTGTGATATTAGGATTGTGTTTAATAGTAAAGCAACACAGAAAATCAGCATAGAAAGGAACCACCTTGTTACTTTCCCAAAAATGGATCACTGTTAAAATTAAATTTGCAACATGTTGAACACCAGTCAAGACAATTAAAAAGCACAGAAAGAGATAATATTACATTAGTAAATGATTGAATGATGACGAATATATAAACAGAACATTTTGTTACATTTTTTATTGTTTTAGGCCAATTGTTCAGTGGTCTGTGGGGTAGAGTCTGCAGACTATCCCAGCTTTAAGCTTTAAGCCCTGTGATAGACTGGTGACTTGTTCATGATACACTCTGAACAGGTCACCAGTCTATCACATATAGACAACCATTCACATACACATTCACAAATACGGGGCAATTTAGTGTGGCCAATTAACCTAACCTGCATGTCTTTGGGACTGTGGGAGGAAACTGGAGTACCCAGAGAAAACCCACCTGGCACGGGGAGGACATGCAAACTCCACACAGAAAGGCTCCAGCTAGTCTTAAAGTTCTTACTACAGCCTGCTTCCTGTGAGACGAGTGCTAACCACTGCACCTCCATGCCAGCCTAATGACCCCTACTGCACCATTTTCTTAATGATCTTCTCCAGTGGATGCCTGTCTTTCACTGGGATGACCTTATTCCACAGGCCGGTAAACTCCCTCTGGAGAACAAGTGCCTGGAGCATCTTGTGTCCGTAATGCCTGTACAGAAATACATTTCTCATTTAGCACCATGAACAGAAAGATATAAGACTAAGACTGAAAGCATTTTTCACAAGAACCACTAACATTAGATCATGCAAAACTTAGTAACCCACCTGACGTCCAGTGCAGCATCCACAGACATCTTACAGACAGCAGATAGGAAACGCTCTGTGAACATCTTCCCTCCTGTCAAGATGTGATCCTCCCCTACAATCTCTGCCAGCAGGTGGAGGTGCTTGGCTGTGCTCCCCCTCACTGCAGCACACAGATGACTAAAGAAGAACAAAGACAGACGGGAATGTGAGACTAATCCTGCGACTACAGTTCATTTCATTCACTTTAAATGTTGCTTCTACTACACTTCCTCCTAAATTCTGATCAGTTTATCCCCTCTTACCTCAGCCCTGTGTTGAGTAGAGCGGTCACGACTCTACCAGGACTGCAGCCCTCCACCAGAGCATCCAAGGCATGATTGGCGTGCTGGTGAATGAAGTCATTAGTTGTCTGTGCCAACTTCAGCAGCAGGGTGCGACCTGTCACCTCTGCCTCTGGGTCCATGGCCTTCCCCAGGTAAATATGGAGCTGAGCTATAGACTCCATAGCAGCACAGGCCACACTAGAGCGCAGATTGTTCACCTAGATAATAAGAAAGAACATCAGTCAGTACTTCAGTGTGCACAGTATAGGTAGATGCACTTGTAGGAAAATGAGAGCTGCATGCAACACAAAGACAAACACAGAGACAAAAAGGAAAATGTCTACAACACCTCTTTTATGAGAGCCAGGCAGACTTCATGCAGTTTAGTCTGCAGAAGTTGTGGATGGTGTCTTGCCAGAGCTTGAATGGATTTTAATCCATTAATTTTCTCCTCCCTATATTTAAATGACAAACATTTTTGAAAAGTGTTAATCATTGCTTCAGAAACAACATACTGCTGGATAAACTGTTTAAATCTGTAGTGTCAGTGTCTTACCAGTCATCTGATTTGAGCTGCTTGAAGCAGAGGGACAGGCTCTCTGAAGGCATGGCCAGGGGCTGGAGCTCATCCTGACATGCTCTTTTGTCAGTCTTTTGGGGACGGAGGTTTGTCCCACGACGAGGTCCTCCTCTCTTGGGTGGGGCAGCTGTTGTTGGAGGTGCTGGAACAACAGGGGTCCTTGCTGCCGTCTTTCTAGCAGCCACTGGTGGTTGAGGTGAAGGGAGGTTGACGAGCTGGAATCGTTGCACTAATTCCTCAACCTTACCTTTATGTGACCACAACTTGCATCCATCAGCTACCTCTTTGACTGTTTAGATGAAAAAGAAAATATTTATTATGACTGAAATTTACACCTGTTTGCTGTAATCATATCTTCACCTATTACCATTCAAGTTAGCATAAATAAAGTCATTATCAATTAACAGTATGAACTTACGTGTTCCACCAAGGTTTGCAGACATCACTGGGAGACGAGATGCTCTCCTGGTTAATGGAGCTGCTGTGGGAGGAAGAGTAGGGGTGAAGGGTGAGGAAACAGGGCTTCGTATCTGCGGTATAGCCCTCAGCTCACTGGGAGTGTGTTTGTCCACAGAGCTGAGGCTGTCTGCAGAGCAGATGGAGGTGACTGAACTTGGCCTTCTGGCTTCAGTCTTAGCCAGCTTACAGGCAAGCATTGCCCTCTTGCTACCCACACGCAACTTCTCCTCAAAGAAGGGGTCCTCTTCATGCTCGTCATTCAGTTCCAGTCCCTCCAGAACTGAATGGTAGAGGCCTTCTTGTGAAGTGCACGGTCTCTGACTGCTGTTCTTGTCCACAATGGGGGGTAACTTCAGACCGTGCCTGATGTTCCCTCTTCGCAGAGAAGATTTAGGGCTTTTTTTGGGTGAAGCTGGTGGCTGAAGTGAGGGGAGGGTCTCGTGCTGCTTGGAGATCCCCAGTCTCTCCAGCACTGCATCGTAGAACGCTTTCTGTGAAGCGCAGAGTCTCTCTGCACGTTCATTCAGCGTCTGGTTAGTGCTGGTTGGCCGACTGGTGTTCCCTCCTTGTAGAGAGGATTCAGGGCACCTCCTGGGTGAAACTGGGGACTGAGATGAGGTGAGGGTGTCCTGCTGGTTGGAGAGTCCCAGTCTCTTCAGAACAGCATCACAGAGGGCTTTCTGTGAAGCGCACAGTCTCTCTGCGCGTTCATTCAGCACATTCCTGTCGCTGAGGCCATGTTCTCTCCTGTAACTCTCAGGTGTCTGTGAAAAGAATATAGATTGAGTCATTGGGAATAATTACACAGTTGAATTATACTATATTATATTAAAGAGCACTCTACTCCAATAAATTTAATATACTTTATTACTATCTCATTGCATACTACATTGCATTATACCACACTACACTATATCATTTGGCATAGTAGTCTAAGGAAACTATACTTGTACTGAAATCTATCTTTGGCACATAATGAGCAAAAGTTGAATAACATATCATACTGTGTAAAGCTTTCTAATTTATTATTCTGTTATTTTATTCTGATATATAACCTTGTAGTGGACATGAATGTCTGAAAAATCAATTATGTAATTTATCTGAATTGGTGTTTGTAGTGTGATTTAAAAATGCTTGTGCTGACTTGACACCAAAATAAAAACTGTATCTATGAACAGAATGAGATTGACACAGTTGGTTACTTACATCATGATCAATGAAGTTCTTCTGCCGTTGCAGGAGGTGTTTTGATGTCTCTCGGTTAGCCATGAGTATCAGAAAGATAACGGACTAAATCGTCAACAAGTGGTAACAAAACTGTGAGTAGGTGCTCTCAACAAGTTCAGTGTTTGTCTGACAGGATCTGGATTCTGTTTGATATCTGAAGGCGTTCCATTGACATAAAGAGATGTGATGTCATCAAGGAACCTTGGAACATTCTAATCATGTCATAGGCGCTCAAAAGGACTGTTGATGATCACCAAAAAAGTGTTCAGTTTGACAATCATGGCATGTACAAATACATTTTATTGAAACATTTCAGACAAAATAGTGCTCCCTCATCTCTCTCATCAAAATGTGGCCTTAATCTTGATCTGTGTTAGTCTGCATCATCCAACATCTTTCTGTGTGTTTAGGTCATATTTCTTTGTGCATGATTAACTGCACAAAAAAAACATATTGACATATTGAACAAAGTAAATTAATGACCATATCTCATTATAAAGCAATATATTCCAATATATTCACATTTTTTGCATCACCTGTATGTATTCTTCACTTCAAATTGCCCGGAAATGTTATTGCGATATAAACATGGTAACACAGTTATATGTTTTTTTTTACTCTTCCTGCTTAGTGCAGGAAATCTGTCTGCTGAAACCTTCCATGAATTACCTTGTTAAAAATTCTTAAAATGACATCTACTCTTTATCCCTCTTTGAAAAAAACAGAATCTATGATTATGCAAAAATTTCATTTCAGTATTTATACTGCTGGACATCTTGTTGGATACATTACAATATTAGCCTCAAATGATTCCCTTGTGTTTGTTGATGACTTGACTAACATGTGTCATTTGTGAGCAGGATGGTGACACTTACTGGGTAACTGCTTATGTTTTACATTCAAAAAGCAATAAAACATTATATTTAAATTTCATAATACATGTACACACTAAACCACACTTATTTTATGCAGTTGTAAGACATGATGACCTGGTGAGTGATTTGCCCACAGTGGCACCTCAGAGTTCATCTGAAAAGCTTGCCAGTAAAGCCCCACCACCACTGTATGTAAATATAGGTACCCTGCTATCTTGTATATCAGGTCAGCAGTTTGGTTCAACCATGGGCCAGTTTTTTTGAGGTTGTTAACCAGCACCATTTTATTTATGGCAGATGTCATTATTTCTCAATTGTAAGTGAGAGCTAACAGAGTTATGGCTTATTTAAAATATTTATTTGAATAAAAATGACTCACAAACAATGTCCTGTGTGTAATTTCAAGACTAGAGGCATACATCAAACAGTGTCCTGCTGCAGTTATGGTTCATTGAAAGCACTGTTGCTGTTCTCAAGTTAAAACTGCAGTGCCACCTATTTGTGTTTGTAAATACTAATCTGTCATGATCAAATAGGTTAAGGTTTTGGATATGAAAGTATATTTGATTTCACACATTAAAATTTAAATTTCTGGTAGGAAAATAAGATTTAATTTCAGCAGCATGCACTGTTCACACAACATAATGCAACATGGTTTAAATACTTCTCCTGGTGTGGAGGCAGTATTAAACCTTCCAGTAACAAGGTATGGGCTGTAGGCATTATTGTCAAGAACAAAACTGCCCGATACTGGTTGTATTGGCCCTTTACAGGTTTTAAAATGGGTAGAAAAAAGTGGCTGGGTGGTTTGCAGCCTTTAAAATGTAACTCAGATGAGTGAAATAGAGTTAATTTGAGGGAGAAAAAAACTTTGAGTAACAAGGTATGAGCTGCAATCACTTTTTGGCAAGTAAAAAACTGCATGTCACTGGTTGTATTGGCCCTTTAGAGGTTTTTAAACTGGTAAAAAAAACAAAACTGGGTGGTTTATTATCTGGAACAGAAAGCAGAAAAAATGCTTACTCATTAGAATGATTGCAAAGGGGATCAATTTCAATTTCAATTTCAATTTTTCAATTCAATCAATTGATGGTTTGATCCAGATAAAAGCAACTGCAGGTGTATAAAAACTGGGCAATACAGCTTTTGGGCTGTGCGCACTCCCGTGGACGACAATCAGTTTCTGGTGGACAATGAATAACTTTTTGGTACGACACCTGACAGGATCAAGGACAGGACCTACACAGGTGTCTGCTTCAGATGTTTGCTCTGGTCTTTCAAAAAGATCGTACTGAAATTCCTGCTGTTTGCCAGACGTCTTAGTTTTTATCAGTAGGATTTTCTCTCTCTCAGCATAAATGACATAAAACGTGATCAGATTTTTGAAACTAGATAAAAGAACTCAATTAAACAAATGAGACAAAAACATAAAACTTATTCATTTATTTATTGAGGAAAATTATCCAATCTTATGTAACTGTGTGAGGCAAAGGTATGTGAACCCTTGCTTTCAGTGACCCCCTTTTGCAGCAATAACTTCAATCAAATGTTTCCAGTAACTGTTTATCAGCACTTCACATTGGCTTGGAGGAATTTACAGAACAGTCTGAACTCAGGGATGTTGGTGGACTTCTTAGCATGAACTGCCCACTTCAGGTCCTTCCACAGCATTTCTATAGGATTAAGGTCAGTACTTTGACTCGGGCACTCCAATACATGAACTTTCTTCTGCTCTAACCATTCTTTGGTAGAGCGACGTGTGTGTTTAGGTTCATAGTCTTACTGCATGACCCACTTTCTGTTGAGCTTCAGTTCACAGACGGATACCTTGACAATTTCCTGTAGAATTTGCTGGTACAACTCAGAACTCATAGCTCAATCAATGATTGCAAGCTGTCCTGGTCCAGGGGCAGAAAAGCAGGCCTAAACCATGATAATGCCACCACCATGTTTCACAGGTGGGTGAAGGTTCTTATGCTGGAATGCAGTGTTTGCTCATCCCCAAACATAATGCTCCTCATTCTAGCTGAAAAGTTTGATTTTGGTCTCATCCATCCACAAAACATTTTTCAATGGTCTTCTGGCTTATCCACGTGGTCTTGAGCAAACCATAGACAGCAGCAATGTTCTTTTTGGAGAGAAGTGGCTTTTTTCGTTGCAACTCTGCCATGCACACCATTGATGTTCAATGTTCTCTTGAAGGTGTATTCATGAACATTGACTGTAACAACTGCAAGAGAGGCCTTTAGTTTCCTAAATGTTACCCTGGGGTCCCTTGTGGCCTCCTGGACTATTACACGCCTGCTCTTGTTGTGATCTTTGTTGTTCAACCACTCCTGGGGAGGGTAACAATAGTGTTGGATGTTTTCCATTTGTGCACAATCTGCCTGACAGCCGGCTGGTGGAGTCCAAACTCTTAACTTGTAACTATTTCCAGCCTGGTGAGTATCAGCAACTCTTCTTGTGAGGTACTCAGAAATCTCCTTTCTTCAAGTCATGACACACTTCCACAAACCTGTGATATCGAAGACCCAGATTTCTCTTCTTTAAATAAGGCAGAGCCTCCAAGACTCACACTTTGTCTTCCCACTGATTGAATCAAATGAATTGATAATCCTAGAGGTTCACATACTTTTGCCATACACAAATATGTAACATTGGATCATTTTCCTCAATAAAAAAACGATCATGTTTAAGGTTTTGTCTCATTTGTTGAATTGATGTCTCTTTATCTAGTTTTAGGGGCTTGCAGGGAAATCTGTTCATGTTTTAGGTCATATTTATGCAGAAATAGAGCAAATTCTAAAGGGTTCACAAACTTTCAACAGCACTGTATTTCACCTAGAATTATTTCAAAGGAGGGACACTTTTGACATCACCTTCGTGACAGACAAGCAGGTATTTTACAGTGTTTTTTATGACCTTGTTTTGTAGCTTACACTGACTTAAATTAACATGCAATAATGTCCAAAACTTACCTATTTTAATTAAAATACAAGACTGATAACTTAAGTAACATGATGAATTCACTTGGCATGACAAAAATCTTTTTTTGTTGTTGTTGTTTTGCTGACCACTCTCTCCATGTGCTTGAGTCCAAGATGGATTGAATAATGTGAACTATTCTTACTTAATTCGTGGTCACATGATTATTTTTGCTTATGGTTACCTAGATAAAGAGGGTGGCTCATTTTACCCGCTGGCTCTATTTACCCTGTTCTCCCTTACATCCTGTCTCAAAAGATGTAGAAAAACTAGTCCATGCATTTGTTACTTCTAGGCTGGATTATTGCAATTCCTTATTATCAGGCTGCCCTAAAAAGTCTCTCCAAATGGTCCAGAATGCTGCTGCACATGTACTGACAAAAACTAGGAAGAGCTTCGCTGCATTGTAGCTGTAAAATCCAGAGTAGAATTCAAAATCCTTCTCATCTACTACAAAGCCCTTAATGGTCAGGCACCATCACCATTAAAGAACTCATAGTACCTTATTACCCCACTAGAACACTGTGCTCCCAGAATGCAGGTTTACTGGTGGTTTCTAGAGTCTCCAAGAGTAGAATGGGAGGCAGAGCCTTCAGCTATCAGGGAGGGAGGACACCCTGTCTACGTTTAAGAGTAGACTTAAAACTTTTCTTTTTGATAAAGTTTATAGTTAGGGCCAGCCATGCTTGCCTTGGACCAGCCCCTAATTATGCTGCCATAGGCCTAGACTGCCAGGGGATGTACAAATGACTGCCAATGATGCACAAAGCTCCTCCCCCCCACCACCCCCCATCTTCACCCACCTAGAGCCCAGTTCTGCTTGAGATTTCTTCCCATTGAAGGGGAGTTTTTTCTTGCCACTGTCACCATGCGCTTGCTCATAGGGGAATGTTGTGTCTCTGCTAATTAAAGAGTATGGTCTAGACCTGCTCTATGTGAAAAGTGCCCTGAGATAACTTCTGTTATGATTTGGCCCTATATAAATAAAATTGAATTGAATTGAATTGAATAAAAAGTTGTTCTGTCATTAATCTGCAGCACATCAGCAGCTATCTTTACTCTCACTTTTTCCCTCAGTGTCTACGCTAGTAGTTTTGCATTCTGGCAAACTAACACTACTTTATATATGAGTTATAATATTTGAGTGATTGCATATTTGAAAAATGTCAATCTACTATTAAAGACACAATGAAATGAAAAATACATTTTTTTCTCATTCCAATCCTGACATCCTACTTGCATATATATCAAAAAACATTTTTAAATTTTTTAAATCAATATTATCATGAATCATGAACTGAAACAGAATACACTGGCCAGCCTGACATTTCTGAATGCCATTTTTGAATAAAGTAAAGAGGGAAAATATGTTCTAATTAATACATTCTTTATTAATGGTTAATAAATCATTTACTAATGCTTTAAAGTTAATTTATACACCATTGATTAGAATAACTTTTGGGTTGCCAGGTTGTGGAAATTCCTCTTGCACCAAACTTGCTTTCTCTCTATAACTCTTTAATTCATCAGAAGACCCCTCTGATGGCTTGTTTGACCACTCCAAGAATAAGGTTGGACCAAAAGCCATTTATTAAAATAAACTTTACAGTTGTTTATTTGATGGTGTACAGATTTGATGGATTATTATAAGAGATGGCATCCACTAATTGCAGGGTTGGTAGTTTTATTCCTGGCTCCTTGTGTTTCCAGTGTCGTTTAGCACGACACCAATTTTTACTTCCACTTCATTGATTTCACAGTTTTTACTTCAGCAGATTAAGATTTTACATAGAAAAGACATCATCAGTTTATATATATAATGCTTCCTTATAGATTAAATGACCCAACAGTATGTATAAAGTAGTTCACATGAGAAGACCTCAACCAGCTACAGCATTTAAACATTGTTTAGATGTTAATACATCAGCTATACAGTAATAATCCTGTATAACACTTTGGGGCTTTTGCTTTTACTTGTGATGTTAGTACTTTTGCTCTGCCAAGAGCAGCCTTTTAAAGCAACCATGGACTAGCTATAGTCAGGGGAACAGATGAGCATTATCTATACATGCGAGAGACCACTCCCTGACAAAAACACTACTTATCACCACTGGCAAACACACTGACTAAAATGTGCCCACCCACTCACACATGCACATATTCCTGTAACACCATCCTCTCATAATTACTTTAAATCTGAACTCTCACATATGATTTCTGGGCAAAAACAACATATGCACAGATTATAGTTTCATTTCCCTAAATAAAATCCATTTTAAGAAATGTAAGGTCAGTGCTTGATCAGCATGTACCAGTCTTTCAGCATCAAGGCACATGGGCAGTAAAGACTTACTCATATGTTTTCTTTATAGTTTTTAAGAGTGACACGTTTAATAAACTTAAACTGAACTGTACAGGAGGTGTTCTACATTAAACAGGATGTTGTGTACCTGGTGGTAACATTTTTTATAAACCACTTACAAACCACCACCGTTATGCAGATTAACAGCAAAGGTGATATATGAGCAGATCAATATGATTTGCAACATTTCTATTGATACTCTACTTATACAAAAAAAAAGAAAAAGAAAAAAGAAATCAATGAGGCAAGTCTGCTCTTGTCCTGAAACACACGCACGCAGGCACACACATACACAAATGCCAGAGTATGATTATAATTAGCTGTGGAGAGAGTGGGAGGAGGCAGAGGTCTCTCTATCCTGCGCTCTAACTGTATAGTCAATCCCTCTCCCACCATTCAGCCACAGCTCTGACTGAACTGTGTTGTTGTCAGTGATTTTCCTCAACATCCTCGTCGCTATACTTACAGTTTTGTAGTAACACTGCGAGCCAACTGATTTTGTTAAACCCAGAGGACTACTTGTGTGTGTGTTTGGACAACTTGGTCTATTTTTACGCATGGAAACATCGGTGATATTCCAGGAGTGACAACTGGGCGGACGGGAGCTCTGAACAAACGACGCAAAAAATCCTGAATTTGTTGACTTATACTGAAGATAATTAGAGGTAAGCGATAACTAGATATTTGAGTGACTTATTCCTGTAATACCAATCAAACTCGTCAGTTAGATGGCCACCATATAGTCTACTGTCAGTGACGTCCAAACAAGTGGTCAGTTTGATATGTTTTTGCGGTCACGGCATGGCTTTTCTCCACTTTCATTTCATGGATTTAATATTCATAATCAGACTCATGCGTCCGTAAGGTTTGTGCGCAGCTGACCTCACTCTGTAAGCACGCTGGCGCACGTGTGTGTGTGTGTGTGTTTCTATTTAGTATGCACGGCAAGAATGTAGTGGGGGGAAACCCACTGTTTATTTTGTCAAAGAGTTTTCTATATAAATGTATTGTACTTTTAACTTTTTCCTGAATTGGATTAATTGTGACATAGCATCCACTTCAAACAAACTGACAAAAGTAATTTAATATGAATTTTTATAGAAAAACATAGGAAACATGAGCTTTCAAAGAAGCTGATTTGGTAGATTCTGTGTTTGCTTTATGGTGCATGTTAAATTATTTTTATTATCATGTTTTTTCTGTTTCCTGTTTCCTTGGTCCACATAACACCAAACAAAAGAAACATAAAATATTTAGAAACAGCATATTTGAGCTATTGGAAGACATTTTTTTCTATTAGAGAAAGGTCCCCACTGACGTTGCAGTTAATAATTCAGGCCAATGACTCAACACACTGAAACCATGTGAAGTCATGTGAAGCTTGTATCGTAGCTTGCACAGGAAAGTGGTGACATTCTTGGTTTTATTCGGGGGAAATGTTTCAAAGGCCTGGCACTCTTCTTTTTACTCTCATATTTACTGTCCCTAACTGGTTCCTCTCTCTGTCCAGCTTTGCTGTTTTTGATTAACATTCTTCAAACCAAAAGGGAAACAGCTCAAACTTTCTTTCATCCTTTCTCCCTCTCTTCCCTGACAGCACAAATCCCCTTTACGCCTGATTACTTTAGATATTTAAGCTATGAAAACTGAGCCAGAAGAGTGTGTGTGTGTGTGTGTGTGTGTGTGTGTGTGTGTGTGTGTGTGTGTGTGTGTATTTGCATGCACGTGTCTGTGGTGACCTTATTAAGTTAAAAAACATGGTGGGGATTTTCTCAATGTCTTGTGAGTCACTACTTACTGGAGGTAAGATACAGGGGCGTGTGGGGTTACATGGCACTCTCACACACACACACACAGTCTGCTTTTCTGGGACTTCTTAAACATGCATAAATGTTATCTAGAGGGGAAATCTGGGGAGAATAACAACTGTAAATCACCTCTAGTGGTTTAGTAGTTAAATGACAGCACATTAGATTTCTTGTCCTTTCTCTCAGTGCCTTCCAGTGGACAAAATAAGATCAAATGAAAGCCTCTCTTTTCCAGCTGTCTGCAGTCCTCGTCGCTGAAGCCATGTTTTCCAAGGCCACTGCCAACTTCGTTCGTCAGATTGACCCTGAGGGAAGCCTCATCCACGTGTCCAGATTGAACGACTCCCAAAAACTGGATCCCATGGCACTAGTCGTCAAACGAAACCGCATCTGGTTCTGGCAGAGGCCGAAGTACCAACCAACAGATTTCACCCTAAGCGACTTGTTGCAGGGCGACGAGGTGCTTACTCCTGGTATGTAGATGTACACATACAGACAACATGCAAAGTGAATAGAAATTTCTCAAGGGAATATACGATTTTATTTTCCATGCCAGCTACCTTTTAGTAGCACACCACTTGAAACAACATCTGTATGCATGCTAACATCTCATGTCGTGTCAGGAGTGTCTGGGGCTGAATTCCTGTCCTACAATGGGACCTATGGAGACCAACTCCATGGGAAACTGGAAGCCGAGGCTGGCCCTGCTAGTGTGGCATTGGAGGGGCGGGGTGCTGTCAAGCTCCAGTCATGTTTTGGCAAGCTGAGGAAAGAGGAACTGGATGTGAAGAAGCTGTTACGCGACTCCAGTGGCAGGTGTTAAATAATACCTTTATATACTGCTTGCACACAGGAACCAATCGTACACATCAGACATTAGACACCAGTGACTTAACCACAACCACAGAGATCTATAGTGTCATGTTTCTTGCAGTAATACACTGCGCTTTATCTGTCCATGTTTTACATCGCAACCTTTTCATGGGAACATACTCTTCCTGGCCTCATAAAAATTACTTAAACACAACCCTTGTATATTAACATCAACTCTTCTTTTTTGCACTAGGCTGGTGGACATGCAGCACGTGCTGGTGCAGCAGCTGGAGAAGCGGGCTGAGGTGCTGGCAGTGGTGAAGGAGAGGATCCTCACCACCAGCACCTGCACCGTCAGCCAGACAAAAAAGGAGGACTGCACCTTTCAGGGGCTAATGGGCATGCTGGGGAGCCGTGTTAAGGTGAGTGGATCAGGTTGAGAGTGTGTTTTAGGAATTCATTTTATTCTCATCTAATATTACTTACTAGTGTCATCAGTGTATTAGTAGACCAGTGACGGTGTGTGTGTATATGTCTGTATTCTCAGGTGTGTGTGAAGGACAGCAACAACATTGAGGTGGACAGTGATGTTTCCTTGGAGATCCCTTCTGGTACGGTCATTGCATACAGCATCCTGGAACTGGAGATTAAGAAAAGCGGACACTATGGTAAGTGTGTGTGTGTGTGTGTGTGTGTGTGTGTGTGTGTGTGTGTGTTGTTAAAGATAGGCAGAATGAGGTTAATGTGTAGTAGAGAAAAAAGCGTCACCCACAACCTCACTTCTCCATTTGTGATTGTTCTAACTGACCATCAGTAAAACCAAATTCCAGCTTTGTGTTTTTAAAATTGTGCAATAAAAACCTAGCAAATAAGACCATGTCTAAAATAAACATTGCATGAAATAGAGAAGTCAAGCACATGGTAGTATGAACATCTTCACTCAATAGTAAGCAATAAGATCATAAATTTGTTAATGTCCAACAGGCTGATGTTCACTTGTGTTTTGACTGTGTATTGGCTCATATGGTTGTGTATCTGTGTGTGTGTGTGTGTGTGTGCATGCATCAGTTCATTTGTACCTGTGTTTCCTCCTCTGTATGTTGATCTATGATTTTGTGTGTGTATTTTTTTAGAGATATGCCTACAACCTGGCAAAATTGGAGGCTTTGAGGCTGATATGGTTAGGACCTGGTCTCAAGATTCCTTGAATAAAGTGGACGGAAGGTGCTATGATGAGAGCGTTCCAGAAAAAATACCTTTCAGTACGCTGCAAAATGGTTTGTTTCATTCATTCATATATTTAGCCAGGTAGTCATTAGAAAGACAGAAGATTCAACAACCCCCTCACCTTCCCATTTCTCTTGGGTGTCAGGTTTTTTTTTTTTTGTGAGGAAGTGAAACACGGTTGTGCATTCATGGAACTGATGTTACTTCCCTTTTTTCCTCATACACATTGTGGCTTCAATGACTTAAAAAAGGAAGCACTCGAGAAAAACTTTCATTTTTGTTCATGGTATACTGGTCAATCAGATTTATTTTTCTGATATTAACAAAACAGCAACAGATACAATACATCACTCTATACTGTGTGAGTTGACAGTATACTGCCACACTGTCTGAGCATCTCAATCCAAGGAATTTTAGGGCTCATGAGTCAGACTCATGAGCATGCAATGGGCCATTTAGATATATTATGTTGCTGTAGTAATACCTACTCCTACTCAAACCTATTAAATTTTGCAGGAATTGCCAGAATTGATGCACCATATTTTAATCAAAAGTGCAAGGCAGGAGGTCTTGGGAACACAGACTGTGTGGCTGTCTCCAAGCGCACCTGCTAGTTTGGTTCATGTAGGTGTAGCAGCACAGAGCACAAGAGGGCTGAATGGATTATAGATCAGAGGGTGTGGTGTTTAATTTCATATCTGTGAAATAGCTTTCAATCACAATGAAGTAAGACAACAACTTTTAGCAGCCTGGTGTCTTTTGTATGTGATGAAATTTGATTGTAATTGCATGATATGTTCAAGAATTGTAATAGGTCAAGCCTGCAAGATCTTGGTGACTATTTGTAAGAAAGCATAGTGAAATATCAAAAAACAAATGTCAACAATATTCTAGTCTTAAGCATATCAAACAGCTGCTACCAGCCAGCTACTGTCTGACAGTGTAGCTTCAGTTTAAAATCTGATGCAGTATCTCGCTCTCTTTTGCAGGATCAGAGGAGATGGATCTTTCTGCGCTGGCAGAGTTTCCCCAGTCAACTCGACGTGCCTTGTTCCTGAAACTCCAAGAGACTCTGAGGGACAATGTGGCTCTGACATATCTGCAGAGTTATGTGAGTGATGTGATCTATGCGGAAGCCACTACTCAGTTTGGGCTTGAAGCCTTTTTAACAGAAAGCCCGGTTTACAACTGGGGATGTGGATTTTGAAAGATGTGGGTGATGTGGGGTTATGAGTCGACCCAACACAACACTCACCACTGTCAGTAACTACAACCCTGTTTTTGTCTCTTGCAAGTTCCTCAATTTAAAGGGAGACATTATAACAGGGGACATAGGGATAACTGGTTCCTGTGCTCTCATTGTGTAACACAAAACCATTGTTTATTCCTTTTAAGACAGTGAAAAACCATGAAAGCATAATGTCAGTTTGAGCTACAACTCTTTTCTCTAACATTTTCGGTCTTGTCCATTTCCCCGCTTCTTTGTACCTCTCTCTCTCCCTCTCCCTCTCTCTCTTTCCCTCTCTCTGTCAGCTGGAGGAGGAGTTGTATACCGATGAAACACTCAATATGGAAAAGCAGGAGGAGGAGCTGTCAGAGAGTCAAAGAAAACTGATATCAGCCATACTGGACTATATTGGCACAGGCGGTCACAATGAGAACAGCCAGTCTGGCGGCGCTGCTCGCATGAATGCAGCTCACCTGTTGGTCAGTGCCATGGAAGGTGAGGAGGAACTCCAATCTGAATAAAGCTGTAAACATTTTCCACAGTGCTTTTTCCACAGTGTTTTGAGCAATCTTCTTTTTGTAGAGTTGCCTGACAAAACTCTGAGCCTCCTGAGTGAGAGCCACCCTGATTTTCTGGAGGCCTTCGACACACTGGTTAGTGGATTTATTTTATTTAATCTACATTGTTACATTATTGGCTGTTCTTCATGTGTTGAAACTTATTAACTTGTTTTTTTTATTTGACTCAGTGCATAAGGTAAAACTTGGACAGAGAGAATGCATGTCTTACTAGGAGCACTCTATAAATGTATCACTCATTCATCATTGGCTTTGCACAAAGAAAATCTGTTTAATATACCAGCAAACACAGTGAATGAGACAGTTTTACATCGTTGAGGATTTTTTCTCTAATGTCGGAATAATCAAAAACATGTTTTTCTCCTCCTTGAGCACCAGGGAAAAGAGATTTTTCTAAAAATAAAAACCTATCAGACCAGCAACCTACTTATTTTTTTTCAATTTTCTCCCTCCCACCAGATGTGCTTGTTAAAGGAGGGCAGACAGCCGCTCCCCATCCAGTCTCTTCCTGTCCAGCTGCAGGACAACCAGACCTTCCAGCTGGCAGAGCAGCTGCTTAGCTCCATCAATGTGACCCTGAGGAGAGACACCGACTGGCTGCGGGCAGAGACAGAAGATGAACAGGGAGTGCTCACATCGCTCCTCTGCCTCAGCGTACATGGATTATTTTTGCTGTGCAGCGGGCAAAACTAGGCATGTCTGCTTGCGCATTTTTCTTCTTTCATTGTGGATTATGCTCTACCTGTTTCTTTCTTTATTGTTAAATTTATTGGGATTAAGCTTTCTATGGATTTTGCATAAAATATTTTTATTGTTATATTACTTTCATGTTGTTTAATTGTTACACTATGATCAGATGATAGTGTTATATTATTTTTCTTACATAATTTTTGTTACTTAAAGCAAGCACTTACATATTTTTGTAAAAAAAAAAAAAGAAATATATATATTACGTGGTTATTTGTGATACTGTGGCACTGTTCTGGTTCTCACTCTTTTATTCCTTTTAAACCATTAAGGAGGTTGGTACTTGATTAGCACCTTCTATAAATCTATCTTTAAATAGTTGTTGTTTGGTATAAATTCTGTGTCATTACTTTATATGTTTTAATTTTTTTGCCTACAGTGAAAATTTGCCTCATTCATAAATGGGTGGAAAAAAATCTGACTCCGTGCATCAAGTAAAAAGTGCTTAAGCTGAAAACAATTGTTAATACTATAAGCTCAAGAAATGTTTATATGTCATTTCATGTTTTTCAGTGCACAAAATACTTTTGATGCACGCCAACGGTACACAAAATTGGTAACATTTAAAGCTGTAGTGCAGGTGTTTTCTTTCCATTCAAAATTTTTACTTTAAATGAGGCTACATGTTATTACAGCCACTTATATTAAACTAAATATATTTATCAGATGCAATATATATTTAACATTCCCTAAAATGCTGATATTGAATACTAACAGGCTATATTACAGCATTCATAATGCAGTAATAAGAGAATGTAATGAAGTAATAATAATGCAATATTGATGTTTTGATATGACATGTACTTGTACATGAAGTTTTATGAAGCTGCTTTTGCCATGACCTCATTGTCATTTTCCAGTTTGTTACTTTGCATCATAACTTATTGTTGTTTGGAAGGACGTGTCTCACTTTAACCTTCATTAGTACATTTTGAAAAATCTGTGCATTTAAGTGTCTGTCGGTGTCATTCCTCTTTCAGAATGTATCATTTTAGTGGTAGTGGCATATAAAGCTGTCTCCCAAAGATGAAGCAGTGTGACACAAAATGAGAAATCATATTTCTCCATTTTGGAAATCTTTAAGGAGAATGTTTACTTTTGAGGTTAAGTCTTGCACTCTGTGTTAAATAAAAGACTGCAAACTATTAAACTTTATTTTCATTAAAAACTTCACTCATTTTGAGACTTTTATGTACAGGACTCAAGGATCTCAAACAGCATTTTTCACCAGATAAATCTGAGGGGTCGTGAGATGATTAATGGGACAGGAAAGAAGAAAAAACAAAGTTCTGATACACAAATCTGTTTTCAGTTTTTGGACATTTTCTCTAATCATTGATTTTTGGTGAAATATTGGATCATTTGAACATGAATTGAAATGAAACCATGTGAGAAAGTTTAGAGGGAAAAAATACTATTTGGAGGAGCTTTAAAAGCTTGTTATATTATCCACTGTGTCAAATCTTCATCTGAAAAGTAACTAAAACTGTCAAATAAATGTAGTGGAGTTGAAAGTACAATATTTCCTTCTGAAATGTAGCAGAATTTGAAGTATAGTAAGTGTTATGGAATTTTCCATCTTCCATCATCAGGAAGGAGACATTCTCTCCTCTTCATGAGACTCCAGCTGTCTGTGATGTTTTGGGGAAAGCAGAAACCTCTCTGATAAAGGGTAAATCAGCATTGCCATGGTCACCAAGGTCAGAGGAGGCTTTGCTAGACAACACAGATAGGTGAATACGTACATTCTATTGACACAATCAGACATTCAAACCAGAATGTGCTGACAGTGACCTGAAGTTCCATGCAATGTGACCTGAACTGACACAGGTAAAATGCAGTTCCTTGTCTAGAAACTAGTGAACCAATAAGACTAATTTTTCATATTGTAGGTTGATCTGCTTAGGTTAAAGACTAAGAGTCAGACATTCAGGGGAAAAAGTAGCAGAAAATTTACTCAAGTAAATTACAAGTATCTCAGAATTGTACATAAATACAGTACTTGACTAAAGGTACTTAGTTACTTTCCACTACTGACCTTTGTACAAGGGTATGTGTGTATGTTCAACGCTCATTGTACAGCCACACAGGTGTTTTCACTTATGGCTGATTAGACCTTTTCTCGGTATTCTGTATGTGTTCACAGACCATGAATTTTTGACATTTCTTCGACTTTCCTGTTGGCTATACATGTTAGGGTGTGACAACTTATATCTTCACATATTGTTCACTCAGTTGTTATGGATACATACCTCAGTGTAAAAGCGAATCAGAGTGAAGAGTTAGATGACATAACGAAACTTCCAGCATAGCTCTACTCTACCCAACTAGAGAAGTCTAATCAGCTAGAATAATTGAAACACCTGTGCAAGTGTGTATGGCCTTTTTTTTTTTTTTATCTGCAAAATGTGCAGCAATATACAAACACAAAATTACTGTAGAAATGTTACAGAGGTAGCCCACATGAAAAATGGAGAGATAGGCCTATTTTTTTTATATTTTGTGGCCTCTGTGGTGTGAAGTAGGTCTTAGATCTAGGAGAGTGGTTCCTCAAACAAGCTTCTAATGACCTCTATGCCACAGGATGTTCATGCATTTCAAGTGAAGAGTGTAGTTTGCTGATTAAGTAAAACTATTCTTAAAAAAGGGAAGATTAAAGAAAAATCAGAAAAACACAAGTTCTGTTATTTAGGATGACAGAGCGTATTTTCTGTCATCCTAAATGATCTTGAGACTCCTGAAATTGATGTCCTGTTGGGTCCCAACCCCCAGGGTGGGAACCACTGATATATGAGAAATACGATGGAGTATAAAAATCTTGAAAACACTGTTTGGTGTGTGTGTGTTCTAATATAAAATCAGCAGCTGTAACCAACGCCTTGGATTAAAAATGACTGAAAGTCATCTCAATTAAAGAAATTCATATTAAA
Source organism: Thunnus maccoyii (assembly GCF_910596095.1). NCBI lineage: Eukaryota > Metazoa > Chordata > Actinopteri > Scombriformes > Scombridae > Thunnus > Thunnus maccoyii. The sequence continues at coordinate 20,809,012 of NC_056547.1, forward strand.
ATTTTACACAGATATTATCCATGTAATGAATTCACTCACAATTTTAGACCCGATGTTTCCCCTTTATGTTCCTTCTTCAAAAGGGAGGTTGAGTCCTTTTCTCCTTTATTTTATGTCTGCACTCATTCAGGTAATTTTGGGACTCAAATTTCCATATTAATCTGGGAGACTCATGAGGTCTTGGTCCCTTTTACAGAAAGTATGGTCTTATCTTTTAATGTAGAGTCTAACAACAATGAAGTTGATAACTTGATAAAATTGATGTGTCTTTCACAAAGCCAGATATCTCCAGTTTCTTCCAAACAAAAACTTGTCTTATGTTAAACTTCAGACATCCTCTGATTCTGCCTGTCGGGTGTCTAAAAAACAAACTAAAAAAAAGCTTTAAAGACATCTCTTGAGAAACATTGTGGACAAAATTGCCAGATGATTTAAATTCGTTTGCAATATTGCTTATTCACTTTTACATTATCAATCTGAGCCGGATACCATTTCAGTATCTTTTTACATTGTACAATTTTATTACTGCTTGTGTTTTTTTGCTTATTTTATTTTATTTATTTAATTTTTCTCCAATACTCCCTGCGTTGATGTTTGTATTGGAATATTACTGTACTGTTAATAAAGTTTAAGAAAAAAAAAGTTAGTTGCTTCGTATGACGTAAATCTCCCCCGACGGAAGCTCGAGTGTCTTCGGCGGCGCCGCATGAAAACAAAACATCACCGCACACAGTGAAAGTTTACGAGCAGAGTAGAGAAGAAACGCTGCATCTGACACAAGCAGCGCCGTGTGAAGATGACAGTGTGCAACTTTTTTCTTCAGGGCCGTTGTCGTTACGGTGATAAATGCTGGAATGAGCACCCGAGGGGAGGACGAGGAGGAGGAGGAGGAGGAGGTGGAGGAGGTGGTGGATACAACAACAACTACAACCGCTCTTCTGCTCCGCAGCAGCCCAGAGGAGGAGGAGGTGGTGGTGGTGGAGGTAACGTTAGGGAGGAATAAACTTCATTTTCTACTTAAGAAAGTGCTCCTGTGGCTGGCCTCTTGAGTGGAAATGGCACGTCGGCTAAATAAACCTCGTAATTTCACACCGACGTGCTTATTTATTGGTGAAGAACTTGATAGAAGTCAGCTTTCGTTCGTCATTCATTAACGTTAAGTCCTTTAGTTTCGTTTCCTCGCCATTGTGTTTTTTGGGAAAATAAGGCGGTAATGTTTTCCAGGAAACCACATTTGAACCTCTATCAGTATAACACGGTACATTTAAACAGCAAACTACATATACTATAGCCTTTAAAATGAACATAAATTCAATTATTTCTTCATGAAGGTAGGATTTGATATCACCCGTTTTAATAGCAACATGCACCAAACATGTTCAGCTTTGTACTTGATATTGGGGATTGTAATGAAGATACTGTTAAACGCTTATTTATTTATGTATTTATTGCATGCACAGTGTTAAACAGAAATATTACCATTTGATGTACTGTACCAGAGATAGCTTAGAGCTCATTTTCATCTGCAGTCCCTTAGGCAGGTCACAATTAAAACATACAACAGCACAATAACAAACAGTACATAGCAAAAAACACACAGGACACATAATACAAAATACTCAGCATTGACTGGTGTTGTTGTTGCATGTTGGTTTCAGGTTTTGGAAACAGAGTTTGGGTGAATCCCTCCCAGCAAAAAGGAGGCAGCTACATCCAGCCGTCATCCTTCTCCTCTCATGGAAGTGATGACTGGGGTCGAGGAGGAGGAGGAGGAGGAGGAGGAGGAGGTGGCAGTGACTGGGGCAGAGGAGGAGGTGGCAGTGACTGGGGCAGAGGAGGAGGAGGAGGAGGAGGAGGAGGAGGAGGAGGTGGAAGTGACTGGGGCAGAGGAGGAGGAGGTGGAGGAGGGAGGAGGGATAACGTGAAGAGTGCTGAATTCAGCTTCTCTGGGCAGAACAGATTTTCAGCGCTTGGTACTCCCAGCACTTTTGACAAGGGAGGAAGAGGAAGAGGAGGAGGAGGGGCTGGAGTAGCAGTTGGTGATGAAGATGATGACAAAAAACTGTGAGTCTGCTTGTTCTTTTTTTTTTTTTTTCAAGTTGCATTAAAATGAGTTTTTGAATGACAAGGAATTTATTCATGCAATGTCTGTCTCACGGTCACCCAGGGAGATGATCCAGATGGACATGGATATTTGGGAGAGCTCAGGGCAGTGGGGCTTCTCTTGTTATTCTGGCTTCAAGACACCTTTGTCTGGTGAGTATCAAAATATAAATTTAATGACATGATTTCTCTTGTTCTTTGTTGGTTGTAAGTAATGGATTCATAGCATGCATCACCAGGACACTAAACCCTAACATGCTTCTCCTACAGGTTTCACTGATCTCTCTCCAGAAGAGCTCAGGTTCGAGTATTACTCCACAAGAGCATCAGGAGATCTGCAGGGCTATGTAAGTGTTGTGTTGCACATGAATGTCATTGCTAATATTTGTTTTTAGTCCAATTACAGAGTAAATGGAGAACTACTGCATGGATACAAGGAAGCTTGTTCCCTTCAAATAAAGATAAAAAGTTATATCTCAATTTTACAATGTATAAGAGTCTAAGAAACGTCTGGTTTGTGTCTTCAGGTTAATGGTATCAATCAGTTGCTAAGTCAGTGGAGAAGCAGAGTCCAAGAGTTGAAGATTATGAGTCCAGCCACCCGTGCAGCTGTGGTGAGGCTTTTTTTTAATTTTATTTTTTAAGTACAGTGAGTATGTTTTGGTATTTATTATATTTACTTTCTTTGCAGCTTGCAGAGTTAAACAATCCAGCACCTCAGGCATCATCCGGTGATTTTGGTTCATCATCAGTGACTGGATTTGGGTCCTCTACATCCAATTTTGGAAGCAAAGGTGAGGATTAAGTATTCTTACTTTTTTGTAGCAGTAGAAGGTTTAAAGTAACCCTGATCTCTGTATGGTAAGAGCGATAACAGTAATTGAGCAGCAGGTTCCACTTGCTTTTTATTGTCCTTTTTCAATATCCTTACTAGTTAATCAAATCCATATCCACCATTTCTCCTGTGTTAATTCTGAATCTTTCTGACCATGTAGGATTTGGGGCCCCGGCACCAGCTGAGGCCAGCAGTTTCAGCTTTGCTGCTCCAACTGGTGGATTTGGTTCTTCAGCAGCACCATCATCCTCCACAGGTTTCGGCAGTGCTCCTGCAGCAGCTCCTACACAACCACCCTCTGGGTTTGGCTCCTCCTCTGCTGCTGCTACTTCATCTTCTAATTTCTCCTTTGCATACCCGACCACCAACAAGCCAGCGGCTTCAGGATTTGGCTCCGCCTCTGGGTTCAGCTTCTCCTCGACAGCAAACAGCGGAGGAGGATTCGGGAGTGGTTTCGGGGCTGAAGCACCTGCTGCAACAGGAAGCAGCACTTCATTTGGACAGACAAGTGGAGGGTTTGGGACAGCTGCTGCACCTCCTGCAGCAGGAGCAGGGTCTGCTGGAGGGGCATCGGACAGTCTGTTTTCACCTGAGAGCAAACTGACTCCAGAAGAACTGAGTCAGTTTAAGGCAAAAAGGTTCACTCTAGGTCAGATTCCTTTGAAGCCTCCCCCAGCTGACATGTTGGTGGTATGATGCTGTGGGGAAACGTTTAAAAATTTTATTTGAAATAAAGAGATAATTTATAAGTGAGATTTTTTTCTGCATAGAACATTTGTTAAAAGCAAATTTATATATTTCTCATTTTTAAGATGCAGCCAATGTATTGGTTTTATTAGGAAAAACACATCACGAATGTGCTTGCATTGGTTCCAATTAGGATTTTCATTTACAAATTATACATTAAGTACACCTGCAGCATACACACTACAGCTTTTTAAATGGTATTTTTAAAAAGAGAACTATTTTTGAGTTACTGAACAATTGAATGTCTTATACTGGTTGGATTGTTGTGAATCATTTTGCCATAGTTAACTATCTGTTGAGATACTGACAGTTAAGTGATCAACAGCTGATGAGCAAGTTTAGAAATAAGGAACTATGTGTATGAGTTTGTGATGACTCAAACTTGATAAAGACATTAAAAACGTGCCTACAGTTTGGTTGGAAACTTTTCTCCACAGACTCTGCACACACAAATCCACACAACACAGTTCAGACACACATAAATATCCAATTACCTACAGATGTGTCCATTTCAATGAATGCTTAATATTTAACTAGTTTCTCATGATATTTTTTAATTACACAATGTCGATTTGCAAGAAGTGTAATTCCACAACTCAGCCAAGAGAGGGTGTCACAATACAAGCTCAAAAATTCCTTGGATTTATGAAATTTTAATGAGGCAGAAAAAGATACAAGGCAAGTGGAAATGATTGTGCAGCTTGCACGCTTTAGGACTAAGTTGACAAGAACAGGCGGCTCCTCACTAGCCTCCAGGCTAAACATTATTCTCCTGAACTTGTATATCCTACGGACAGACCTGTTCATCAGATCTGTTCAATCTACACCAGCATTCAGGGCTATTTCCAGTCAAAGAGAAGCAAGCGTGGGAGTTTGTGGGTGACAGTGACTGAGTAAGCTGTTCAATATGTATTCATTAGGTGCTGAGCACCCGGTGGGACCACAAGAAGAGTAATACAGCGACAAAGAGGCAGCAATAAGCTATTCTGCTGCTATAGGGGCTACGGATTTGCTGACCTGAGCATATTTTCAGCTGACAGGGAGTTTGTGATATCAGCAAGAGGTGAAACTGAGCTTGAACCACCTCCCAGTGTGTCTTAGTACAAGAGTGTGTGTGTCAGTATCTCGTGGCCAGGTCAAAGGCATTGTGCATAAAAACCAATAAATATTATATACACACATATATAAATGGTAGTGCCAGCAACAGTGTGCCACATAGTTATTTTCTCTCCTACTTCTCAGTCTGTCAGTAACCTCTCACCCCCCCACCCCCGCTAGCAGATAGGCCTTATACATAAATAATTCAACAGATTAATGAGCGATTGAAACAGAAACTATCGCATGAAAAGGCACTTGCACACTGATTTCACTGAAACTTGTACAAATTGCATTGACTCTTACACAGATCTAGTCGAGAAATATGGGCATTTGTGCATCTTTGTTCTCCCAAAAGCAAATAAGAAGATCTAATCACTAACTGCTGCAGCATCAAATTGCCAGTCTGCTTGTGTTTTATGTGATGTATGTATGCATGAGCTTGCACAGCGTGGATCAGGGCAATATTAGAGATGAGGGATGAGTCTTTGGATGCCGGCACACATGATGTTTTATTGGGAACATTTAATCACTCTGGGGTGTGTTGAAGACCTGTTATGCTGCCGTGCGATTATATTGTATTAAATATATTATTAGATCTCACTTATCTGACCTGGTGTACTTAAAACGGAGGAATGTCATTTGTGAATGCAACCATTTTCTCTGGGGATTGTTCCCAAGAGAGATCCTGGAATTTGAGAGATGATATTTAAATTGATTGCCCTGAAATGAACACACACACACACACACCTGTCATGTACTGTAAGCACCTCACCTCCTCCTCTAATCCCCAACCTGCCCCACCTTCCTGTGAGATCATAGCTTACACAAACCTTATCACATGACCATGTGATGTGTGCAGTAATTCAATTGACTGTGACCTGGCTCCAGCAACATGGAACAGACGTATACTGTATATATGGCTCTAATACATTTAACACACTTTTCCATAGGGACAATAGGGTCTGACTGTCTTTTCCATTCCCTATTTAGACCATATACTGTAGCCATGTATGTATGTTGCAGCTCTGAATGGATCAATCTATTGAATTATGACTTATGCCTGCAGCTATTAAAATCCCTCGTCCATGGCCGGCTTCTCCAGATCAGCATTTTGCATTACGGCGTTCATTGCTATTACACAGCCATTGTGGTCACTACATCAGCTGATGACAGCAACAGATGCTCCTACCACCGCTCTCTCTACAGAATGCCAATGAGCTGATTCAGATTCAGTGCTGGTGTTAATGTTTGATAGGGGGGGGGGGGGGGGGGGGTGCTGATTCCAGTCGACCCTCCTTACTGTAGCAGCAGAGAACAAGGCTTAGTAATTGGAACAATGAATCCTGTGGTAGAATTGATTGTGTTGTGCCACAGTGGTTCGCCTATGGGAAACAGGCCATTGATCCAAGGCAGCTGATGTATGTGTATTTGAGTGGCTAGCCGCATGAGTTACTGAGTGGCACATATTTCACCTGCATGGGTCTGGGCCTGGGTTTATGAGTTCATATTGAGCCCAGTGCAGCACATTCTCCTGACACACTGACAGTAATAACACTATAGTGAGTAAATGCTGTTGGTGCACAGAATATATGTACTGTACAGGCCCTGGATCATTTGAACTGGAGTGGTACTAAAGCACTAAGTTCTGCAAACTGCACAGGACTGATCTGTATCAAAGCATGATAGTGTTTTTGCATGTGTCTAAGTATTTAATACGAATCAGAAAGACTTTGCTGTGAATATCTTGTCTGCTTTAATTGATTTTTAGAGTTAGATTTTTTCTGTGTGATGATGCAATGCAGGCTGTTCAACAATAATGTAACTGACAGAAACAATGGGATGAATCTCAAGCAAATTTCAAGTCTACAATGCACAGACGTGGAATAAACATTCAAAAATGTAATTGTATAAGCTATCCATAAATCTTTGAACCTGAATACTGTATTCCCGTGATTGCTTAGTGGCTAACTGGGTGAGAATAGACAAAATTTAAGTGCACGCATCAGGCTACAACTACCACATATTGCCACAATTGACAAAAGTCCCAATTAGTAGTGTATTACTTGAATCAGGCTTGGTTGTGCAAGACAAACAATTGTTCTTCTTTACACTCTGCTGTGAAACGATCCAGTGTATCAGATTCTTAATCTTCCAACTCAGCTATGCCCACAGGCACTGGCTATAAAACTCAGACTATGATGAGATTTTACAGCTTCAGAACACCATTATGCTGATTTTCAGCAGATACTGTGAAATTTAGGAGCTTCTCTGTGCAAAGGGTTTCTCTCCTCTGCCAGGCTGGATTACTAGCGGGCAAAACGAGCAACTGCCCAAAGGTTTCCAGACCCTCAGGGACCCTGAAAGTCCCATATTCATTGTGTGTGAGTTAGTTTGTGGTGCTTGGATTTATTTCAGGTTTGCAGGTTTTCTATAGCAGAGAAGCAATAGAAATGACAAGGACCTTTAAAGGTGCCCATAAAACATTTTAGTAAGAATTTTAAATCTCCTTTGTTTGCAATGCGAACTTTTTCTTCCCTGCGATTGAGCATTTCTAGGCATATTACTGCCACCATCTGTCCATCAGAGGAACAGCACAAGACCATCGGCAGGATTGTGTATTGCATCGTGTATACGTCCTTTTGTGTGTACATGACCCAAACAGAATGGGAAGCCAACTGTAAAACCATTGCTCCATAGCTCTACTAATGATCAAAAACACTACAAGTTTTAAGAGCAACTTAACACCCTTTTTTTAAGAGAGTGAATCTGATGAAGCAACGTGTGAAATGCGTATTTCGCTCCTTTTGTTTTTTAATGTAATCCCCTAATAAAATAGTGTCTATCCTAGTATCCTGGTGTTCTCTGAAATACTTTTTTGATACCCCCCTTTTTTAGCTTTATTATGTTGCCTCCAAATATTCAAAAAATGCACACAAACCCAAGGCCTGTGTCAAAATTTACATAGTACACATTCCTAACTCAAGTTGTGTTTAGAATCATAAGTGGGTGGGGGACAGGGGCCCATGGCTAATTTTTGTCCCAGGGCCACCCAGCCGGTGAATCCGGCTATGCAACTGTTTGGTGCACCAGCTTTAAAGATATGTATAAGCTTTGTGGAATACTGCTCAAGCTGTTTTTGCCAGGCTTCAACACAGGCACACATGTAGAACTTGGTGCTAATTAATGAACTCAGGGCATGTTGCATCTTGGTCCTTCCATCTCAGTATTTATTGCTTCCCATACAAGGCCAGACCACACGTTGTCGCTGTTTGACCATATTCCATTGCCAGGGTTATTGCTAGTAATCCCATCTCTCTCCTCTTTCCTCTCTTCTCCTCTCCCCCCTCCCTCCTCCTCTCCTCCTCTCCTCCTCTCCTCTCTCCACAGCAGCGCGTCTCTCACCGCGCCTTGGATGCAGTGTGACCAGCAGCACCGAGACAAGAAACCGTCCAGCAAACCGCCGTCCAGCACACCAGCACAGCAAAAATAAAACCCAAACGATGACATTCTCACAGATACGACAGAAGCAAACAATCATTTGACAACTTTCGACCCACACCTTGCCTTCGCCGCTCCTCGTTGTAAGTGGTAAGTGCTCTGATTCCTTTTTTTTTTTTTTTTTAATTGCGGGGCGCGCACCGCTAAATTTCCGCACAGGGTAATAATAACAGCGCCAAACGTGCGCTGATATTCTGAATAATGCAATTATAGCAGAGCAGGTGATCAGTGATAAGAGGAGCTCAAACTGGGCTCAGTCCTCATTGTTACAATGTCTAGGCCTATTTGAGAGGTAATGGACACCAGATTAAATGATTAGTATCAGCTGGGTTTCTTCTTTTTATTGTCACCTCAGCAGCACCACAAGCCTACCAGTGCCAACGTGCGCTTACAGTTTACAGCTTTCTCCTACTCCTGTCAATCTCATTAACCGTCTAAAAGGATCAGTATAATCATATGAGATGCAATGGACAAGATGATGCACATTAAGGTTGTAGTCATGTGACCTAATTACTCATAGATGTCTTATTTACTTTTTCCAGTTGAAAAGAATGTAGCAAATGATTACAATTTGTATGAGTGTAAGTGCTTGGTTGCTGGAAAAATGGGAAACTAATTGTCTCTATTGATGTCTGGAGGAAAGTTCAGCCATGTCAAAGGTCAGCTGTGCAGTGCTAGTTATCTGTGTAGGGGGCTGTGTGGGGTCAAAGGCACAAAGGTGCCTCAGGATAAGTCAGATGTGCACTGCTTGCCTTTTTGATTGTATTTGTGTGAGAGTGTGTGAGGGAGGGGAGTGTGGGGGAGAGAATAAGGATATTTTCAGAAGCCCGTCCTCTTCCAGCACTCAGGTCAGGCCAAGTGCATGCTGAGGTGTGAGATTATATCAGATGGCCGCACGCACATGTTTACACACACACATACACAGAATTGGGGGGGGGGGCAGAAACACGTGGCGCAGTTTTAGAGATTTTCTCTGAATTTCAGTAAGAAAATAAAACATTCTGAAAAGCTGTTTGATATTTCTGGCACATGTAACTGTTAGTGTTGAGTTTGGAGTGTGAAGCATTAACTAGCACCAAAGGAGCAGGCCTTCTTTGGCCCGTTTTAAGGAGAAAGAGAATAATTATCCATGTGCTTAACTCTTGAAATCCTTTCCTGACTTACACTTGATCCTCTCAATAATCCATTGAGACAGCAATGAGACAGTAAAAGCTGGAAAGAGACTCAACCCCGTACTGTGGAAAGCCATATTCCTATATCTCCATTTACACATTATTCAAACATTTAAACGCAGAAGCCATTTTCCCAAACTCTGCATTCCATATTAAGAAATGTTATCCATCCAAAAATTAAAATAAATAAATAGAAACAAAGAAAGGAAGGAAAAAATCTGTTAACCCATTTTGCGTCTTCAAACAGCTGTGCCACACAGCTCACATGTCTGTTTATGAAGTATTCATGTATTTGTGTCACAGTTTTATTCCACATTTAGATGAGTATGTTTGCCAAGCAATGTTTAGATGTGTGGCACATGAGTTCAGAGGGCACACAGATCCCTGCTCTTCTGAAATATTTACCAGGGTGAACTATATGTGCATGCGTGTGTTGATACACACACACACAAGCGTACATTTTTGAGTCTGAGTGGTACAGAGAGATGCGTCAGATAGTATCAGATAAACTGGCTACTCAAAAGGCCAGCCTGACCGTTATGCACTGTATCATCTTCCATCAAAGAGTCTATTGCTCATGCACACATGTGAATACACACACACACACACACACATGCACACACACACACGCACATGCACACACACACACACACACACACACACACACACACACACACACACACATCTCAAAATTGATAGCTTGAAAGGGCAAAGGCAAAGTCCAGTGCAGCACACACACACACACACACACACACACACACACACACACACACAAAAACACTCATGTATTCACTAACACATCTGACCACACTTCAGATCTGCGGCTGGCTGCTGCTGGTCCTGGTCTTCTTTGAAATGAAAATCAAATGAATACAACCAAGCAGCAGAGCTCAACAGACACTTATCATAGTAATGAGCAGGCTTCGGTGTGTATGTGTGTGTGTGTGTGTGTGTGTTTGTTGTTGCACCTTATGCGCCAGTGTGCACTTGTAGACAACCATCTGTAAAGCGTAATTCACTAGCCAGTTGGTATGTATCATCAAAGAGAGTGGCTAGGATTGGTTGACAATGAATTGTTGGTTGTTATTGCGCCTCACTGCCCACTTAAGACTGGAATGCTAATGAGACACTACAGTCTTGATTACTTTGCAAGCTCACACTCAGATTGAATCATATCCAGAGGGGTTCAGTCAATAAAGATGTGAATATGTGTTTCTGATGTATATTTTTGAAGTTTCTGGTACAATACACAATGTCAAGTGAGCATTCAGTTGCACTTTGAATGCCACTGTACTTTTTCAAAGTGATTCGGTACTTTGCAACAACACTCAGAAAATCAATTCCACTCAACACCTGATATGCTTTTGAGGCTGCTGCAGGGTATACTCAAAGGTCACCTCCAACATAGGCATGCAAGTTACTTTCTTACTAACCTAACACCTGTCTAGGAGACACAAGTCTGCCACGCTATCAACAGTGGAATCAAACATCATCTGTTAGGACTGGAAAGCTACTACTATACTACTTTGCAACATCTGTAAAGGTAATTGCGTGTCAATTTGTATATGCTCCTCACAACTGCATGCTAATGGGAATTTCAGCTGGAACTTTTATGTTAATTCTGGAAGAAATATGGCCACCACTTTGGTCCAAACAGAAATATCTGAAAAAATGTTGAGATTGAGAGCATGTTGCCATTCTAGCATTAGCATTTCAAATCACCGCTGTACCCGAGTAGAGTACAGCCTCACAGAGCTGCTTAGCCAATATAATTGTGTATTACTTTTTACAAGATTAAAAAACCAGAACACAAATGCAATGGTAGATAATTAAAGCCTTAAAATCCAATATATTAATGGCAAAAAAATACTGATCAGCTGATATCCTATTCCAGTAAGAGACCACTATCAATCTGACAGATCAGCAAAACACTCAGACATGAAAGCAACCCCAAAAATGAGGTCACATATAAAAAGGAGATGGGAGAGAAATGAATTGAAAGCCTATAATAGAAGTCTTAAAAACATAAGTAGGAGAGATAAATATACAGCTCTTATCTTGTCCTCCCGCAGGATCTGACCACGTTCCAATGCACACATTGCTTCCAGAGGTTTAGCAGTAAATAAGACGGAGAGGCATGCTTTGTTTGAACCTGGCTGTGTCTCCGCGGGCGTGTTGTAGCCCCCCTCCCCATCCTGAGCTCCACACAGCCCACACTGCTTTTTAAGCTGGGACTTGGTGATCTGGACATTGTAAGTGGGGTGAGATCCTGTGCGCCACTCCGCCCCAGGCGGGCTACCAGCAACCCAGGTGGGATGGAGAGAGGAGGAGGGGCGGTGGCTGAGGGGTAGTGAGAGAGATGTCACTGGCCACATTAGTCACCAGAGAAAGCAGGCCATGAGTCAGGAAAGCTCCCAGTCTCATCCATCACACCCCTCTTAACCCACTTTCCTTCCAGCCCGGCCACTCTGGCTTTTTATTTTTCTATTTTCTGCTAGCTCTCCATCCCCCTGCTGCTGACAGAGTAACTTTACCATCCTTCTTTTGATGGTGATGAAAAGAAGAAGAGGGTGCAAAGAGAATGGTTCAGTGCTGGATAGATTGCGGCAAGATAAGAGAGCGAAGAGAGATTAAGGGTCAAACTTTGGAGTGCTTTACTCCAAAGGTACTTTCTTTTTCCAAACAACTTTTAAATTTGAAGAAAACAAATGTGATGAATAAAAAGGAGTTTGTTTAGTCTGTGTCACTGTGTGGAGGTAAAGAAGATAACACAGTGACATAGTGCGTCTCATTTTCACACCAGATCCCCCATGGTGGTGTGTAGAAGAAGAGACTGTAAGCTGGTGAGAAGGCTGTGTGGTGATAAGTGATGATATGAAAGAGGACTGACTTCTCTAAAACGCTACTGGCTCAAATCCTGGACAAGGTATTGATTCACTGCTGAGATGAAAACATTATATCGCTAGCTCAGCTGTGCAGGGATTAGTAGGGCAAATACATGAGTGAATAAACATTTAAAATTATATGAACTCTACGGGGAAGTGATTTGATTATTATCAAGGAGGCTAAATTCCAGCATTTCATGATTAAAGTATTTTCATATAATCTGTCATTTTTTTGCTATAGAAAGGTAGAAGTGTGTATGTGTGGCTCATGACCTAGCATCCCATAAACAAAAAAGTGGTGAGGGGTGATCTTTTAAACAATCCAACAAGCATTTCCTTTGAAGTATATGGTGGTCCTTATTATAATTTTTAGTAAAGAAGAGGCAAGAAACATGAGCAGTCAAATCATCAGACAGGTTTTAAACAAACCCCCAGGTTACTCAAAATTTACAGACCGATCTCCTGGTTCAACTTTGTTGCCATAGTTGTGTGTACACAATTTGCCTCTGCACATTTATTATTGACAGTTTGGCTCCGCTCACTTCTGGATTTATGTCCAAAAAAAGGTGATTGAGATTATTTGGCTAAACTGTTGTCTTGTTTAAAGCCTGTCTTGTCATTTGACTGCTCATGTTTATGTCATCGTTTTTAGCAGTTGTTGCCAAGTTCCCAGAACTCAGCAGTTAGTTTAGTGAGTAGCTACAATGTTATTATACAGTAACTGATAGAAATTACATGGCCAAAGCTATACAAATAACTTGTAACTGAATCATTCTTTATTGGCTTTAGCAATATAGCAAATGTTGGAACCTTTAAGTTTTTATTTATGTGATTACCAAACAAATATTTGTTATAATAAGATTAGCAAGTTAACCAACACGTGTATTTTTGCAAAATGGTATGGTTATTGCCCATATGGCTAATACTTTTGTGTGCTACAGAAAATTAGGTTGCTAATAGGCCTACTCACCATACACACTGTTGTGTAAAACACTTGCTAACAAATGTTAGCATGGTAAAATAATATTTTATTGAGTAAGAATGTTCTTAATATGGGCCTACAAGCACAGCTCCCATTTTTAGTATTTAAAAGGAATATCATCATTATTAGCATTTAGCATCTATTAGCAACTAGCATGCTAAAATATTAGCATTTATTTTTTGTGCTTTTTTCCTGGAGCATAAAAACTTAGTGAGTGGATGCAGATGAACACAGCCAGCAGTAGTTGTAGTCTCATGGTGATGTAATTCAATTAATGAGTACTTTAATCAATGTTATTTTAATGACAAATGGTCTTTTAAAGACAAAAAAAGCAAATTCTTATATGAAAATACACAGTTTATGTTTGTCATGGTCTGTTAAATGCCTTCTGATAATAAGACATAATAGCTTATCCTTCTGTTTGTACTGCTACATCACTGGTCACAGATGTCTGCTGCATATTTTGATTGAGCATTTCAGTACCGTATAACATTTTAAACAACCTCAGACAGGCTAATTTGACCTGTTAATTGTAGCTCTGATAGAAAAAATGTAAACCTTTGCCTCCCTGCCATGCCTAATTCAACATGATTGAGCCAATTTGCGTGAAAACATGGTGTGACAGATCGAATTTATGTCTGCTGTCACAAGGTGATGTAGAGGGGGTGACTCAATGACTCACCTCATTAAAGATTTTATTGGATAAAAATTTGATTGGGCCAATGGGAGAGGCGAAGCGAAAGCTCCTTATGAACTCCTTTTTCTGTTCATTTCATGGCTGTTAGAATTTGTGTGTGTGTGTGCACCAGCTGTAATGTTGCTCTGCAAAGTGTGAAATGGGGAATTTGTGAATATTTAATGGTGCTGTGACTGTATCTGGTCAGTTTTTTTCCTTTCTTATGCACTGTACCCTCAGTCAATATGATACTGAAGAAATTGAATCTGTGTCAGAGTGGAGTGTTTTACAGAGGATTTGGATGTTATTCCAAGTCCATCAGCCAAGATATTGGTGTCAACGCCCTCTGTCATTCAATATTTTGGCTTTCTTCTGCTACACTCTGGCACGTAAATTCAGTACAGCATGTGTGTGTTTGCACTACGCTGGGTTTCTCTGTGTGTGATTTTGTGCATGATCCATTTGGCTCTCAGTCATCCCACAGCCTGGCACTCTTACTCTCGTCTCTGTGTGTGTGTAGCTGCAAAACCGGCCGTCTGTTTTCTTGCCTTAAGAGACCCCTTACGATCAGAGAGATACATCAGACACACACACACACACACACACACACACACACACACACACACACACTCATGACTCCAGGCCAACAACAATGGCAGCAGGCGCCGGGCTTGCACATACAGTATCATAACCTGGGAAGTTTCCATGGTACCCTCAACAGGATGTGCATTACAGTTCCTGCCTGCCCTTGTGCACTGCCGGTGTGATTATTCATGATGATCTTGATCTTGATTTTCTTTTTCATTCTAACCTTTTTCACTCTTGCACTCATTGCAAGATACATGTACACAACATGTCAAAGATGTATAGTATGTACTAGTGTATAAAACAAAATCAAAAATGTTCTTTGGGTTTGCAGAGATCTCTTCTTACTTTACAGAGACAGTGGGAATTATTTGTGATTATCTGCTCAGTAGAGATTTTCAGCTCACCATTTAAAGCTGGTTATACTTCTGTTATATGTGTTGGTCCATCTCAATTCTTTCCAACTTCCCCAGCATGTCTTTGGCTCTTACCCCATAATTCCCAAGCCCACAGGTTCCTATATATCAAAGATATACCTTTGCTTATATTATATATGATATTTTCTGTGTTCCAACAAGACACACAGACTTATATCTTAACCATTTACTTTGTTACTAAATTATAGGTTAGTTAACTAGTCAGCAGTGGCAGAGTGCATGGCCTGTCTGCTAGAGAGCAACTTTAAAAAGACCATTAATAGTTGCTCAGCCACATCTAATTACAAGATTGTGGTATTTGTGTTTTTGGGAGAAAATGAAAAGAGAGATCACATTTTAACCTCAGCTTACAAGCTGAGTTTCACTCACTGTAGACAGTGATGCTTGGTTGAGTCACTCTAAAGTTCATGTGTTTTGGTCCTCTACACTGTAGCTTGCCAACAGAGTGTTCTTTTAGATAGTTGGTGTAATTTCTTCCAGACATTCACTCACATGCACTTTGTCAATTATACATACTTTATAGGTGCTTTGTCGCTTTTTCTATATCTACCAAAAATAATCAAAATAATGTGAAGTGTTAAAACAAGAGTTTAATATTTTGGGAAATATGCTTATTCACTATCTTGTAGAGAGTTGGGATCAATACCACACTCATACAAATCCGTTAAAAACGAAGCTACCACCAGCAACCACTTAGCTTAGCTTAGCATAAATATTGGAAGCCAGGGGAATCAGCTAGCTTGGCTTTGTTTGAAGGTAAAACATCAGCCTACCAGCACCTCTTAAGCTAACTAATTAACACATTGTATCCTGTTTGTTTACTCCACACAAAAACATTTTTGTGAATTCCTGGAGTCTTGTCACTGTGTTTCCTGTTAAATGGATTTTGTTACCTTTGGACACAGCCTAGCTAGCTGTTTTCTCCTGTTTTCAGCTGTAGGCTGTAGTTTCACATGTTGTGTACAGACATAAGAGTGGTATCAATTTCCTCATCTAAGTCTCGGAAAGTGAATAAGTTTTGAATAATCGTTTCGAAATTCCAAAATCTCGAAAAGATTCCTTTAATCAGTTTATCACTATGGTCACTACAGCTATAGTCTTACTGAGTAGCTGTTGGAGAGTATGCTGTTCGCTCTCCGCTCACAGTTTTCCTTGCTGGTTTGTGGATTCAAATGGTCACAAGACTGAGCACTGTATGTGTGTCTTTGTGTGGATGTGTGTGGACTTCGGTACATTGTATATTATTATTCTATTCACCTGCCCAAAAATCTGGATCTTCCTCACTCCCTCAGACACACACACAAATTAAGAGGCCAGATCTTCCACGGCAGGGGTGAGGTGATGGCCACCAGGCTAGGTGGAGGGGGTGGTTTGCTGACGGGAGGAGAAATAAATGAGCTCTGAGATGAGAAGTTAAGAGAGCACAGAGACATATGGCAGCGGAGCTGTCTGGCATTGGGATGAAGATAGATGGGCTCCGGGTCTACCTTTAGGTCCGGCAAAACACTGTGTGGGGACAGGTACATGGTGGCATCTTCAAGCAGTGACACGGCAGATATTAGAGATTGAAAGACTCAGAGGATGCAGAGTTGGATTTGGGTTTGGGGATCTCTCTAACTCAACCTTTATCCGCCTTTATATCATCAAGGCCATTTGTATTGTTGGCCTGACTCTACCTTCTAAAAATACAGACTTTATCACTGGATCATTGGACAGTAAAATGCAGTTTCTATTTAGGCTACATTCTGAAATTAATTCAAACCTAACCTCTGCTATAACAACAAAATAGAAAGTCAGTGCCACAAAAGGGACCTTCACCATAAAGGTAAACATAGGTCATTTTAAGCATTTTGACCAAACAGCCAATGATATTTCTATGTATTTGAAGAAATAGTTTGACATTTTGGAAAATTTATTGGAGTTTTTACCTAGCACTAGATGAGAAGATGGGTAATGCTCTCATATCTGTCTAGAGACAGGATATGGTTAGCCTAGCTTAGCATAAAGACTGGAAACTGCTGGCCTGGGTCTACCCAAAGGTTAAAAATTGGAGTTACCCTGTGGGAAGAGACCTCCTGAGTCACCGTGATGTTGCCAAGCAACCAGCAGAGACCACAGGTGCTGGTAGGAAGATTTTGTTAGCACGTAGCCGTCTAGTTTTTCCCCGTTTCCAGTCTTAATGATGAGTTAAGCAAACATATTTAACTTGTAGGTACGGAGTAGTATTGATCTTCTCATCTAACTCTGAAAACAAATATTTCCCAATATATCAAACTACCCCTTTACCTGAAAAAATCTCTGGATGTCAAACTCACAAGCATGAAAACTTTAGCTCCACTGTTAGGAAACCAATACAACCAGGCAACCATCATCTTTGCAAGAGAGGATGTCCTCTGGGCAAAACATATATACAGTATACTATATACAGTACGCTTTAGTTTCACTTTGCAGCATGTCCTCAACCAGAAAGACACACATAGAGAGGATCTCATCATTAAAAAGCTGGGAGGAATGGATACATGTCTAAGTTGTTGTCACTATCAGTGTCACATTCTTCTCTTACTTTCACTCCATTATCCCACACTGATCAGGCCCTGGCATCCTGCAGTGTTTTTCTCTGTGTCCATTCATTATGAAGCATCCTCTCCTCCCACGTTTCTCTCCCTCACTTGTTCTTCTCTGTCTTCTTGCTGCTCTGAAAGCAGAATTATTCTGTTTATCTCCCTTCTCTCACTGCCTTCTCTATCCCTCCCCTGTCCTCATTTTCTCCTGCTCTGCTCGCTGTGTGTTCACAGTACAGAGGCCCCCCCAGAGAGCTAGGGAGAAGTGTGCATGGGCTGGAATAGACAAGAGAGGGAGGAGGAAGAGGGGGAAAAAAGGGCATAAAAGCTCACCTGAATTTCAAGTTTTAAGCCCATACCTTCCCTCTCTTTCTTTCTCCATCTGGCCCTCACTAGCTTTGTCCAGTCATAACAAATGTCACTGCAGTTGCTCTGTATAGAGCGTGCAGTCTTCCCCCTCCTCCTCCTTGGCTATTATTATGAGTTTCATTGCAAAATGCCAAAATTTGCCCTTTGCTACCTCAGTTCATTTTTCCTCAATAGCAACCATTTTGGTTATTGCTGCAATTTTAAATGCAACCCTTCAAAAAGTGCCTGTCAGCAAACTTTTGTGAGCAGTAAGCATTATGGTTGTAGTGGTGTGACAAAGCGAGGCAATGACGAGGATTTACAGAGACTTCTCAGGCACAATGCGTGTACATTTGAGTCTTCAATTGTAAAGACATATTAAGGGCAAATTCACCCTACAGTATATGTATTATTTATGGTTTCCAGCTACAGGAACGAGCGCTTCAGTAGCATAAAGAATTTGTGCACCATTCCATGCAATCACTGGCTAAGTATGTAAAAAATGTTTTCACGTCATGCATACATGTTTTGATGTGTTGACGTATGTGAACCACTAGAGCTGGACTTTTGGTATCAGCTGAGTTTTACTTTTACATCAAAAGACTGCATTGCTGTGACAAAAAAAAAAACAGAAACAGACACACACACAAAAAAAAATTATAGCAGGAGCTGTAATGATAAACCAGGCTAGAAAGCAGGTTTATCGAGGAGGAGTTGAAGAAAGAGAAATATTAAAAAGGAGTGTGATGGCCACAGTGCATCTACATATTTAATGTGCCCCTAGGCTGTCGGTTTAGCCTCGGTATAATCACTCTGATGTTAGGAGAGAGAGAAGGAAAGGAGAGAGGAAGAAGACCGTTTTTTTTTCCAATTTGACATGTAAGCAAAGGAGTAAATAATACAATTAATGAATCCTGAATTCTAATTAGCTGCTTCAGTTTCAGGGTCCAAGTATTGTGCCTGCTGGCTGACTGTCACACTGTCATGGCTTACTGGGACACTTCAATAGAACAGAGCCATCATTAATGTCATTAGTAACAACTGTACTTTTCCCACTATGAGGTCATATTTGAAAAAGGCCTACAAGGAGAGCTGTACTTGTGCAAGCAAAGATTGGTGTGTCCATCAGATATTTCAAAGTTTGTCAAAGTTTGTCGACTGTGTGCACACGTGCACTAGTTTCCTCCCAGGATTTGGCCAACCAGTGATGATTTGAGCTGCAGAGTTTATCATCTGTCACTGTTTAAGGTCAGAGACAGAATAAGACTCCAAAAAAACCACACGAGACAAATACCAGCTGACAGGGTCACTGTTCAGCAGCAGGCCAGCCCTGACATTTGTTTTTATGTGTGTGTGTGTGTGTGTGTGTGTGGCTGGAGATATTTCTTAACTCACTTGAACAGTCTGCTGCCATCTGCACTGTCCTCGCCTGCTGACCTTTGTGTTCTTTGTTTTCTGCATGCGCAAAACTATCGGAGATGAAAAAGACTTTTGAGAGCTTTTGACTTTTTATTTTTCAGGTGTGGAATAGGAAGTAATTTCTGCTGTCTTTGCAATAAGTGGGGAATTTAATTGAAAACCAAACCATGGTTGAAATTTAAACTCAATGTCCTTCAGCCCTGATGAGCTGCCGTAGCCGAAAGACAAGACATTATACTGTATTTCATCGGTGCACATCAAGATGTCCTTTTTATTTGAGCTCTTCTACCCCTCTCCTCTCTACTTCCAACTCTCACCTTGTCTTCTTTGTCCTATCTTGTGTTCTTTCCTCAGCCCAGCTACAACTTTCCCACCCTCCCCCCTCCCCCAGCCTATCGGCCCTCCAGCCCATCGGGACCATGATGCTCAGCAGCTCTGTGGAGGTGCCCAGCCCGGGTGGGATGAGCGGCCTTAGCGGGCTGAGCGCGGCGGCCCGGAACGTGGTGCGCTCATCCAGCATCTCAGGGGCCATGTACAGCCTGGACAAGAGTCCTGGCAGCGGGTGCCCGGACTCTGCGTCGCTGGCTGGCAATAAGAAGCGGCGCTCCAGTCTGGGCGCCAAGATGGTGGCCATTGTGGGGTTGTCGCAGTGGAGCAAGAGCACACAGCAGCTCAACCAGCAAGGTCAGTTTTTAGTTTGTAGTGCTGTTGTTGGATGTATGCTCACTGCCAGTGCAATTAGATTTTTTTTTCCCCAGTTTTGGCTGCTTTCCTTCCCCTTTTCCCCTTTCCTTTTCTCACCCTCCCTTTACACCATTCTCACCGTTTCATCTAGGTCAGCACTACTTCAGACTCACTTTGTCCCTTTTTCCTTTCTTTCTTCCCTCTTTTCATTCTCTTCCAGTTTCCCTCCCTGGTGTCCTAATTCCCTTTCTCTTGACTTGCCTCCTCTCAACTTCTTTTCGCTTTGTCTGCTTAATCTTTCTAATAGCCATCAAAGTATGAGGATATCAAACTTTTGTTATAATATGGGTTTGGGTTTCAAGCTGCAAATCATATTCATATCCAAATGAAGATTGCATTTTAATAGGTTAGACGTTTAATCATTTTTACCTTCCTGGCTTGAGTTTGCAAAATCTTCCACATTACTTTAGAATTATTAATTGCTTCCCTGCATTCTTCTTTGCAGTTGTTAAACTGATGCTAAAAGTGGTCTAACAGAGCAGTGATTGTTTTAGTGTATGGATAATAACATTAGCATAATTCACTCCAAAAGGTACTTGGTGCTGCCTCAGTTATAATACTTATAATATCTTATTCAACAAGCTCTCAGTGGCTTTACCTTTTGTGGTATTATCATTGTAATGAGTCCTTTTTAAAAGGCTGCAACATTTTTGTGAGCATCGTTGCGTGTTGAACTCTGAAGTGGCTTTGCAGCGGTAGCAGCTAGTATTCATGGTGGCTGTATGGCAGTGATAGCGGTGCTCCAATATGTCTCCTGTGGGGCATAATTACAGATACTGTGCAGCTGCAACAAAAGTGTTTCTCACTTTGCGCCTCGATGGTGAACACAAACCCACTCACTCCTGGTGGGAAATGGGTAAACATGTCACACACCGAGGCTTGGTAAAGGCTGAGAGGCAGGGCCAGGAGGGGCAGGGGGATGCAACTCGTGGCAATGCAGTTAAATGTTTTCTTCGTTCTTCTGTCTGTCAACAATAAACGTGTTGTTCATCATCCCCACATCCTCGTGGCACATTCTGTTTCCATTCCAGTACACTGAACTGTAACTTTCTCAGAACAGTGTGTCCATGTCCGTATGTTTCTTTCTGCTTGCCTGCTTGCTATGTGTCTGTACAGTATGTGTGTTTAATTCTGTGAGATTGTTCAGTCTTAGTACCAGATCTGAGGCTTGTTGCTTTCTGCTTTGTGTAGCAGGCAGTGTATTGTTTGAAATTTTTCAATATGGGTACCATAAGGATACCTGAATGTTTGTACAGATTCCAAAATAAGTCAGTTCCTTAGTTTGTGTATAGAAACATGTTTCTCTACAAAATTTTTGATTATTTATTAATCGTTTTAATGATTTTTTAACAGAAATGCTAAAAAAATCACTCGTTCTAGATTCTCAAATGTGAATATTTGCTGTTTTTTGTCCACTGTGGTAGTTTTAGACAGTTGGTCAGACAAAACAAGACATTTGTAGATACCTACAAGAAGTACCTTTGGCGTTGGGTTGTGAGAACATGTGATGAGCATTTTTCTCTGTTGTCCGACATTTTACAGATTAAATAGTTAATCGAAAAAATAATCACCAGAGTAATAACTGATAATTGCTAGGTGCTGCCCTAAATAAAAAGCAACTACAAAAATGTCAAGGGTGACACAACAAAGTCCAAGACTTATTTTCATTGTGGCTCTTGATTGTAAATGCATATAGCATCACTCAAGTCAAAATAAATTCAAAACTTAACTTCATGTAAGATTTATTTATATTGAAAGCACTTTTCAAAACAGAAAAAGTTACAAAGCACTTCACATTTAAAGCATTAAATATCAAAAAAGCAACATAGTACCAACAAGATAGAATTTACAAAACAGAAATAACATTTAAAAAATAGTGGTGGAATCGGAGCAGCTCTGCCGATAGTAACGGCTCTGGTTACACCGTGATTTCACGTTCTAAAACAAGATTTGCCAGCTGATAACTGCAGGAACAGACCGCTGGAGAGTTAAAGAGCTACAGGACGAAATGTGAAGAGAATTTCTGTTGTTTTTGTGGCTGCCAGCATCTCTTCCTCCCGCAGACAGTCCCAGACAGATCTCCTCCAGAAAGTTGGCGCTGCTGTTTAAACCGTCTTCATGTGAAAATAAACCACGTTAAATGTAAACAGGTTTATTTGAAATGACTTCTGGTCCGTTTAAATGTTGTCGCACTGTTTGCATTCCTTTCATTATTATTATTTTTCTTCTCTGGCTAACGGATGTCATGCTGAGCAACTCCTGCCCTCCTGCCTCACACACATTATTAAACACTGTTTAAAGTTTGACCGGTGCTTGTTTATCTTGGCACCTGACTGGAGAACTAGCGCCACCTGCTGCTTATCTCGATGAATCAACTCCTAATATTTGGATAGGAGTAGTGGATGGAAACATGCATAAATTAGCATTTTCTTTCGCTGATTTTCTGAAAATTCTGTTAAAATTTACGATACATTTGGATGGAAACCCAGCTACAGGGACATTTTGACTGGTGCTCACACCCAGCCCTAGTTCTGGGATGTTCAAGATGTCCATCCTTTTACCATAGCCCATCCTAAATTTGTTCAGTTGGATTGGATGTCAGACAAAGAAGCTCTGTGCTTGTCTCACTGAAATCAACTTCCGACATGATTTCAATCCCTATGGCACAACCTCTTCACTGGACCATCACTTATCAATTGAAGTAAATATAACAAGACCAGGCAGGTTTACTTCTCTTTTACTCATAGCTGTGGCAGCTACAAATTGATATTAAATGGTGACAGAAAAGGGAGAAGAAACTTGGCCATTTCTGAGGACGGCAGAGGAATTTGGATGAAAGAAAGAGAGGTGATTAAAAAAAAAAATGTGCGAGTGTACTTCATACATGTTTCCCATGCCAGCTCTGACATAGTCACCATATGGCTAACCGGCAGAGTACACAGGAACACACACTATCATTCATATGCACATACAGTCACCTAAGTCCTGTATCATTACCTGTTTTTGGCATCCATCAGTTTGTGACAGCTGTTGCTCTACATGTTGCACACACACACACACACAAAGCTCGACGCTCTCAGGCACAGCTGACACTTTTCTGACGCAGGGAGAGCTGTCGATAGTTTCACCACAGGGGCTTTCATGTCTGTGTTCGTGGTGATGAGGAGAGCACAATGGAGGGGAAAGTGTGGATGAGGAGGCTAGGAGGGGCTGAGGATGTAGAGAAGAGGAAGGGGAGACGAGGGGTGTGTCTAAATTTAGATGTTCTCAGCTGCCAGAGGAACACATCGCGCCTGGAACAAAATCACAGTATCATGCACCGCTCCCACTTCTTCCATCCACACTGCATCTCTCCTTGCTACAGTGGTTTCATCTTCAGCTCAACCTCACTCTCCTGCATGATAGTTTGCCTCTTGTTTTCACCACAACAGTCTTTGAAATGGAGGTAGGTTTATCGTGGTTGGTATATTACAACACACAAACCCCAACACAAACCTAATTCTTTCATTGACTGTCAAGTATTGTTCCTGAAGACGTGCATTTCCATTTTAAATTTGGGAAACAATGTAATCATTCCTTTCAGAGTGAAATTAAACCATTCATGGCTCTATTTTGTATTGTTTCTCTTGTATTGATTCACTGAGCATTGTGGCTCCATGTAAGAGTTCCAGTTGATCAGTTAATGACGTTTGACTTCAATCAATGAGCATAAATATTGAACGTTCCAGTACTATTACTTTTAATTGATTTAACAAGACTGTTAAAAATGTGTAACGATTGGCAATTTGTGTACTGCTATTCTTTATTTGTCCATGAGGTTAAGTGAAATAATTTTTACTTGGCATTCAGGTTTGTTCAGTTTTGGACAAGCCATTGGTGTAAGTGTCACATTATTCAGGCTGGCTTGGCTGAATTTCATTGAGTGTTTTGGCCATCTACAATAGTGTACTCAGCTATCAAAATGTTGGCAGAAGAAAGAGGTAGCAGAAGATTTAGAACGTGCTTTGATAGATGCTTTACGTAAATTCTTTACATGTACAATCCACCCAACAATGAGATTATGTCACCGCACTACTGAGAATTGGCCGTTTCGTAGCTAGGTTGAGCCTGGAGACAAACAAGGCTGTTAACTGAATGACCCAGTGAGGATCTGCCCTAATCTGTTGTTTTCTCTACCTCATAATTCACACCAGCTAGAGGCTAAAAACGGGTACATATAATTAGAGGGGCGACCCGTACAGACAGGCTGACAGGAGGTCACACAGCCAGACGAACAGAGCGACGGGCAAAAATTCTTCCCGGTTGGTCAAGTTCGATTAGGGTCCTTTCTGTGTTCCTTCCTGACGGTCATTAACGGCCCAATCTGGTCAGCTGCCAGTGCTCCACGTTCCAAGTGACACATGCATTGATTGGCTGATGGGGTGGGTCGACCCAGGTGCCTGCCCTCTGCTTTGCTCAGTTGGTCAGCTAATAACCAATAAACCACAGACTGAATTGGTCCCCTGGGCAGAGTGACTGCGAGAGGGGAGGTAAATTGGGAATTTGGATTCAGAAATGGGAAAAATAAATGGAGTAAATTCTTAGTCTTATGCCTGATAACTGATATATAACCACTTGTTGTTGCACGTTGTGGTGGTTGCTAAGTGAAGCTTGAGGGAAAAACAAAGACCCAAAGCAGCCCTCAAAATCTGTTGGATGTTTTTATTTAGTTTAGTTGAGTCGTTATTGTAAATTTATTACACCCTTTTTAACATACTGTACTATTATATCTTTTATGATCAGATGGTAATCAGCCCTCTATCTACTAACTAAAAATCTGTGTGTTGGTTAGGTTTGTACTGGCAGAATGTAGAGAGAACTCTACCCTAAATAATAAAATCTGTAGGGAGGACTTAATCGAATGAATGGAGAGAAATTTAGAAAGTGACTGAACGCAGAGGCGGCTGATCAAGACACAAAGATGTAAAAAAGACAAAGTGAACAAAGACAGTTGGGCAATATGTCAACATCTCACCATTAAAGCGCTATTAGGAGGTAATGTAGTTATGGTGTTGTTATTGTGTGAGACTTTCTGCAGGGTATGTTCTAGCCGTGCTCCAGTTTGTGAATTGGATCCAGTCAATTTACGGCTATCAGCAGAATCTATCCCGGTAAGCTCTTATGCAAGCAAAGAGGTGTTTTTGTAGACTTGTCCAAGCAAGAATTGCTTGTTATTTTCAAAATGACCGCATTTCAACATCAGTTTCCAAGCTAGTTTTGATTCTTCCGAAAAATAGATGTGCTATAACTATTTTAAAAGAAGAATCAATTTTTATTTTTAAGAATGAAGCTCTTATCTCTGCTCGGATATGAAAGCTCTTGACAACTTCAGCTTGATCACAGGCACAGATTATGTAACAATATGACACTTTCTTCTTGCTATTATAATAACCAATTATTGCACTGTAAGTTAATTCAAAAATTTTACTTAACACCAAGAAAGAGATGCCAATTAAGAATTACTCAAAACCTTTTACACCCCTTATGCACTCCAAAAACTTACATTAGTATAATTGCCCAAACGTGCACTTGTTTTGGACGAAGGTTGCCTCCATCCTCTTTGCCATACTGGATAGTTCTGTACTCTGTCTCCCATAAATCATGTTATTGAATGCTTATTCAACCATAACCCTACCTGTACATAAGGAGAGAGTTTTGTTTGCAGGCTTAACAGCAGCAAAATAAATCCTGGTTATGAGATAGAAACCTTCCCACAAACCTAACATATTTCAATGGAAACATTAGTGTTATCATTTGAAGCTTCTTGTGCCTGGGCACAGGAGGATAAAATAGAATCTATTCAGGCAGTGATGAAGGCCACTCGAGCTCAAACTACTTCAAGTTTTTGGTGGTAAACAGATTTGGAGGGCAAAGGAGGGGAGGAGGGTACAGTTTCTTTAACCATCTGTTTTTCCATCTGGGTGACTGGACTGCGGATTTTGAGATCCTGTATACTCTGCAACAGTAGACATATGCTATGTAGAGTATATTTAATATGTGTGTACAAATAGATTATGTGGTAAGCTTGATAACTCTAGTTTTTTGTTTATTTTTGTTTTTTCTTTTCTTTTTCTCTTTGCAGCCAAGTGGTATAGGGTATAGGGGGTGAGAGGGTACAGGCTGCTTTTGTTTGGTTATTTGTTTAGGTAATACAAAGACTGTGGACAGAGATGTTGATACATCTTGACAGAGTTTTTGATTGACATGGAGTGTATATTTTTTGCATGGCAATTCCTTTTGTGTTGTGTGCCCTGTGCCTTTACCAAATTACATGGGGAAATAGAGCTATTAAAAAAAAATCTTGATCACAGTCTGATGGTCCAGCCTTTTACAGTAGTTGTCATTAGGGGTGTATCAATATAATCAGCTCACATGATAAACGATACAGGGTTCAAATTTCAATGTAATCAATACAGCTAACAAGAAAATAAACAACGTGTACACAATTGGTTTTAGTGCAGAATACAAAATGAACAAGAGCAAATGTCTGAACTCAGTCGCAGTAACACTCTCCGCACATCAATTAGCCACAAACTCCAATCTAAACATCATCATAGGGAGTGAATCGAGATTTCTAAAGTAGGGCAAGGACATTTTTTCAAGACTTTAAGCTTGTCAACATTTTCCAGCAGCAGCTGAGACCTCTGACAGTGGCAGTAGTGTTAATGGATGACATCTAATTATGCCCCCTGGTGTATCCAAACAAAAATGTTTACCATTTTGGAAGCATGACTGTGTAGACCCGTAGCTAACGTTATAATTATCGAACTGACATGTCTCTGCCAAATATAAGTATCAGAATAGGCATTTTAAATTTAGGTTAAATACAGCATTAAAGCATAGAGGTGTAGGATGAAGGACAAACTTAATAAACTTGAACACTGATAAAAAATACAGATAAGGTTCCTTTATGGTGATAACATAAAGTTGTATAAAGAGATGTTGTATAAATGTGCAGTACATTGTCACAAAACAGGTGTTGTTTTATAAGGTGATCTTATATAGAGATGCTTGTCTGATACACCTAGGTGTACTGTATGTTTTTATTCCATAATGTATCTCAGTTGTCCTCATCTTTTTTTTTTCCATTTATAGCCTCATTATTCTAGGTTTTGTAACAGGCAAGTGTTGGGGATGGCATTTTGGTTCTGTCTGTGTTGTATTTATTACCTGCTATTATTAGTATCGATGAGGAGAGAACACTCTCACACTCACACACTCACACACACACACACACACACACGCGGTTTCTTTCGGTTTAATGGGTGAGTCACTCCTCCCTTGAACACAGTCTTATCTCCTGAGCAGGTTTATCCATGACTGTGAAAACAGTGCCAGCAGAGTGTCTCCCTGTACACTGTCAGTCTGTACGGAGGGACGCGGCTTGCCGAGAAACAAGCGCCACTGATGAGATGCAGTGCACAGGAGAGTTAGATTAAAGGAAACCAGGCATGGATGTGTGTGTGTTTTTGGTGAGCGTCCCAGTGTAAGGCTTCCACCCCGAGTCCCCTCCCAGCTTATATACGTGCATGTGTACTATGTGTGTGCGTGTGTGTGTGTTTGGCTGGTGCACATTCACACTCATCACCTCACTCTTTTCTGCTCCATTTAGCTCTCTCAACCCACTCAACACCCATCCTCGTGTTCTCTCAAACTCGCTTTTCAATTCCTTAAAATGTATCTTTCTTCTGCATGGTTTCTTTCTGTGGTGTTTGTAGATAATACTGGAAGTACACCAGAGAGACAGAAAAGAAGCAGAGACAGAGAAGGAAAGGTAGACCGTAAATATCTGACACAGGAAGATAATACTTCTTAGTTTGCTTATTAAATTGATTCCAACTCAGTTATGAGACCCACAGCAAATACATTTCTGGATGTATTACTGTCCAACAAATAATTTTGAGGTGTAGCTCCAGCCTAAGAGTAAAGATATGTGAAGGGGCTTTGTTGCCAGTAATGTTATGAAACCAATTTCCCACCCACACTTCTGACTCAGTCTTCTATGTGTTTCAGGGAAATTACACTGGTCCTTCACTCAGTATCACAAACATATGTAGCATGACTTAATTTATGTCAACAAACATCATGTAAAAAAAAT
Organism: Thunnus maccoyii; assembly: GCF_910596095.1. NCBI lineage: Eukaryota > Metazoa > Chordata > Actinopteri > Scombriformes > Scombridae > Thunnus > Thunnus maccoyii. Next base: position 20,837,239 of record NC_056547.1, read on the forward strand.
TAGATGTTTGCAAGCTTTATTTCTCTATGTAGAACAGACATACTGAAGATATGAGGCTTTCACTACAGAAACTCTTCCAAAAAGGTCTTGAAATATGCTTACAACATGAATCATGACACGGCTATTGTAGCTTTAGTTAGCCTTAGCTAGCCAGTTAGAGACAAGCAGATTTTATATGGCATATATTGCCAGAACGTAACAAAGTCTATTACAACTTAAAGGGAAACTCACATTATTCGTGTGGATGTTGCTGTGCTATTTTCATGACACACAGTTACTTAGCTTATGCGCAATAAGTGTGCAATTTTGTGTTGCTAACATTAGTCAGTTTCATCCATGTTTGGTTCGTTAGCTAATGTTTTTGATACTTTCACAGTCATTTTTTACCACTGCTTATCTTATGTTGTTAACATTATTATTGTTATTGTTAGCTTACAGCCTGCTAGTAAATTGTGCTCACAAATTGTAGTTGGCAGTACTTGTTAGCATTTAGAAAAGTGCTCATTATGATTTTTTCCAGAAGGATGTGTTGTTTTAGACATTTCTGTCTTTAGCTAATGTTAGCCCGCAATTTTCTGGTCGCTATTCATAAGATATGAGCAGTGCTCATACTGTTTATCTTTAACTGTTGCATGTTAATATTTAGTTAACGCTCCACTTTCATCAGTTTGGCTGAACTAGTCTTTGTAGTGACCTAAATAGTTGCACTGTGGTCATTGCACTCCGTCCACACTGAGATAGCTCTGCCGGACAGATTGGGCTGATGTGATGCACAAGGGAGATAAGTTTGGATAACTTTTTGGGGTGGTTTCTGTTTCTATTCAAAAATAAGTCAAATGTCAATTTCATGCCATGTGTCTGCGTTTTTTCCCCTTGTTCATATATATTAATTTATATACCATTCTAATGATGAAAGGCTTTGATTCAATTCCAGCTTTTTTTCTTGTATTATTTTCACAATATTACAATTTTTATTTACATTTATTCACACTACACATAAAAAAGCGATTAGGGTTTTTTTGGTAAGAGAAAGGAATCCCAGCAATAACGCAACATAAGGTCACACTAGTACGTCCAATGGTTAAAGAGAGTCAGCCTCAACATGTCTCTTTTAGACTGTATTACAGTGGACCAGAGAGTAGACCTGGCATTTCGATCCTCAGGGTGTTTTCGGGGTGACTCACTCGTTCCCTACTTCTAGCTCTGTTTCTGAGTCACAGTTAGTAAACACACTCAAGGAATTTTGGCAGAGAAATTTTGGAAAGCTTATGGTTATCAGATCCTTTGAGGGGAAAATATGCCCCTCAAAAGAATATTTCTCATACTGTATGAAGACAACTCAAGAAAGGCTTGTGAATAAAAACCTGTGCAGTGTTTAAATAATAACAATGGAAGATGTTTACTGATATATCTGAACTATGGTAGTACTATGTCATAGGATGACTACACATGATATGACTAATCAAAAAAAACCTCCTTGTGTCTTTTGAGCTGCTATTTCAGGAAGGCCTGCTACTCTGTTGTGTCCTTTCCCCCACCTCCAGCACCACTACCTCATTTTTCTTTTGAAGAGTATTGAGTCACTGGCTCTCCTGACACATGCAAACTGAAACCTTACTCACATCTCTAAAAGCTTTCTGTTCCCCACCGGTGCATTTAGAGGCTACCAAACACCGTCTAAGCTGACCAGTGATCACTTTCTCTCCCTGTCTGTTTCTCATATCTCCACTTACCGTTCTCCCTCATCACCCTCTTTGAGTTTCCCCCCCCCCAGCTCACTGACATCTTAATTTTCCCTCCTGTATCTCTCCTTCCTTCATCTTCATCTCTTTTGATCTCACTCTCACTGCGAGTGTCTATCATGTTTTCTCAATCTCACTCACCAACTCCTCCATGTTCCATGCTCTATTCTTAGCCAGATAGATCGGTGAACCATTCAGCTGATGATGTGTCTTTCCTGTATTCCTGTTACTGTGTGTGTGTGTGTGTGTGTGTGTGTGTGTGTGTGTGTGTGTGTGTGTGTGTGTGTGTGTGTGTGTGTGTGTGCGTGTTTGTGTTTGTGTGGCCATGACTGGCTCCTGCGTGTAAAACACTGACTCTGAACCAAATGTGAACTTATCTGCACTGCAACTGCAATCTGATGCAAATTTTATATTTAAAGAAATAGTTGTTGGAAAGAGACACTTGCTCTCTTGCCAGAAGTTAGATGAAAGGATTGATATCAGTCTCATGCCTGTATGAGCAGCCACTTGGCTTAGCTTAGCACAAACACTAGAAACAGGGAAACAGTTAGCCTGGCTCTGTCCAAAGGTAACAAAGCACCTACCAGCACCTCTAAAGCTCAGCTCTAAAGCTTCCGTAGTATAAACTGTTCCACAAAAGAGTAATGGTTTACAGACAGTTATGACACAGGAGTTGATGGTACAAATATGTCTTTTGAATAAACGGCCTAAACTTGTTGTCCATTTGCAACAGCTTTTTTTCTTCCTCAATAAAACCCTTTGCTGAATGAAATGATGTACAATCCCAAGAACAAGATGCCAGGAGATTCAATTATACAGTAAAGAGAAAATAAAAAGAAGGTCAGTGAGCTTTTTTGACTGACTAGAACTAACAATTCATGTCCGGCTAGCATGTTAGCGCACCAGCTACTGTGGGTCATCAACTAGCCCTGCAAGTAGTCACTATGTCACCTAATTTCTAAGACCAAATATTGTTTGAAGAAGACCAGATAAAATTGATTTTGCAACATTCTGGTGTGACAAGACCTTTACTGCATCCTGCCAAGAAACAGTCCTGCACATAACTCCCTGCAAAAGCACAACAAGTCACTTTTACACAGATTAAAAACACAAAATGTAATGCATAAAAGGAGATGTTCCCTTCGGTTAGAACAAAGCTAGCTGTTTTCCCCTGCCTCCAGTCTTTGTGCTCAGCCGAGCTTACTGGCTTCTGACTGTAGCTTCATATTAATGCACTGACATGAGAGTGGTTTCAATCTTTGCAACCATCTCTCGGCAAGAGGGCGAACAAGTGGATTTCCGAAAATTTTTAATGTTTAACAACAATGCAGCTGTCAATGAAAAGCTTGAGCTCTGTTTGTGAAAAAACATGAAACTGCTTTTTCTTCTTCTTTGTATTCTACATAATGTCAGGGTTTTTTTACACAGCAGAGCCAGCCGAGATGTTATTTCCCATGTATGTCGGGGGGCTTTTAGCTGATTTGGCAACCTGCTCTCAGATTTAGCAACCGGGGTCGAAAATGAGCAAGAGCACTTAGTGGCCCCCCAGCAAGGCCTTGGCAGGCACAAAGTTGCAATGCCTGTCACCGATCTAAAAAGTGTGTGAGGTGAGTCATCATGTTGTATGTGTTTGCGTGCGTGTGTATGTCTGAGTGTACAAGAGCTATAATCAGGGTGTCATTACCACTCCTCTCGTCACGGAGTGCTGTAAACACACACTTAGACAGAACGTACACAAGCCTGCTGCCTGCCTGTCGTCTGGTGCCTCAGTAGAAAAGGTGGACGGGAGATCAGTTCCCTCTCAGCCAATTTGAACATACACGCAGGCTGATTTCTAAATCTAAATCTGTTTCATGGCACAGGGAGACTGCTGCTGTACTGCAGGAAACACTGAACAAGAGATGTAGCCTAGTTTTGAGACTGAGCCTGAGTGCAAAAAATCTGCAAGCCGGTATGATAATTTCCTTTCTGCTCAATGCAACTCAATTTGTCTGGGGAATTTTCTCAACCTACGTTCATTATTCTGCTTTAATTGAAGATACTACCACCGTGACTTGAAAACACAGTGAAAATATATCAGAAAGAATTGGAAATATCTAATTTGACTGACAGAATTGTGATTTTAAGACTTAAAGGTTCAATGTGTGAGAATTGGCCACCTGATCCAACAATATCCCCCACACCCTTCCCCCCAAATGCATCACGCCACCACCAGTATCACTCACTGAATATAGTGTAAAGATTACTGTTTACAGTGAATCTGTGCTATGGTGTAAGATATCAAAATGCTATGGAGACATTAGAGCCAGTGGTAAAAAGGGAAAAAAAAGAGCTACGCAGATCAGAAAGCGGTTGCACCACGGAGATAAGTTACAGCATAACTCTAACAACTAAATAGTTACACAAATGCCCCTAGGGTAGGTGTAAATCATAAAATGTCACAGATCTAACTAATGGTAAAACAGCAGTTTTTCTGCCACACAGCCTAATTTTTTTTCATTAATTACGTGTTATTTTACAACACCATAATCCAGTAGAGACCTAATTTATTGATATCATATTTCAATATCGATCCAGCTTACTACGATGTGCTACGACGGCCAGCTTACACATAGCTGGTGCAACTCAGTGAGGTTCATCGGATCAGCTGACATGACCAACTGATGTCTTACCCAGCCAGCGTCTGCATCAGCAGCCGACTGCTTTGACAATGTCGGTGCAACTTTCCACATAGCCATTATTTGGATAAACTGACCACATATTGGGAATCTACTTGGTTACTTTCCCGCCTGAAGAAATATTAAAACTTAATAAAGTGAAATATTAACAGTCCTACAGCGAAAATTTCCACCACATTCAGCCTGGTTCTGCCATTACTGCTGGTGGCTCGGGGCAGCGCTACTTCTTCATCCTCTCATGTTGGACTGAGGGCAGACTGGACACCACAGTGACTCACTATCACCCCTGAGGTACAAAGTGATATTATGAGACAGTACAGGCCGGATGGGGCCGGGGCTAGCTGTTTAGCATGCTGACTTCAGTATATCTCTGCAACACAATATATATATGTCTTTGACATAATGTCAAAACTGTTATTTTTTAACATTCTGTTGATTACTTTAATTAATTTTGGAATGTTTTAAACTGAAATTCTGGCCAATTCTTACACATTGAACCTTTAATACATGATAAGTAATATTTTTTTTGTAAATGTACCAGATATTCTATTCGCCCTTTGTCTCACTGGTTTTATTAGTGTAAAATTGCGTTAAGTGCTTAACAATGAAGGTTTTGTGAAATAATTTAAACTTTTGTCAGTTTCTAGCAGTCTAATGTCATCTGTTTTTTTTTCTTATCTGCTCCTTTCCTATAAATCGTTTGCCCATCAGCCACAGAGTTGAGTAATCAAGAGGAAATTACATCTGAATTAGATTACTCTTTTCCTCATTGTAATTAATTGTCATTAGACAGGAGCCGGTGTGGCATATTAACTCACTGACAGACATCCTGCCATACATGAAGGTTTTAGATTTCAAGAAATCATTTCCTATGCAACATGGTGCTCAGAAAAGGCTAATCGCTTCTTATTGGCCACTCCCTTACATCCCTGCCTGAGCTGTTAATGTGATTCACACACACACACTGACAGTATACATACACACAGAGACAACACAGGAGATTTGTTTTAACTCCCAATGCATTACCACTAAAGACAGAATAACACTTAGTACACTAGGCTACACTTAACTCTCTGTCACATTTATTCCTGCATGCTCTGTTAGAGCTGAATTACTGACTTAGAAAGGAGAACAGGATTTAGCAAGAATAGGAGAGAACAGGATTTAGTACATGCTGTGTATTAATGCCGCCATGCAAATAACACAACCATATGATTGAATACACACAAACGTGAGCAACAAGACATACATGGAGATTCACATCATATTCATTAAATGAATAGTTTGACATTTTGGAAAATATACGTATTCACTTTCTTGCTGAAAGTTAGATGAGAAGATTGATGGGAACAGTTGCCAGGCAACCAGTGGAGGATCCAGGAAGTTATTGCTCTCGACAAAATAGTTAGACACATAACCCCTGTAAACTTTGTTTTTATTAAGAACTAACAAATGAAACTTAAAGTGTAAATAAGTGAGCTTTAGAGGTACTGTTAGGCGGATTTTGTAACTGTTGGACAGAGCCAGGCCAGCTTTTTCCAGGGAGGCAAATATAACAAATGTATTACAGGTTTATATTGTGTTTAACCAGGAGGAGGATTTCCTGGAGGATAAAACCATTTAAACTCCACTGACATATTTTTTCATTTATAGAATAGAGTACTTACTGACATTTGTAGGCTGACAGTTGTATAAAACTGTCCTCAGTTGCGATACGATAAGAACGATAAGTTTAGTTTAGTATCTATCTTTATTCTTTATATAATCTTATGTAACTGTATGATACATGACTATGACTCTGAATCACAGATTCATCTATATATAACCTCTGTTTTGTTTTGTTTTTTACTCTCTACCTTGAATCTCCCTCTTTTCCAAATTTAGCAGGGGTCCGACAGAGAACATACCTCAACAGATCTTTCATCTCCAACACCCATGCTTGGTTACTGTTGCTATGCATGGTGGATCGTTGCCGTCACCGGTGCATCCAATAGGCATGTCGGCGCAGCCAGGGAGTCTAAAAACAGCATTCTATATTACAGCATATAATGAGAAAGGCTTCATCCGTGTTCTCTCCAAATGTCAGAGCGGCTTTAATGATCCACTGAGCACACACATAGACACACAGACACACACACACACACACTCACGCACTCAGAGGCTATATATCATGTGTGAGTGTGCGTGCAGTTACTGTGTGTGGCTCTTTTCTGCATTGTTGGCGTTTTTAGTAATCCCACCTTTCTTTATTTCCCTCTGCTATTAATTCTCTCCACTGAAGCTATTAATTCTCCTCATCCCCATCATTTCTGTCTCTCTTCCATCCTGATCTTCTTCCCTGTGACTTGCCTTATCATGACTATCAAACATGTGGCTTGCATAAGTAGCTTCAATGAATACCTAGCTTTTTGCGCACACAAAGAAAGTTTAGAATGTGCGTTTTACGCCCTGGGCCGCACATTTCTGTGAGATTCATGTCCTCAGGGACGAGGTATTACTCATCATAGTGAAGCCAACATGAGACACTTTAACAGCCTTGTGGCACACATATATAGACCAAGAACCCCCCCCCCTTTTAGCACAGTAAAGCACAACATCTTATGTAATGTTGTTATTTTAGCTGTTCAACACTACTCAAACCACATGTATGTCAGACTACCTCTAATTACCTCTTCCAGGATGTTTGTGTATTTGATGTCAAAATTGTATAACAAAGTTCACTAGAGGGAGAGAGAACATATGCTAAATTATTCAGATGGGATGGAGCGGGAAAAGGAGATTGGAGTTTTGTGATAAAGATGGACGGAAGCCAAAAGACTGGTGAACTTCCAGAAAAGGCAGAATAAAAGTGAGAGTGATTTGAAAAGGCAGATAAATACAATAAAGGGTTCAGTGCACAAGGAGTGTATGTTTGTGTAGGAAAAAGGGGTGGGAGCAAGGATCAGAAAAAGGATAGCAAGCAAACAAAGAGCTGGAGATAAAGAGCACCAATAAAAACAAAGAGAAGTGTTGGGAGATACAATTTAAGACAGAGAGGGAAAAAGAAGTGGTGGCTGATTAAGTAGTCGGACTCGTGGAGAGGACAATGCGAGTGAAAAGGCTTATGAGTGAACACGCAGGCCGGGGCTCTTGGTGCAATGCAGACGGCATTGCCATGGAAACGAACGGAGGGAAAGCGCAGACGAGGAGGAGGGGATTAAATAGGAAGGAAGAGATCGCTGCTTCGCACCACGGGTGGGGGCTGTTTTGATGAGAGGGGAGGGGTCGGCTGACAAATGAGTAACAAGTGTGGATATAAAGTTAAATGACTAGCTGCTTGATAGTTCAAAGGAAGATGATTTTATACCACTGTGTTGCTGTACGGTATATGAAGGATGTTTTGACAGATTCAGCATCATGATAAACACATTTCACTGTCATGACACGTAGATCATACACACTTGTAACCTAATAATGCTGCAATAATAACTTTTAACGCTATATTTTGAACACCAGGTTTAATTCTCAGCAAGGAGACGGTTCAGATTACTCTTGCAGTGATGGTGGAAGTCCAGTCTTCAGTCTAAAGTGCAGGATTTTTTTGGTGAAACATTGCCTCGATTAAATTTTTTTTTTTTTCTTTTTTTGAAAAAAAAGTGATGGGGAAGATGAGCCTGTCGCCATGGCGCCAGTTGTCTCAGGTGGCATTGTCTGGGTCCAGATCCGAGGGCGAGGGTTGTCATGGCAGCAGGAGTGCATGGAGTTTGTCTGGGTGTGATGCTGCAAACACACACACGCACATAGACACACAAACTCACTGACTGTTGGAAATATTCTTGACTGCAGGATTATAAATAGAAGGCAGCAGAAGGCAGCACCCCTCTCCTCATCTCCAACACCCATGGGACCCCATCATTCTCGTCTTTCTCTTCACCCATCTCTCCTCAACACTTCCTTCTACTTGTCCTCCTTTTCTGTGTCAGTCCCCCCCCCCTCCCTCCCAGTCTCATCAAGTGGCTTTGTTTATCTCCATAGCGATGGTGATGATGCGGGATGTCTGTGGTTGTCATGGTGATGAGATGGGCACAGTGAGGATGCTTAATGAGCTTGGAGTTGCTCAGGCTAATGAAGTGGGACGGCTGTACCTGGGTGTGCGCTTAACTGGCAACAATGAGCAACCGCTTGTTAAAGTCTCCCCCGGTGACTTCACTGCACCATTCAACTATCTGGGCCCCTATAGAGGAGAGATGTACGAGTTTCTACAGCAACCACAACTACAGTTATAATGAGCTGCGCAGATGCAGCACTAAAACAGAGGAAGTCAATCAGTTTGTTCCTCTTGCTATTGCTTTGTTAACCAATGATTAACTTCTAAATTAACAAGTTCACTGAAGAGGTTTTAAGACATTTTCAGGAATTTCAATCCCTACGGCAGGATTTAAAAAATATGCCGGCCCAGAAAGCCCCTGTCAAAGGGATGTCCCAGAAATTAGTCCAAGCCTTGTACGGACTGAAGTCTTTACAAAGCGAGCTTTACTGACTCCTCACAGCAGCTTCCTCATCCTCATGTCTGACTATACTGTCACCCTGTAGCCCAGACTGCTCACGTGCAGACACTGTGTGCTGGAGTGTAAATGTTGCACAGAGGTGTGAATGTACAGACACTTGTGCTGTCTAGTGCCAGCATGACATTTGTGCGTGAGTGTGTGCACGCGTCTTGAAAGATCACTGTGTTAAATAGCTCTAGGAATTTGTGGTTTCTATATTCTTTTATTGTTTACAGTTGTGGACTTTGTGTTTCATTCCCTTTATGTCTCTATTTCTTTTACATCTCCTTCCCCTCTTTTACTACCTGTTCCCAGGCTGTAATGTTTCATATAAACACCAAATGATGGTTGTTATATTTACAATCAGACCTTTACATGTTATCATTGTCTAGAGTGTGTACATAAATGTAATTCATGATTCTGGGTAATGTTGCAAGAAGAACAGAGAGAGAAAGATGGGAGTGATAGAAGAGATAAGGGAAGGGTTGTAGGCTGATACTGGACAACCTTACAGGTCATATCCTGAACCCAAAGCACTTCGACTGCGCCCTACTACTTTGAACTCAGCGTGTCAAGTCACACAGATACAGTGTGTCATTACAGGGGATGATGCCCTGCAAGCTTCTTCTGGGGTTAGCTCTCCAGCTCACTCCCGTTCTCCTAGTGTCAGCAGAGCTGTAAAGCCTAAATACCCCTCCCTCCCTCCTTCCCTCTCCCTCTCTCCCTGCTCAGCCTCATGACTTTCTTTCTACCCTGCCAACCACAACACTGCTGCCAGTTTGTGTGTGTTTCTACCTTGCGAGTCTGGCAAGTCCTCCAAAAAGCTTATTGCCCCCAACACACAACAGTTATTGTGAATGGGCTTTGTGTGTCTAAAATGGGCTGTAGTAATACCTACGAAGTGGAGAGATTTTCCAATAGTGCAGGGAGATCCCAGTGGATATTAGGTGAGATTGCCTTCCCGCCTGAGTGAACTTGCTTCAAAATAAACACTGGCAAGATGGTCTGTTCTCAAGGCCAACCTGAATTTGTCTTCATTTCCAGAGTAGTAGTAAAAAGTAAACATTGTGGATAGTTCTTGCACAGCACATCTCACAGACATAAACTGTTCCTTTTAAATTAAATTACTAAATTAAACTGGAGCCATCTATTATTTTAACATCTGCAGAAGAAAATTTGTGGTTCTCAGTCAAGGCTTCAAATCATTTAGTCCACGTGAATGGCTCACCATATATTTGCCGGCTCTCCATAACACCTGACTTCCTTATCAGACAGGCCCCCGGCTTCCTCCGATTATTAGGCTTAGTGGATTATCCTGGTGGAAAAAAGGGCAGTTAAAGCTTGAGCTGTGACCTCTGTGTTTTTCAGACGGTGGGACGAAGAAGCTTCGCAGCACCATCCGACGGAGCACAGAGACTGGCATTGCCGTGGAGATGAGGAACCGAGTGACACGGCAGGGCAGCAAGGATTCCACTGATGGCAGCACCAACTCAAACAGCTCAGATGGAACGTGAGTATTCGTCCATCCATCAATACACATCAATCAATCCATCCATCCATCAGTCCATCCAGCCAGCCAGCAAGCCAGCAAGCCAGTATTAATTCTGTTACTTCTCTGCCAGGTTTGTCTTCCCTACCACACGCCTGGGGCCTGAGAGCCAGTTCAGTGACTTTCTGGATGGACTAGGCCCAGCTCAGATCGTAGGCCGGCAAACACTAGCTACACCCCCCATGGGTAAGCCACCAGCAATGTAGACCAGGAATGCCAGTCGGTTTCACTCTGCTCTAGTAGTTTTCTTGTGGTGATTCATGCAGTTAATGTGCATCATTTTGTCTTTTTTTTTTTTTTTTTTTTGCTAGTATTTAATTGTGTTTACACCCCTCTAACAGCAAGATTCAGGTGTGAAGCATCTGTTAAACACTGACAAAACAGCATATCACTCCACAGTCAATTTTAATTCATTAGCAACCAGATAATCAGAGGTAATAAATGCTGTTATCATTGAGCAGTATCTAAACTGACTAGTCTATAGGATGAGAGTCCAATTCAAATATCTACATCAACCAATATAGAAAATATACAAACATTCAGATATACAGCAGTGTCTAAAAATGGAGCACAATACAAGAAAAATACAAGTATATTCACTCAGCAAGTTATTCTTGCATGAGATATAAATTTTTTATGCAAAGGTCATTGCTTGTGGAAAACAACTGAACAGAGCAGTGTGCTCCACCATTGGCCTGTTTGGAAGGACAGACTTATAGCTCTGTTTCACCCTCTGCTGTTAGATACTAGCAATTGCAACCTCAGTGAACCCAAGTTTATTGCAAAAAAAGGGTCAACTAAACCCAACAGAACTCAACAGTACTTTTAGGTTTTTGCTTCTGATTTAGTTTTTATAAGACTGTAAGAAATGTGTTTTCTTTCTGAAGGGGATGTCCATGTAGGCGTGGTAGACAGAGGAGGGCAGCTGGAGGTGGAGGTCAACCAGGCCAGAGGGTTGACCCCCAAACCCGGTTCCAAGAACATACCAGGTACTGTGAACTGACTTCATCTGCTTCTTGCGTCATAGAGTCAGGCGCTTTTCCTGTATGTGTTTGTGGGAATTTCATTGTTGTTGTTTTTTTTGTATGTTGTGTCTGCAGCGACGTACGTGAAGGTGTATGTCCTGGAGAATGGTGTGTGCTTGGCTAAGAAGAAAACCAAAGTAGTGAAGAAGACTCTGGACCCCACCTACCAGCAGGCTCTGTTGTTTGATGAGAGTCCTCAGGGCAAAGTCCTACAGGTAAGCCACTCCTCCACCTCTTCTTCTTTCTTTCTTTCCCATATTCCATCCTGCCTTCCTTATTTCTCCTTGTACGCTCCTTGTAGATTTGACAATATCAGAACAGGTCTTCCACCGGTACTGAGAGAATTTCATCTCCCATCAAAGAAAACTGACTTGGAAAAATAACTTTCTTAAATCTATTAGCATTTTCTAGTGTATGGTGATTAGCCTTATTCAAGATATTGACATTATTTCTAGAAAAACTGGCATGAAGGAGTAAAGGAAGTCCTGCTGATTTTTTTTATTATGGGAATCTATGAAAAGTAAGAAATAGTTGGATATTTTTTGGAAATATATTTATTCGCTTTTTGGCGCCATGTTTGATGAGAAGATCAATATCACTCTCCTATCTGTCTGGCAGCCTGTTAGCTTAGTCTAGCATAAAATATGCAAACAGAAAACAGGGAAAACAGCTAGCCTGGCTCTGTCCAAAGGTGACATAATCCTTCAGAATTTCTGAAACTCACTAATAAATACCTTGTATCACTTTGTACCTTGCTCATATAATCCAAACAAAAACTAAATATATATATAGATATAGATATAGATATAGATATATATACCTGGTAGAGGACCCAAGCTTGAGGAAGACACACCACCACCCCCCATGGGAGGGGGGTGAGAGAGGGGATTTTATATATATATGTATATATATATATATATATATATTTATATATATAGAACATGACTTGGATAACGCAGCATACAGACAGCTTTAAAATATCAGTGTTACATTTGCAGTATAATTTTATATTTTTTTCCCCATGCCTCATCTTCTCTGTAGGTAATAGTGTGGGGGGATTACGGGCGTATGGACCACAAGTGCTTCATGGGAATGGCCCAGATCCTCCTGGAGGACTTGGACCTGTCTGCAAGAGTCAGCGGCTGGTACAAGCTGTTCCCTACCTCCTCTCTGGCAGATCCCAGCATCGGACCCCTCACCAGACGCCTCTCCCAGTCCTCCCTGGAGAGTGCCACCAGCCCCTCGTGCACCTAGACACCCAGTACGCACCCACATGCACGGGCACAGGCAGAGTCATGCAGACACACGGACACACGTACTGTATATACACTACGACTGTATTCAAAGCGCAAGACAGGTAGGCATACACACACACCCATGTGCATCTGTGCAGGAAAATACACTAAACATAACACCTGATCTCATTCACATTCATACACACACACACACACACACACACACACATGCTGCCATATCTAATACTGGACATTAAACTCTACTGTACGCCCACATTCTCACTCACTGATGAGTGTTTTTAGTGGCGATAGCGGTTAGCAACTCCAACTTGAAGTAGACATAATTAACCAGAACATGTAGCATTTTTCACCCTGCCATTTCACCATTTCCCACCATGACGCAACGATTCACCAGGGGCCATGCTCCGCATTCCAAGATACCAGATTTCCGTGGCACGACTCATCCCAGGGCCATCCCGATGCCAGTTTCTAAACTCTCTATGCCAAACTAAGAAAAAAAAACTTTATTTTTTAAAACCAAAGCAATTGTTATTGTTGTTATTATTACTATAAGTAGTAGGTGAACTAGTATACAATATAAAGTATGGATATGTAGCAGAGTCAATGACTTAGATGTAATGCAAAAAAAGAAGATACACTCTACACACATGAGCTGAGAACGGTAGGCCAAACACATAAACATACCTGGGCAACAGGCTTGGATATTCACATAATGGCTATTATGTGAGGTAGCAACACTGCTATTCTATAATTTTCACAGGGCAGAGTTTATATATAGATATACATATATATATATATATATATATAGATAGATAGTTAAATACTTATTTGTGTTAATGTATGTATCGGCTGCATTCTGCATGTTTGCTTGCGACCCTTGTAGAGACATTTTAAAGTGCTTCAATCTTTTTATTTAGCTTGCCTTGACCAATGTAACAGGAGTATAGTGCCACTTTATTTTGCGATCCGTCCTGAGAAAAGAGCACTGCACTGAGTTAGGGAGGAGGATGGTGACTGGGAGAGCGCTATCATCGCCATTCTGCAGAAGAGGAGAACCAAATTAGCCAGCCAGCTACCCCATTTTGCTGATGGACAAATTTCTGATCCTGCCTTCATTTTCAGAGTATTGGACTGTTGTACCATAGGGCACTCAGCACAAAAGGCGTTCTGGGAAATGTGTCCAGCTCTAGTCTGGGGTTTTTGTGTTCCACATCCAGCGGGGTATTATCCACAGTGTCAGTCTCTCTGTATACCAGCACCTAGACTTGTTTGAACTTTCCTTTGATTTCCCATTTTGATGTCATCTTCTTTTTTCCTTTTTGCACTCTTCCTAATTGATGAAGGAAGCAGGAAAGTGGTGGATGTGCCTCTGTTTCTCTTCACATTTGCTCAAATCACAGCTAGACATGCAACCACAGGCAAACACGCACACACTTGGTACAACCTTTAACCCTCCGACTTTCTCTTTGGTCACACCTCTCTGTCACACTTACTGTAACCAAACCTTTGCTGTAAATGTGTAAACATGTATTTAATTCCAGATGAGTTTTTTTCTTTTTGATATCCGACTATTTACGCCAGTATTACTTTGCCAGCAGGGTGATTGTCAGCCTGCCGGGATATAGTAGTTTACTTGTTTCAGGTGCAATATGTCAATCTGACTACATCCTTCAGCATGATCAGCATTCAGCAGAGTCAGGCAGTATGTTTATGGCACTTTACTGTAAAATATGTATTCTGTTTGAATTACTGCAGTGGTTGACCACCTGTTAAATTATTGTTATTTTATTTTATTTGGTCACACTGCATTGTGCATCTCTAAATCTTTTAATTGAATGCCAGCATGGAAATGTAACTCAAGTGTATTTTAAGATTTGATTGAAAGGCCCACTAGAACAACTGGAACAGGTCAGCTTTACCTGTAGCACTTTCTGCCACTGATTTGACACTTCATTTATTATTATTTGCAAAGAAAATGCTTAGGGGGAAAAAAAACAACATAGACTAGGATAAAGTAGGAATATGTAACATTTCAATCTCTCCAGAAACTTTAAATGTCATGTCTTTTAAAGACAGAAAAATATTTTTTTTTAATTTTTGCATCTGTGTTAGACCAATTTTTAAAACTGTCAATTTTGACCTTTTGTTGAAATGACAACAGATGGTTTTACTTTTTCCTTTTTTGAGAGTAAAATGTCTTTCTCAAAAACGTAAGACTGACCTGTCGGCTGCTGTAGTAAATGTGCAGCAGTTGAGTCTTCATTGACAGCAAACGGAGCTACTGGTGTTTACTGTTTTATTTAATGATGAAGATTTTTAATATACTCTTCAGTGTTGTGAATCTGTCTGTCTTGACACCTACACCAAACCTTGTATATGGATAAAAACACTAAAGACTGTCATATTTTAGTTGTACTAGGAGAGTTAACAGTCTTAACTTATAAGCTATTAAAAGCTTGAGTGTGTTTACAAGCTCATATTTGGTTTTAACACCACCATATGTTCTATCGACTGCTAAGATGTTCTTTGAGCTGTACGGTTCGTTCCTCTCTTCATGTTTCTGCAAAAAGGGAAAATCCGAGGCGTTTCGTCTCTGCAGCACCTCAGACCAACAGAATTCACGTTTCAACGCTCTTTAAACTTTGGATAAAGGGATCTCTGGCATTCTTGAATTTTTGGGAGGATGATGATGACACCTCTCGCTATGTATACAACCCTTTTAGAGGAACCAGCAATGTCATGGATTCCGATTTTCTTTACGTTTTGAAGCGATTCCTTAACTGTATGGTCATGTATATGAAGTACTTTTATGTACCTTATTAATTTGTATCTATTTTTGTGGACAGCTGGCATGATGTAAAAATAAGGACTTATGCTCTTGGTATTTGCACACACTCTCTTCTGTGTGCGCCTTTTGTGAATCTTAGAAGACAAAAAAAATATATATATATATAAATGGTTGACGAGTGAAACAAAATGGAAAGAACATAAAACTTAAGAAGTTTCTCAACCTGTATAACATCCCTATTCACTGCTGAATGTTCAGTCCTTTGTAACCTCTATAAAAAAAACTGTTAATATTTTTCCATGTGATTTCCAATGTTTTGGAGCTTGTATGAGACTGTATGTGTGTCCCTTTGCTGTATATTGATTAGCCCAAAACATTAACAGTTTTGATTGAAAGTAGGGAAAGAGACAATGCAAAGTGATGTCTAATTATCTTATAAGACGTGTTTATAAGAGGGCAGAGAGCATTTGCCAAATTTGTCCAAATCCTTTTATTCCTGCAACCAAAAGGAAAGTGGAAATATTGCCTTTCTTCAAAGTGTAGTGTGGGTGTGTGTCTTTTAATAAGTTTATTGTACTGCGTGATGCATAATGAGTGGCGGAGCGGTAAGATGTGAGTGAGAGAGATTTAAATGTGTAGATATTTATTAAAAAAAACACTCATATTGTGGACCACAGTGAAGAGAATTCAAGGATCAGGGTTTTCAGATGAACATTAACACCTTTTTTCTCTTGTTGTGGCATTTATCATAGATTAGAAAAAAAATGCACATAATTCCCATGCATTGTCTCGCCACATGGTCATTTGAATTACTTGGACACAGACTATTGTTTTAAGCAAGTTGAAGAAATGATCATAAAGCTGAAAAAGAAGGTGGAAGCCTCATAAGCAGCAGGGTAAACTATCGCGGGGCAGAGTTACAGCTTGTATGCTTAGACTTTTTTGAATGTGAAGGTAGCTGCATGAAAGCAGGTTGAATCAGAAAGGTGTCGATGACAGACACTTTAGAAGAGTTTATTGTAACGTCAGGAAACAGCATGGAGCATGAAGAGCTTGTGTTTCAGAAAGGGAGACGCTGTATGTTATTGATTTGACAGAAGCTCTGAGGTTTGAATGTAAAGGCTGCGGATGCTTGAAGTGTAAACCCATACGCTCACTTGCTTCTCTCTAAAATCCACATTGAGCATTCTGCAACCCAATTTTATCGTGTGCAAAAAATTTATAACATATCCTCAATCAACCTGAATTGTCTCTTGAGTGCTATGTTGAAAATGTGTTTATTTTTGTAAGGAGAAAGGAATTCTTCAGAGGAGGAGGAGTAGGTTAGAGAGGCGGCGTGGGCACAACCTGCCTTTAGATTTTTTGCGAAAATGAGGGCTTGTTCAGTTTACAATGGCCTTATTTTGTGTCGGAGACATTGCTTCACTATTGTAGCACACAACTGAAAGTTTTGACAAATGTATTTTGCTTGAAATATTGTACTGAAGTTATATATGTGTATATGTATAGTTTTATGAATGTATTTCTTAATCCTTACACCTGAACTGAGTGTAATTTTTTTGTCATCTTGTTTGCTATACTGTCTCTTTGAAGACTTTTCCAGGGACCTCGCCTGCATTGGTTCAGGCAGCCCCTTCTTTAACTGTACTGTATACTGTATGTCTTATTCTTTGTGTATCCATTTAAAAGAACAGCTCCGTGGTTGAAACACGCATGAATTCTGTCTGGCGAAATGCATTTTTATTTATTTATTTGAATCGCCATGATGGGTTTCAAGCAGAAGGATTGCTATTCCCCCCCTGCACCGATTTAACTTTTCGATTTATCTACCAAGCTGATGGGATTGTTATGATTTTTGTACTTTGTACTCAAAAATGTTTGACGCATGGTTACTCTGATGATTTTCTTGTATTTAATCTTTATGATGGTATGACTATAATGATAATTATTATAATGACAAGCAACAATAATGATGAAGTCAATTTGACCCAGTACCACATCATTGAGAAATCACTAAGATGCAAAAGAATTGTCAAAAAATGCTGCAGCATCTTAAAGTAGCATGGACTTAGCCTTCCATTTTCTGAAATACTTCTTCTGGCAATAACCATGGGCTGTAGCATCTTACTATTGCTGGGGCCGTCACTCTCGGCCTCTTTCTCACTCTTGAGAGTCGAAGGTGTGGAGACCTCAGACTGTATCTGTATCAGTTTACCATTGTGACAAATGAGATATAAAGTCAAATCCCATTTTCAGACACTTAAAAGCAATTTAGACTCAACAGAGCATGCAATGCATTGTGAATTACTGCTATCTTATGATAGCCCCCCATGAGCAACAAATTTTTATTATTGAGTTTTTATTGTACTTTCATTTTCTAAAGACGCATGCATTCCACATGTCTGTTTGCCAATGTAGCAGCTGTCAACTAGAACAAAACAGACATCTTCTTGTAGTGTTTTTTTTAAACTACTGAGCTGATGGGCAAATTGCGAGGTTTTGCTGCTGAATATGCCAGTTTGTCTTCATCCACATTAATAAATGTCACAGCACAAGTTTCCTGAGTAGCCACCCTGTCTTTTTAGCTGTCTGTCAGATTATATTAAGGCCACTGTAGCTCCCCTCCCCACTGTCAAGACAACCGTCATCTTATCAAGCCCAGCAAACGCCCTAAATACAACCTGACTAACTGCTAATATGGACCCTCAAAACAAAGTTTACCCTTTGATAGTTTTGATTATATTTAATGGAACATAATGAAATTCCCAAGCACATATAGAAATGTAAAGATGGCTGGACTCATTTGGTGAGTTAAACAAAACATTCAGCCCAGTGAAATTGCTGGTGTTGGTAGATAAGTGGTTGTCTTCTCTAACTGGCCTTAACCTTTCCACCAAGGAGTGTTCACAGAGTATGTTTTAAAGGGCAAAGCATACTAGCAGACCGTCTGATGAAAGGATGCAGTTTATGGCAAAGAAGAAAAAGGGAGCTGTAATTTTATACCTGTGCTTTGTAAATGTTTTCTATGTGCAGTATTTGATAATGTAAAACTGGTATTTTTGTGGTTTGTACGCTGCAAAATTGATTACTTAAGGTGCACGTAGTTTTGTAAGAAAATAGAACTAAACTGAGAAAAAAAAAGAACATTTCGGATTCAGAAGCCTGTATTTGCATGCCCTTTGACATCTGGACGCAAAGTCAATAAAGTTTATTTGAATCACAAACATTTCTCAGCTGTGTATTTTAACCTTCATTCTTCTGAAAAAATGTATATCTCATTAATCTGCTTTTTAACCTGCAATAACAGTCTTTTTGGCCACTCGGAAACAGGATGTAAACACAATACAGGCATTATCACTATAAGTTGATATGGCGATAACAAACACTATTTACACATCCAGCATATAAAGAGCAACATTAGCATTTATTTGGAGTGTAATTGTCTCATAAATGCTCCACTGTGCTCACCGGCTAGTAGGTAAATATGTCTATTGGCTGTTCGGTGCTGGGAATGTGGTGTAATGTGTTTTTTAGAGCTATTTTTGCTTTAAAAAGCTGCCTTCTGTGGTCAAAAACAAGTTGACACATGGTTATACATTTAAAATCAACACAAGGTATAGAATTTAATCAAAACCATATTTATTTTATATATTTTCACAGAGACAAATATCGTATGTTACATCCATATTCTCAATTGAATTGACTAACGTGTACACATGAAATCAAAGGAGCAAAGCATATGAAAAATGCAGAACTAATGTAAAGTACGTGTTCAACAACCTTTGTTTAAGAAACATATTATACAGTGATATTCTGATAAAGAATAAAGTACACAATATCTTGATTGACAAGTACATAAAAAGATACATTCCTTTATTTGCTTTTATTTCACAGAAAATATACCAAACAAAAAAAGGAACCAATTACAAGCAACCTAAAGTTAAAGATAACTGCAAATGAAAAAGCTAAAGTGAAGCCTTCGTCGCCCACACGGAGATGGATCTCCACAGCTTTTCCAGAAACTTCTCATTGCTAAATGACAGATCTGCTGTTATAATGTAGGGACGACACATTCTCTTATGGTAATATTGCTCTTGGCAGGGAAGGTGACTTGCTTCTGTCCAGCTCTTACCTGAACTGCCATCGCATGAGCTAAATTTGAAAAGGAACATCAGGCAGGAATAGACAATGAGTTTCTGAATTGAGAAGGCTGTGCTGCTTGTTTATTGGCAGCAATTACCAGAAACCTTCTCTCATTATGCCAGTGTGTGTTCACTTATTTCTTTCTTAGCTGCACCACTTACATTTTTACCTACCCATATTCAAAGTGGCAACTTAACACCAAAGTGCTTCTTTGAAAAAAAAAAAGAAGGAAAGACTGTGATTATTTACACTAATGGGTTCATGCATTTATAAGAATGAACATATTTAGAAACACTTCTAGATAAATCAGGACAGAGAGATGGCTTGTGTGGGCTTGTGTGGGAGACGTGTAGAAGGGTTAACTAAATATTCAGAGGTGACAGATTGTGGACATGCAATCACTTTTTGCTTCACAACGTGGTTTGGCCGAATTGTAAACGCCCCGGAATGACCTGTAAATGCATCACAGTTTGCTCCTAACTCAACAGTAAGACAGTTACTGTAAAACGTAGATGTATTTAACAACTCGCCACAAACTTGTCGACCACAGAACATTCAAAAGACACACGTGTACATTGCTTGACAAGGGTGAAAAGATATCAAAAAACAAACAGACCTCAGGTGCGTATACTCAAAGCGAGTGTAGTACAATCGTGAGCACATTCAGGACACACATTCATCAAGATTTTTTGTTGTTACATGTCGGTCTTGGTCAGAGACGGATCGACATGTAGAGAGAAACATTCAGAGATACACATTCCAGAGACACATTCGGATATCTTAATAAACATACAGCACATACAATCAGAGCTAGATAAACATTCTCTTCATGCAATTCAGTGAAAGCATCTGAAACATGACTGATCAGTACCTTTAAGGTTTTGTTTTGTTTTGTTTTTGTCTCTGTCACCACCTCTCTCTATATATTTCTCTCTTATTTACAGACATTCAACTTTATTTGAGGCCTCTATTGTACAAGGTAGATTCTTAGCTTGAGGTGTGTGAGCGTCAACTCAACATTTACGTGATGACGTTGCATGCAAGTGATTTCTTTTTAAGTGTCCCACCATTGCTGAAGTAATAGCACAGTGAATTGATTCGCTCAAACATTCATCCTGTGAGAGCAGGTATGACCAAACATACTGGTAAAGGTTTGAATTTTTTACTAATCACTAGTTAAGTGGCTATACAGAAGTAAAAAGCATATTGGAATATTGTACAACCATAATAAAGCTAGTGTTGATCTTTGGTCTCCAAAAATCCAATTTAGGACTTTTGACACTTAACATCTAGATTAGATATTGATTCTAAAAGAAGCCCTCGGTAAATCGAGCAGAAGACATCATAATTAAGGGCAGTTTAGGTAGGTTTCTGTACTGTAGCTGCTCTAACTTGCCTCTAACAGTGTGAATCTAGGAACTTATCAACACATAAAGGGATTTTTAAAAATTTAAGTAAGCATTTAGAAAGGGATATCTCAGTTTTATTGGATTTTACTAATTTTTCCTACATACAGAGATGCAGACAGATTCATTAATGCCTTTAACTCCTACATATAGCTTGAAGGTGAGATGATTAGCGAGATTAGCCTAGCCTATTTTAGCTTGATTCCTGAATGTTTCTGTCAGACTAATTAGCAGCAGCTCCTATAAGTTGAGAAACATATTTTTAAAATGATACGTGAAAAAATATAGTTGCTCTTTTACAAATATAGTTGCAGCTAGCCCCATTTGTGACTCAGAACTCTGTACATTACTCTGTGATTCGGTCATATAGCTTTCCCTACGCAAACATTTGGGGCGAAATTAAAAATGCTATTTTAAACTGTTAACCAGCAGCATTTTAACATTTTAATAATAACATTCAATACATTCAAAGTGCTGAGGTTACAAATGGGGCTTGGTTCCAGCTAATTGGGATGGTAATTTCGAATTCTTTAGCTTTACAACAAGGTTACTTCTTTTAGGGGAAATTCGTCTTGTTCCAATTAACATCAGCACTCAAGCAGATCGACCAATTGAGCTGAGCTAGGCTAACTTCAATACCTTCAAACTGCCTTCAAAAGACACCAAAAGACAGAAAATGCATCCATGTGTTTTCTGACTTTGATTAGTAAGTAAGAAAAAACAGTAAAACTCTCAAAAAACGAAACTATTTTTTGAAACAGTTAGTGAACACCCACATACAGCAGATGTGCGCGTGCACACACACTCACATAAAGGCTAGGTACAAAGAAAAATGTGTAGTCCTAACCAGTGGCCTCTGAACCCTGTTGTCTACGTCGTCATACGAAAATGTTCTGAAGGCAAGCATGGAAATCAGCAAAATATGGCCATGAATGAGACAGGAAGAGGAAGCATGGGTGAGGAGAGAGAAAGAGAGGTAGTAGTGGTTTCTCAAACCTTTTTCTTGTCTCCTCCTCCTCCTCCTCCCTTGCATTAGAAAACGTCTTATGGAGAGTCTAGTCCACAGATCCCTACAACTGGTCCCCCTCGGTTTTGTGGGTTACTGGCATTACGCCACTCTCAGGTTAGATTAGATCATTTCCAGACATGTGCTGTCATGTGCGCTGAGCCAGGAGTTGCTGACCCTCCCATCTGTTGACTGCTGTATCCCATCATGCCCTTGGTGTTGTAGAGATTCATGCCGGCCATGTGCTGAGTCACCTGAAGGGCCCAAAACATACACAATGCTTTATTATTAACAGCACTTTTACCACTTTTGCAAAATTGTCATAAAAAGAAAACTATGTGGGTAATATGCACACACCTGGGTAATATTCCACTGTAGCTGCTGGGCTTGATGTACTCCATACACCGGCTGCTGAGGTAACAAGGCCAAACCTCCAACCTGCTGATGTCCCATCATCCCGCTCTGCTGCTGCTGCTGCACCATCATCCCACCCTGCTGCTGTCCCATAATGCCGTTCTGTTGTGGCACCATCATTCCACTTTGCTGCTGTCCCATCATGCCTTGGGTCATGTAAGGTGGCGCCACAACGCCGCTAGGCTGAGCCATGACACCCTGGGCACCCATTAAGCCATTCTGCTGTCCCATCATGCTGTTTTGTTGAACTCCAATCATGCCGCTCTGTTGCTGTCCCATCATGGCCATCTGTGATGTCATCATGGTGCCTCCCATGCCCCCTGCTTGGGCTAAGGAGTGGTATGAACCGTATGGGTGTGTTGGGTATCCCATTTGGTTCATGTACAACCCTGCTGACAACAATCACAGACACAAAGTAGTCATTTTGGCGCATGGTAGCCAATTAATGATGTTCATTCTCAACTCATCAACCTGATGAGTCACAGAGATATGGAGAAAACAGCATCTGAGAGAAGAGTCTTCAGTTCTCACCGTGAGTGGCCATACTGCTGGCGTGCACTGAGGGGGTGGACCCGTACAGGGAGAGAATAGAGTCCTTGGACAGTTTCTTGACAGTGCCTTCCCCTGCTTTGGCCGCCGGATCCAGGAACAGACTGAGGTTTTCAGGCACCGAGGCAGTCACTCTGCTCTGAGGCAAGGAGCTGGAAACAGGCTGGAGAGGCAGGGCAGCACGGACAGAGAGGAACAGACAGAGATGGCAGGATGCAAGGTTGCCAAAGAGGGCAAATGAAAACAGATACAGAGGTAGATTAAAAAAACATAAGAGTTCTGTGGAGAGCAGACAGTGTGCAGATTGTGAAGTGTGTTATCTCATACTGTGGTTTTTGTGGAGGAAGCAGAAGAGGGGGCTGGCAGAGAGCTGAAGAGATCCAAGGCAGAGTGTGCCAGAGCTGGATTAGACACCGCTGGGCTCTTATTACTGTCTGGAACACATCCTCCACCATTAGACACTGCAGGACTTGGAGCAGGGACATCTAGTAGATGGAGGCAAGGTTGTGATTATTTTAAGCACAACTCATCCATTTATGTACCTGTTTCTTCAACATAAAGTCTTATCATACCTCAAATTCTAAAACTGATGTTTGGTGTGCCCCCAGACAAGCAATAAGACAACGTTCTACATCGAGTCAGTTGTTGAGAGTTTAGCAAGAATTGAGATCAACTGATATTAGAAGGATACAGGTTGAAAAGTTTTGCTTTCTGGCTGCTGTGAGTTTTGGGAAAGACACTAGATGTACTAGAAACAATCCATCATGCAGCAGTCTTAGCATTATAGACTATATGTGTGTGGTTGTGTGTGTGCCGTAGAATACCTAATCCAAGCAGGTCCGTAACAGACTGAGAATCTGTCTTCGGGCTGACGTCTTTTTTCTGTCATAACAAAAAAGTCGATACAATTAATGCCACACGTATGCCTTGACGAATCCAAAATCCTTTTCCTCCAGGCTCCCGCAGTGATGAAATTATAATCTTCCTACTCTAATAAGAAAAGGTTAAGTTACTCCACAAACAATTTAAGGACAGGATGAGGTCAGTCCTTCTACATTAATGTCTTGATACAAGCAGTATGAACACGATACAGTATGATGTACTTACCAGTTTCATTTTCTCAAACACAACTGGTTCCTTGGGTATGTTGTCACAGCTCTTTTCTTTCTACACAGAGAAAACAAATACTTATTCACTCTCTCTCCAAGTTATTTCTAGCCAATGCTGGGACTGAATCCTTTTTATCTGTTGTTCTGCATACTCACCCTCAGCATCTGGATGTCAATGACCTTATCCATGTACTTCTTCTTATCATACTTGTCCCTGATGAAGATCTCTGCTGACTGGTCTGTCTCAGGCCGTTGGAAGCACTCAGGTAGGAATGCTTCATAGAGACGTTTGGCCTTGGCATTTCCCATCTCCTGAACACACTGAGGACAAACCATTTTCACAGTGTTAGTCAGTTTAGTAGAGAAAAGATACAATATCCCAGGAAGTATTCCTGTTGTTTTGTCAGTAATACAAAATGAGGTGGAATCCTGATAATGATATGATAAAAAATACTCAATGGTTAATAAGGAGTTCCTTAAGGAAAAAGGCTGGGAACCACTGCTTTAAAGCATGTGTCATTATAGGATTGGGATTTGCTGGTGTGATGTTTGACAGTATATTATACATAAATCTCTGACCTGGACCTGCTCCTGTGTCCACTGGTCCAGGTTGACAGACTTGACCTTGGAGATGTGGACCCCAAGGTTACGATGAATACCAGCACATCGGATACAGATGAAGATGCCCAAATTCCAGGATGCCCATCTCGGACCTGACAGAACGGAGACAGAAGAAGGAGAGTTGTTGCAGCATTAAGGCCAATAAAATAACTGGGGTGATGAAACTAAAAACTAAGAGAGAAGACTGAGAGTGAATCTAAAGGTATAATAGAGAAGTAGAGTAAGTGGAAGAGAAGACTGTGTGATGAGACTGAAGAATGATGAGAAAAAGTCTGATTAATTTTAGTCCAATTATAGAGAGACAAGCCTGAGACCTCAATTATGAGTTTGAATTCAGCAGGGAACACATCTAATCCTGTGTAAGTCATGTGGTGTCCTGACACATAATAGGATCCAATAGGAGGGTTAGCCTATATAACTGAGACTGAGAGGAGAGAAGCGGAGTGGAGAGTCACTCTAACACACGCACTCAGAGCCTGGATACCTGCAGGGATGATTACTCATTTGGTCATGAGCCTGTGTGTGTGGGCGCATGGTTTTCTGCGTGGGCCATTTTGTCCATCTTATTGTCATATGTGTCTTAATGGATGTATTTGAGTGTCCCATGCTCACCCCCATGCTGAATAGGTTTAAGCTTGATATAGTGTGTATGCCTCTGTGTATCTTCCTTCTATCTGCAGAGCTATCATGATCCTTCCCTGAACAGGCAACTCTGGGAGAGGGGAAATAAAAACAACAGTCAGGCTATTTTTTCTGCTCAAATTATGCAACCGTCCTCTTCAGAGAATACAGTTAGCTTCAAAGAGAATACTGGTGCTTGGCGCCACTCTCTCCCTACATCCCTCTCTTCTCTTGCCCCTCCTCCTCCCCTCTTCCCGCTTCCCCCTCCCTCGCTCACTCCAGTTGGCTGAACCACTCTGCCTCTGTCTCCACCTCTCCACTCATCTCCATTATGAATCCTTGCTTGCAACCTTGTGAGAAGCTGTTGCACTGTGGCATTTACACCACTAGATGGAAGAGCAGCTTTCAATTTGAATTTCACATTGGACTTCTCCTGTAAGCCTAAGTCCCAGTGCAGTGTTTAAGAAAGGCCATTCTATGCAAATGAAAGAGGAAGTTGACTTTTCAGAAGAGAAAACATGCAAAACCTTCCTCTTTACCGCAGCTACGGAAACACTGCGTCTGGGTTCAGAGTCAAATAATAGCCCCTTGTCTTGGTTGCATCCTGAACTGAGCTAAAAGAAGCTGTTATTCTGTGTGCATCATTGGGAAGCAATCATAAGACTGGATCTGATGCTTCATGTGGGTCTGGATTGTACAGTTTTTAAATTGGGAAAGGCACAGGCACAGACTGAAGCAAAAATACAATCAACAGTACAGAGAGCAAACCAGAAAGCATAAACATAGGGTCACCAGACTGACAGTGTATGTCCATTATCCTGACCGTCTGGCTGCAGCATTAGCTGTCATGCTGGCTAATAATAGTAAATTACTCTGCAAAGCCTGCTTAACCACTGTAAACACTGGCACTGACACAGAGAAAGAAGGAGATTGTCAATTGTGTGGAACTCCCTGAACACAGGAATTAGTTTGTCCTCTTCATCCTTATTCTAATGCTCCCTCTGTGTTTTGGCCACCAATTCTTATCTCTCTCATTCACTACCACCGCCTTCCTCCTCTTCTCCCCTGTCCATCCATATCTCTCTCACACAGTTCTAATTCTCCCTTTCTATTACATTCTCCACCCTTACTTTCTGGGCTTTCGCCCAGTTGCAGCCACCGTTGTGTTCGTTTGCGTTTCCATTGTACTGATTTTCTCTCTCTTTTTAGTCATACTAGTGATAATCTGTATAAACAGATATCTGCATATGAATGCAGAATCTGTAGGCAAGGGACAAGATTTTGGGATTGGAAGTGTTCTGGCTTACATTAACGTTCTGGCGATTTCTACAGGAACATGCTTTGGTTGCATGCAGGTAAACAGTTTGTGTAGGGAGTGAAAGAGGCGGTATGCATTGGCCAAAATGTCATCTGGACCTAAAATGCCTACATTTGTTTGTTTGGTTTTAAACTGTTAACTGAGTGTAAACTGGCTACTTGTGAAACAATCCAGTCGTAGACATTGTCTCTCAACTCCAACTCCATTTATGCATCTCAAGTTGCCAATCAGACTGTAAACAATGACTGGCACGCAGAAGAGGAAGTCTTGGCTTGGATATCCGCTGGCTACACCGGAAGCCCTGAAAGATTGGCCATTGCCCCCACAGGCTAAATTGTCATCAGAAAATAGCCAATGGGTTCAGAGATTGTACCAGTGATGGCAATTTCGGTCTTGGTATGTCCACCACTTTGGTCCTGACTGAAATATCTCATCAATTATTTGTTGGATAGTCATGAAATTTGACAGACATTCATGGCTTCCAGAGGATGGGACCTTACAACATTGGTGATCCTCTGACTTTTCGTCTAGAGTCACCAGCAGGACAAAGTTTTCACTTATCCAGTGAAATATCTCAACATCTACTTGATGGCCTCGACAGACATTCATGGTTATCAGAGGATGTATCCTACTGACTTTGGGGACCCCTGACTTTTACTTTAGCGCCAGGTCTAATAGGTCTAATCTACTTGTAGCAGGGTATTTTGGATGTTTGGAGTCCTGATGCTCAAGTGTGTTAAGTAGCATGTCGACCAAGTGAGTCCAAGAGGAGAAAGGTGGACAGAGCGGAAGGTTAGCCCTGCCTGAGATGTTTTTACATGGTAGACATGTAAAGTGAATCACACCTGTGCACTGCACCACAGCAACCTCTTTGGTGGCAATCAATGCAGTGCTTGAAAAAAGTGCCTATATACAGTATGTTTGTCCAGAAACAAAGCACACCTCCAGGTACTTTGAACAGATATAGCAGGAAGAGAGTAGGAGGAATAGATGTCTAAAATGGGAATGAAAAATTGAACAAAACAATCTTTACAAATCAAATTCTCTGTATTACAGGGTTTGCAATGCAGTGTGCATTTCTACAGTGTTGAGTAAGCTTCCTCTTTACTTTTTTGTCATCATAGAACAAATACCAACACCTCTTATGAGGTATAATTAAATACTCCCAAGTTTAACTGATAAATCTGTCCTCAGTTTTTAGAGGGCAAACTACCCAAAAGCAGAGGGTTTGCATAGGCGATTGATGAATCATCCTGGCAAAAAAATGACTGTGGTTGTGGTTGTCAAACATGCAGCTTGAAGCACATCAGGGGAGGAGAAGGCAGAGCCAGGGCCAGAGCCAAATACAGAGACAAACAAGATGGGATTTTTATAGTCATCAAATGGTGGACTTTAGCTGTTTGATGTCCTGCTGGGATGTACAGGGGGTATGACGAGCAGGGAGCGCAAACACAGATCTATAATGAACCTCTCTGTCACTCACCTGCGCACACATATTCAATGTATTATAGCACTTGTGAGGACCTTTACTGACTACATTCGATCTCTTACTCCTTACCCTCAACATATCTATCTCATACACGTCTAATATATAGATAGATAGATAGATAGATAGATAGATAGATAGATGGATCTGGGCAGTCATTGATTTCCATTAATTTTCATGTGGTATAGAATTCAATTAGGAGACTCGCAAAATATGTTGAGGTGAAACCCTCTGAGACAAATTTTATGTTATCATTGTGTAGTAAAACTGTTCATGTCATTTATGTGTTAATTGATTTGAAAAGTATGTACTACAATACCTCAATGTGAATGTTAAAAAAACTAATGTGCTGGATTACACAATTCAAACAAGTTTCAAGAGCCTGCTAGTAGATTTTCATGGCATATTGAAATCAATGGCCGCCTGGAAGGTAACCTTATCACTTATCAAACTTTTGAGGATATTTGCTCATCCTAAATATGGAAATAGAGCATGATGCATTAACAAGCACAAACACAACAGCGTTGTCTTAGATGGTTGGATTTTTTCTACAGTAGTTTGTTATTTACAGTAGGATGTTTGTTAGACAGTAGTCTGGCCAGAGAAAGCGTGGCTTTAAAGGGATAGTTCGGATTTTTTGAAGTGGGGACCTATGAGGTAGTTATTCATAGTCAGTGTACTACCTGCAGTAGATTTGGGTCAGCACCCCCACCAGTTTGGAGAAGCAGGCAGGAGTACCGGCACGGAAGCTAAGCACTGTACTGCTATGGATAGGGCCAGCAGCAAAACGTATTTTAGCCACCCTAAAAAAATCAATTGTATACCATATTTAGAATATTTTTGCCACTTTATCTTGCTGTCAGACAGCCCTTTACTTTGGCACTACATTTTCTCAACTGTAGAACTTCCATATTCCTATGCATGCCACACACTGTATTACCGCAGATCAGCTGTTTGGGTCAGAAAGTGCTACTGCGGCATAATACAGAAAATATAATGCCAAAGGAAAGGTCAGTCTGATGGCAAGGTAAAGCAAAAATATTGTAAATATAGCGAACACTTAAACTGATATTGCTTTTTTTTAGGTGGCTAAAATACATTTTGCTGCTGGCCCCGTCTACAGCAGTACATTGCTTAGCTTCCATGCTGGTTCTCCTGCCTGCTTCTCCAAACTGGAGGGGTGTCGATCCTCATCTACTGCAGGTAGTACACTGACTATGGATAACTACCTCATACAACCCCTCTTCAAAAAATCCAAACTATCCCTTAAAAAATGCTGCCTGGAAAAAGTGAACAAGTGAACAAGGTTTTTCGTGTTTTTGGAGCCAATCGTATTGCTTTGAGTTGCTTTGAGTTGCTATGACTATTCATTCTCTTTGTGGTTTGAAGGTCTGGGAAAATTAGCTATTCAGACACTTCCAACAACTCAACTCAGTGTGGTACGTCACACTTATACCAACAGAGCCCCTGAGTATCTCAAAGACTTCCTTCATAGGGTTGGGGAACATCATGCCCATGAGACTTGTGCTTGCAGAGGTTCAACCCTGACATGGGTACCTCTGTGGTGCCAGCATATAGATATGAGTTACTTTTCTGTATTAAAAAAATAAAACATTTTAGAGAGGTGAAATTCTGGTTTATGGAAAACTTGTCAGTGTAAACAGTGTAACTTGATAGTTAGTTATATATATATATATATATATATATATATATATATTTATGTTTGACTTGGAGTGACTGTATTGGTAATGATATAGGTAATTGTGTTGGTTTGTTTGACAGTATGATGTCCCCTTGCAATCTGTACTCCCGCATCTTTGCTATATTAACATCAGAAACACTTTGGAAATAAGTCTTGGATTTAATTGTGCCATCCTCTCCCTTCCCAGGGGTGCTTTTTCTCATACACACCTGTGGTGACACACAAATACATTTGCACATGTCACAGAAATACATTTATTCATGCACACACGTGCACGAAAGGGGGCATATGGCTCATTAGCCTATATCCCACAAGGATAAACGGTGCTCTCTGCATGCACCCAGTTAATCCCACAGAGCCTCAGTCATCATTGGATCCTATGCCCTCCTACACCACCACACAAACACACACTCACATACGCACACACTCGTCCTCCACTTCCATTACCCAGCCCCTCAGCACCTAAACCCATCCAGAAACCCCGGAGCCACCAAGTGACCCAGTCCCAGTCTAAGCTAAGCAGATGGACCCCAATAGATAATTTACTAATACACCCCCACCATCTGTGTCACAATGTGAGGAGCACGACTATGATCCTGCAGGTGAGTCATTGAGGTTGAATGGGTTATACATCAAAGGATGAGTAAGACACTCACAATCACTGTAAGCTTCAAAATCTGGTTCTTGTCAAATTTGCTTTTATGCTTCATTTGATCCTATTACTGTTGTTATTGTTGTACCTTCTGCAGTTATTATAGTATTATTTATGTAATGCTGGAATTGTGTGTTTGCATGGCTGTTAGAGCACATTGTAATCTGTAAACGAGTGCAATACAAATCTTTTATTATAACGATTATTGACTGCAATCCATAAACAAGAGAGATAAGAAAAACAAGAAAAACACGACCATTTTTCACTTGAAAGCTACTGTTGGTGTAATATATAACACAACACTTGCTGAAATAACCGCAAACTTTGTGAAAGCGAGTTGTTTTGACTCAATGGTCATTTTTGGGACTGTGCTGTCGCAATTTATTGCAAGCTGTTTCTGGTATTTTGTCAGCTTCCTGTACAATGGTGAGGCAATTTCCGTGTAACTTTGGCATAACAGATAATCCAAGCCTTGGCAAACTATTAAAATGTCTTGTGTGTTTGACATTATCATATTTTTTGTGTGTTTTTCTATTACCCATAGTTCTACAATGTTGGATTACCAACCAGGGTAGACTGCCTGCGGGCCCCAGACTGTCCCCCAAAAACCCAGGGTTTATAGTAACTTGATTAATTCTAACTTTGTTTGGGAATATGGGCACCAATGACATGATACAGGCCTTAAGAGGTTCAGGCATTGGTCTACAGAGGTACCATATATCAAAATGTATTTTTAAGACAGTATTTCAGCTGATACTCTACTTGCATGTTGCAAACACTGAACAGAGAGTTAGAGGAACAAGGGTTTTAACCGGGTCCAGAAGCTTACTTTTGCCCAGGGAATTAATACGGCCATGGCAGCTCATTAGAGAAGCATATAAACTTAAATACGCAGTAAACATTACTATTGTGCCACCCTCTCCTTGGCACTGTGTGATTCTGGACACAAACATCCAATCACCTCCTTGTTTCAATGAAAATCCCTGCTGGCTTCTGATTGGATAAGATTAAGGAGTGTTAAGGGAGGGGGGGTGCTGGGTGGTGATGGTGGTGATGGTGGTGGTGGTGGTAAAGGGATAAGGCATGACATCGCCAGGTGATATCTCCATGGCAACCTGGGCCTGGTGTGTACGTAAACACAAGTACAATAGAGACAATAAAGGAGGTAGGCTTTTATGCAAGCGCAAACACACACACACACACACACAAACACACACACACACACACACACACACATGCAAACACACAGCCCCTTGAGACTGAAGCTAGAGGTAGAAGTGTTGACTACATTATGCACCTGTCTCAGCCTCCCTCAGTCATCCCTTCATTATTTCCTGTTATTAAGGATGTACAGTAGAAGTGTCACATTGTGAGGAAGTGATGAAAAAACAAACATATATATAATACGTCATGTGGTACAGAGGAAAAGAGACAAAGAGAAAGACAGGAAGTTGGGTCAAAAAGCAGAGATATTGTTAGATTGCTGCGATATCTGTACAGTAAACACTGATATGGATTGCCTGATAGCTCTGTTCGTGTGTTTCCATATGTTTTCACGTGCTGTTGTGAGCACACTCTTAGCCACATACATCTAGCCACTTCCTCTTCAATCACCCAGAGGGAGGGAGGTGATAAATGCACAGTGATCTATGTCAAAGCAAACAAGATTACATCAAACTGCCATATGGCCAAAAGCCTGATTTGAGAGAAGGGAAAGGGAGGGAACGGATGCGTTTGAGGAGTGCACGTGTGTATGTGTGCACGTGTGTGGTTTAGTGTGTATGCTTGTTATCCAATGCACAGAAGAGTAACACTTACAGATTCAAGATAAATGTGCTACTCAGGAAGGAGGTAAAATACCTTTCTAAGCATCAACTGAGATTACAGTATAGTGACAGTCTGTTCAGTAGCACAGTTACATGAAAAAAGGTGGGAAATCAGACTGATGTGTCACCTCTCCATCAATAAATGCAGAACAGAAAAAAGCTTACAATTATAGTAATAAACTAAATAATTTTAAAGCAGGTTCAGCATCCTTAACATATGTGTGTATGTGTGTGTGTGTGTGTGTGTGTGTGTGTGTGTGTGGTTGCTATTTTCTCCCCTAACTCCTAATCTCATCTGTAGTCTAATGAGACCAGTTTGTTGCACAGTCAAGTCACGCCAATCCAAAAAGCAATGCAAAGGCATGCTGGATGATTGCTTGTGTTTGAGTGTGTGAGAAAGAGAAAAGAGACAGGTTAGTGAGATGTGAGAAGTATCATATCAAAGAGAGCTTGTTCTTAACAAAAATCTGACTTGAATTATTTCAATGCCCTTTCACTTTCTGCATGTCACTGACTTGGACCAGAAAATGCCAAAATCGTGTCTTAATATTTATTTTCTTTGCATTTGTTGACTGCAGTTTAATAGTCATGCCTTCAGATAAGCTGCAAGAGCCTGATCACACAGTGCTTTTTGAAATGAACTTCTGAACCGTCACAAGTGCCAGAAGAGTCTTTTTATATCTTATTAAAAGACCATCCAAAGGCCGTGGACTGCAACAAAACCTTGTATTGTAAAACGAAGCATTCAGGGTGTTCTGGTGTCTCCAGCACGAATCCAACCAGGATGTTGTCATCATATGTCATTTCCCTCTTCCTCTATCTTTCTCCTTATCTCTCTGATCACTCTCTACTGTGAACTGTCAAATTTATGCAAAATAATAGGTGGTTTCTGTCCAATACGTGCATATACAGTATGTGTTTAAGACAAGATTTCATGTAACTTCATATCACTTCTAATAGAGAAGTTTTGTGTTTAAACAGGAAAATTAAGCAGGGAACACACAAGACCTCAGGTGCAGATAACGTATGTTTGCATTGAACTGTCACATTATTTAAACTAAGCTTGACATTCATTTTTGGCTCACTAGACATTGTGGCAAATGGATTTCAGATTTTTCATGAGCTAAAACTTAACTTTTTTTGGTGAAATCAATTTAAGACCAAGGTATTCTTTGAGTTTGTATCAGTTATGTTAAACAAGGATGCCTGTCCAAAGGCAAATAATGCGCTCTCCATCTCTATTGACAGTTGTTTTCTTTTTCACCAACCACCTGACCTGTGCACTGTCTCTTATTAAATATTTGTGATGCTAGCATCAGCACCCAAGATCCCCCTTTGGCAGGTAAATACAGACAAAAGAGATACAGAAATGCAGCACCAGATTTATAAAAGAACAGACAGAAGACCTGGATCGTGACGGCCTTCATCCAAATTGAATTTAAAGCATAGACTGAGCGGTAGCATTGAGACTAAGGTCACTTACTGGAGGTAAGAAAAAAAACCTGTCTGCTGTCTACCTATCTGAGTGTAATCCTGTGCACACGTGTTTGTACCACACATTAGAAATGTTTGACACACTCTGCTACATGAATCCAGTGAAAAGCTAACATAGCTTATTGATTTCAACGTTTTCAATACTCAATATCTTTTCACTGTGTCTGTCTATCCAGCAGCAAACTGAAATATGAACCTGAACGCAGCGTCTACCACAGAATACGCTGCACTTCCTGTTAAAAATGGAAAGCTGCTTACTCATTCATAAAGTTTTCATAAGGAATCCTAAGGGCGTCCCCCTGCATGACAGCCTGCAGTGATTTGCATGCAGGGCCTTCACTCCCACTTGAGAACGTACGACTGAGGTGGGAGCGGTGCCCGTCATGTGGAAGTGGAAACTGAGGGAGATGCAGCTGCCCCGTTGAATCATTTCTCGGACGACATTATGGCGTCACGAGGCCAATCTCATCACTCTCGACGCCAGTAGTGCCATTCAATTACATCAGCATGAAATCTAGCATAGGACACTGGAAAGCTGCCCTCTCCTTGGATGCACTATTAAAGATACTGGCATCAAATGGGCTGATACATAAACAAGATAATGTTTAAAATACATCTGTTGCTACTAAAATCACACACAACCTGCAAGAAAGCAAATGATTTTGTAGGAAGAAATATATGACAAGTCTCTGATGAGGACAATTACTGTCAGTAGAGACTGTGACTTGTTGAGTGACTCCTGAGATTTGTCTCCAGGGATTCAAAACTGCTTGTCAAGTGTTTATCTGTGTGCAGACCTGTTGTATAAATGCACACACACATATTTATATAAATTTGTTTTTAGCATTTAGCCTTCAATATTGTCACCCTCCCACTCGAATCATTCTTGGTCTATTTGTGAGCAAAACAGCAGTGTTTACCCACCAGTATGGCAAAACTGGTTCAGCAAATAGCTGATGACATAATTCAAGGCCTCTTGTCAAGGCTACAAACAGACTGAGGGGTCACTTCTCATGGACACACATATTTATCTAGTTCTAGATAAAAAAAGATATCAGATTTATAACAGATTTTAGGAATAGGGGTTGCTGAAGGATAATATACGAACATCCCAAGATATTTAAAAAAAACCCATGAAGGACAGTACAGAATGATGTCACAACAGCCTCAATTAGTCTCAACTCAATCAATCTTAAACTACCACTCATTACTGGACACCGTAGACTTGCAGTAGCTCCCTTTAAGACCATTACAATGTGATAATATTGTAGTGGCTTGTTGTTAAGAATTAAGCTGCCCTGTGTCACCTTCTGCACTGCAGGAACAGTCTGTTCAGGGTGACTCAAAGTCAGAACAGGTGTCTCAATGTCTGATGTGGTTTCCAAACTAGTGTTCAGGAAGCCTTAGGAGGTCTTGCAGTGTCCTAAGAGTTGCATTAATTGTCACTATTAATTACATTCACTAATTTTATCCTG
Source organism: Thunnus maccoyii (assembly GCF_910596095.1). Lineage (NCBI taxonomy): Eukaryota > Metazoa > Chordata > Actinopteri > Scombriformes > Scombridae > Thunnus > Thunnus maccoyii. Next base: position 20,872,625 of record NC_056547.1, read on the forward strand.
AAACATGGTTGTTCAATTACCATTGCTACATACATATAGATAAAAACCTTAAACACTTGTGGCCCTAGCTCCCTTGGATAACCTCTTACTTGTTGGAACTTGGCATGATGTAGCTGCATGCCATGCTCCAGCCTTGTGAGGATGTGGCCCCCGTGTCTTGCACCATAGTACAACGTAATTGGTCGAGGGATGATGAATGCAACGCCGCATTTTCTATCGTAGTAAACGAAAGAGAGGGAGAGAGAGAGAGGGTCGACTCATGCGCTGACCATTGGGAGGCTGTGCTCCATCAACAGACACCGACACAGGACAATCACCTACCTTTCGATTCGCAGTCAGCGCAGAATTTATTCTCCTCCAGCGCTAATAAAGAGTTGAGGACAGTCTGGTATCTGTCAACGTCTTTCACAGATTTGCCCGTCATCATCGCACTTGTTCACCTCCTCCACAGCCCCTTACAGTCCGTGCCGGCTATTGTCAAAAAGCCTCTTTATTTGACAAAAAAAAATGAAAGCGGTGTGTGCAGACACGATGCGCTCCGTCCCTCTCTTCTTCCTCCTCCTCGTTGTACAGCGAGCCGAGTTTGTTTCACCGCGATGGGATGATTGTCTCTCAACCAACCAGCATGCGGGATGTGCCAATAACCTAATCAAGACGTAACGTGTAGGGAAAACATGTGATACAAGGATTGGATCTGAGATGAAATATCGACTTTAAAGCGCATCTGTAACCTATCTCTGAGTCCTCTCCTGCTCTCAGACTGTCCCCCCCGTCTCTCTCTCTCTCTCTCTCTCTCTCTCTCTCTCTCTCTCTCTCTCTATCTGTCTCTCTCTCTCTCATACACACGCACGCACACACACACACACACACACACACACACACACACACACACACACACACACACACACACACACACACTTCAAACAGTGATGTTAAAAAACACTGATGCCAAAATATGATTAGTCACCACAGTAATATATATATATCTTAAAAAGTCTGTATTTTCCTGTTTTATATAGACATGTCAGCCCAGTTGGGCTTCTTTTACTGTCAATATATTAGCTATACTGCCATCCTGTGGTCAATCAGAGGAAGTTACTTCCCTGTGGCGATGTGTTCCCCTCCAGTACACAAGACGGAGATAAACGGGAGGAAACAGCCGAGAGGAGGCTTTTTTGTTCGCTGGTTGGTTAGACAGCTGACTGAAAAAGTGCATCAAACTAGCGGAGATTCACCAGCGCATCAGCGGAAATGAGACAATATTGCCTTCAAAATAAAGTGCATGTTGTGTTTCTCCTCGTTTAAAAAGGGAAATCTCTACGATTGTGACAAAACAATAATTAGTTTTGGTATACTGATTTCCCCCCTAAATACGTTGTTTTATCTCATCATTGTGTTTTGTAAAATTCATGAAATTTTCCGCAATATTTTTTTTAAATTTTGATGTTAGACAGGAAGTGTTCTTTTTTAATCTTACTAGTTTGACAGTGGCGGAAGTGAGCGACTAAACTGGCGATTAGGGGAATAACTGCTGAGCCAGAATCAAATAAATAAAGGATTAATATCGAGTCACCACCTTGTGTAAGCCCGTCACACTGTCCACAATGTCCAGGCAATCCAACCGAACAACAGACAGCAAGAAGATGGTAGGCGACTCCCGCAGGATTAACATCAATCAAACCGAGCTAGCCAAATGCTAACTGTAGCCAAACAGCAAGGGCTAACTGGATAATGTTACCTCGGCTAGTGTAGTTCCCTGTCAGTCAAGTAGTTCAACTTGGTTGACAGGTGTGGGAAAATATATACAAAGCTTTTGAACCAGTTTTAATCATTAATTGTTGAACATTAGCAGTTTTGACAATAACTGTAGCGTTAGCTCGCTGTAGCAACCAAACCAGCTTTGCTAAATGACAGTATAACACTAGTTTTTAGCTGCCCTTTGCATCATAGATTCTGATAGTTAATATTATATTAAATATTAATTATATTCACACATATAAAACACACAACACGCGAGTGTAACAGTGTAATCCAAATGCATTCATATCTGGTCAAATGGAAATAACACGTCGGGTACAGTGTATGTGAAAATTTCTTAACAATTTCAGCACAGTTTACTGAGACAATTTACTAAAAAGCGATTTTAATTATCTACGATATAGCAGGGTTCATAATAAGGTTCAGCACTGAGAAGGCATTACAATATTACAACTGCTATGAAGACACAGGCTCATGGTCAGAATACTAAATGTAATTCTGAACTATAAGGTTAATTATAAATATACAAGGTTATCGATTCAAGATTCAAGATGTTTATTATCACACCGGTTATACAAATGCAATAACTGGCTGGAAGGCTCCATTACGGTAGAAACAGTAACTAAAAATACATATAAAATATAATAACAAAATATAAAAGCAATGTGTGTGTGTGTTTATATATATATATGTGTGTGTGTGTGTGTGTGTGTGTGTATATATATATATATAAAGAAGAATACAAAACTACTTAATCTACCTAGCTTAAACCTGCAGTGTGGAACTTTTATCTCCCCCTTCTGGCAGTGAGAGCAACTACACAAACACTGTGTTTACCACATATGCCTCGCCCCAGCTGCTGCAGCCAAGCCCCCAGGAAGTGCACCGGGCTTTTGAAGCAAATTTTACATAGTGGCCAAACTGTGGAATTACAACTTCCGAGTCCGTCACATAGAATTTTTCGGCCCAGAAAGCATTTTTCCCAAACACAATTATGGGAAAAGGGGTGTCTGTAAAAGGGTAGATACATTTTTTTGAGCGTCACAACCCCCACGAAGTGACTTGTTTCACTATTAGAAATTGATCCATTCGGTCCGATAACATTTGGAAAGTCTAGAAGAACCGCACCATTGAATTATTTTATCACCATTGAAGTTAGCGGAGGGCTAAACCTGAAGTTAGCCAGCACGGCCAGCAGATGTCTCTAGTGAGCATGCTCTATGAGCCCCACGATCAAGAAGTGTGAGCAACATCCGGGTCATTTATTTACAGCAGGAAGTGGCTGTTTTGGCTTCATGCACCACTAAGCAACTTTCATAGGAATGAACGGGGCTCTGCCTTCGATGCTGTATCCATTTGTCTTTAAACATCCATGGCTGTAGCCTGCTCCATCGCTACTCTTGTTTTCTTCAGCTCTGGCAAACCAGTCATTGCTGGTTGACGGAAAACACATCACTACTGTTGTGCCAGCATGGGGATGTCGCCACAGACACCAGATTTAAAAACCCTGGTATACTGCAAAATACAGAGAGATTTATCTGGTGATGATAGACTTACGGCATTGTGTGAACTTGTTTGGCAAGGGCTTGAATGTAACAGACGTTCATTTATATTATATTAGTTATTACCACACTCCAGCTTTAACTAAGCACTAAAAAACCTACAACTAAACCTAGAAGCACCTAAATATTTACTAGTGCGGAGCTCCCGGCACGTCGCCTTTCCTCCCATGGTGCCATATATAAAGTTTTTTATTGTTCTGCATTAACTTAGTAGTTAGTAGTTACATTAATTATCAAAACCCTAATTACTAAGAATACATTTCAGCACCAGGAGCTGTCCACAGCATGATATATAAAAGAGCCTGGTGCAGAATGTGACACAGTATTGTATGTTTGCATATTATTGTCCAAATTGAAGGAACTGATTATTAGATGACAAACTTAGGTATCCAGTGGGCCTTATGCTACACCGCAGGGTGTTCAGAAACGTCTGACTGCCAGCAGCAGGCAAGTGGCTACACTAGATTAAACAGGGTGGACTTTGCAATTATAGTAACTGTTGTCACTAATGATGTGTTTATTACAATCTTTGCTCATTATTGGCATACCCTTGAGGATGGCTTAGTGTTTTGTAATGAAGAAGAAATGAAATGTATTGTTCTTTTTCTACCTGCCTTGATCATTGTGTTCTCACAAAAACTTGTTATCCTTCTGTCATTTCACTATAAATGTAGTTAAGTAACAAAAGATAAAGGATGAAGCCTTCTTTTTATTATACTAATTTAATTTTCATCACCATATAGTAGTTTGCCACCCTCACTAACCAGCATTTTTGTTGCCATTCTTCCAGGGTCATTCGTTTAAATTTGATTGTCAGGAATGATGTGAAACAATTCTGTTGTTTTCTCTCCCACAGAACTCTGAGCTGTTCACGCTGACTTATGGAGCTCTGGTCACCCAGCTTTGCAAAGATTATGAGAATGACGAGGAAGTCAATAAACAATTGGACAAGATGTGAGTACCCCCGTCAATGTTCATTTGTTATATTCACACCCAACTGTAGTTAAAAACTGTGTGAAAATAGTGTAGAGACTGAGCAAATGTGTTCAAAGTAGCTAGTGTGACATTAACAAATGGGAATTGACATCATCGCTACATTAGTATTACATCCGTAAGTAAATTTATTTAAATCACTGTTTATGAACACAAAATGTTACTTCATTATCACAGACTTTACATTGTTTTTTAATGCCACAGTTTCCTTTATTTATCATAAAATATACAGTCAAGGTTCATTCAAGGTTTTTAATTGGAAACATTGTCATTTCCAAAAAAGAATAGTTTCTTGTAAACCCAGCCATAGGCTCTCATTGTACATTAGTTTTTATCTGTTACAAGATGCAGTTCTCTGTGCAATGTGAAGTATATGAACTGTACATTCTGTTCATAAATGCACATATTGAGTCTTTGGTTATGGACTACCTAACCAGCATATTAGAGTTCATCCTCTTGTTTAACCGAGGAATAAGAGCTAATTCTCCTGGCCTTTCAGATTTCTCCCTTGAACTCACACACCCTCACACTATACAGACACATTCTTCTTCCCTCTATTCATATTTCTCCTAAGGACAACTTGGAGCAGAGAGATGACATAATCAGCTTTTATTTCTCATACTTCTTTGTCCGAGGTTCCCCTCTGCTCTTGTAATTCTTTAGAACTCATGGGGCCTTTGAAGAAGGGAAAACTGATGTGTGTGTTTTTATTAGAGAAAAAAACATTCTGTAAGACCACTCCCTCAAAATAAGCCTGGGAAAAAAAGATTGGTTTATAACTCAAATATTCAAAATATCCTGTCATACTGACAGGACTTTGGACTGGATGTACTTTGCTTTTCTGGTTGTGCGGCAACGACAAAGCTCTCTCCAAGCGAAGTCATGCTGTTAGATGAGGCTTATCTTACCTGGCCTTAGAAGGCAGTGAGTCTGCGTTGCCCACTCTGCCAGTTGCCAGCCAGCTGGACAGAGACAGACCATGTTAGGATTGGGATGCATCAGTTGGCTTCAGACTCCGTAGTCAGGATAATTTAACATGACCTTGTAATCAGAATTATCGTCATTTGCCAAGTTTATGAACCAAGAATGTCTTGGAGCATTTGTAACTGTCTTCTATCTCTTTACGGTGTGCTGCAGTTTATCATTTTTTCCTCTGTACTTTTCCACTACTATGAAGAAAGAGAATGACATTATATCTCTGTTATTTTCTCTCTCTTTCTTAGGGGTTATAACATCGGAGTGCGTTTGATCGAGGACTTTCTGGCACGCTCCAGCATCGGCAGGTGTCAGGATTTCCGAGAAACAGCCGATGTCATTGCTAAGGTAATTGGATGGTTCCAGGCCAATCAGAGCGTGACCATGGACTTCTCCCAAGATGGAGGGAGGGAGAAGGAGGGAGACAAACTATAGAGTGACTGAAACATCTCAATATATGATAAGAGAAAGAAGAGAATAATTGAGGAAAAGGAAGGGAAAACATATGATTGTGACATGAGTAGACTAAATTTTAAAGTCCCAGAAAGCAGCACTAAACTTTAGGCCTTGCTACACATTAATAAAACATTAAAATGTAGCTGGCTGGTAGACTTGTAACACTTCCATGTCTTGTTTCACAAAAGTCAGTCTTTCTTTACAACTAAAAGACAGACGGACGCAGGCAAACAATGAAGGGCTGTTGCTCTCAGACTGTGTGTTCAGCACTCCAGCTGTTTTCAAGGTGTTGCTAGGGGATTCATTCCACAGATGTGACCCCACACTAGCTCAGGGAACTGGCTCTTCGTCATGAAGAGAGGGGTCATGTCTGTAAATTAAGGTATGGCCGTTTGGAAGGAGCGGTGATATCCTGTTTTTAGGATATCATGTGACTTCTAACTAAACCCTGAAATAATCTCAGTCATTCCTCAGTTAAATATGTTTTGAGGAAGTCTGTTGTGTGTTCAAAAACAGATATTCTACAATTATACATGATGAATAATTTCACTGGAAGGTGAGACTTAAGCTGTGGTGCTATTAACTACAGAAAGACTTGTTATTGTGAGTTTTAAGGCTGGACTCCAGACACATTCATACACATTACACATAAAAGCAAGAATCTGCCCTGTGCTGCTTCATATTTTCATCGGTTGGATCGGTGCAACTGTAATTTTGCTTGCTCGATTGAAATCTGATTATTGCGTGAGTGTGCGGTCACTCCTGTGACACATCACAGGGACAAAGCGTGGCGGGAGAACAGGAGAAGCAGACAGCAGTTAGCAGAAAGCAGGTTTGTGCAAATACTAATGTAAAGTATGCCAGTAATACAACATATTCCTGCAGCTGCTTCACAAATAATAGATTTGATTGTGGCTTTTACTGTGAAGCAGCTGCAGGAAGTGTTGAGTGATAGTCACTGGGTTGGTATTACAGTATTACATAAGTCAGCCAGTTTGGCAAAAATCTGCAGGCTCAGGGGATGTTGGAGAGAATCTCAAGTAAGAAAAATGTTGAAAATTTGGCCAGAGCTGCCTGTTCCCCCTGTGTCTCCTGAGCCCAAGATAACACTGGACTTTTTATGGGTGCAACTACATTTGTGTTGGAGCTCTACTGATTAGTATCAGAGGAACAGGGTAGGGCTTGAACAAACAATTACTTTACTTTTACCATTAATCTTTTAGTCTGTAAAATGTCAGAAAATTGTGAAAATCACGTTTTCCTCACAACTGAGAAGCTTGAACTTGGGAATGTTTGACATTTTTACTTGAATTGATTAAAATAATAGTTGCTTGTTTGTTTATTATTAACGGATCATTTAAGCTCACCAATCTAACATTTATTTTGCATATATTAGAGAGATGGTGCGTTTCAGCCAAATTAATGTGTAATGAAACATCAGTTCTCTCTCTCTCTCGAGAAATCCCTGCTCAGTTTTCTCTTCTATGCACTCCTCACTGTGTTGTGGTGGCTGGTAGGTTGCGTTTAAGATGTACCTGGGAGTCACCCCCAGTGTGACCAACTGGAGCCCAGCGGGAGATGAATTCTCCCTCATCCTAGAGAACAACCCGCTGGTTGACTTTGTGGAGCTGCCCGATAACCACAGCACACTGATCTACTCCAACCTGCTGTGTGGGGTCCTCAGAGGAGCCCTGGAGATGGTAAGGTCAAGGCACCAAGTGTGCAGTTTAAATGTATATGAGGACACTTTCACACACATCCATTTTAAGGTTTAAAGTTAAGATTTCTTGTGCAAATTTGTGATAGTATACAACAATTTCATCAAGAGAAAAGCCGCTGGAGCATGGAAATGTAACTTATTATGACCTGGATTTAGGTCCAGATGGCGGTGGATGTGAGATTTGTCCAAGACACTCTGAGAGGGGACAACGTGACAGAAATCCGCATGAAGTTCATCAAGAGGATTGAAGAAAACCTCCCAGCAGGAGATGAGTGATGGAAACTCTTTCATCAACTTCTTTGTCTCATTTCAGGAGGATTAAGTTATGCACGGAAACACTTCACACACAGACTGAAAGGATGAAGGAACTGAACTCAAAACATCAGTTGTGTTACATCTCAATAGCTCAACATGTATTTCCTTTCCTTGCAACTTTATATGTTGTCTGAGAGTGTTGATCACTCACTCAAGAGTCATGGCTGAAATTGCAACACCTCCTCAATTCCTAGTATCTCCATCTTCTGTTATCTTTTCTATCTGTGTTGTGAGGAGTGAATGTCAGGAATTAGAAGAGACTATTGAGATTCACCCAGGTGTAAAGGAACACTGTACGCTATTGAAGCACAACACCATAACATGGCCCTGCTACCTTGAATAATTTGTGGATTATAAAAAATTGTCAGCACTGATCTGTGGTCCAGTTTAAGGGAAAGGCTCTTTATTTTTAATTTTATACTTATTTCCTGGAGGTGTTCTGTGTAGTTTGACAGTATTTAATGGTAATTTGTTAGGACATTTTACAGGAAGGGTGGTGCAGTTTAGTACAAATTACAAAAAAGACACGAAAAAAGTTTTAATTTGGTTTAGTTGGTAAGTGTCCACTCATTATATTTGGGTTGTTGATTTGCAAAAATAAAAAAACCCCACATATCAACATATTGGAGTGTTTCTTAAAAACTCTATAATGAATGCATTTCCCAAATTACCCAAACTACTTACTTTCAAAGAAATGTCTTCAGTATGAACAGTTACACAGCAGCTACTACTTAAAAATGTAGGAAAGTCAATAAAATAAAGTGTTGCTGAAATTGTTGATTTACACTTGATTTCATTTTTTTTTTAAATAAAGAATCTATTATGCTTAAATGTTGTTTGACAAAACTACACACTGAAAAGTATTTTCTGCTGTATAAGAATTGTAAAGAACTTAATTTATCAAGGATTTTTGCAAATTAACTACATATGAACCCAAATGTGGTACATATTAGCTAAACCAACTTGACTTTTTTTCACTTTTTTCTTATAAGTTGCACCAAATTGCATCAAAATGTTCTGCAAACTGTGCTTTATCTTTACATACCTGCAAATTACACAGAAAATTATCCAGGAAATTAGTATAAAATTGAAGGACCTTTAAAATAAAGTGCCAACAAAGTTTTCATAGATCTGTATTGAATAACAACAGTCACTGTGGAGGGGAGATAATATCCTGTATCTGTCACCCACCCACATGGAAAGTCACCGTTTTTCTTCAATTCATATTAAAGTTTGTCTTGTATCTTGACAAAATTATGCGTTTTCATTTTGCCATGATTAACCGTTGGTTCTAGGATGGAGTACCTAACTGTACATCAGAATGTTTTTATGTTTGTTTTTATGTTGTTTTGGTTTTTTTCCTCTTTTTTTAAAAATGAAATCACATTCTATATTGCTGCCAATTGTCTGGCATGTTAAATTAATGAAGATGTCAAATAAATGTGACATGTTTCATACGGTGGTTTTATCGTGCGTTTGTGAGAGTGTAGAGATGTGACACTTCATAACATACCTGTAGGTGTATCTGAAACTGTTTTAACTAGTCACACACACATACAAATACACACTGTGTCCTATGTACCACCTTGTCAATTCTGCCTCAGTTTACTGTGAGAGTGTTATTCCTTTGGAGTACCGCAACCTCTGCAAAGGCAAACAATAACAGACCTAATGCCCCTCTTATGTTTGTTCAGGTTACATGGAAATAATCTGTGTGTGTGTGTGCGTGCGTGCGTGTGTGTGTGCGTGCACAGAGAAGGAAGGACCCGTCTCTAAAAATCTCACTCGCGCTGGGTTCTGGTTGCAACACCTGTGAATGGCTTTACATCACCCCTGAAGTAACGAACAGAACTTGTCATTTAGACCCACTGCACACCTCGTCAATAACCGAAAACACGACAGACGGCTATTCACTCACTCACTCACTCACTCACTCAGACACGCACACATATACAAATCATCCCTGGTCTCACTTTAAAAGCAAAAATCTGGTCTAGATACTACAAGAACATTAGCCATGTTTTTCTTATTATTTGCCTTTTCTGTTTTATTGTGTAACAGAACAATAATATTAGTACCAAACTCATGTGTCTGCTGAAAGCACTTAGAGGATGAGATTGTCAGATAGGGATTTCCTTTTGGAGAAATCTGTCAGCTATTAGCTGCTGGAAACCTTGAGGCTCTACACATCCTATTTTATAGCTGCTATTACATGAACCCATTTCTGGTTTTACAGTTTTAGTATTCAGGCACATGCATAGAGTTAAACAGCCACCAGAGGGCGCTGTGTACATGACGTTTCTCAGCTGTGGGCAGTACTGTTCTCCAAGATAAGGCTGAAGTTATGCACATTAAACATTTTTGGCCCAAGATGGATACTGTGGGAGCAACACATTCCCTTATTTGTAGGAGTATGGGCTAGAGCTGCCAGAAAACATAAATTAAAGGTTCATTTTCAGATTATGAGTATGGAAAGACCATACTATCCATAATGAGTGGCCGATGCCAGTACATGGGCTCTAGTTTTGATTTGGCTCAAGATCAGACCAACGATGACAACATGCGCATACTTTATAATCAGCGGGAAGATGTATTAGGAAGGGATTTCTTACTATTATTTACTGTCTTAAGCCTCTGCCCACTCCTGTCTGGGGTAGCACTCATTTAAAAGGATAAAGAGTGGAAAGTGGAAGCACAGTGAGGGCCGTCAGCATGCAATAAGCCCTGTGGGCCATTAGGCGAGCTCTCAACACATTACGTGCACATATCTAAGCACCCTGTAGGCCTGTGATGTGGATGTTGGATGGAGAGCGGGCAGGAAATAGTTTTTGTGCAGAAGCTCATTGTAAATGACTTGGCAGAATTAGAGCCGTGTACCTGGGGGATGGACAGCTGGGTTTGTGTACTCGTGAAAACCTGTATCACTCTGCCATATGCTTGCAGGAATTTGACCTGACAAACACACACATATATATATACACGCATCGTACATGGAGGCCAAAGCGAGGATGAATTTATTACCGACACTATACTCACAAATAGGTGTTAATACACACTTGAAGGACCTTGTCCAAACATGTGAATAGTCCATTTTCTGTTTCCCAGCCCTTTAAGTTTCACCAGAACATCTAGTGAGGGTTTTGTGTTGATCGTTTCAACAGTTATATCCATTAAACAAGAAAGTATGATGACTTCAAACTAACTAACGCTCCATTATGACTTCTTGTAACCTGTGCATCTGTGATCTCTATTCCCTTTTGCGAGACCGCACGTGTTGTCACAGAATGAAAGGACAAGGAGAAGAAAAAAAGAATTGTTGTTGAGGCACTTAAGACGCTCCAAGAGCCATGAGGAATTGCTTCAAAGATTCTATTTTTATCTATTGTTTTTCCCCCTCTCTTTTCTCTCTCTTTCTCTCTCTCTCTCTCTCTCTCTCAAACACACACACACACACAGTTGTTTAAACCACACACATCTGCATGCACACTGAGACATTTCCCATTACTCATATGTCAGACACAGTTTCTTTCAGTGTCTGACATCCACACACATGCTGTTTTTATTGTATATTGTATTTAAATTTGTTATTATTATTAATATTGTTTATCGCAACTGCCTATATTTTTCAGAAAACTTTATTAGGACAGACCTGGAAAACAAGTAGCAAATGTTACGGGCCCTGAGACAACGTGCGCCGATCTGCTTTAAGCCAGCTAAACGTTTCCATGTGGCCTTTATGGGAAACAAATGGTGAAAGGCACGCTGTGACAGTAAAGCCCAGTGCACAGCCTGGTATTGACCTGTGCTTATTGAATACCGCATCCCTTTCTTCTACCTCCACTCCATCTATTTCCACCCAGTTTCTCATAGGTTTTCCCACTTTCTCTCAGTCGTTCCCTTCGTTGTAGTCATTCCTCCTTTTCCCCATTTTTCTTTGTGCAGTTAATGTTTTACTGATGTGTAGCAGCCTCTGAATCAGAGAAAAGGATGTGCGATAGTCAACCTTTTGGGAATTTCCCGCGTCTGCTGGGAAACATGCTGTCTCTCAGGTGAGGTAAGGGCTGACAGAAGAATCAGTCACCCAGGATTTCCAGAGGTTTCCGGAGTGTGTGTTTTGTGTCTGGTGGAAAGAGGGGAGATGACAGGAGGATGGACAGCACTTAAATTTCAGGGAAGAAGAGAATGCAGTGAGTCAGCAAACAAGTGTATTAGTGGCAAAGAGGAAAAAAAAAAACCCAGACTGAATAATGTTCCCGGGCAGTGAAGCGGTGGGAAGAGGTGGTTGATTTAATGAGCATGTCGATGGTGCACACCTGAAAAGATGCTCACATAAACTGGAGAGTTGTTGTTACATAATTTATAGGTTCTGTCTTGTCTACTAAAGTGCACCCTGTTGTACGTGGTGAAAGTGTGATTTTAGGGATTTGATGGGATGTTTCTTCGGCATTTATGTGTGTAAACACCTCAGTAAATAAATGTGGATGTGGTTTTGAGAGGTAATTATGAGTTGATTTGGTATTCGGTCACAGTATGTACCCACTGAAATCTGCTAGAGCATCTGCAAGCCATTTGGAATATGAATCATCACCCACTTCCAGACAAACTGTTGAGCACTTCCCATAAATCTAATAACTCATGCTTTGCTCAGCCATTTAGCATGGACTGTACATCCAATAGAAAGTGAGAAGTTTTCAGGCCTCCTGAAGTTATGTTTGGGTCATCACGGCTGTTGGCAGGAAGGGTGAAATCAGACACAAAACTAGTAAAACCAACCCCTCCAAGCTCAAAAATAAAAGCATGGATCAGACCCAGCAAACCCGTACAATAAAATCCTGGATCACCAGTGTCACAAGGGATTCATGTTAACAAAGAAAACATCTTTTCAGTGGGAAGACATGTCAGGTTGAAATCAGTCCAAAGCTGGGTCTTTTTTCTGTATCAGCAGTGACCTGGCTAGTTCCATGAGGGTTTCACCCCGAGCCCTGGACGACGCCGAGCCATTTAATGCCTTGTTTTTAGTTTTCCCCCTTCCCTTTCTTCCAGGCTTTTTGGATGGGAGCTGCTAAGCTGCCTTCACTCTGCTTCCAATTTCCTCCTGCCCTTTTGTTCTTCCTCTTTTCTCCAGGATCTGATGAAGAGGAGTTTTTAGACGTTACTGATGATACAGGTTTTACCCATTCCAGATCCTCTTCATCTTTGTGCCTCATTTTCCCACAATACTCTTCAACTTTTCTCTTGTTTTTCTCCCTCCTTTCTTCCCTTTTTCCTGACCCCGCAGCCGCTCGAGCTAGAGTTTATGTAACAGCAGAAGAACTTTCCAGCTTGGAACGGCCTCACTTGAAGATGGAGCAAGGAGAATGAGTGGGAGAGAAAGAAAAAAAAGTGTCATGTATAATTTTACACCGGCTTGCCCTGAGGGCAAACGACACCTGACCTTAGACTTCATTATTCCAGGCCCTTTACCTCCAAATGCACATATGTAAGCATATATTTATATCAGTCTCCCAGGCAGTAACAAATACGTTAATTCCAATTGAAAAGCAGGAATGTGAAAGTCCTGGTTTGCCCTGGACTAAAATCAAACCAGGCTTCCTCCCACAGCACAGGGCTGCCTAGAGGCTGCACACCAGCTGCACTGGACGGGATATCACCGCTCACCACTGCCAAGCATGAACTGATCGTGTGTGTGTGTGTCACATTAAAATCTTGGAGTGACAAAACATACACCATACATTGATTAGAGCGAAGTACTTCTAATGACACATGTCTCACAAGCAGGCCATCTATCTAAACTTTCAAAGCATGATATCCGAGCTAATATCACAGCATAAATCTGGACACCAGCTCCATGGCTTTATGTCTTCAGCAAGTCATTTATTATCCGCCCACTTCCAGCACTTCTCACACCAGTCAGTGTGATTGTAAGGGGTCTGGATGTCCTATTATGCAGGGTAGACATTTCAGGTCTGTGAGTATGACTTTCCATATAAAACACCTCAAGCTGTCACACTGGAAAATGAGACTGACTGGAATATGAAAGGTAGACTGGGATTTATGGCAAATCCCCAATTTGGGAGACATATGATGGGGCATTATTAGCAATATTTCCATCTAACTGTTGAATAAACTTTATGAAATCACTGAAATAATAATTATAAACTATATTGTATAAACTAACTGTGTGTTTGCATTACTTAGGTAAAGTATAATACCTGGTTACAGTATAATACCTTAAACTTAATCAAGATCATTTAAACATATTCACCTACAAAATAACAAAAAGGGATTGAAGAAATTAATGGTATCAGCCAAAAAGTTATTGTTCACTACTGATAGCAGATGTTGGTGATTATGGTTTGGTTCAAAGATGAAAAAAAAAATGGCTGCACAGCCATGATGGATTCTTACATGGGCATTTTCAAAAAGCCAAGTTGAAGTGTGTGAGAACTAACACATCATTTTTTAAAAATCCATTTGAAAGCAACCCACAAAGCCTAATTCTAAACTATGTTATAGAATTGACATAGTTTCAATCATTCATGGTGCCTCCACTGCCTCACTTGCAAGCTAGCAAGCTAACAGCTAAGCTAAGTTCAGATTTGGTGTTTGTGTTTCTGTAAGTCCGTAGAATTTTTAAAAGGCAGTAAACAACCTCACATTTATCCATTATTTTTTCCATTCATGCTGTCAAAATGTTTCCCCACAATATCAGATGTTTTGGTGTCATAATTATGCATTTCAGCACCACTAGCTAGTTTTATCCATTTTGCGTTAGCTAAGAGAACAACAATTGCTTAAAGCACTGCCACAGTCCCCACTGGAGTACAAGGCATTGCCTGTTCCATTTATACATGGTGAATTTTCAATTTAGATGTTTTCCCACACATTTTAATGCTAGTTCCAAGTGAATTCTGGTTTCAGCACATTTAGTAAACTATGGAAACATCAGTAAGACAATTTACAACAGCAGAGGCTCCTCTTCTACTAGGGTTTGGAATTGCTCTGACAAGCTTTGAATCTGTGGTTTCTATTGGTTCATAATGAAAAAATAGGCAGATTAAAAAAAAAAAAAAAGTTTAAACACGAATTAAACATTTTTGTTCCCTGCTGTGACAGCCCTAATGGGAATAACAACAGACATTTCTGGGACGTTGCGGTGGTCAGATACTTTACAAACAACCTCTCAAGGACATGTTTAGCTGTTGTGTAATGGAATTGAAAAATTTATCCAGACCAGCTGTTCCAGGCCTGTCACCATTCATTGACCAAATGCATTTCCATTGTAGACATCATGTAATTTATTTTTTGACAAAAGTGGAAAAACTAGCAAATGTTTTCAATCATAATCAGCTCATACTGTGCAAAAATGTACTTGAAATCTAGTTACTGGGGGCAAAATTTGACCTTTTTCACCTTTTGACATTAAAGACGAGGTCAGACAACTGTTCTCATTTTCACTGCAAATATTATTTTCATCAGGTGTAATTTTTCTCAATCCTGATATTGCTGCAGTCTGTAGTGTAGCCCAACTGTAAAGTCTTGAAAGTCTTTCTATTGTTGCCAAGTTTAAGACCTCTTGTTCACCAGCTGGGCACAGATACAACGGCCTCGGGGTAGTGTGAGATTTATGTAATGGGTGTATTTATCAAACAGGCCGATATGCACAGACTGCCTCTGCATTGATCCAAAATCAGAAGTCAAATGATTGACTATCAGTTGATTTAGTAGACACGTCCAGTACAGCAGGAGTGATTTTCTCTGCCATTTTATGGTCTGACATGAGGTGTATGACTTTACAAATGAGCAACATATAGCTTTAACAAGCATTATGATTTATGCTAACAACATGGATTTTGGAGCGGCCCATTAGTACAGGAGAGGATGTTTTCAATAGAGGAAAGGAGTTGTTCTTCCCTCTGTATATGGCTGACAGAGAGAAAGCCATGTACACCTACATGTATTTATTGTCCTTCAAATACAGCAAATGCATACATATATTTGGGATGCATAATGTAAGTGTATTCTCAAATGGCAATGTGCGTGCCAAACAAGCTGAATGTTCAACTTTTGCCTTTCCCATTTCCTTGCTCATGTCATTCAGTAATGTGAGCACTTTGCCAAAAGTTCTTCTTAATTTTTATGGCCTTAAAAATGTGATGTTTGTGTCTGTGTGCATACATACTGTACACATGTGTGCATCTGCTTCACCTATGTGCCTCCCTGTGTGATTTCGTTACTCATTGAACGTGGAGGTGCTGAAAGCGCTCTCTGTGGGCCTCATAACGCACAAACCTTTTTCCAATTAGCCGGCCAGGTTGGGCTCAGTGGTGCTTACATCTACTGTAAATCTGACCCAGACAAAACACCCACTGGGTTCTGCTCCAAAGGGACAGATAGCGAGAGGGAGAGGGAGGAACCTGTCAAAAGCGGTGTAGCATTTTGTCAGACAGTTTCCGGGCCTCTCGTGCTGCATGTCGAGAGGCCCGGAAACCGGTTTCCAGGCCTCTCGTGCTGCAGGTCAGCGTCTGGCCCTACGACTGTCAGCATCCGCATCTGTTAGCCAGTTAAAGGACAATCGTATGGTTCCTGTAAGGATTAAAAAGCCAGACGGATTCTGAGCTCTGCGGCCATGTTACAACCACACATATGTACCCACAAACAGCCCCACATGCATGCAAACATAAAATCTTTTCTCTCTGGACTGACTGGACCAGAAGCATGCCTCATGTCAGCAGAACGGTCTCTTGTATTCAGTAAACAGTGAGTAGCTGATTGTCACCAACTGAGATTCTCTTTGTGTTTGTTAGTCTTTCCAGCTATCATCTGAGTGCACTGTGGTTTATGTTTCACGGTAACTCCGAACTGATTTTGTTGTTAATATGTTGCAAGACCATGTAATTATTCCCTCTTTCCACTCCTTCTATTCTTTGAAAGTGTTTCTTTGATTCAAAAACGTAACCATAATTATTTAAACCAAAATTGTATTCCCAAAAGAGCAAAGTGAAACATAATCACAGAAAACAGTCTGTTTTCAGAATACCACATTTGGTTTTATTTGCACTCGGTATGCAGCACGCACCATGGAGACATTTTCAGTGGACATAAAAGCCAGCGGAGCTGAGTGAATGAGACCTGGATGTCCTCGAAGATGTGCTTTGGAAGACGAAAGCATGACCAGAACTGCAATGGAGCGTCCAACATTCACATTGTTTCTCTTTGCTTTTATCTTTCCTTGGTCCTCTGTTTTATCTACTTCTTGGCAGGTATGAACGAGTACAAGGAGATGATGCTGTGAGAAAAATGTGGACATGCATTAGGCAAGATGAAAGTGATGACAATTTCTTTTAAGCAGTATGTTTATCTGGCTATAGTAACCAGTCCATGACTTCATCCACACGGCAGTGAATCCAACATTTTTTGTCAACACCTAATGTTCTTACAGCATAGCATCAAAGACAATTCTTGAGCATACTGTCTGAGCATCTGTCAAAGACATTCTCCTCTTTAAAAGTAAAGTCTATAAAGGGTTATCACAAATATACTGTTGGTCTCATTATTTTAGTTTTTTAATTCTCACAAAATTTGGGAATCAGTCAGTATTTTATTTAAGGTAACAAAAGTGATGAATGGGATGAAAACAATCACTTATGCAAAAGTCAGATTAAATAAATATAATCAGAAACACAGTCTTTACAGATTTTTTTAGCCATGCTAATGTGTGACTTGAGGGACAGGAATGTCAGTCTGTGGGTGACATTCTTTCATCTGTCGGTCTATAGGTCCACCACTTTGGTCCACTGAAATAGTTCAACAGCTGTAAGATGGATTGCCACGATATTTTGTGAAGACATTTATGGTCCCCAAAGGATGAATCCTACTGACTTTGGTGATCCCCTGACTTTAGAGGTTCAAGGTATATCTTGACAAATATTGGATGGCTGTAAAATCTGCTACAAATTTTTAAGGCACCTAGAGGAAAAAAATCTGATAACTTGGTCCCCCAACTTTCATCTAGAACCATCCCTAGGTCAAAATATCAGTTTGTCTAATACAAATTAACCTCAGCTGTATTTTGTGTTGCTAAGGTGGTGAACTTGGTAAACATTATACATGCTAATGATCAGATTGTTAGTATTGTCATTGTGAGCATGCTAACATGCTAACAGTTTCACAGACCCACTAACATGGCTGTAGTTAAATTATATCAACAGACCGTTTTATGTAAAATGTCAATAGTACCTTCTTGCAGGACAAAACTGAACAACTTTTTTATTAGATTTTAACTAATCCACTGCTTTTATGCATTTATGCATTTTATAATCCACAATGCAACTTATGCAACAAAAAAAGTCCAAAAGTTCCAGACCCTAAAGTTCTTTTTTACACAATTACAAAACTCTACTAAAAGAGGAAAAGGCGGAATAAAATGATCTCAGTGATGTTATACTGCACCACGTTTGTGGAACAGCCTTCCTAACCATTTGAGGGCAGCACAGACCAGCTTGGTCTCACCAAATGGTGTATAAATAACACACCAATTTCTTACGTCATTTTGCGTGTCATCACTACACATTTTTACTTTTTGTGTCATTTCACGCCATTTAGGTAATAAATTCAGTCACCAAAAGCGACCTATAGTTATGTTTGAGTGACAGAAAGTGACACATTTCAGATGATGTCAATATAGTGTGACTTTATTTTCTTTCATGAGGTGATTTGATCTTATTAGGAGGAGGCAGATTGAGTGGATGGCTAGATAGTTAGTTGGCAAAAAGTTGGAGAGAACTGTTTGACACCACTACCTTGCGAAATGTCCTTAAAGTGGTGTGCTATTTATATGCCATCCCATGAGATAATGTTGCACAGATATCTAGACTCTTTTAAAAAATCCTTTCTATTCATTCCTATTCTATTTCATCTTAACTCTTATTATTATTATTTTCTTTATGTTGTATGTTCTTTGTTATTAATACTATAGCCCTTTGAGTTTCACTATGAATGGAAAGTGTGGTACAAATTAAATGTATTATAATTATAATTATAGCTTGTAGTAATGAAAGGTTGGATCCAGAATTTGGTTGAACAACTAAATCTACTTTAACACCTGAGGCCAGAGGCACCAACCATCCCGATGGCTACACCTCTGCCATGAATGCTCGATCTGCTAGGGTGGACCTGGTAATGGAAGCTCAAAGAGTGGACTGTTCAGTGACACAACCCCCATTCACACCCAGCTCCGGTGCTGCATGGTCTGGTTCAACTTTACAACATGAAGGGGGGTCTTAAAAACATGCCCTGTCACTACTCAACCTCCAAAAAATGTCACTGATTTGCACATACACACACCTGCCCATGGCGCACCAACACGTGCTAGGAGGAAGGTGGGGCCGCGGTGTTAGCAGAGTATTTATGATATCATGACATCATCATGCCAGGTGATGGAGTGCTGTGTCATGCTTTGTTTGGTTTTCCAGCACTAACCATATTAGCAATAACACCAGCTCTGGGAAAACATGTCAGTGAAGGATAACTGAGATTGGCGCACAACGGTGAGGAGAGAAAAAAAACATGAAATAATAACCTAGGGGGTGAATGTGTTCAGAAGAAATCTGGGGTTTAACATAAGAGTGTAATTATAACAAGCTGCCGTCAATCACAGTGTCAGCTCCCTCAACCAGTGCCCCTCCCTTCCTTCACACCTCAGTGACCCCTGACCCCCCGCACACCCCACAACACTAACACCATGTTCCTTGTGACACACGAGGCACCTCTCAACACCTTTATACTCAACATACTGTATGCTGGTCACATACATACTGAGAGCCACATTCACACAAGTACACCTGAAGGTAATCCCAACACTGTCATGCAAAAACAACAAAAAATTTATGTAACGCTTTTCAAAATGTCCATGTTTGCTCATTGTTTGACTTCTTGATTCGATTTCATGACAGTGTAACTCGTTGATACTTTCTGACAAATTAATCTTGAACAGAGCTTCCATGATCTTGCGACCATGGAAATGTTTTTAAAACAGTCACTAAAAGGAACACAACTGTATCAACTTGTGACAGTAAAGTGACTTAAAAATCACTGTGAATTATTATATTATGGAAGTACGTACAAGCAAGACATTTTATAAGGTACAGCATTTAAAAACCTATTTAATGTCATTGGGAGTTAATGGGCTAAAACAACCAAAACCACCTGTATGGTCCTTTAGATCTTTGAACAGGATTAATAGAAAAAGCGGAACAGGAGGGAGTGAAAAGCT
Source organism: Thunnus maccoyii (assembly GCF_910596095.1). Taxonomy (NCBI): domain Eukaryota; kingdom Metazoa; phylum Chordata; class Actinopteri; order Scombriformes; family Scombridae; genus Thunnus; species Thunnus maccoyii. Next base: position 20,892,678 of record NC_056547.1, read on the forward strand.
GTTGGAAACTGAGATCAATGAAGAGATGGATGGATCAATGGGCAGAAGTCCCAGTGTGACTCTGTGAACTGTCATATAGAGAGTAGCTAGTGAGACAGTAAGCATTGCCACCAATATTTATGTCTACGATGAAAATAACAGAATGACTGTAGTCAGTGGTCAGTGGTGCAAGGTGTGGACGCTTGAATCAGCAAGGAAAGAATGACTGGCACTAGGTGAGGGTAGTGGATGGCGCCTGTGAAGACTGACTCATTCATTAGCACCTCTTTATGAGTTGTATACCTCATTTAAAAAGGTACCTAAAAATGGAAGCAAATAACATGCTTGAAAAACAGCATCTGATATTTCCATTTCCACACAATAGGGTATTTATGCAAGCTGTGTGACGTGGTTTAAACCCAAAATATATGTGACGTTCAAAGACACATCACACCACCTGTGGACCCACCCTTGCTACTGGCGTTCAGGATGTCCTAAAGGCCAAGTGGGCCTGTGGCACCAACCAACAGCTCCAAGGAAATGCACAATTATTTCCAGTTCCTAAAATGGCTGGAAATCACATCCTATTTTTGTCGATATGTGTATGTACAACATGTGTCAGACTTGTAAGCGTCAATATTGTTCAGTATGTGGAATTATTCAAGATCAAATACATTGTATGTGCATCATTTGATGTATATTGTAGCCAGCTTGCGTCAGTGAACTTTCTTATAAGCCTACAAATATTAGAATGACAGTAGGATGGTCACAGTATTTCCTGTCTGATGTTTCCGTTTCAGAGCACCCAGAGACAGTGGTGGGAGGAGTATTGATGCTTGCCACAGCTGACAGATGAGCAAAAGGAAGGAAAAGGAACCGTAGGAAAAGGAAGTGGACCTGTATGACCTTTCAATTGGGCGTAGGAAATGTGAATCCTTGTCTGGGGCCAAGTCAGGCCAGGTCAGTCTGTCTCTGTCTTTTATTACCTTATGACAGCCACTGATCATTGTTACTTGGTGAATTTTGATTCCATTAACAAACTGCAATGATGCACAGAGCCTTATTCTCAAAGGTTTAAATAAAAGGTAGATTTAATCAAAACTAAAGCCAGGTACAAGTAGTTATCTGTGTATAGTTAGTCACAGCTAAACCTAAGGCCAGGGTATGCTCAAAAGGATCGACTTCATATGGCGTGTTGTTCAACTATTTCAGGAGGTAAAAGTGTTTATAGCTGTTCTGAATAGCCACACTCAAAGATGGCGTGAAAAGCCTACCGTCATACAGTAGACAAGGCGTGAGATGCGATAATCGTAACCAAATGTGAATAACGGTGCACACATGCAGACACATACAGCAATTTTGTCATATAACTTGCCTATTCTCTACATTCCAATGTCAGAAAGGTGTGGGGAGGGAGGGTTTCATCCATTGATTGACCATTCAACAGGCATGTGATGTAAACCTCATTCAACCAAAAACCTGTAACGGAGGATCCTACTTGAATTTGCCATGTAGTGTCCATTGCCAGCTTTATCAATCTAGTATAATTTAGGGTCCTGATTGCTTTCTCTTGACAAGCTTTGGTGGGAGCGTATCTGTCACACAGACCACCTAAAGTAATTATGAAGTCAGTGGCGCGAGATAATTGGCCTCCATTATCCTTGTCTGGATGAGTGAGAGCAAACAAAGCTGTCCTGCAGAAGAGGGTTACAGCAGTCATCCCTCTCCACGCATAACCTAAGCCACTTTTGAGGTGAAACTGGAGAGACATCGCATGCTGTGGAAGGCCTTGGGATAGCTGGGAGTTAGGGGTTAAGATGTGAAAGATGAGATTACAAGACATAATTTGGCATGATTGTTTAAAAGAGGTGCCACTTTACATATTTAGGGAAACCACAGCAAAACCCTATATCCATTAAGTCATTCCTGTGCAGTTTTTGGCATAAACCACTAATTAATTCTTCTCTTTTCAATATTCTGCTCCACCATCATCTCATACTCACTCAGCTTCTCATCTGCATAATCTTCTCTGTATGGTATTAAAGTTTTGAAGTGAGACTCTCAATTTACCTTCAAGCTGTTGACACACAGCATAAATCTCTTTCACTGGTCTTCAACATGGACTTACCACCCCATAACAGGCCCAGCCCAACACACTTTCCTTCATAAGCCTCTCGATCCTATTTCCCAGACTATTATGCTTGCATATTTCAATCGGCATGGAGCACAAGTGAGGGGTGGAGGAGGAAGGGGTGAGAGGGAGTGGGGAGAGGGGAGGAATGAAAAACACAAGGAGGTCAGCGAGAGAGACGTTTCTTTCTTTCACACCATGTGTTACTGTAAGATATTCATTTCCTCTGCGATTCCTCTCCCTCCCTCCAGCCCTTTGTTTTTCTTCTCCATCACTGTCAGTGTGCACTGGCTGAGGTAGTCCAGGTCGCATCAAGTCCATTGGATCCTGTCTCTATCTTGGATCCATCCCTCCAAATCAGTTTCCCAAATTGTGGACCGTGCAGAGTGCAGCTGTGGTAACCTGAGAGCTTTCTGTTGTAGCTCTGAGCCGCCAAAGCCCATTAAAAATGAGCATGTTTGACTTCTGAGCCTGGTTTGGTGATTGAACTAAAGGGACAATCTTATTTATTAAATCAAATCTAGATAGGGATCTGTTGACTGTATGTACAATTTCTAGTCAGACTTGGATTGACTGTAAGGTAACGTAGCAGCAACAAGATCTGCTAACAGGGCTTTGATTTGCAAGCCAATGAGATGTTATTAATTTATTTCATAATTAATTGATTTTTTAACAAACAAGGAAAACTGAGATTTCTCTCTCATTATTTTTCTCTTTGTCCATTTCTTCCCCCAGGCCTGTACTGCTTTTCCAGTAAGCCTGAAATTATTATTTAACAGTGTAGCTTGTCTCCGAGTTGAGACGTTCTCATCATAAAACCTTAAAAAAACAACTGTGGTTGTACTTCAAAATGCAAAGCATTCTGGCACTTGGAGACTGAATATAAGTCATTCCATGTGGAGGGGAGTGTTGTTGAGGCTGAAAGTGTCACATGCTTCTGTTGCAGCTCTTTGGTTCCCATGCACAGTAGCCAAGGATCCATTAAATGGTGTGTTTTCATTTAAGATTTTTTGTCATTTCCAGTTCTTAATAGGCTGTCGCTAACTTCTTACATCATTATAACCCATTTAAAAAAAGAACAGGATGTTTTTGACATCCAGACTGATCCAAATGGGATGCGTTTTTGAACCAGATGTAATGTGATAAGCAGATTGGAGGCCGCACAGACACAGTCAGGTGTTCACAAACGCTCTCACAGCGGTTTGGTTTGCGAGCAGGAAGCTGAACTGTTGCTCAGGATAACCATAAGGCACCATATCCCTCTGTCCTGTTTGTGAACTTTTGTGGGGGCTTTTATGGTTGCGGTCATTCTGTGTGGTTGATGAGGCTCATGTCAGCCCTGGGTTTCTAACTCAAATGAACCCTCCACATCCATGGAGCTGTCCAAATAACCTCCTTTATTCAGGCTCCTTCAACTATTCATCTTCAAAGTCTCATTCTAGAAACATTTTTTTAAAAAAATGTAGTTTTGAGGCTCAGTTTTCAGCCCTTGGAGTTTAAAAAAAAATTTTTTTACAGTCAATCCAAAATGTGCATTTTTTTCTTACCAACTCATAAATGACTAATCGCTAAACCCTCCCCTAGGAAGTGACTGTCCAGTTATAGCTTAGCAAACTATAAGCTATGGATTTCTCAGCATGCTGAAGTGGTGTGCATGGTTTTGTAATAAGAGATTCTCTGCATTTAAAAGGTTTAAGTTTGTGTCCTTTTTATGCCTTTCCAAAGCTAAACACAAAAGAGCTAAAGTGTAAGGAATGGATTAATCAGTGTTTGTCTGCTCTAATGTAAGCTGCAATTGTTAGCATGTCCAGCGAACTAGTTTACTATCTGCATTATTTTTTCCCCCACCTGCATTCCATGGAGACCTGCCTTACTCTGCCTTTTGATTGGCTCTTACCCCTGATATTTTTACCCTAACCCCAACCATCTCACTCCTCATGCCTAAACCTAACCAACCTAACCAAAAAGGCAACGACTACCAGCCAATCACAGGCAGAGTAAGGCGGGTTTTCAAGGAATGTGGGTGGAAAATAACGCTTACTACCTACAGTAGTAACCAAGCATTACTTCCAAAGGCAAGGAGCAAATCATTAACTTACTACATTTGTTTGCAGGGTTACAGGTTACTTAAAATAAAGGCCTGTTCATGATAGCAGATCCGTTGTGTATTTTCACACTGCGGGGAATTTAGGGAAACATCAGCGGCTCTGTCATGGTGGATTTGGGGAAGTTTTACACATTGTATAACCAGCCAGTCTCGTTACCCGAGAAAGCATTACATTTGCCAAACACGTTAGTTAATCCTCAGCCTCAGCCTTTTCTCTAATAATGCTAAAGGTAAAAACATACCATACCAAAGAACAAATTGTCAGTTGGTGAGGATGCTGACTTTTGGGAAACACATTTTATAGCACAATATCATGTATGTAGCCATATTTAAGATGCCTTATATAGGCTTCTTGTTTTAAACTGAGACAGGAAACAGAGACGGTGTTTTCAACTTAATTAGTTTACTAGCCGCAGCTAATGAAAATCTTCCATGTCAGCTGGCAAAATCGCTGTCTCCGACTAGAAATAATAAGCTTGCTTTTGTCTACCTCTGTGAGATACCAAGGATGCATTGTTTTAAAAATTGTTAAAAACAGTGGTAAATCTGACAGTGTTATTGCTATGCGAATAAGCAGTCATTCATCACAACAGAGAATTTGTCATCAGACACGGCAAATACACCCGTGTTTTCTGAGGACGTCACCAAAGCATTGCTGGGATAATATTTAGCCAGGTGCTGAATGTGGATTTGGAGACGTTTTTAGAGCTGAGTGCTTTATGGAATCCATATCCCTCCTCAGCGGGCCCTCTTTGGGATCAGAGCAGTAATACCGAGGCCTGCCTGCACAGTGTCCCCCAGAGGGAGACAGAAAGGGAGAAAGGGGAAGATGAAGTGAGGAGGAAAGAGCAGGACACATTGATGGAGAGAGCGGAAAGAAAGTGAATACCAGATAGAGACAGAGACAAATACTCTGCGTCTGACAGTGACTGTTAAATCCAATACCCTGCAATGCTGAAATCAGGCCCTGTGCTCTTGCTATTTTCAAACAATTTGTAAGGGAGATAATCACATTTTGGATTGAAAGAGCTTCCACGCCGCAGTGAAGTAGAACTAAGAGAAATGCTAAATTCCTGCCTTTGGAATTTGGATTGCTGTGTTTGGAGCCATATGCTTTATATACGAGCCTGGACGGGGCCCACGCTCTGCTTTATTTTCTTAACCAGACACCCACTGGCATGTAACGTAACTGTGGTCAAAAACAGGGAGAGGGTGTCCAGACCCCACCCCACCCGTCAACGTCCATGCACGGCGCCTCGCCCCACGTGTTCAGCTCTCTTGTATGTGTACGTGAAAGTGAGAGAGGCTGAGAGATTCAGGAAGGAGAGTAGTAGGATTTGGGCCCTACCAGAGGGCCACCTCGGCGGCTAGGGTTACCTCGGCTCATTCTTCCCTCCCCTCTTCCCTCCTTTTTTCCACATGAACAGGAAAACCCTGGCTCTCCCTCCCTCCGAGTAGTGGTGTGTAACTCTGTGTCTATGAGAGAGAGGTGGGCCGAGCTGGATCAGCTTGGCCTTGGGAAAACCACATACGAGAGTGTACCCAGCCTCCGACATGCTTCCCACCGAGAAATACATCAGGGACGTCCACGACCCCCTCATAAAATCTGCACCCCGCTTTCATCTCCGCTATGTCTTTCTTTGTTTCCTTGTTTCTTTCTCCCATTCTTTCTTTCTTGTTTTTCTTAGGTTTCACCAAGTTTAGCATTCTTTCTTTCCTTCCGTCTTTTTCAAATGTGCAAACATGTCAGTGGTAATTCATGTTGATAGCGGCCTTTTGTCCAAATATTTCCACTGTAACTTTAACCGAGAAATCAATGGTAAATCCTTTTAATCGAGCTGTTTGCTGAGGTGGCCACAAAGTCCTGCTTTCCTTGGCTAGTTGGAAACGACCTGTTTAAATATACGCCCATTCTCTGTTTAGAGTGGAGTTTTGGATTTAACCCCTCAGCCCGCCAGTCATCACACCTGATGGGAACAGATAGGCTGAATCTGCTTAAGCTGTCAGTCAGAGTTGGTCTTGGCTGTAAGAGCAGCATGTGTGGGTGGTGTGTACGTGCAATGGATGTACAGTGTGTGTTTGCATTGTACATATGGATTTGTGAGTACAGTATGTATGCAGGGCTTGTGTGGGTCATCTGGATGTACCGTGATTATGTGGAGTGTGAAGTACAATATGTGCAGTGTGTGTGAATTGGGTTTAGGCATGTTGTGTGAGTGTGCACAGGCTTCTTGTTAACTCTATGCAGTGTATGCTATACACACAGTGTACATCTTTTGTGTGTGTTTACACTATGCATAAATTTGGTGAATGTTTACTGTGTTGTCTATGCAAATACGTACAAGGGCGGCCTGTTTTTTCAAGTAGCTACCTACCAGTGCATCAGGATACACCACTGTTCTATTTCACTTCATTGATTAGCATCCACTCTGAAGCAGTTTTATCATATTGACTCCTTGGATAATCATATCCCAGCTACTGTATGTTAACTACTTCCGTCTGTATGGCACATCAGGCGTGTGCTTTGCAGCAGATATGTTTACACTTTACAATATTTGTATAAAGTATGTTGTAAATCTGTATAATGCTAACAAGCACACCCAACACTGATGTCAAGTACACTTAGACATTTCTGCAGCAAAGTGAAAAGCTTACAAATTCACTAGAAGTCAGCAAAAACAAGATTTTCAGGAGGTGTTTAGTTGCTCTTAAGTTCAATTTGATTCAATTAAGGCAATTAAAACCACTTGGTTAAGGCTGGAGAGAGATTGTGGTTACGGTAAACAATTGCCTCCATGGTTGAAACGTCATTGTACAAACATTAACTGTTATTATGAGATGGGTTGCAAACTGTGGTCTATGTCAAAGTCACAAGCTTTGCACCCTAAACCTTCCACCACAACCTCCTCTGTAGGAGCTTTTATTGCTGTTTAAGGTCCTTCTTCTTCGGCCATTGCTACTTAGAAAGTACAGTAGTTATTTACACGACTGCAAGATGTCATTTGCCCCATAAACATAAATCAGGTTTTTTTTGGCATTTCAACAACCAACCAAAGCCTTTTTTCTGTTGTTAGGACAGTCTCATGATTGTAGCTATTTATGTGTCGATTGTATGTACCGTCTGTGTGTAGTTTGTGCTGTTGCATGTTTGCTGTTAGATGGTAGCATATGAATGCATAAAAATCTGTGTTTGGAAATGCAAGAACATATAAATAAATATTCTCATAAAGAAACATAAAGCATTATGCTGTAGGACCATGTCAATGAATTGCTGTATCGGTACTGATTAACTGGCCAGTGTGGTGAAGTTCAGAAAATGTGAATATACAGAAATAGCATCATGGGCACACACACACACACACACACACACACACACACACACCTCCTCTTGCTCTCTTCACACATATGATCGCAATTACAGAATTATATACACTGCAGACTTTCCCCAGTGACTGATGACTGTGGTATTTTAGGGAGTCAAAACCACTCAATGGAACACACATACAGCGACACATACTAATACAGTAATGCCAGTAATTAGCTGTTCACAGAATGACTTATACATGTTGCACATACATGGACTTAAACACTGTTTGACATGAATCATAACCTACCCACCTATTCATTCAACCACACACAACCACAACCTCTCTTTCTCTCTCGCTCACACACACACCACACACACACACACACACACACACACACGCACACACACAGCGCAGTCTGTTCTCATCTACAGGCCATCCCAGCCCACAGATGTTCCCTCTCAGGGTGATCTCCAGGATTTGGGGAGTGTTTTGAAGCGTCGGGCCAATGACGCGCTCCAAAGCCCTGGAGATTTTAGTGGTGGGCCTAAAAGAGTATTTGCCCTACCTGCTGAACTCCGCAGAGATGCTGAGCTGGTGCTGACCATGGTATCTGAAGAGGCACAAGTGAGTGTGTGTGTGTGTATGAGTGGAAAGATGTGAATTTTTGACTATATTCCTTGAAAAGATGAAAATACACAACTTTCTATTGACCTTTCTCCAACTACATATTGACTCTTGCATAATTGTCTTATTGCAGATATGTTGTGTAGCACAGCAGTCCTGTGAGCTTTCATTCTTTAACTCTGCAGGCATTTTTTAAGTACGGATTACATTTTGGCAATCTGCCTCTGATACACACGCTTTTTTTCCCCTAATTTATGAGACTCTACATTGACCCTATTTACATCTTTTTTTTCCCCCTAATAGCTGATATATTTTGTAGATTCGGCCTCTCAAATGTATGGGCCAATGGGGGAATGTTCCTAATAAAAACCTGAAAAACCATTTGTATACAAATCTGTGCTTCAAATGTTTGTTTTGGTCTGCTGCACACTTTGAACTTTTTTTCATATTCAAATGTTTTTATGATAGATTCCTGACCGGTGAGAATGACGTAGGGGCAGGCTTGTCCTTTATTATATACTGGAATCGCAACTGGCAGTTTCAGTGTTATTTGTCATGCTTGCCCTGAGGATAGTGGATGAAAACGTTTAACCACGCAAAATTTGCACCATATTACCATTTTGCTTTTTCTGACATCATGTCTACACATCCAAATGGTTTTGCTTTGATAAATACCACACGTGAGAAGAATAAAACGATAAGGAAAACCATAAGACGACTCCAGACTCAACACGCTCTCATAAACATTTCACCAAAATTAGGTTCTGAAGGAAAATCTGAATGCTTTTGTAATTTATTGCAACACAGATTCACATCAATTTGTGCTCACTACAAAGTACTTCAAACTCATTGCACAACAGGCAGTCTACTGGGGGTTTAAGACTCTGTGAGGCTGTACTCAGCACAGCAATGCTTTGAGCTAAATGTCAGTGTCATGCTGACAATGACAATGACAATGCTAACAAGCTGATGTTACACAGCTAATGTTTTCCATGTGTCTCTTTTTAGTGTTAGCATGCAAACACCAGATAATTAACACTAAATACAAAGTACAACTGAGGCTGATGTTAATTTTGCAGGTATTTGGTCATAAACTAAAGTATTGGACACATTAAAATGTTGTTCTGTCAATGGTGCTAGATAAAATGTTAAGAGATATTATAATTCACCCTCAGGGGGACCAACAAATGTCAACAATGTCTGACAACCATGAATGTTCCCACCACATTTTGTGCCAATCCATTTTGTAGATGTTAACATGTTTCACAGGATAAATGAATACTTTGACCTGCTAATGACAGTAGAGGAAAAGTCAAGGGATCACCAAAGTCTTTGGGATTCGTCCTCTGGGCACCACGAATGTCTGAACGAAATTTCATGGCAATCCTTTCAACAGTTGTTGAGATATTTCAGTCTGGAACAAAGTAAACCAACCAACTAACTGACATTGCCACCCCTACCGCCATGTTAGCGGTGTGGCTAAAAGCAAACAATCATGCAAATAAAAAAACAACAAACAACAAGACTAACAATTGTAACAAGATTTGTACACATGTTGAATGCATTATGGTATAAAAATGAGACATGTTTAGTGTCATTGTAATCCTGTTGTGTGGTAAAATCTGCTGTGACTGCATAGTTTGATTTTCTATCAGAGGCAAGCAGAATAAGCTTGCATGTAGTCCCATTTTGGGGTTGCACAGTATGCGGTCAATTTGGCAATTAAATTGTGAATACGGGAGACATTCATGATTTTATCATACCCACAATCTACATGGGTAGGCAACAAAGAGTGGTGGCTGTGGATCCACAGAGCCAAACTGGTGGTGCAGGCCTATTCCAGATCTTGATTATACACTGCTCCTTTAAAGGAGCAGAAAGGGCAGATAATGAAATGTAAAGCTCTCTGAAATGGAGAGTGCCAGAGATATATAAAAAATTTCTCACAGCTGAAATGGTTAGGGTCCTATAAGTTTTCATTTGGACTGGAAGCAAGACTGTCACACAACTGTGACGACCAGGGGCATATTGTTGCCCTTAGCCTCGAGGTTTCGCAACTTTGTTATGTAACTCTTTCTGATTCAGCAGTGCTTGCTGCCGATGAAGAATGTACACAACTAAAAGAGAGCTGGATCTGTACCGAGGTTTCAATATGTTTCCATTTTGATCCTCAGAACCCACACTGGAAACACAAGACTCCGGCCAAGACCATTTTTGAAAAAAGCCCATATGAGTGAATGTTACAACTTACAAACACGTTTTCCTTTTTGTAACATACAGAATAGAAGATAATGACCGCTCCACCCGGCTAAATCTTTGCTAAGGTGCTGGGAGCATCAGTGAGTCCATTTCTGCACTGTTAGATCTATGCAGTGTTTCACTTTATTTTGAGCTTTCGGTCTATCAGACCTTCATCAGAGCATACATCAACATACATCAACACATATGCTCTGATGAAGGTCTGATACACCGAAATGGCAAAATAAAGTGAAACATTACATAGATCTTATTGTGCGGAAATCTCTTCTCACATACAGAATGGAAAAGGAAAGAGCAGAGCACTTAAGGATTTACTACTAATGAATGTCTTTAAATAGATCAACTCATTGGAGGGTCAGGCTTTACTGTCATGAAACCAAACCCATTGGCCGTCAGACTACTGCACTGTTCTCTCCATTTTTATATCCCTTTTGGGGTTCGTCCATATTAGCATAAAAACATGAATGAGGATTTTTTGCTTTGCATCTCTGAGATGAATGTTCTAATGGACTATTTATAACACCTCATACCGAATTGAAAAACATTCAGTTGTCTTTACTAGGTTTATACAAAGATAATCATTCCAGGAGATTGTCAGTTTTTCAAAGATTTATAATCAGGACATTGACACACTGCTCTATGATCTAGTAAAAAATGATTATTTAAAAAGTGTCAAGAACATCTTACCTAATATACCAGCTGGCATTCGAATACAGCAATATGATATTTGGAGTTTATGAAACTTTTACATCAGTGATGATTGTTCTAGGACCAATCACTTGATATATATGAGTTCTATTTCCCGATTCTACCAAATGCCTTTGTTTCTGTGGTTCTGAAATTTTCCACTGAGTCGACATAGAGTGTAACCATCTCTCCAGGCCATGGTGCGTGTGCGCCTGTGCGCTTTTAAGGGATGAGGATGGGATTCATTGAGGTTTGAAATGGGAAACAGACTAGCAGAGACTCTTCCAGGGGTGATTATATCTGTGGGATAGTGGGGTCCATCCAAATGTGTGTGGCGTCTTTGTCTCAGCCTGGCTCCCTACTGCCACTCAGGGGTGCAGAGGGGGCTTGAGGCTGGAGGGTCCTACTTTATACCTGTGTCTCTTGACCCTCAGTCATTACCGTCCTCCATGATGCTGGCCTTTTTCTTGGTATGGAAGGAGTTGGTATTCTGGTATGTCCATGATCAGACCCATTATTTTCAAGAACAGATTATTTGCATCTCACCATGCCAAGGCAAACAGCCCAAATAACAAGAGACACTCCAACAGAAATCATGAATTCATGTCTTTAGGGTAGAGGTTATCTTAGTAAAATATGGGAAAAGAGATGATAATTGAGGACATGATTCTAAACATTGTGTATCCATTGTCATAATTTCGTTACTGAGGATGTGGGTTCCTGGGCATGTCCTTTATTCTGACACACACTAAAGATAACTTCCTGTCTCTTTGCCCACATGATGCCGGTGGTCCTTTTCTGGATGCTGGTGCCTCCTTTTGCTTGGAGTTCTCTGGAATTTTTTGTTTTGTTTTCTTGTAGATCAGAAACAGGCCCATAATAGTCTGCATACACTCCTGGCCCCTGTTAGGAACAAATTCAGAGACTACTTCACTTTGATTGCTTCAAGATGAGAATTTGTGCCTAATTTCTGTTACCTGTTTATCAGCTATGCATTAAGACCGCAGAAACAAAAACATGGAGCTTTTGTTCAGGAAGAAGAGTACCTAAGACTTTATTCTTTTTCAAGTTACAAAAACCATGAAAGCAACCTTTCCATTGCCTAATTGACATGACTTGATTACACATGATTAGAAGTTGAAACAATGAATAATTTCATGTTGTTTTGCGTATACTGTTTGCAATTGACAGCTGGCTTTTCCAAACTGTTTATTTAAAGTCAGATGCATGCTGACCTTGTGCAACACAATGGAGAAAGGAATGGCTGATGTGGGGAATGAGCAGGTTTTGTTTGAGCGTGTAAATGTTGTTTGTGTGAGATGGTTCCCCACAGGAAACAAATGTCCCTTCTCTGCAGAGAGCTGGATCAAGGCTGGGTGATGATGTTGTGTTTGATAAATGAACCTGTGCGCTATTTGCACCCTGTTGCACCACGCCGCCAGCGGTACTGAACACTCATGCCCCCTTGAATACCTCCAGCCACTCGTTGCCAGTTCTCTCGGATCAACACGCAGCTTCTCCTTTTAGGATGTTCATGGCATCGAGTCATAATCTGAACCGCATGTCGGAGTCTTGGTTCCATTCGCTACCATCCTCATTCCTTCTTTCTTTCATTCCAACTTCCTCTCACTCTCTCTTCCTGACCCTGCAGCTGTTTTTAGGGAATATTTCCTTTGTTTCCTTCATTCTCTATTTGATCAGAGTGTCTTAGTATATTACCTGGTTGAAGAGGGTATGTGATGCTTATCTCTCACCCTCTGAACCTTTACCTTGTCTAAAAGCTGCCTCTCCTTCCCCACTGGCAGGCGAAAGATGTGCATGTGAATATGTGCACGTGTGTATGTTGTGTACTCCATCCATCCACTCTATGCAGCACATCTGCGCAGCAGCTGAACGCTCCTTCGGGCAACGTCTGCACTGTTTGGTTTTCAACATCTTGTATGTGTGTGCGTGTGTAGGGATGTGTGTGTTTATGTATGCTATATAAGATAAGGCGACCCTGAACGGGATAAGTGGTTTAGAAAAAGGATGAATGGATGTCTTTTATGTCTCTGCATGTGCACTTGCGCTTGTGTCAACCTTACACAATCACGATTTCAATGTGTGTGTGCATGTACATCTTGCATGCATATATGTTGTACAGTATGTAGAATACAGGTGGATGTCACTCCTTTATGAACCCAGTCACCCCTTCTTCTATAAAGCTTACATACTGTTCCAAGGCCCTGCAGAGATAATATTTTATTAGGTAACCAAACACAGCCAATATGGCAGAACTGTACATTGCAGTCTCTTTTATTTTTAGCTCCCGGATCAGACCCAGGTCTACAGTCAGCGTTGATGGCTTTTAGAGAACGACTCATACACACCACAGCCTTAAGACTCTCATGCAAGCGTTGAGTCTTTGGCAGGCATTAAGGCTTATGTGAGCCGAGCCAGGTGATTGTCTTTTTTGCCTGTGTATTTTCTCTGTATTCAGGTATAAATATTTATTATATGGAGAAACAAAACTGAAGAGGCTGTTTGTGTTCACTACCTCAGCCCCCAGATGATTTTCTTTATTCATGTGTTATAGATTTTGCTTGATAAGTCGGATTTGTTAACATAACATTAAAATCATAGTAGCAGTAGAATAGGCTACATTGGGTTTTCGTCTTTGTGTTTTGCTCATTGGAAATTCTAAAAAATGTATCAACTCTCGGGCTGATCTTGGAATCAGTTTCTAGAATTTGGCCTGCTCGTACAAACACACTTGTGGAGAAAACAAGTGCCCTGTTATGGTCGTTGTGGGATGTACAAACTTTCTGGCTGGACTAGTGAAATGTTTTGCACATCATCCGCCAATGCGTGATAATTTGTGATTTGTCTCAATTTTCACACTGTTGTGAGCAAATGTCTCAATCCCGGTTTCATTTCAGTGCTTACAGTAGAAGTGTGCGAACAAAAACAAAGCTGCAGCATGTAGACACATTTGTATGGGGCAATGTTTTCAGCTGTGGTTTAATTTTGGGCATGTTTGCCTTCACCAACACTTATAATGTAATCCCATGTGGCCCACCAGCCTTCTTTTTGTCTCTAACTTCAGTCATCTGGTAAATTGAACTGAAATTAAAATTAATTCTTGGTAAGACATCAATGTATCTTTGATGTTTGTTTTGAATTTTATACTTATTTGGTCAAAATTGTAATTACAAAAAAGTGATAGCACCCTCTACATAACTGTTCTCCATGTGGCTTGAATTTGGTTTCTTGCTGACACAGTACTGATATTTGATTGGTGCAAGATCTGTGTGGAGGGGCTCTAAAATAAATTTGCAATACCACTTCAATTGCAAGGGTAATATGAACAGTTAACCAGCTGGGGGCTGAGGTTGTTAACTGCTGCTTAGCTGTAATTTGTTTGTGATCGGGCACACTACATTTCTGTGTGACTATACATTACTCCATGTCGAATAATGGGATAACATGTGTTGTTACTGTGAGTTTTGACAGTCTGGTCATCTGCCATCACCACACCTGGACCCCTAAAGTCAGCTAACGCCAACTAGACCCTCTCCTTTATATAATGTGGGACCAACACAGCACTGAGTGTGCAGGAGCAGCTGATGACTCAACAGTGTTAAAGCAACTTCAGCAAAAAGTAACATCTAGTTTGAATCATTGACAACCATCTTCCACTTTATGAGTGGATGCTAGTTAGCCTAGCAATTTATATAGCCTTGACTTCCCAAGTGGAACTTAAAGCATGATGGGTCTTCCTCATTTTTGAATGTTGTGAAGGGACAGACGTAACAAATAGCTGGCAGTACATCACCAAAGCTGTAAGCTTGTTGAAAAAGGGAAAATAATGTCTTGTATCAACATTTGTAGGCTATACAGTATGAGATACAATATGAGTAGCGTACCATGGTAGTTGACTGCGAGTCAGCTGCTGCCAGTCAGACACTTTTTCTGCAAATGTATGCTCCCAAATATGTGCAATAGTATCAGTATCATTATAGCTTATAATTACTTACACAAAAAGTAAGAAGAATTCAAATCAAATCATTACATGTTAATCTTAACTGCTAAAGATCATTAACAGCTGCAAGACAAAGACTGTCTCATAAAGTGACATGCGAAACTGAGTTAGAATGAGGTTTAAAACTCATTTAAGGGGCTGCATGCATGGCAGAGCATTTATTACCATGTATACACTGGGCACATGTTTTCGATCTGCACTGCTCTGTGACCTGTCTTTTTTCTTAACATGTCATGTCGACTTTTATTCCTCAATCTAGTATTTCTTGCTCCTGTGGCAAAACAAACTCTGGAGCGACAGATGTGAGTGAAATGTCGATATAGGAACAAGAGACAAAACTGGAGGGAAAAACTCTGAATTTCCTGAAATGATCCCTTACGCTTTCTGCACATGATTCCAGTGATTAATGGGCAGGGAGCACAGTGATTTGGTGTAATCGAGGTGGCAGGGATTTGTGCTATATACATCCAAATTGAGATTAATGGAGAGGACTCTATGTACTTTGCTTAGAA
Source organism: Thunnus maccoyii (assembly GCF_910596095.1). Taxonomy (NCBI): domain Eukaryota; kingdom Metazoa; phylum Chordata; class Actinopteri; order Scombriformes; family Scombridae; genus Thunnus; species Thunnus maccoyii. The sequence continues at coordinate 20,908,306 of NC_056547.1, forward strand.
AGTGCCCTGCACTACATCACAGGGTTGGTGAGCTGCTTGCCAAGATTCTGTATAAAATTAAGTCATGTGAATATCTGTAAATGCTGCATTTCAAGATATTGTCAGCTTCAGCAGTAGGATGCCTTTACAGATGGTTTTGTTGCTGTGTTGGTCGGTCCACTACTTTGGTCCAGACTGAAATATCTCAATAAATATTAAATGGATTGCCATGAATTTTTGTACACACTTTCATGAATTCTAATGACCTTAGTGATCCCCTGACTTCTCCTCTAGCACCACCAGGTCAAAGCTTTTACTTATCCAGTGAAATATCTCTACACCTACCAGATGGGTTGGCATTAGGACTGAGCAATATAGCCAAAAAAGTTTATCGATTTTTTTCCCTGTAAAATGCAGGAAAACAAAAACATGACTGACTTCATGTGCTACTATTCACATGCTACTATTCATTATGGTACAGTAGTGACTTTAGATAGCTAATGTAGGCAGTTGTCATCTACCTTCCTCTTTGACTAAAAATGACTTTGGTGTGCTAATTGTATAAACTTGATTTTCATAATATAGGCATTTTACACATATTGTGAAAAAATATAATAACAACAATGACAATAATTAATTAGTACATAATTTTGAACAGATATTCATGGTTTCCAGAGGATGCATCCTAATGAATTTAATGACCCCTTGAGTTTTCCATTAGCGCCACCATGAGGTTCACAATTTATTTTTTGTCTCAACAGTTATTGAATGGATTGCCATAACATTTGGTACATAAATCCATGTCCCCGTCAGAATGAATTGTAATCACTTGTGTGATCCATTAACTATTTGTCTCACACCATCATGAGGTCAAACTTTCAATTTGTCCAATACTGTGGTTTATAATCAAATATCTGCCAAAAATCTTCACACATTTCTATCATTCACTGCTCATTTGTAATTGTCTGCATGCTAACACACAAAACATCACTATGTTAGAATTGTCATTATGAGCATATTAATATGATGATGTTAGCATTAAACTAGAAGCTCTGCTGTGCCTTAGTACAGCCTCACAGAGCCACAAGCATGGCTTTATAGACTTAGAATATTTTTAAATGGCCACTTTTCACATTTACTTGAGTAATTTGAATTCCTTTGACTCCCCCTTGGTTTATTTTTAAAAAGTATTTCTAAATGGTTCACTAAGTAGATGAATTTCAGTACATTTTTCTCTTATCAAACACATATTTATTTAAACTTTTAAAAAAGTGTGGGAAGCTAAAGATGGTTGACTTAAATTATTGACCTCAGACTACAAGGGAAGCTGCTGTATGAGGGAGGTAGACATTTGATATAATTTGTTTCTCACTGTCTCATATGCAGACATACACACACCTACAGTACACACAGACGTATTTGCTTATCACTGCTTGCATGCTCTGTCAACAGCAGTCATGCTGCTGGGGTCATGCAATACATCACTGAACTACAAAATATATCACACCAAATTTTATAGCACAATGGGTTTACTCTTGTGATATCAGTACGTCCCAAATGTCAGGAATTCATCACAAGGAATGTCACTGTATCACACATTCACACACACAAAACTTTCAACGCAGCGAGTGGTCATAATGCGGGAATGCAAAACCAAACGAAAAAGAGGAATTCTGGGAACAAAAGGGAAAACAAGCCAACAAAGCAATAAACTGTAAATCAAGAGTGTGTTCTGACCACTGGTTGATGGATGCTGGCTGCAGTGTTTGTGTTTACTGGGGTATCGTATGCTGTTTATGAGCAAGATGAGATCAGAACATGGGGGTTACCATGGGAGCAGACAGACCATCCGGGGGTCGTGTGACGGAGGCCTGGGGCACTCTGTCATCACCAAGTGGAGCTCTCCGCTTTGATTTCCTTTATTAGGTTCCTTATGTTTGCCTCCGTGTCTGTGTGCATACGTGCATGTGTGTGTGCATGTTGGGGTCGATTCACTTCATGGGTGCTTGCGTCCTCGATGATTAATTTAATAGTGGAATGTTATCCATAAAGCTTGAATGACATGTTTGAGCGTCGTTAAGTTTTTAGTCACAGCAATCTGGTTTCTTGTAATCACATATAGTGGGTGACACAGTACAGAACAGGCCACTCGTGACACACATTGCAGACACACACACACACACACACACATTGTGGTTAGTACAACTCATGAGCCGAAGTCGTTAACAAGGTCACTGTTGCTGTTTTTTCAAGTGTGTACCTCTGTGTTGCCTGGTGCAAGCTAAGGGCTCAGTAGAACTAGAATTAATAACAGCTACATTTTGGGCTGAAAATCATTTATTTCAATGGAATTGATGAGATCAGTGGATTTACTCACAGAGGTGAAGAAAATTTGCACAGGGACTTTGAGGTAGAGTTCAACTTTGACATGTAATTTTGCACCGTTGACCAATTGCAAACATTCCTGACAGTTCTTATTGTTGCACCATCCAGTTTTATGTAACACTGCTCTGTTGAATGAGAAGTAACGCTGATAGTTTTCCTCTTTGGATCAATTTTGTGATGACAAAACTAGCCACAAGGTAAGTATGCATGATCTGCAAGTAATCATTGCATCCCCAAGCCTCCAGCAGTATTTCGTGAGGATGTGCAAATTAATTTTGTATGACTGAGGCACTAAGTCTCAGGTTCTTAGAATGAGAAAAAAGTGGAGGTTGATCTTAAAAGGATGTGAAAGAATGACTGGAAGAGTTTTGTCCACTTGGGGGCAGCACAACAAGCTGTATATCAGCACTGACATATTATCAACATAAGTCTGTATGGTAAAAGTGTTAGAAAACAGTTTCCTATTTACATATCCAGCAGACACAGAACAACATTGATATTCATGTTGAGTTGTGTTTGTTACCACTTGACAAATGTAAGTTCAAAACTCACTCTTATTTTAGCTCTTTTTTGCTCTCCACCAACTCCTGAGGAAAATATCTCCCTGTTTAGCTGCTAAATTTTCCACCAGCTACTCACTAACCTTATGTGTCTGCTGTTTGGTGCTGGACAGGTAGCATGCAGTGGATTTATATGAACTCATTTAGTCATTTCAGCCATTGTTAATATAAAAATATTGATTAAAGCAGCTTTAACTTAGGTGCTGTTAAAGTTCTGAGACTCCAAAGGTGCTTTTGAGTGCACTTCAGGAAAACTTTGATACAGACACTTTTAAAATCAACCACAGGAAAGCTTCAGTCTGCAGCTAAAAGTGATGTTACAATCATACAGCAAAACATTAAAATTACTCAAAATGATTCACTAGCGACAAAGCTGTAGAAAACCTCACTAAATATTTGAGCAAACGTGGCAATAAGACTCTCAGTTTTTACAGTCAACATTAATGTTCTTTACCATGAAGTATGTCAACTACATCATTCAAATATGCACATTCTTCTGTCAGTGGCTGTGGCCTTGGCTAACTTGGAGACCAACAATATTGAGATTTCCCCTCAAGTTAATACAGGAAAACCGTCCAGAAGACTAATTTTAATTCAGACATTAACGGGTGGAGTCAAAAATTTGTCAGAAGCCAAGATCAAAAATTTCTTCTATTTTCTTTTCTTATTTTTACATGTGCTTTTCCCACAGTAAGATTTGCTAGTCAATTACAGTACTATGCATTGAAAAACTGTGATTCTTTGGCTCCACCCATCGAGTTCTAACTCAACCAATAAGATCAACTTTGCCTCTAAAATGTTTGTATAACTAAACATCCAATCTGTTATTTGCGCCTGACTGCAGACAGGATATTATGACAGGCACACTTTCACAAACAGGAAGCACTTTAACCCAAGCGACAGTGCAGTTTATTTTGATTATGATTTGTTTAGACCTCAGCAGCATTCCCCCCAACAGTATTGTATGTAAATGCATGATTTAATTTGATACATTTTCTTGCTTCTCCAAGCGATGAAATATGGCTGCTGGATCCATTTAAAAGTGGTGAAAGCTGTCTTTATCAGAGCATGTTTGGGTTTTTCTATGTGACGCTGAATATGGCAAAGCTCATTGTATTGCCGTGTCAATCAAGCCCACGAAAAGTGGTTGATTGTGTTTTTATCTAGTAAAAACGCGTATTTAAAATGTGATATTAGGATGGCAGTTTCATATCAAAATGTCAACAGTATTATGGGAAAGGTCGCTGCTGAAAAACAATCAGTGACGGAGTATTTGCTTGTATGAAATTCAGAAATTCACACAAAAAAGTGCCTTTGTGTACATCTACTTAACATTTTCTGACTTTCCTTATGTCAAACATTATTTATTTCACTAAGTGTGTGAGTCATATCACTACTGATTTATGTTCAACTACCTTCTTACTTAAGTTCATGCTATTACACCCATGCATCTTGTGTGTATGTATGTTTTTGTTTCTGCTAGGCTCTGCACCATTGCAGTAAAATTGATTTCCTCAGATTGTCTCATCACACCACGAGAGCAGGAAACAGGAAGTGCTTGTTGCTATGGCGCAGCGTGAATGTTATGCTCTGACAAACACTGCTTAGTGACACTTGGCAAGTAGCGTTGTTACTGTCTGGACCACCCTGCGAATAAGCAGACGCGCGTGCGCGTATCCGTGTCTGTGCGGGTTTTCCTGCTTCCTTAATGCGTTGCTTCCTCCGTCTATTTGTCTTCTCACAAATGGGCGGCTGACTTTGCAGAGGGGGCTCATGGGAGATAAGCTTCAGAGGTCGCTGAGCACTCATAAAGTACTCTCACTGACCAGCTCGTCCAGCTCAGACGTTTTCAAAACCTCTCTAGATTTCTACATCAACAAATATCACTCCAGCTAGCAAAAAATTTAAATGAATAAATGAAAAATGAAAAGAATAAATAAAATGTAACACATCTCTGGCTTGGACAAGCATTGTAATGGATTCCAAACCAGTAGTAAGGACTTGAGTCTCAACTTGAAGACTATCAAGGGATATCTATGATCTATAGCAGAACACAGTCGACTGGAGCTGGGGTGAGAAGGCAGTTGTCGGGGGTCACGGGCGCCCCGGGGAAGATAGATGAAGTGTGGGCCCGACCTCCACCTCCTTTCCTACTAGGAACCTTCTCCTCCTTATCCCTGGAAGTCACCCCTGACTGGGGCCCTATTTGTCCAATTCACATTTGCTCTTTGTCAAACAGGAGAGGAATGATGGGATGAAGGGTTTGTGTTATGTAACAGCAGCACTTTGATATGAACACCTATACATAGGGCACAAAGTGGTAGGCATGCTCAAGAACACACAGCCAACTGTCAAAAAGTGCTTTTGATTGCAGTAAGACGGGCTAGTGTTAGGTACCCAGTGTGGCTATATGTGAGGTCGACAGTCTAACTACTCACCAGGGAGGAGAGACTTTATAACCGACCTATAATCACCTGTCACCCCACAATCCTCTAACTACCTCTGAGGTTACACGAGCATGTGTGTGGTTTTTACTCTGATTAAAGAGGCAGACAGACACATGGGAAGAAAGAAATACTTACACTCATTTATCATCTAAGTTGCAAGACAAATGCATGCAGAGCATTAGTATTAGTGAAGAATTTCTTGCTAGACAGCAGTCAAATGCAAAGTAAGCAGTAGGAGTCTCTAAAAGCATTTGGAATGTATAACAAATGTTTTGGGCGCCGTTTTTCAGTGTTTTTACATTCCAGACATACAGTGATGAGGGTCATTTGTCTTATGTGGTCATTTGTGTGAGCGCCTGTATGCGTGTGCATGTGCAAATGATTGTGGGCGGAGCGCATAGGATGGGAAACAAAGCGATTTTGGCCAAGGGATTAGGTATAAATTGGTACGCTGTGAAAGACAGGAAAAACAAAGTGAAGATAGATAAAGTGAGAGGGTGGAGTGAGGCAGAGAAAATTAAAGGAAAATAAATGGGAGGGCAGAGAGGCAAGTAGAAGTAGAGAAGCGGAATTAGGGTGGAAAATAGTGGAAAAAATAAGGAGGGAGGGCTGAGGGAGTGGCAGCGAGGGTCGTTTGAGTTGGAGCGAGAGGAGAAGGGGCTTTGGGAGGGGAAGGGAGAGGGACACTGTGAAATGTTGAAAAACCTCACAATTGATGGTGTTTGATTTCCACAGTAATTACCATTCCTCTGGCTCCGTGCATTCCCAATCTGGGCCTATCTTATATCCACGCCACATTCCGCAAATGATTAGCTGGCCCACTGCTTCTCCCTGCTGCCCACGGACTGAGTCTGCGAGAAAGACAGTCAGAGTTTGAGTTTTGATGTTCCTCTGTGAAACACAAACAGAGAAAAAGTTGCAAAAAAACCCCTTAGAAACCTCAACAGTCATTACTCTAAAAAATGCCTATAATGAGCAAAAAGGTGTAGAGACCATCCCTAATGACAATGCCGCAGGGTACATAAGACGACTGCCTTCTTGTTGAGAGAAAGAAATAACGAAGGAGAGGAAAAAGAAAGAAAGACAGAGAACACTAGTTACTGTGCCAAGCTTATTCGCACACGGCTCCAACAGCAGCCATGCTCAGCTGTGTGAAAAGAACTGGCTGCAGTCGTTTAGAAAATGTCCACTTCGCTTTTCCCTGTTGATAATTCTTCACTGGAGGAGAGTTTGGTGGACAAGGCCTCAGTGCGTGGAGCCCAATAGAATGAACTATGACTTCGGCTTGTGCTGATGCTATGGCACAGTGGATCTTGGTGTGTGTGTGGAAGAGCTGCATGCATGTATATGTGTGTGTGTGTATGCAAAACCCTTGCAGCATATATCTTTACATGTCTGCTTGTGGTGTTTGTGCGCTTGTCTTTCTGTTTGTGTGTGTGGCTGCGTAATATAAAGTTAATGTGTGAAAGATTTAATGCTGCCACATGCAGAGGAGCAGACTATAGATCAGCGGGCCCCCAGACTCCAGAGTACCTGGAGGTCTCGGGGTCCAGCCGCTATCCCATCAGCGAGGTCATCAATCACTGTCCAGTTACACGGCAGGAGGCTTCACTGTGTGTCCCTGAAGCCTGCAGAGCAATAAAGTCGCCATCATATTTTCCAATATTGCACAGGGCAGCATGTGAACAGGCCCATTCTGTAAGTTTAAAAGCTTCTGTACACTGAGCAGAGTGAGGCTATTAAACAGACATGCACAGACACAAGAAAAATTTACATCACATTGATATATCAAGTAGACACAAACAGGATGGCGCTCATGGTGTTGTACACCCATGGGTGACTCAGCATCGCTACAGTCTAGACAGAGCACAATGAGGTCAGCCGTTCTCTCACTTCACCTCTAATCTGCCTGACTGTATTCATGGGACTGTGGATTCATCTGTTATGTAGTATTACCATCACGGCAGTGTTGAAGGGTGTTTATTTATTGTCTATTACAATGGTTCCCAACTCGTGGGTCTTGAACTCTGGGTCCTTTCTGAGTGGGTGGCGAGCATGTGGGTCAAGTGTGGGAGAATTTCTGGAACACTTGTATCTTAAAGTACCACAACATGGAACTTTACAGTACAAGTAGCCTATCAATGCCGGGTGTAGTACTGTATGTTTGATGCATTATACACTTTGCATCCATTGAAAATGAGCTTTAAAATGACTTTTCATCTCTTTATGATCATCAGCAAATCAACTGTTTTATTACCATGTTCTTATTATCAGACCAGTTATTTTGCAGTATGTTATCCCATAATAAACATTTAAGAAACCCTTAATTCAGGCCATAACTCATTACTTAGTAATGTGAGTACTTTTTCAGTAACGAGTAGTGTAAGGGTTCTAATTACATGACAGTTACTAATCACAATAATGCACTGTTACTTTGACTTTAGTATAAGGGTCTGCTTGTATAGTGGATGTGTCAGCTTGGCAGGAGGCTGGAGGTATAGTAGAAGGCAGCTAACCTCTATCAAAACAGGATAAATGCTCCCAGTAACTCCCAAGTAGTGTAATTTACATGTTGTGTCTTCTGTCGGACGTTGGCCAATGATAAGGCTGCATTCAGGAATCACCTGTTTTTGTTCAGAATTGGATAGTGTATGAACCCCGAAGCTTCAGTGGGAAGAGTTCTGCAGTGCTGCGCTCAGTCACCGTGGCTAATGTTAAGCTAGCTGTAAAAGTGGTCAGTAAATACCTCCAAACCGCAGGCGGACCGCTTGTTAAACAACAACGTCTCGTTCTTGATTTCCATTCATTTTAAATACAGATGTCAAATGTGGGTGTTGAGGCTTTTGAGTTGTTTAAAGGGGACACAACCCATGGAGCAGGTTGTCCCATGGGTCCATGTTGTCCACTTGTATATTCCAGATGGGATTTTGGCTCAAACATGTACGGAGGTATCTGAGAAGCTGTAGTTTTGAGTAAAGAACAAGAAAAAGAAAAGAAGTTTCTGTAGTTTGGAATGAGTAGTAGTTGATTACATGCCCAACACTGGTTGTGATGTTTTAATATTGTTTTAATCTTGTTTTTAAGCCATAACTGCATGCTTTGTTGTTCTTATTTAATTGAGTTTGAAGCCCTAGTTGCACTTTGTTTATTTTTGTTTCTTGTTAAATAAAATTGAAGAGACAACACAGTGGTTAGCACTATGTCCTCACACCAAGATGATCCTGGTTTTGCATCCACTGACAGACAGAACTGATTGATGGAAATAAAGCTAAATGGGCGTCAAGTTATGTTTTGTGTTGGCTTGGATGTAATGCACTTAAGGGAAATTTTGGAACCTGCAGCTTGGCAAATTGGAACCACTGGTATATTCGTCATAATTGAAACATATGCAGATTCCCATTAAGTTTTATGGGAATATGGATATGTTTCTCTTCCCATAAATGGTGCATTTTTCAGGGTAGTTTTAACTGTGCACAGAGTTTGACAGTAGTTACTACAGTCTCAGCTCTACAGCATTATTCAGTATTTTCCTTTGCCAAAACGAAAGAAATCATTGTGGTAGGAAAACATTTTGGATGTTTGTCCTTGAGAGAAAAGCCATGTGAACATTCAACATTAAATAACAATGGAAACACATTTCATGAATAAGTAGGCACACCATTTATAGCAAAGTGTTTCCTGATGCAGCTAAGTTCTTTTTATCGTTTCTATTTTCTTTGCCAGTCAAAGCACACCTAACTCACATTACATTGTTTTGTTACATGTTTATGTAAGATTGCCTGCACAGCTGAATGGAAACATGATTATGGATTACTTCAACCCAGACTCTTTAAACATTTCTGCAGTGGCATTTATGTTGTTGATAATTTCTGACTGAAAAAATGACCAAATATATATATTTTACTCACAAGAAATTGCACAATAGAACTTTCTTAAATGTGTTTAAACAGGCCCAGTTAAATCCATAGCTGTGGATTCCTGCATAAATGGGAAATGACGGATGAAAGAGATGGGGTTGCTGCTGTTGGAGAACTCTTGGGCAGATTATCAACATTTCTTCTCCCTGAGACATTGAATATTTGGAGAAGTGACAGTTGTGTATTTGGGTAAGGATGAGAAAATTCGTTTAAGCCAAAATAGAGGAGGGAAAATGAAAGTGAGAAAACAAACAGTGAATTCGGTTGCACACTTCAGTTGTGCAATGATTGCAAATATGAAATACATTTTCCCTTTCTCTGTCGTTCAAGGACAAGCTTGCATATTCCCCCTGCATTCATTTGTCTTACTTTTATTCCTCTTGTAAAATCTGTGCATCAACCCCACAAAGCAAGTTTTTTCCACCTTCTCTCCAGGGAACTAGAATAAATATTTACTATTTCCTTGTTCCAAGCTGGTGTCCCACTGTATCACATGCTTTTTTTTTTCAGCAAGTGGTCTCAGGTGTGTAGCCACGCTCACAGCTTTGGAAATGTTTTTCCTCTATGAGGTTTGATCGATATATCCGGAAGAAGCTCGGAACGATGCCACGGTCTGGGATTGCACAGGATTTTGGAATTATCCGCTGATGTGTTGCAAAGGGTCTGGTGAAAAGCTCCTCAGCAACAGGCTTTGATCAGGCGTGCTGGGAGAGGACAGGAGCGGCACTGACCGTATATGTTTTGACTGGCCCAAGTGAAAAAGGTTGGCATGGAGTGTAAGAACTGGCACAACAAAGTAGAAAGTGTAAAACTGAATTTGTCTGAGAAACGTGTGACAGCCTTAAAGGGGCATTCCAGTTAGTCTGGGACTAATTTTCTGTTCATTCCTGTCTATATCACTAACATTGTGCTCACCTAGTTAATTGCTAACATGGCTGTGGAGACAAAGCTAAGAAAAAAGCAGCAAGACCATCAGGCAGGTTTAAAAACAAACCCCTGGGTAAGCCAAACTTGTTGGGAAGAAAAAACACAGCTGAATGGTAAAAGTATTACCCAAACTGTCCATTGTAAGCAGCCATTACAGTTTGCAGACCAATTTTTGGGTTAAACCTGACCTACCCTATTAGCCGTAGTTGTGCACCAATAGTTTTCCTATGCAATTATGGATTAATACCATCAATTTGGGTGCACTCAGATTTGGTTTTACCTCCCAATAAAGTGGTTTAAATAATGTGGCCAAATTGTCTGATCGTGTTTCTCGCCCTGTCAGACTTCATTGGAGTGATGTTGCCATGTTCCCAGATCTCAGTCATTACATTAGTGAGTACAATGTTATCTTAACCAGTAGAAACAATAACGAAAACTACAGAATTTTCCCTTTTCTTTAAAGAGTCAATTCACCCAAATCACAAAGAAACACATTTTCTCTCTTGTGCTATGCAGATCTAGTTCTGGTTTTATAAGCTTTTGAGATATTCACCTTTAACTGGGAAATAATTGTAATATGAAAAGAAAAGATTCACCTAAATTTTTTAAAGCCTTTCATTCAGATCCATTGTGTTGAGACAGGTGTCTCAAAACTCTGGGCCCATCAAAGACACCCAAGCTGGGTCGTCATGACCCGGATGAATGCCACAACGTCTGACCTTACTCACAGACACAGATACTCTTTCTCACTATCTCACTCCCAGCATACAATAGCAGATACATTTAGGTAAAGTGTAATGACATTATTGCAGTGATAAGCTGTGTATTGCTCTCATAGGACAGCTTCATCATGGATCTAGACGATGCTCAAGCAAAAACTTACAAAAACTCAAACTATTTGACAGCAGCCAAATCTAGGCTGATAAATGATTATGTTTATTTTATCAAACACTGCATTCTTCTGTCTGTCTTTACACTCGTCTTTTCACGTGCCATGGCGCATTCATCTCATAATCCTATCTCCGACAAAAAACTATCCATCATGCTCTTTCAGGTTTCTTTCCTCAATTCTGAACTATGGCAAATATGTGTCTGTGTGTTCCCTTTTAAGGAATGAGAAGGAATGCTCCCATCACTCTCTCTTCTCTTTTTTTTTCCACCGCCTTTCATTTACAAAAGAATCAGTGGTGACGAGGTGCGTGTCTAGACTTCTTTGCAGAGATAGTAGTCAAAATAAATCAGGGGGAGATGTGCTGGATCAGACCTAGTGGAAAGGTACGCCGCTGATTGACTATGAATTGCTCTGTTGTGAAAGGAACAGGCAGTGAGGCGTCTCGAATATTTGGCGTTGTTGAGTGCATGGCCAGACCTCAGGGGATTCTGGGACGATAAAATAATTCCCCAAGCCACTATTCATGTGTTTTTTTTTTTTTCTCTGGCAAATAATGTTGTCATCCAAACTGGCCCTGTCATTCCCCCATGACTGGACTGGTTGAGCATTGGTCTGTGATGGATTTTTTTTTCTTTCTCATCAGGCCAGTGGGATATGGTGGCCCTTGATAGCAAGAGAGAAAGAGAAAATAAAATTTAGAAATGCAGGGTGAGATAACAATAGTATCAGGAAGCGGACATAATGATGAAGAGGAAACTCACGTGTGCTATTTCTTCGTTTATTTAGCCCAGGAGGAGAGAAAGGGAAACTGTCTGGGGAGCGATGTATATATTTGTTTTAACTGCCAGGTCAAATACAGGGCAAGGGTCAGATGTATTTTAGTAGCCTCAGGCTGTTCTCACTGGAGTGGGAGAAGAGGAGAGAGATTTGAACAGAGTGGAAGAGCACCCTCAATGATCTTTAATTGCTGGATCCTCTGCCAAAATGTTTGACCTGCAGCCATGAATCAGAGACTTCATAGGTAGTCCAGAGGACACGGAGATGGTGAGGGGAGGGGGACGGTCAGAGTGTTCAACTGTGAGAATGAAAGGGAAAATTCAGAACTTAACTTCTGCATCTAATGGTGAATGGACTTTCTATTGTAACATTTTAAAAGTATATACATTATGTTCAACCTTGTGCTGATATACTCTACGTAACTACCCTTCGTATCTCAGTTGCATTTAGTGTAATCCTCCACTGTGCTCTGAGCAAGATGCTATCAATGGCAACAAATTCCAGTCTCACCCCCTGCACCCTCTGATCCAATCTTAGCAATTCCTCTACATTTTCAGCATTCTTTGCCCACACTGGCATACCTCATGAAACTTGTCTTCTTGACGCAGACAGTGAAGGGAAAAGGTAAAGAGCAGTTACCCAAAGTTGGGAACAACCAATATGATCTTCAACAGAAGCAGGGCGTCTGGATATTACAGCATAATGGCGTGTTAAAACACAGGTTATATGAGACCCTTGATGCACAGGCTCAGACTTATAAGCCACAAACCTCAAATAAAAAGTATAAAAATATGGACATTGTTTCAAAATGACCTAATGCCTAGCATGTAATTTTCTGCCTCCGAGCAGGCAGGTATTTGCCATAGAAAGGTTCACAGCTTATATTAGCGATAAGGGCCTATAAAAATGTGGCCTGAGATGTATTATACCTCCTGAGTGGATACACCTGGCTGGGCATTTGCATGCCAGTGTGTGTATGTGTGTGTGTGTGTGTGTGTGTGTGTGTGCATAGTACAGTTAATGTGTGTTTTTTTTTTTTTTTTTGAATTTCTTCATTTCGGTCTTGTTGTCATTCTAGTCTCAGTGTTGACATTAAAACTAATCAACTCTTATTGAGACCAGGCTTCTAGACACACTTCATTAAAAGAGCATTAAAGCACTAGCTAGTCAAAACTCCACTGAAGTTCATAAGACACTGTAGTTTAAACTCAACCTTTTCAATGGAGCAATGTTTCAGTGCTGCAAAAAGATAAAGTTAGATCTTTTCCAAACATCTCACTTAAAGCCACACAATTGCACATAAGACTAAAAGATTGCTGTGTGATTGCTATAGACAAAACAATTACAACATTGAGAGGTACACATAATAAATAGAGAAATACTTACTAAAATAAAATGGTGTAGTACTGGTGGCCAAAGGGTTCAACCCTTATCCTACCAACATATTTAACATACAAGGACTACCAACTCGGGTACCTCAGGACCTTAAGAATAAACCACTCTAAGAAACAACCATCATAGCCAACCATCATTGTTAGTAGTTATGTAATTAATGTCACCTGAAACAAACAGCAGATTATCATTGTTTTAGGAAAGTTACAGTTGATTTGCATATTGTTTAAAACGAAAATATATACTTTTCTTTCAGCTTTTATCCCAAGTACAATCTTTCTACAAAGCCTTCAAAATGATTGACAGAGTGCTCCCCTGATAGTGTGTGATACTTTAAATTAGGACCCATGTTGAATATGAACTCACTAAATGGTTCCAGCAATTAAAACTGCATAGGTGGAATCGGGTGCTTTTCACTGGGGTCCCTGAGAACACCAATACATTGGTATTTTTAAAAATCACAAATTAAAACAGACACAGAAAACACTGATATGAAGTCATTGAGGAACAAATTGATTGACAAAGTCATGAAAAATTGGAATGATAGAGAAAGCACCTGTGAGATATGACAAAAAGTAAACCTCTGGGGTCTGCGGGTACCCCAGTCAGTAGGATTAAAGTTAAGTTGCTGACAAGTGGCAACTACCAAAGCTTGTGGCTGAAGCCAATGTGGAGGTGCATTAAATTGCAATACCACCCACTGCCACTAGATGCCTGCTCAAAAAATCCCTGGCTCCTATTGAGTCCCATTCAAAAGGTGTTGAATCGTTATGGTCTCAATCTCAATTCAGGGCATCTGATAAGTGTGCTGGTTGTCATTTGGAAATTATTGCTTGCACTGAGTCGACTATTGGTGCAATACTTCGGTAAGTTTAATGTTACTTCATTATGATACCTGCCCTGTTAGCAGAACTTTGCTAATGTAGTTAACATTAGCCCCTAGTGTTTCCAGTAAGATGTTATTTCTTCAGTCTGAAGTAGCGAGGCATGTTTCCAAAGTGTGAAAGGCAACACCCCTCCTCATTTGGAAGGTCCTGGCTCCAAACTTAAAAGATGGTGCCGACCATAAGCAGCAACTCTTGGCTTCAAACCGGCCCCAATGTAAACCAATGGATGACGTCACACCTCACTACGTCCATCTTTATATACAGTCTATGGTTGTTGACCATGACCATTTCCTGTCAGTTCTCAGCTATCTATTCTTTAATACAGGCACACAATCCCAAAAATGGCTAGCTAAATTGTTTAATGTGAAGTATGCTGAAATTCCCAAGTCCCCCATTGCCAGAGAGATAATATTCCTTAAAATGCTATTAGTATTAATTTACCCAGGAACAGTCCTGGGTTTTGGAATGATTTTGGCTTAGTGGCCCCAGTTGGAATTGCAGGTCAGATGTCATGATAGGGCCAAAACTTACTTCTTTCAGTGGTCAAAAAAATATTAACTTGGGATGAAATAGTTAAACTAAACAACTCACAAGTGAACCAACTTTAAATCTAAATCTTAAAAAGCACCCTCTCTTTCTATTTCTAAGAAGTTGATAAAAACATAAAACTGGATTAACAGATGTTGCTAGAAGTTCATTTCACTTCAAGTAAACAGGCCTTTAAATGACCTTTTACTTCCAAATGCCATCAAGCCCATCCAAACTCCTACCTATCTCCTTCAGAAATGCATCTTCTTTTCTGAGTCTGAGGTGGTGAAATGTGTGTCAGTAAAATCTGACATGCTTGGAAATGTTTTCTCTCGCTTTCCCAAGAGCGGCAGTTTGATGAGCTTCCAGCTCCTTCTCATGTTCTGAGGCAATGATACACTGCAATGGCGAATGTTTTTATTCAGCATTGGCCTTTTGTAGTGACCTGACAAGCATGAAAATAAAGATAGGATTGGGAGTCTTACTTCGGACTCTGATTTTTAAATGCAATTTGAAGATATTTTTTGTTCCACTTTTGTAATGAAAGACATATATGGAAAGAGTAAGGAGGATGTATGATGAGAATCCCATTTTCCCTTACTGGGACTTGGCTTCTACTGGATCAACAAATCTGCTTTCAGTCTTTTGCATTATGTTCAAGTCGGCTCCTGGCTGATCAGGACAAACTCAACTGTCCACCTTGGAAGTCACACTGATGACTTATATTTTTGTCTGAAACAGGAACTCGCCCAGCACACAGAATAACACCTTAAAGGGGCCATATTATACCCCTTTTCCACAAGTTAACACAGTTCCCTGGGGTCTTAATAAAATGTATCTGACATGCTTTGGTAGCACATAGCAAATAGCACAAGGATCAAGCACCACAGCAGCCTTTTCATCCTGTCTAAATAGCCCTGTTCAGAATGGACAGTTTGAGTGCCTGTCCCGCCCACCTCACCCCCCTCTTCCACAGGGTGTGCCGGCTACCAAGGCAGCTGTTGAGTGTGAACCCTGCAGAAACATGGCTGACAGAGAAAACATAGCAGTACCCATGAGTGGTGCAGCAAACACATCAAATGCCTTGCATTACTCGCACAAGTTTGACTGCGGGATCATTTGTTTATTTGCCCCAAGTTTAAAAAATCAGAAGCAGCAGCAGCAGGACTCCGAGGCTCTGCTCCCCAGCTCTCTCATCATCAGAGCTGGCTGGCGCTCAGCAGCCATCTCTCAGCAAGCAGGGCCTCTGTCCCTAGTCCAGCCCTGCGATACGTGCAAATTTTTCGCCCTTAGCTTAGCTTAGCTTAGTTTAGCTGGTCTCAGCCAGTGCTTGCGAGAAAAACATGGTGGACCTCAGGAAATTTATTGGGTGGAGACTCAGATAGAGACAAATGGGGGACAGTACAATTTCAGTGAAGCCCCATGTGATGTAAGAAGGGGCATCAAATCTGAATGGCTTGTTGAATCATGAGAGTACAACCCACACCAAACTGACTGGGTTGTCTTATTTCACAATTTGTGTGTGAATAGCCACATCAGAGACACAAATATATACACAAAAGCACTGAAAAAGTGAGTTTTTCATAATATGGCCCCTTTAACCAGTGCATCTTTGGCACTCAGACTGTTTCCTGTTACATTTTAAATCAATGATAAGGCTTTTTCTCACCTCTCAGAGCCTGACAGTGGTACATGCCTCTCAGTTTGTCATGTATCCCTGAACAGATATGGAGAAATAGAAGCAGAAGAGGGCCCTCACCACAACAAAGAACCAAGCTCAAAACTTTGGGCTTCTAGCTCAAATTACAGGGTTGAATGTCCTCTTGGTGGCTTTTGATCAGGGGCATTAGATTATACTGTCAGCTCCTCTCTTTGCAAATTCCAGTTGTGTGACTCTGCCTGTGGTGTCTCCTTTGATATTGCCACACATACATGCACACACACACACATACATATACACACACACACACACACACTCAGTCTCAAACACAGCACAGTAAAGGAACATCAGCAAATATTTGGCTTTGTAGTTCCATCAGGTATGTTTTTCTTTTATTCGTTTTACTTCTAATCAGAACTGATGCATAAATCACACAACTACTTTAGCATGAAATCATGCTCCACTCCCGCAGTCTGAAGCTTGGTGGTCACATCCAAATACACTCCAACCTACAAGCAAGACTTTCGCACATCTTCATCATGAAAACTTGACATTTCCTTTGTGATTTCACCTTGCGAGAACCCATGAAACACCTGGAACATTCATCAAAAACTATGCATACAGAGGCTGCAGCAGGCTGTTTGTCCTGCTGAGATACTGCTCAGCTCCTTGTGTGTTCCACCCACCTTGTCTTTCCTGATGTAACAGTACACCAATCCTGCTAATGAGCTGGCTGAAGACAGCATGATGGGATGGAAGCTGCTAGAGAAAAGTCAGTTCTGATACAGCATAATGGATGAGTAGTCTGTTAAGACATTTTCTATATATGTAGTGTATCTGTGTGCACTTCTGGCTGCATGTCAGTGTTTGATTCATCCTTTTTTTATGGCTTTGAAGTTCTGTGCTTTGTGTTTTGTACTGTAGGTGTGTTTTTACATGTGGCTGAAGACTAATTTATGCATGTCTCAGTGATCGTGTGTGGTCTACCAAAAGCACTACATGTGGCCATAGTTAAAAGTGGATTATTTCAATTGTTCAAAAAAATCAGAAAATATCTGCACCCCACTACCCTCCCTCTCCTTGTCACCTCTGCAGAAAACAAATGGAGTCTAATGGCATTCTTTGAATTCTTGGTGCGTGGAGCCGCTGTTTCCGTATTTCACGGATCTGAATGGTGTGGCCCAGGCAGTCTGGAATTCCTGGCTGAGAGATCAGAGGCCTTGATTTATCAGGATGTACTCTCTGTAAGGTGTGTGCATGCTCAGGGAAACTCAGATAACAGTGCACACACACCTGCACAGACACACAATTAAGTGAAGCTCTTTCATGTAAGTGTGAAATGGAGCAAAATCTCTGAAACATGGTTGTCCTGGCATCAGTGTGGTCCATGTCTGCTTAGAATTTAAGGATTGCATGTGCACACTTCAAGTGCATATCTACAGTGTAAAGAAGTGGGGGGGATACTTTTGACATTTTCATGGCTGCAGGGTGGGATTAATGGAAGATAGAAGAATCAGTTGTCATACATTGTCAATAGTTTTGTTATGGTAACATTTGCAGTAAACACAACGGACAGCTGAGGCTGATGGGAATGTCATTAATTTTGCAGGCATGTGGTCTTAAACCAAAGTATTGCACAGAGTAAAATTTGGACCTGATGATGGCACTAGGACAAAAATTAAGACATCACCAAAGTTATTATAATTCATTGTGAGGGTAGTATTAATGTATGTAACAAATGTCAAGTGGACTCTCCAGAGAGTCTGTTTGGGGTGCAGACTTCAGCCAGAAGAGTCCCATAAGTCGATGCAATATGGATGTTATGATATCAAATGAATAATAATAATATAAACAGAACAACCAGTCTATCCATCAAACATCTGTTTCTTCAATTTTTAATGTATTATAAGTGTACTGATGTAGCGAGGTTTCATATTACACAGAATATGCACAATTGGCATTAGTTCAGAAAAATACTTTGAGATGGGTCGCAAAACACATTACATGTGCTGTCAGAAACTCCCACAGGTTTAACTGGGCTTCCAAAACAGTTTTAAGAGCTGACTAACTCCAAAAGACACACTAGAAACGGACTTGAAGAAACTTGCTAACCTAGCAACATTAAGGCTACAAACAACCCATAATGTGACACTCTGTAGGAGACACTCTTTCAATTTAAAAAGAAAGAATATCTAGTGTTGTGAATAAAATCTAATGCTTAGTCCTCTAATATAACAGAACCACTGCTTTTTCAAACCAAGTTCCAGAAACAGATGTTGTCTTATATTCAGGCTAACATGGTATTTTAGAATGCCATCTTGGTTGTGTGGCACCTTGTTATTTCCACACACATGTGCATACTCACAGTCCTCATATACTGAAGGAAAAAAGATTATAGTGAAACAAAAGATCGATCAGGTGCATGTCTGATAAGTAATCAATTAATCTATTACTCATGTATCCTTCCACCCCAGCAATAAAGCAATAATTTATATGAAGTTTCACAAGTGCTCTCTTTATGTAACACTGCAACCTTTGTAAATTTGCAGTAGGATTTTGTCCAGGCCGAAGCACTGGTCCATCAAAAAATATAGTGCATGATCCAATCAGTGTGGATTGCCCGTATGATTTACATCAGGGTAAGTTATCAAAGTTAGAACTAAATGCAAATAAAAAACCTTCATGGCTCAAGGCCTTTGACTGGCCGTATTACTCCCCAGTGCAGATCAATTGATAAACATACTGTATATGCAGGGTAATGATATGTGATTTTAGCTGATTATTTCTTCAGATTAGTTCTGCCAGATGTAGTTAATTTGAGTAAAGTGCTTCCAGAAGTCTTTTTGCTTTGATAGGTATGTTTTAAGGCCCGATCTGGAATTAGGAAATAGTGCCACATTTTGTGCTAAGGTTGCCAAATGAATGATGTTGATCACATTTCTTCAAACTGACTATAACACATGTTACATGTGTTACATGTTTATATCAAGTGTCTTTCTTAATGTAGAGTTTCAGGAAATTTAGATAAAATTAGTACATTGTGAATTGTGTATTAAAGCAGTAGCTCTCTGTTTCTAAGAAGCAATATTACTGTGCAGCGCCCCCAATTTAGCAAATGGTCTGAAAATAGCACCCGGCCTCTCTGGTGTCAAGACCATTTAATTGAAAAAATGCTTTTGTTATTGCCTTGGCAGTTTGCTGGAGAGGGCATGTCAGTTTTCAGAATGCTCTATTTGCAGTGGGAATGTCAAATCATTCGTTTAGACCAGTCCAACTTAGACATTTGTCCCTGCAGGGTGTGATGACCTCACCTCTTTTGGCTGTTGGGCTGGCTGCTTGTCTTTGTGTTTTGTGTTGCAGATGCCCAGCAGGTGTGGTCAGTTCGTTGTTCATTGGGAACACCTGGACCCGGTGTTCCCAGTACTATAAGAGTACACCCCACTTGTTCCATGATGAGAGAGAAAGAGGAAACTGTCTCCATGCTCCCCATCTTTGTCTTTGCTTTTCCTTTTACTTGCTTTTCCACTCACTATTTTATCACTCTCGCATACATATCAACGCTACTGACTCACTGACTGCCACACCCAATAGTGTTTTAACATTTTTAGTTGTTTCAAATAAATTAAAGTTTTTTTGATTTAACTTCTTTGTGTCGCCTCCCATTATTTGTCATGGTTTTTGAGCCAGTCATGACAAATTGGTGGCTCGTCTATTTCTGGTTCCTAGGTGTTATGTTTGTGTTCATTTAATCAGTTGTTCTCTTTGTGCTGAAACGTGTCCAGGTGCTGTTGATTGTAGGGGTTTCCCAGGTAGTCTGAGTAGAGGGACCAATCTGTGATGGGGTTGGTATGTATGCCACCTGGTTCCCTGATTTATTTGCATATTCTGGTTTGGGCCTCGTTCTGTGTAATTGAAGTCAGAGAAAACACCTGGGTGAGCTGAGTGCCTTTGCTGGTGTTCAGAAGAGCATGGTTGGAGTTGTGGATTGGAAGACCTGTTCACCAAAGGAAAGTGTTGACATGCTGGTGTGTAATTGTTTGGGAGATATAGCTATTTTCCCCTGTTAGGCATAGCAGCGTTGCTCCTTTGAGTTTCGCTGGTTTGTTGTTTTTTTTGTGTTGGGGTGAATGCAGTTAGATCTTTGTCTCGGGAGCATGTCCGTGTTTGTTGGGGGGTTGCCAGATACTGGTCACTTCTCCATACCAGCAGTCTTGAGTGCCCGCCGCAACTAACCACATAAAGACTATGGGTGAATTAGTTTAGTATTTGGTTAGGCAGATAGAGGGGACGCTCGTGTTTGCCTTTTTTACAGCCAGCATGTTGACTACTGCTTTCCATTGGTCTGGGTTTGTAAAATGGCTCATGTTGAGGACTTTTTTGAGATTCCATCAGACTTGTTTTTAGATGGCTGCGCAAAGGAGCAGTTGTTGAAAATTGCAGGCCACTATAAGGTTGAAGTCAGTGACAAAGGGCTCAAGGACACAGTTAAGTCTATTGTAAAAGGCTAACCTGTATGAGATGATGGTGTTGCCAGGTGAAGCGGGAGGTATTGTTGAGGATACTGCTGGTTTGTCTTCACTGACAGGTCAGAGTACTGGTTTGTCCTTTGAACAGCAGTAGTAGTTACTGTTGTTACAAATGGAGCATTTGTAATACTGTTGTAACAACAACATGGAACAAAAGTTAAAGCATCGGGCTGAAGTTGAGAAAAATGAGAAAACCTGCAAGTTCAGGAGCAAAGTATCTTTTGAGGCCACCAGTTATCCAGCTGCATATCCCTTGCGGTCAATAACAACTATGTCTGTGGTTAAAGCACTTGCAATTAATTTACATCTTTGGAATCCCCAGTGTTGTTCAAAGTGATCAAGGCCCTAACTTTTCCTCCCATATATTTGGACAGGTGTTAAAACAACTTCAAGTAAAGCACTCTCAGTCGTCAGCCTATCATGCACAAAGTCAGGGGGCACTGGAACATTTTCATCAGACACTTAAGTCACTGCTGCATGCATTTTGCACAGAGTTGGGCAGGGATTGGGAGGAAGGTCTGCTGTGGTTAATGTTGGCAGCCAGGGAGGTAACCCAGGAGAGCATAGGGTTTAGTCCCAATGACTTGGTGTTTGCACATTCTCTGCGTGGTCCTCTGGCAGGGACAATTTTAAGAGTAGTGAACCTCCAAAAAACCTGATTGACTATGTAAATGGGTTCAGGCATAGGTTATATGTTGCAGGGGAATTGGCAATGGAGAAATTGGCTACAGCACAAGAGAAAATGAAGCGTGTTTATGACCAATGGGCTTAGCGGCGCCAATTCAGTCCTGGCCATCAAATGCTGGCTCTTTTACCAATTGTTGGGTCATCCTTTCAGGCCAGGTTCACAGGTCCTCACATGGTTGTAAATCAGACCTCAGAGGAGAACTACTTGATTTCTACTCCAGAGCAGAGTAAGAAATCACAGCTTTGTCATGTCAATCTGTGGAAGCCGTACTACTCTCTTGCAGTTGAGCCGAGTGGAGTAAAGGTACATAGTTCTGAGTGTGTCCAGCCTGCCAGTCTTGTGAGCACTGTGGTAGGTTCCCTCTCTCAGTCAGTGGCAGTGACAGAGATGGAAGAGTCTCACAGTTTTGATCAAGTGTTGTTGTGTGGTTGGCTAAAACACTGAAACTCTTAACAACTTGGATAATTTGTTAGGCCATTTGCAAGAGTCAAAGCGTGTTGAGTAGGCTGAGCTAATTAGCAGTTTTCCAAGTTTGTTTGGTGACACAGCTTCACAAACCCACCTTGTAGAGTGTGATATAGAGGTGTGGGATGCAAAACTGATCAAACAGTGTTTTTACTGTGTGTCTGCTGATAAGCGTAAGTATTTAGACGCAGAGGTCAAGTATATGCTTGAAAACAATACTGCTGAACCATCATCTTCTAGCTGGGCCTCTCCATGTCTGCTTGTCCTTAAGTCTGATAACGCCCCCAGATTTTGCTCAGACTTTTGTAAGGTCAGCAGTGTCACTAAGCCGGACGCATTTCCACTTCCGCAGATGGATGATTGCATCGATCAAGTTGGATTTGCAAAGTTCATGAGTAAATTTGATCTGCTTAAGGGATTTTGGCAGGTACCATGGTCCCAAAGGGCGCAAGAGATTTCTGCATTTATAACTCCATTTGGCCTGTATTCATAGAAGGTGATGCCTTTTGGGCTTGCGGAACGCAACAGAAACATTCCAACGTTTGATGAATATGGTGGTTGGGGATTTGGAAGGTTGTGCTATTTGGATGATGTGGTTGTCTACAGTGACTGTTGGGACAGTCATGTTTTACACATTCACCTATTGTTTGAATGTTATGCTGCTGCACGACTGACAGTTAATCTGGCAAAATGTGATTTTTCTCATGCAACAGTAATGTACCTTGGACATGTTGTGGGCCAGGGCCAAGTGCGAGAAAAGGTGCCTTCTATAAAGCAGTTTCCTTTGCCAATGACAAAAAGGAACTAATATGGTTCTTGGGGATGGTAGGATACTACCGCAGTTTCTGTAGGAAGTTTTAAATGTTAAATATATGTGGCCTCCTGTTTGTCAGCAGGCTTTCCAGAATGTCAAGGCCTTTTGTGTAGTGCTGTGCAGCTGGCCACCCCCGGTGTGGAGAAGCCGTTCAAGCTGCAGGTGAATACCAGTCACATGGGGGCAGGTGCGGTATTGATGCAGTCTGACAATCAGGGGGTGGGTAGGAGCTTAACTACTCTGTGATTGAAAAGGAGACTTTTGCATTTGTCTTTGGGCTAGGGCTTTGTCGTAGAGCTTTGTGTCATTTTGATGTGTATGTGGGTTTAGGAGTGCCGGTTGTTGTCTTTACTGACCACAACCGACTTACATTTTTGAACTCTGTGAAATGCCCTAAACAAAGATTAATTAGGTGGTCTCTGATGTTACAGTCTCATTGTTTGGACATATGCCACATTAAGGGGTCAGATACTCTGTTAGTGGACACACTGTCATTAGCCATTGTGATGTAATGCAGCCTGTGTTGTGTTAATCTCTCCTCTTACTTATGGAGTGTACAAGCAGGATCCTTGTGCTGAGGTTGAGGGAGAGTGTTGCCTGCAGGCTGTATATTTTGTTTTGAGAATTGGTTAAAATTGCTTTGTCATGGTTCCTGTTGGCACCCCATCTTTATGAGGGGGTGGGGGGGGGAAAGTACACCTGGGCTCGGTGTACTACAGCACTATAAGAGTACACCATATGTGTTCCATGATGAGAGGGAAAGGGGAAACTCTGCTCCCTACTCTCCACACTCCACATCTTTGTCTTTGCTTTTCCTTTTGCTATACAACAGTACACTCACTATTTTATCACTCACGCATACACGCCAATGCTACTGACGTACTAACTTTTTTGTGTCGCTGCCTGTTATTTGCCACGGTTTTTGAGGCAGTCATGACAAGGGTGAATACAATCAGCACAGTTATGATGCTGGGGGCAAAATTAATCACCAAGCTCTCCACACAGAAAGCCTTTTCATTCATACAAGTCATGAGGTAAATGTTGAAAATATTCTGGCTGGGTATTTTAGGAAAGAGCAAGCTCTTAACCTTTGAGGATTGACGTAGAAGAGAATGATGAGGGTAGCAACTAAACACTTTGCAGTGCAGCTATTTTGAAAAACAGTAACATTAGGGAGAAGTGGCTGGAGCAGAGAGTCATAAATGGTGTTCTTTAAAATTTGCTTGTATTTGCTCTTAATGTCAGTGACAGTTTAGACTGTTGGACACATGCCCTATTCAACAGTTTCGTCATGGTGTTTTTCTGCCTCCAGAATGGAAGTAGGGGAAGGAGTGCTGAGTCATGGCTTCAAGGTGGCTACAACTCACCTGTGGTTCCCTGGTACCAAACCCAGCACTTTTGCTCAATCACAACCAGCTGTCCACGTGTCTGAAAACACACACTAAGCCACAAAAGTTTGTTAAAATAAAGAGTGAACCTGCTTTAAAAGCCCCAGATGTATAACTGACTGCTGTTTTTGCTGAGGACTGTAGTCACTCCTAAAACACCTGTCGCTTTCAGGAGAGAGTGCTCCTCTGAGGCCTTTTAGTGTGCACTTAGTGCTTTTTACACATTTTAGTGACCATAATGGAAAAATAAATATTTGCTTCTAATCTCATTATTTGTGTATTCAATAATACATCTTAAGAAAAGTAAAAACAGCAAGCTTTTTCTTGTGTTGAAGTGCCAAGTTATATGTTCACTGATTCCAGCCTCTTCCATTAATACAGATTCAATTGGCTAGGTTGAGGCTGCTGCTTTGAGTTGGAGAACAGCAAAAGTCTTGATTAACATCTCTCCTTAGTGTCTTCAAACAAAGCAACGTTTAGGTGCCAGTATACTTTATCAGAACTGCTTGTTGGATAGTGAAACAGCCTCGGAAACCCCCTTTCCCCCACATCTCTGGGGCTGCTGCATCTGACAGTTTCTGTAACTTTCCAAAACTGAAACAGTGATTGGCGAGGCCTGTGGAGGTGTGAAAGTAAGCAGGATTTGAACTTGTTTCTGTTTTGCTCTTTTTTCATTTAATTACACAACTATTTCTGCTGCTTTTCCTCTTTACAGCCGAGTTCAACACTATGAATGCCTTTGAGGAGAGACAGCAAAAATGTTATGCTGTTATCCATTGTGTGTCGGCTTTTCACTCCACCTTTGAGTGTGGCTGTTCGGAACAGCCATTAGCTCTTTTGCCTTCCAATGTGTTCAGACCACCCATTGTGCAAACTAGTTGTTTTCTAGCATAACCTGGCCCTTAGTCTCAGTCAGTCTTAACCCAACCACTTGCCAAAGTCAGCATGCTCAAACTTACCTTACATTTATAGCAAAATGCAAATGCAAAGATGTCACTCCATGGTCAGCTTACATGCTGACCTTAAAAAAACTCAAAAACTAATGGCTTATCCTGTGGAGGGTTGAAAAGCCTACTCAAAGACACATTGGGTAAGGGATCACGAATAGTCTACGACACTGTCTTGTGTAAAATGTATAGTAAATTGAAAATAAGCAAATTATCAATGTCCCTTAATTCTTACCATGAAGACACTTCATATGATATACTGAATCAATGTTAATTGCTAGTCAATATCAATACATAATTTCCCTTTAAAACAACAATAAGCATGCGGTTTTCAGTCTTTACTACAAGGCAGTAGGCGTGGGTAAGAGGCTGACATCAAAGATGGAAGCATGGACTGAATATTTGCCAAAGTAGTGCACTTTCAACATTGGAACCTAGTATTATAAGTTTAGTATAGAACTGATAATCAGCCATAATGAATAAACAAAGACAGACACTGGTCATGTTTCACGTTCATACGAAAAAAAAAACTCTTGCAATTCACTTAAGGACCCATTAAGCATCACACACATACTAAAATAACAGTAACATGTAAACTACTGACTTTAGAGTTATGTTCCATTTGATGACTTTTAATAACCACCTCTTTAGTTGAGGTCATAGTTACACAATAATCAACAGATTTCTCAATATAGACGTTGACAAGCCACACACATACTTAAGCACATGTGAGTGTCTCACATACAGAAATCATGCTGTCAGGCAGTCAGTCATTTAGGCAAACACACATACACATAGCATTCCACAAGTTAAACTCACTAGCTAACTCAATAATGACCTTTAAAAAGTATTCTCATTATCCTTAAAGAATACGGGCATCCTTGCAAAAAAGGTTAAATGACATTTTGGAAAGTCAGATATACATGCATTTTACAACCTGCTATTAGATCAACATGCCAGGGATAATTTAGGAGAGAACACACTTCTATATGTGTATCCCTATGACTTTTTGATTGTTACAATTACAAGTGCATGGCTCTTGTTAAGGCTCCTGACCGTTTATGGTTTCCGGCTGAGTACACAGGTTCAAATATTTTTTCTCCTCATTTAAGGGGAACATTAAAGACCGCCTCTGAGGCCTTGCTGCAGATGGTCCGATGATCTGTATGCCGAGGACCCCACACTGGAATACTTGTACCCTTGGCCTTTTTACTCCCCTTCCCTCTTTTGCTCCCTCTCTGTATTTTGTCATTTCTCCTGCCAACCAGCAAAGCTTAGCTCCCTGAAAGCTATAAAACGAGTGTTTTAACAAAAAACACTGGCATGCCTTTGCAGTCCTTCAAAGGGGACTTTTCTGGCATTGGAGACAGTACAGAGACTCCATGCATGTCTTATTGGATGTTCTCAGACACATTCTCAATCAACAAACACAGAGGGGTGGGATATTCGCATGGCAATTCCAAGCATCACCACAAACTTCAGACACATGCTGCACAGAGACAAAAGACAAGGGTGACGTGAAATAGGACAAGCCATTATAGGGAAAAGTAAATCTTTGATCTCCATAACTTTATACCTGAGATGGTCTTGAGAGTGAGCGTTCCCAGGGCTCTGATGAGTGCTGCACTCTGGCGCTGCGGTTCCCAGGAGGTTGCGCGCTCCAATCTTTCTAATGAGAGAACCTTCCAGGCTAGACATTGTGGGCTCTGGCTCCAGCCTACAGCCCATGCTGTTCTCACCACAAAGAAACAAGCCAAGTTATTCACTGATTCCTCTCTGACATCCTTGGCCAAATAGTCTCCAATCCCATCCTCCTACTGCCACCACTCTCTACTTTCTCTCCACCACTTACCCTCAACTTTGTCTTTTTGTTCTGTTTCTTTCAATTTCTCTCTATTTTCTCTTCTCTTTGATGTGGTTGTACTTGTTATTATGAGCCTGAAGGAGAGCATACGGAAGATTTATAATGAATACTCTTCTATTAATAAGGGTATGTCACACACAAAAGAACAAGACTTAGAGTTAATAGCCACTCTAGAGGCTCTGTTTGTTCTTAGGCACAGCTGCGCTTTGAGTGAAATGCTGATATCAGCATGCAACATGTTCACAATGACAATGCTAACATGCAACATGCCGATGTTTAGTAGGTGTGATGTTTACTGTGGTCCCCATCTTGATTTAGTGCAATAGCATGTTAATGTTTACCAATTAGCACTAAACACAAATTACAGCTGAGACCAGTGGTTTTCCAGGTATTTGGTCATAAACCAAACTAATCAAGAAATTGAAAGTTTGATCTGATGGTTGTGTTAGACTGAAAGTTAAGAGATCACCAATGTTATTCCAAATTATTCTGAGGGAGACATGAATGTCACTGAATTTCATGGCAATCCATCAAATAGTTGTTGAGACCTTTCACACAAAACCTCATGGTGGTGCTAGAGGAAAAGTCAGGGAATCACAAAAGTCTGTTAGATTCATCCTTTGGGGACCATGAATGTCTGTACAAAATTTCCATGGCAATCCATCAAATAGTTGTTGAGATATTTCAGTGTAGACCAAAGTGGTGGACCTGCAGACATACAGACAGACAGAAAATGTATGGGCACAGATTCTACATGGGCAGCTTTGGGGCAAACTGACTCGTACATTCAAACTCACACAGGAGTGCTGCTGTGCTTGGCATGTTCAGCGAATGTCAGTGTTTACACAGCATGTGATAGCTCAGGCGGGAGGGAGGAAATAGCACCGGCAAAAAGGGTGGCCAATTCTGAAGGAGGAAGTCCATCTGTGCAAACAGCACCTAGGTAAGGGAGTTATTAATTACCTCAGGTCACTAGCCAAACTTTTGGCCTGGCACAGGATGGGAAGCAGCTTATGGAGTTAATTTACGCATAATAAGAAAGTAAGTTGAAAGCCTATTTGGAGCACCTTGTCTTATTCCAAAAGAACACACACCCAAGCATGTGCCCTCTTGTCTTCACTTTCGACTCCTCTTATATTTGGGAGAAGGGGTTCAATGGCTCTTTTTTTACCCCTCCTTTTTGCTTTCAAGAATGTCTGCAATGCTTCCCAGGAATCCTGCCTTGTTGACTTTGGTTTGGGATAAAAGGTACAGCCTCCTCTGTTCTCCATGCTGATCCGAAAGGTGATTAGGCTGGCCTCAACATGAGCCCATGCATAGCCCAGCACATTGGCCCAGACAGATTACCCTACGTTCCTGTGTGCTCCTGCTATTCAGGGGACCCAGGTGAAGAGATAGATGAGAGGAGAGAAATTAAGGGAAGAATGTTGGTAGCTTGGTGGTGGTAGAGAGGACACATTTACTATGAAGCAATGGGAGTGAAAGTTCAGATTGTATTGGGATGATCTTGTTTGTAGATGAGGCTGTTGTGCATCATGAGTCTTCTCATGGTAAAGCAGGTGATCCTGATGTATTTGGGCACTACTGTTGTAGTAGACCTTCCCAGACTGACAACATCTCAGCTAAGATAGAGGTGGAAATTATGAATCCCTTTGCTAATTCTAATCATTTTGTTCAACTCCAATTCAGGAGAGAAAGATTTGTTGTCAATAATTAAGTAGTTTAGTCTTTTTTAAGCTAAAGGATGCATTACCACTCAAATGCCCATTAGTACACACACCACTAAGCCATCCCATCACCATTCCAAAACACTGTGATGTTATGGCATTACTTATGATTGTTCATTTCAGTCTTTCAGATTCTAAACAAGGTCAGGCTGTTGTAGGTTCAAACTTTTTTCCCAGGTCAGTACAAAGCTAGGCCTATATAAGCATTGTTTATAAGGTTAAAACCTCAGCAACCTTGTATCTGCAACAGTTATCCCATCATGATTATGTGGATTTCAAAGTCTTTCAAACAGGCAGTAACATGGCTGAACTGACAATGGTGATTTAAATCACCAGTGAGGGAAGCTTGGAAGCCAAAAGCTACTGATGATTCAGTTTATTCAGTCCAGCTTGAGGATTAGGTTTTAAAGAATAAGGCTGGTGATATTTTATATTTCCTTATTTTCAACAAATACTGTGAAAAGAGCAAAACCAACAATGAATTGATCCTACTGTTGCTTGTGTAGAAACACAAAGCCTGATATTACTTATTCCTCTGTGCCATATGAGCTCCACTGTTGTCCAAAAACAATTGAAACACATCAGTGAGCCACACCATTGCACAGAAATATTCCTTCATTATAATTAACACTAATACTTTAGTTTATTTTGAGTCATACAATGTCCTGTTGCTGGAAATAACTCACTAATGCAAATGTGTATTAATCCACGGCTGAAAATAGTCCCCAATAAATGCACTGTTTAATCCTGTTTGAGTAAGGTGTGCTTAAAACTACAGTGCCCAGCTGTTTTAGGAAATTGTTTAGCCTTTTTGAAAAATAAAATATATTTATGACCTCTTACTTCTTCAGTAGAAGATCAACGAGCTTTGTGCTGAGTGCCTCAAACAGGATGGCAGTATGAAAGTATTATAAACTGCACTAACTCATTGTTGGTTTTGGTCTTTTAATGGGATTTATTGACACTAACAAAATATAGAATAACACCAGTCTCATCCCATAAAGATTTGTTTGTTTACTTACTGAACATTTCTGAACTTGGATGCTCATCATCACCTCATCATGTCTGACAGGAATGGAACAAATTCAATCACAAACTGTTGATGCTGAAGCTTTAAAAATGAACATAGATGCCAGGGTGAGCCAACATTACTTGCCCAGTACAACTGTTGATTTTGCACATGCTTTTTTGTTCCCTTGCTGCTTCAGTATTCCTTTCCTCCCTACACTGTAATTACCCTCTCCCTCTTTTTTTTACCCCTCTCCCCAAAACTACCATCAGGAAGCTGTAAGTAAGACTGGTGTTTTGAAATAAGGACTATTTCCACGTGCACCATACTCTTGATGCATGGGTGAGAGAAAATCATGATTGGCTTGCATGGGCCAACAATAATATTGTGTTTAATCTAGATATCATTACATGCAAAATGAGCAGGAGAAATTCAAGGGCACCATTGTTTCCCTCAGCCAGTTTTTCAGAGGTCCACTGATGGAGTGTTTCCTTTAGAAACCCAAACCAGGAGAGATGTAGAGGTGCCACTTTCAGTTTATGAGCAAAACACAAAGAAAGACCAAGCATTAGAGAGACAGGAGGAGAGAGGGTGAGACAGAAAAGGTGAACATTTTGAAATTAGAGCAATCATCAGTTCCCTGCTATATAGCACTTTCTTACATGTGGTGACAGCATTGTGTGTGTTTGTGTGTTCTGGGTGACAGTATGGATGAACATGTGCCCATGTGCACATGAAATCACCTCGACATGAAAAGTTAATCATTTCTAATGTTTTAGTTAATTTTAGAACCACCCTGAGCCCAGATCACAGTTTGAGAAATACTGGTATTACTGGAAATTAAATGAGAAGGTCAATGGGCTAATGAAAAATGGACTAGCACCGAAGAAAAATGGCATTTGACTCCAAATGTACTACTGCCAGCTTTTCAGTGGCACAAAATAGAGACCTTTGCTTACCAAAATGGTACAGAATAGTAGGTCTATATGTTTCAATAGGAAAATATTTAAATATTACACACACTGGCAACAGAGCACGTTACCAAATAACAACCAAGAATATCATGTGGACAGTTTAAGCACCAGTGTTAATTATAGACCCTAAAGCTGACAAAATCCTCCAGCGAGAGTTGTCATTTCAGACAGCACAATCAACAGCTATCAGCTAAAATGGTTTGGACACTTTTTTAAAAAGTGTTTCATGTTATGGTTAAGATTTTTCTCTGTTTTAGGATTTCAGCTACCAAGGGTCAGGAGAGGGAACGTGAAGTGGAAAACCCACTGCTTCTACTTGGCGCTGGTTTGTCCTCATGGATGAGGCACTGGGACAGAGGCAATCCTCAGCTGCCCCGTTTCTCATTGCTTTTATCCAAGAGGACAAATCGGGGCCAAGTGCAGCAGTGGAGAAACAGGAGGAGGAAACAGAGGCAGGACATCTGTATGGCCTCCAAAGTGAGCAGGAAGACTGAGGAAGACTTGTTGGAGCTTATTAGGGAGAATACACAGTTCCAAGGGAAGATAAAGGCACAGTGTGTAGAGGAGAGCAGGGCATGGACCAAATTTCTGTTTATTGGAGGTGATTGATTTGTAATATAGCTGTGAAATTTAGTATCCACAGCCATAGTTGATACTTCTGCCTGTCTGTGTGTCCCCTTGTTAAGGAGACTTAACTGAGTTGCAACTCATCAAAAGAAAAATTCTTGCACAATTATCTCACACTTTTTTCCTATACTGTGACTTGTTGTACATTAAAAAAATGTCTGACTTTGGTGACTCCCAGTGGTAGTATCAAAAATGGCACCTTGGCAAAATGCTAACAGCACATACTGTGCATATTATCACTAGGATTGTCTCATTTTTGTTTTTGAAAGATACGATAATTAAACTATAAATGGTTTAACAGTAACCACAATTGGATACCATACTTTGCTGGAGAAGTCAAATCAAACATGCTGCTTTGGTAAAAAGACAACATACATAATCTTCAGATAATCTCCCAAAGAAAACTCATAAAATAATTTTGGGTCAAATCCCTGCATGACAATGGTGTAATAACAGCTTGTACTGCCAACTGATGTTATAAGTTAACAGTGGAAAGCATAAACTAGTTCACTAGTGCTATTGCTAACTTGGCACTACTGCATGTCTTAGCAGTCCATTGAGTCTCCAATCTTGACTGAGGGCTACTTGTTTCCGGTTAACCTAAAAGCAGTATTAATTAATTTTTGGCCACTTGGTGGCAGCAGAGCAAGACATAAACACAATGGTGACACATTATCACCTTATAATACCTTAATGGCAAATGTCTTAGCAAACTGAATGTGTAAATAGCCTATTTACACATCCAGCAGACTGGGAGCAACATTATCAATAATCATGAGTTGTATTTTTGGCCATCCCACAAATGTAAATCCTATATTCTTTATTTAGCTGTAGGTTGTTTTCCCCAACTCCTTAGTGGAAATATTTGGCAATATCTGAAACATCATAAGCAGCTGAATATTTTGATGTGTTCACCTGCTAGTCACTAACTTTGTCTGTGATTGGTGTTGGTACAGTAGGTTTATCAGAACTTTTTCACTGCAAACAGCTGAAAACTACTCCATGAGTAAGAGTGAACCAAACAAAACAATAAAGTTACAGCCTGCCAATCCAAAACAATAAGCTGAAAGATGCAAAAAAAATTGCACAGTCAGGTGATAATTCTGTGTGAGTTCATCACTGAGTGGTCCCTCTCATATTACACTTATTCATTTGATCCATTGTTGATATGAAAATATTGATTAATGTGGCTTTAAAGTTTACCAATCTGTTGGCACATATTATGCCTTTCACCTGATTTACTACTCTGTGTACTTGGTTTAGCAATAATCCCTGTCAGTCATATTTAATTGAGATTTAACTGAGGCTGTTATTTCAAAACCAAAAGATCATTAAAACATTCAAACAAACATTCAGGCCAAAATGATATTTTCAACACTAAACTAGTGTTAGAAATATCACATGTGCACTTGTTTTAAGGGATGATGTGTTTTTATTTTATGGACTTGTGGATTTTTCTTTTCAGTGTGTTGAAAGTACAGAGACAGATTTCTCTCCCATATGTAATGCATTGCAGACTGTCAGCCAACTTTGATTAATCAAACTTTAACCATAGCCTGTTGAACATGGCATTACATCCCTGTTGCTCAGAGAAACTTTGGGAGTGTGTTATAGCAACTGCAAAACAAAACAACAGACTTTCTACGCACCCAATCCATAACATTTTATGTATTTATTTATTTATGGAAATAGAAGCACTTTTTCTCTGGAATAGGAATCAGAGGATCAGATAAGCAAGAATATTTGCCAACCACCAGAATCTGATCCGCTCGATTTCCACAAGTGATTTACACCCTTATATTACACAGGAAAGGAAAAGATAGGATCAGCTAATGCTCTCGGTCTCCCCATCCCCTTCTTAATAACTCCTCAGAGAGGATGAGAGGAAGAGGAAGGAGGAAGAGGGAGCTCAGAGAGGGTGAGAGTGCCACGGGATGTGATTAGGCTGGACCTCCCGTTTATGATTTCTGTATTACAGGCGCTTGGTGCCAGACATTCCCTCCATGGAAGGAATGTCTTTCTAACCAGTTCCATGTGAATGGTTTAGGAGGGAACCACAGCCCACTGGTTGGGTTGAGGGCTCAGCCTTAAAACACACAGCAAGGGAGAAATATGCGGAGGATGAAGGGCAAGAGGTTGGAGAGGGAGAACAAGAGAATAGAAGGAGATACATGATGAACAGAGGGTCAGTAACGAGTGGAGAGATCTACAATAACTCACTTTATAACTGTATGGACACAAGTTCTTCTCTATATATACAGTGTTTAGTCCACTTGGTGCCCAGATTCCATCCACTTCCATCCACTCCAGCTGCTATGGACATAAATTAACATGGAATGTAGAGTTACATTATATTAAGTGGTGGTGGGGATTCGAATAAAGTTAGTGATGTGGCTTTAGGTTTCATACAAAACACAGGCTAATATCTTTTCCAGGATAGCATTCAGCTTTATAAGGCAAAAAGAGGGGGAAGATTAGCCCCAAGCAAGAAAAGAAAGCATATTGGTATAAAATTTGTTGGCTTTTTATAGATGAGATCATCGGATATACTATAAATGTATGTGTTAAAGTCCCATTGGATGAGGCATGATTTACTGTCGCATCTATATAAATCAAATCCAAAGGTCATAGAGTTAATGTGCAGCATTTTTGTTAGATTTTTTATTATTACGGCCTTCTGTCACACCGACATCTAGTGCAGACACTAAAATATACTCAGACATGAAATGGCATCATAAAATCCCAGCGTGCTGTCTGTGTTTAAATGAATTCCACCAAACTGCATTTGTGACAATTTTATGCAATTGAACTGTAATTGCAACACTAACAGATCATTAATATGTTTTTTTCAAAACGTCCTAGATCTGCAATTCACATTCTTCCCACGAGAAATTGGCCTGCAGAGAACACACCCATCCATCTCACTACAAGGTATTTGAATTTTACAGCCCAAAAGTAGAACAATGTTAGACACAAAATGTGATTTGTTTGTTTGTCCTGGAATTTTTACTCGACTGGATTACTGGCGATTTTGGCCACGTGTTACAAAATGATAACAGTGTTTTTGTTGGGACTGGCTATATGCTGTGAAAGGAAAGGAAAGCCTGCAGCTAACAGCAGGAAAAAGCCTGTCTGACTGAAAGTGTTGTAAAGACCATTTATTTGCCAACTTAAATTAGCAAACAATGTGCCATAAAAAACAAATTCACAACCTCAGACTCAACTTTACACGCCCTGTTGATAATGTATGTAATGCCTAATTTTCTAACTTCTCTTGTATTCCCTCTTGCTTATCTTCCCTTTTCTGTTATTTCATGTATTTAGACAGCCCAACCTTTTTGTGTCTTTCCTGAGCACACACACTGACACACATGCACAACTGATACAAGTCATGACCTTGTCCTATACAAGCTACTGGCCTTTGGTCCAACAATAATGTTTATTCGTCTGTCTCAGGAAAGAAAAGACACGCCTGCCGCTAGCAAGCTAGTCAAAGCAGGAAATCTATGAGAGAAAATGTAGATGTCCTGCACATGTCCGAGCCTACATCTCGTGCATATAAACACCCATGGGTGTGCAAACAGACCAACACAGATGTACAGAAAGACAGGCTGCAGCCCCAGGCCTGCAGCAGGCAAATGTAATTAAGGAAAGTGGTAATTGGTGAAGTGTTGGAGAGTTGCAGGGTTCTCTGGATGAGGAGGATTTGGAGGCATGTTATTGCAAATGATTGCAGTGGATAAATACCTCTTTTGGGTCTCAGCTTCAATATACAACAATATCACAAGACAAGATGATTCTATTTAAAGTTTTTTAGCGTTTAATGCTACGATTCTTTCTTTCTACAATATCTGTGCATGGCAGTTGAGGTAAGGTTACGGCACGTATACTATTGTTATTGTTAGGCAACACATGCACTTGGTTAAGGTTGGAGAAAGATTGTGGTTACAGTTAATAAATGCAAATGATAATTGCAGGTATTTAACAGGATGCTGCATGACTCTCTCCAGCATGAAAGTTGCACTGCATGTGCATCCAACACCCTGGCCTGCACAGCCTTACTACACACCTCACTACTACATAAAGGGCACAGCTCTATCTTCTACTGGCACTGAGCATTGCAATTGGACGATTGTGAGGTGCGGAATCGTCTAGTGTGAATGTAATTCCCGAGGATACTGGGCTGCATTAAGACATGGCCACATCCCCATTTACTCCTTTTTCTGTCCTCCTCATTTCTCGTATTGCCGTTTATGCGGCACATCTGTCTCTGACTCTTTATCCATCCATGCATGTCATGCTCTTTATCTAGTAGCACCCTGATCCAAGAAGCTGGTTTTGGTCGTGGTTGCTCACTTGCCACCTCCATGGGTGGTCCTTGCTGAAGTTTTTCTGCTGTGGTGTTTGTACAGTTCAGAGGTCTTTGTTTTTCTGGCATGTCTCCCCATGCTAACCAAAGCCGGAGGACTGCTGCCTGTTTTCTTTCTCATAGCTACACATCTGCAGGCTTTCGAGAAGAAACTGGGAAAACAGCAGAAAAACACAAGGAGGGTGGAGAAGCAGAAACACTCTGCCTTGAAAACTAAGTTGCCACTTTCTCCCGTAGGTGTGTGTGAGAGTTTTTGTTAAGCCCCGCTCCCCTGACATAAACTGTGGTTTGTTGGTGAAGGCCTGGCACACATGTTGACAGCCTCATTATTTATATTCCATTTTGACAGCTTGTTTTGTGTAATATACACACGCGTATTTCCATCCTTGCACCACCCTGTCTTCTCCGTTTCACAGGAATAAGTCAACTTAATGAATTTTGTATGAAAAAACAGTGTTTCCCCAAAGGGTGTGTTATGGATCAAACAGTCCCTCAGTCACCAGCGCTTTATGGCTAATTCCCCCACGCTGAACAAGGTCATATTGTTCCCTATTTATACTCCCAGAATGATCAAAGGGGGAAAATGATCCCTTCCGACAGTTAATAATCCTAAATGTCTCACTGAGAGCCAATTTTGTGTTATTCAAACCGTTTTCCCAGATGCATTTATCGGGACCTTTTACCCATTCAGAATTTGAAATTCATTATGTGATACCCACATATTGTGTGTGAGTGGAGTTCAGAGACGGTGACTACAGCACAATTTCTCCGTTTCCTTGTGTTTGGAGGACAGTGATTGGTGGGACACGTGGAAACAGCTGTTTAGGGAGGAGGTTCCTGTGAGCATCAAGGTCAGGACACATTCACATAGTTAGACAGGAAGCCAGGTGGGACAGGGCACCAATATACTGAGTGTGAACATATGCGCGTTCAGCAGGATGCATGTGTGTGCGTGCATGTGCCCTTTTACAGACAACGTTACTGACAGCTTCGCACAGAAAAGCTCAGTGGGGATATTTGGCTTTAAAGTGGCTGTAACACCAAAACAAACAATACTAGAAGGTTCTCTGGGGTCAGCAAGTGGTCAAGTGAGTAAATAAGTTTGTTATAATAGGACTAAACTTACAACAGCAGTTTTGCGAGGACCACAGTGACCTCTTAAGGCATTTGTAGTGGGAACACAGAAGCTACTTACTGTGAACACCGAGAGTAAAGGTCAGGGAAAGTATTGCCACCACTCAAGAGGTCACAACCCAGATTGTTGTAGTGCCATGGAGAGTGGGAGGCTCGTTGTCTCAGTGGGAGTGGGATGCAACCTGGGAGTTTGCAGTAAATTTTGCATTTTATCAAATCCAGCATTGAATTTGCTTACCAAATTCCTTTTGAATCCCTTATGGAATCAATTTATATTTACCTTTTTAACATTTTTAGATTAAGTTGTAAATAACTAAAACTTATAGATTCACTTGTGATCTGTACTTTTTGTTGGCTGAAGAGGCAGAAAAACTACAATTTTGAGTTGTAACCTAATAATGTTACCCATATGTAACTATAACCTGACAAAAATGTGAGGGACATAAGATATGAAATGTCAAATAAATATGTATTGGATACATAATAGATATTGTATGCATTTTGCAAACTGTCACAGATAGCATATGGAAGTGGGCCACTTCAGGCAATGATGCAGCACTGCTGGCCTTCTTCTGGCCCGGACAAAATGGATGTGAGCCCGAAACATGTAAAATAGCAAATATGGCCCAGATATACCAAATCAAATGGGGGCCTTTTTTGGTAAAGATGTGGTGCTCTCAAGTATGTGTGTTCTGGATGTGGGCCAGTTCTGTTTTATCTGGTTTGTTCTTGGTTGACATACAGCTTGCTTGTGGCCCAGATCTGGGAAACATGAGCAGACCGCCCAAGTGCCCTCATTCCACGCAGTATGTGGGCCGAATCAAAGTGCCGAAAGTGTTGGTTGTGGGCCGGATCTGGGCCACAGCAATTTTGCTATCTGGGGTATTTTTTATGAGCCACTTACTCATGACATAACTATTAAGTTAATAAGCTTTAATTATACATAGAATTTATACATAGACATTTAACGGGGAGATGTTGACGAGTCAGAATGACACAATCAGCTACATCATTTCACTCCAGAAGAGTCACCACTCTGTCTGAAAAAATGCACTGTCCACTTGGAATTGTAGAGTGTTGCTAGTGAGCTGGTTTTCTTTTGCTAACAATTGGTAACAATCTTTAACCAAGTACAGACACTGGCTTAAAGAGAGCATATTAACCAATGATTTTGGGTTTTGTTTATTTTTTCAACTGATGATAGCAACGGTGGGTAAAAAGTAGAACACTGCAACCTTTTGTACATTGCTGTTGTGATTCAATAGAGTGAGGAGAGATACAAAGATTTGATAATAGATTTGGTGGCCTCACAGTTTTGCAAATTTGTGTTTTTCTGAATCCAGATCCAAAACGGAACCGGCTATTGAAACCCAACTCTATGTTTAGTGCTATGTTTTGTCTTCTGGTTTAAGCTGTATTTTTGTTTTCATTTTCATTTTTGTCCTAAGAGAGTAACAAGTGACAGGTTGAGCACACCTCACCCTGCTATAAACAGTAACATCCCCTCACTTCCCACCCTGTATTCGTTTTTCGAAAGGGGAAGCAGGCCATGGTCACATATGTTTGTTTGGCCAGTTATCTCACAGATTACAGTTTAATAATCTCCTCATCTTGTTAGAAAAGGCAACTAACTATCATCTTCTAGTGAAAAGGACTTAATCATCTCATTATCGATCTCATAAAATATCATTATTTATGTTTCCTTTTGTTCTTTCAGGCAACTGTCTGTCTTCAACTGTGTCAGTGATCAAACCAAACAGCCAATCAAATGTCAGTTTGGTCAAAGGACTGGACTGTCTATTCCATCCCCACCTGCAAAGTCTCAAAAGTCAATTTGACGAGCGAGCATGTGTTGAGCAGTTGCGAGCACGTAGGGAGGGTCAAGCTCGTATTTATCACAGCTCCGTGCTTGCTGGACCACATTTGGGCACGCAGAGCGGAAATGCTCTCTCGCGTTGGTTTTCTGCTCACAGATACTGTTCTGTACGCTCAAATCACATGCACGCGCCTGTTTTTCATGTGCACGGGTTTTGAAACTAATTAAACCATACTGCTAAAAGAAAATACAACTTTAGAGTGCAACTTTACAGGTTCGCTTGAAATTAATTAAATGGTGTACGAAATGAACTTAAAAATGTGACTGTTGGCACCACAACATTGCAGTCTGTTATGTCAAGATAATACGATAATTAAGTCATGATTATGAGAAAACTTTTCTATGTGAAGAATCAGTTAGATAATTAAGATGTGATCTCGAGTTAAAGGTCCTAAAAGGATTATGAGCCAAGCTTGTCACTCCGGGCTTACATGCATTTATGAATGCAAATCAGCTGTACTGTACTTAGAGGGTTTAAAATTCATAAGTCATAACTTTGCAATAACTCTTGAGGCTTGAGACACCCATGAATGAACTTTGCCCATCCTTGGACCAGAGTGCCAGTGCCTTTCTCCCTCATATCTCACTGGGGTGGAGTTTTTGGATGTGCCGCTGAGATCTCTAAACTCCGGCAGTTGACTTTATTTATTCTAACCTGATTGTTTGGGTTTGAGGATTCTGTTGCTCCTGCTGTGTAGGAAATTGCTCTCTTGCCTGCTGGTTCTGAAACGGAAAATGGTTTTAAAAACTATAACAAAACAAACCTAAACGTTTCTCTGTCTCTCTCTGTGTTTGTGAAAGATCGTGGGTTCTCATTGCCCTGTCAGGGCCGGCTTGTGGAGACGAGTCTGTCAATGAGAGGAAGAAAAAAAATAAGAGTTTGAATCACTTAGTAGCTGGTATGGTGGAGTGATGAGCTTATCAGTTGAGTACAGAACTCTGGGTGTGTTGTTTTGACTGTTTGCATGTTAGTCTTAACAGAAGATTGGCAGGATATCAGTTAAATTAGACGCCGGGGAAATTACGGTTGCAAAATGTGTTTGTGTTTGTATGCACCTTTGAGATTGGTAAATGAAAGACGAGAAGGAATAATTAAGTTGTGACTCACTAAAACTCACAATATACACAATATAACTCATAATTTGATAGCTTGGCTTCAACTCAAAGCATTGGTGCTCCTTTTTTGGATTCCCTTCTCTGGGAGTTCTGCTCCTGCACGTATCCCATAACCTTGACTTGTGGTACAGTAGATGTGCATTTGCACTGCAATGAAAGTTTTTCACTTTGAGATATAGCAGCACTGTTGCACTCTGGAAACAATTACCAGGCAATAATCTTCACATTCTTTCATCCCACCACCAGCTCAGCTGATTAGGATATCCACTGGTACGCAAGGCTAACCTCAAACACGCTCACACACACTTGCACATTTACTGTTTCTACCATACAGTACAGTAGGTACTCTTGCTCCCTCTTTGGTTACTGACCAACCCTTTTCTGTTTCTCATGCACACACACACACACACCTGACATCTGATTCCCGACTGATGATTAATGACCCTAGAAGTCTTTCAACAGAGACCACCCAGGGTCAAAATAACCTGCCATAAATACAGAAGCAGTAAAATACCATTCAGTCGCCACTCTTCTATTTACACGTGCTGCAGCATCTTGCATGTGTGTGCGCACGTAGGTGTGTATGTGCCAGAGCAAGAAAGGTGGACGAGTTACTGTGGAAACACTTAAAAATGTGCACCCCCTCCTCATGTCTTCAGTCATTTGTGCATGTGGTGTTTGGGTGAAGGAAGTGGGGGGGATTTCTCAGCTAACACCTCTCAAAATGCGCAACCCTCCTTCTGTTATTCTTTCCTGCTCTTCTTAATTTTCCCCCTTTCTCTTTTTCAGAAGAATTACCCAGACTGTCCTCTAATCTCTCCGGAGAGCTTTTTCCCAGGGTGGAAACACTGCCATCCTTTTTCTCTCCACTGTCCCCCCTTCTCCCTTTTATCAGTGTCAAATGATTACCCGGGGGGAAACTGAGCTCGGCAGCAGTATGCGTCAGGTGAGCCAGGGGGAGACCAGCCAAAAACATTGCTCCTCTACCTGCTCCCTCCATCCACCTCCTCTCCCCTCTTGTGCTGTCCCATCACCCCATCCACATTCTCCAACCTTGTGCCAGCCGAGGGCGGTGGCAGAGTCCCAAGCCCATCTCAGAGGAATTTCCCTGTTGAAATTTATATCAATTTCAGAGGCTTCAAGTTTTATCCACGGCGTGTGAAAAACTGAAACTCCCCTCTCTTCTCTAGCATTCACTCTCCATTCTTTCCCCTCTTCTGTCTGCTGCCTTCTTCAAATTCTGAATTCCTTCTTCCCTCTCATCCTCTCCACATCATCTCAATTTTACTCTCTGTTTTCTTCACCTATGTCATCCTCTTCAACTCTTTACTCCCGTTCTTTCAGTGTCTTGCCTTCTGCTTTCCCTTCTTCCCTCACCACCTTTTTTCACTCTCCTTAACGGCCCTGTGTAGGCACAGCCTGGTGAATGCCAGGCATTCCTTTGTAAGGTTAGAACAGACAAAGGTGGACCACATCACCTGAGAGAAAACGGCCCTTTTGAATCGTCGCCCGAGGGAAAGAGAGACTGATAGCGAAGAAAAGAGGGAGTATAAAAGCAGAGGAGAAAAGAGAGAGATGGAAGAGAGGAACACCTGTCCTCTGCTGTCCTCGTGTGAACCTTCAACTCTGACCTTTGTTACTTGATATCAATGCCTTGTTTGAATAAAAAGGGCTTAACTAAAAGAACTTTAGGTGCCAACCTACAATCTGGTATTGAAAACCGAAGCATTTGGGAGCTTTTAAAGGCTTTTTTGTGCATCAGAGTAATTAGATTAAACACTGTCAAAACCATATTAGCTTATGCCATTGATTCAGTTACCACCATACAATATTTAACTCACAGAGTGACCACTGACTGAGGTAAACAAGGTTATATTACAACCCAAAAGTTAATTCCAATCAAGCTCACAAACACAAACAACTCAACCCTTAGACACACTCCAACCATTCACACAGCTCACTCAAGGAACATAGATGCTGAATGCACCCCCAAACAAACTCACCCCGCCCTTAAACACACACATACACACACCCCACCTTTGACTATAACAGACACCATACGTTAACACATAGTATGTCTATGTTTGATGGCGCTGGGTGTGGTGTACAGGGTGGAGTGTATCTGTGACGCCAACCTTCCTTTCACAGCTTATTTTTGGGTTTTGACGGACATCAAGGGCAGAGTGAGCCTGTGTGATGCAATGCCACAGTTTTCCAGTCAGTAAACGGTCGCTGTTTGTTTTTACTCTTACTAATGAAATGGAGCGAAGGGGAAAAGTGGAGTGAAAAAAGAGAAACTCATGACGACCAGGTGTTTTTTCCCTCTTTTCGGGAATGTTTCACCTTGTAAAAGCAAGCGGGTGGGAGGGGACTTGTGTACTGTGCTGAAGTGAATGGTTTGGGGATTTTTCAAGGGGTGTGTGCTGACCAAAGAGTATGAGTGGGAATGAATGTGTGTTGTGTGAGAGTATTAAGGGGTTAGCTGAGATTTTTGAGGAGCTGGAGGCAGAGTTCTTCCGTGGAACTGTAGCATAGCCATGACTGGGGGAGAGGCGGGGGCTTTCTTGTGTTTTTGTGATACTCCACTAACTCATTTTTTGTCTCATTGAGCTACAGAAAAGCTGTTTCTTTTGTGATAGAGTGTGATCAACAATACACATGCACGTGGAAACACACACCTGGGGATGAATGAATAGCAGGCCTGACTACCACACAGGGCTCCTATTGATGACATCATCGCGGGGCATCTGGTCACTCCACCCTTTCCATGTTCAGAGAGCCATTCAGTCAACTGCACCATGGCTCTTTCACAGACATGACGCCTATTGCTTATTTTTTAGAGATTATTCAATTTAGCCGGCTCCAGTTGCGAACGAAACACTTCTCTGTTGACTCTGAAGGCACAATCAACAGTTGCCCAGTTTATGACCTTCAGTAAGTATAGTAAATACGTCTCTGTGAATGGATAGAAATTAAATCAGTTCCATGCTTTATTCCTGCATTGCTTGTTTTGTCACGCCGCTATCTTGATATTGGAGGAATTTGCCAAAAGAGAGCAAAAGAAACACATAAAACCCCATCTGCATTGTAAATCGTACCATAATGACACTCTTCAAATGGCGGGCCCCATTAAATATAATAGACATTATCCAAATATGCTCTTGTTGAGACATAGCCTATAGTTCTCATGCAAGGAAAAGCTTAGTTCAGCCCGACTTTGGTTCTAATGGTTGGTAGATTACACAGTCTGGGGACATTTATTACTCCTCATAAGCAAAACATGAATGAGAGAAGTGCAGCAGGACTGCCAGCTGTGGATAACTAGATGGAATTTATGCTGTGATTGAAGTAATGAATCTGTGGATGCTGCCGAAATGACAGCACTTTTAATAAACCAATCCCCACTGGCAGAACGTGATGAATAAAACCACAAAGAAACATAGTAAATGTTGGACTCTGAGCTTTTGCTTAATTCTTTATACCCCTCTCTGTAGAGTTTCAATATTTACTTGGAATCACATTCTCTATCTGATCTCCAACTCAGCCAATGGCTTAGTCCCAGTAGGTCTTTCAGGAAAAGGCTAGGCCAGCTTTCCTCCGGCTCGTCCAATCACAAGCACGGAACAGCTTTCTCTTCAAGGTCCACTAACATAGCACAGGGCCAGCTAACACTCTGCCAATTAAACACTGAATGCTAAGCCTGTACTAAGCACACAGGTCTTAGTAAACCTCTTCTCTGTTGGACGTTACTGAGTTAGTGATAAGGATCGACTGTAGTTCATCCAGGCTGTTAGCAAACATCCAAAGTATGATTTGCAATTACCGATGTTGATGAGAATTTATGCGTTTTCCCGGCAAATGCTTGGCACGTTTTAGATGTAAGGTCTATCTGATACCTGTAATACATCTTGTAGCAATGAATAGCCAGGCTGTAGTAGGGAAATGTGAACCGATGTCATTTACTGCTATGCTTCGGTGATTAACCCCAAGAGAGTGCTATCATGTAACAATTATACACAAACTGCAGCAGGTTTTAGGCGACAACACAAAGCCCCTCTATGTATTACAATTATCCAGTGTTATGTCATGCATAGAGATTAATAATTGCCCATTGGAGCTACAAGCAAGTAAAGAAAAAGAGAGTTTTTGTGGGAGACTTTAAGATTAAAATCTCTGGGGTGTTTCATGCCACTATCTACAGGTTGATCTTGATTTGGTGATTAGATTTGTGTGTTTGTGTGAGAGCATGTTTGAAGAGCAAAAGGATAAAGGGCAGAGTGATTTCTTGGAAGGTGAGTTTGGAGAAGAGAGTGGTAAAAGAGTCTAGGGAGGCAGAACAAGGGCATGAGACGCCTCCAAATTCCCAGTGTCTTTTCGTTCCCTTCCCTCCTCTTCATCCTAC
This sequence comes from Thunnus maccoyii, assembly GCF_910596095.1. Lineage (NCBI taxonomy): Eukaryota > Metazoa > Chordata > Actinopteri > Scombriformes > Scombridae > Thunnus > Thunnus maccoyii. Next base: position 20,952,583 of record NC_056547.1, read on the forward strand.
CCCACCCCTCTCTGCCCGGCTGCTACCCCACCCCATCCTGCTCACTCCCCTCCTTCCTCAGCACAGCCAGCCACAGACACTTGCTTTTTGTATGAAGGGGGTTAACCCAATGAACAATCCTGTCTGTCTTTCCCAAAATAAGCCAGTGGGAGAGGGATCGCCGAGTAAGCCAGGGAGATTGGAGCAGCGAGGTGCACAGCCCCTGGTTATAAGTCCTGGGAGTGGGAGCACAGCCTGCTCGGACCCACAGCCTTTAGCTTAATATACACTGCCTTGCTGCCTGCCTGCCTGCTTGCCTGCCTGCCTGCCTGACTGATTGAGTCTCACTCCACTGTTACTCACTCTCTCTCCTTCTCTGTCCTGCTCCTTCACTCCTTCCCTCCTACTTTCCACCCTGGAGAGCGAGAGCGCACAGATTGGGAAGGTGCTCCTCAGACCTGCGTCTGGACAGCTTGAAGACGGCACAGAGAGGATTTTTCCCTCTTCTTTCATTTGCTCTTTCATCCCCTCTCTCTCACTTTCACCACCTCTGCCAAAAAGCACATGGATGGACTTTTTTGTTTTTCGCTGGAGGCAGAAAAATAAAAGTTAAACAGACAGTTTGCTCCACCTGCAGTTGAAAATATCCAATTTTTTCTTTTGCCATAACTTTTGTTTTTGGTTGTTTTTTTTTTATTTGTTTCTCCTGCACTTGTGAGCAGCACTGGACCAATTCAGGGGGCCAGGTCTTTGCCCGGGAGGACACCACTCCTCTTTTTTGGCTTCACTGAATATCTGATGCCATCGCATCCCATGGGAGACACGCGTGGCTGAAGCAAGGAGGGAGGTAGAAGAGAGACCCACCTGAAGCTCACACCTACCGCTGCCCTTACCTAGTGCACCCCCCTGCCCCTCGACACTCTGAGGAGAGAAAGGTAAGCCCTACCTGCCCTCACATTTTCTCTGGCTCTGTCAGCATCCTCGTGTCCTGTCATCTCTTGTCTTTTCACTTTTATTACATGTGGCTGCAGTGGCTGAGGCCAAAAGAAACAGAGGGGGAGAACAGGAAAGGGGAAAAAAATAAAAATAAAAAACAGACGGCGCAATATATTAGTCATGGGACCTGCATAATTCTCTTCAGTCTTTAACTATTGCACAGAGGAACAGCTCACAGATTAGCTCCAGCCCAGACACTGTAGAGACACTAATTCTAATATTAAAGTTGTAGCTGTGCACCCTCTATTGATCTGCTTTGAGTGTCCTGACTTTGTCTGCACTGATAGTCGAGATTCTCTGTGTCTCACTGCCCTGACGAGTGATGATATCCTGAATTCTATATTTGAATTTCAGATGCTGATGCATCCACACAAACATACATACATCTGGGACTTTAGCTGATGATGATGGTGTGTATTCTGTGTGTATATTGGGGTAGGGGAGTGTGGTACACATTTCAATGGGTTTACCTCAATTACAGATATGCTGATTAACTTTTTTAAGAGGAGTGTCCACCATGTGGATATGTATCTGTGAATGTCATTGCCACTCATGTCACGTGTTCTCTTGGCATGGACTGCAGCTTGTTTGATAGATTTGTTAGTCTAGTTTATTAAATTTTATGTTGTTAGTGGAATGTACCCAGGTAAAGAAATACTGCAAATGGACACATGGTCGTATTATTTTTCCTCTTCCTTTCTCTGGATAATCCTCTCCTCTCCTCATCCCCACGTTGCTTCACTCTGTCCATCCACTGTGACGCCTCTGGCAAGCGCCGCTGCATTCCATTGTAACGACATCCCTCCATCACAAACAGAGAGAGAAGAGAAATAGCCATGACTCCTCAGGTATCCCACATGACAAACTAACAGAGAGGGAGAGAGACAGAAGGGGGATGAGCAAAAAGGAAAAACAACAAGAGGAACACATTAGTGAAGCTTAGAAAACATATCCAAAAATAAAGAGAAGATTCCAAAATGCATGCCTTGCTGAGGAGATACATTTTTCGATCACATGTGTTTCAGAGCACCGACAGCACGCTTTCTTAGCAAAAGAAGGAGGGAGACACAGAGAAAGAGAGTGAGAGAAAGAGAGGAGGGGGAGAGAGAGTCTGGAAAAGACAGTGGGCTGGAGCTCTGAAATCCAAAAACATTTGGCAGCATCCCTCTATTTCACTGGCTTACGGCAAGAAAAGTTGACTGGATATGTACCTGTGTGTGCACGTGGAGCCACACATGCATGCTGCTAGGGGACTGAATCTGTGTGAATATCAAGGATTGTGTTACACAATCTTCAAGGGGGGTGGGTGAATGGACACACACTAAAGCGTGAATTCTCCCTCTGCCAGTGAGGTATATAACAGGAGTTCTCAGGTGCAGAGCTGCTGGTGCGCAGCAGTGTCTGCCGTACTGTTCAAAGTAGTATTTGCTCATAAAGTTCAGGTCATCTCATATAGATTTAGTGGTTTCCAGTTGGCTTCCCACACTCTCTGCAGTTCTATTAAATTACCTATAGGTCAGGAAATTTATGTTCCTCTCTGCTTTTGCCAGCGTCAGAGACTTTTTTCTTGGCTTGTATTTCCATGCCTGGCACATGGGTTATGGCAACATTGTGCTGTAACCATGGCAACCCCATGCCACTGACTGTTATTCTGTGTTCTCCAATGGGTGGCAACTGGGCGCTTACACGGCAACTGGTGGCTATGAGTAGTTTGAGTGTGTTTGTGTGTGTGGTACATTATTTAACCACAACTAACAAGCCTCCAACCTGCTGCCCATTCAGGCTTTTCATACAAAGTGCCAAGTGTGACCAACCATACACAAACAACAGTCACGCTGAAAGCACAGTGGCACACACAGCATACTTTAATGGCGCGTGCAATACAAACTCCTACATGGATTTAACACTTCTTACATACACTAACACACACACACACACACACACACACACACATTTCAAACAGATAAACACACTCGCACTGCCCTTTGCCAAACCGCCTGCTCATATAGCGCTCAGGCTCTCATGCCCCACTGAACTTTATAGGCCAGAACGTGTTGAAGTTGGGACTTTTAAGACTCCAAACTCAACATCAACTCTTCCATTTTTTAAAATCTTTGAGGATAACACCTGTTCTGATGTCAAGGTGAAAGAACACAGACTTTCTTGGTGAGCTTTCATCCATGGGGGAGCAGCAAAAGAGAGAAGAAGGAGAGAGTATATGCATGGCATTATAGATATATACTTTCTCAGGCACCTTACTGTACTCATTCTCACATCAGTCTTTGCATCACAATCTCTCACATACTTGCTTTATCAGGGAAACAGCAGCAGTATGGATGCATACTCTCCATTTCTAGGAGCAGAGAGCAAAAGACAAAGATTTCATTTTAAAAAAGATTTTATTAAAAGTTAAAGGAGCTCTGTAAGGGGCGGCGAGTAATGTAGACTAGAGAAGGCTAAGCCTTCCCTAAATTTACTGACGGCTATTGTGCACACCACACTGCATACTGGTAAAGTTAAAACAATGAAAATGCCTGTGTTGTCCTTGTCTTGCCTGGATTATGGTATTACTGTGTCATTATCGCTGCAGCCACCTGGTGGCAATGCAGCACCAGGATGAAGCATGTAGAAGGTCTTATGGGTAGGCTAAAAATCTGTAGATACATAAAAATATTGCTGATATAAATTACATTTTGTAATTGGGACTTTGTGTTTTTAGGCCAAGGCTAGCCTCGTCAAATTCAAGAAGCCTCAATCCCCACATATCTGACAGTGGAAGTGTTGAGTTTCGCCTTGGAAAAATGTACAGCCACAAGACTAGCTGTTACATTATTTCTGATAGTACTGCGATGTTCAGCAATTTCGGGTTTTTAGGTGGTCTTACCAATGTATGCCAGTCCACATGGGCATTTAAGCATGTATATGATATTAGCAGTAGAACATGAAATAACTCCTTTGATACTGTATTTTCTTCCCGTGTGAGGGTGGTTGAATGAGTCAGTTTTTTGTGTGAAATGACATTGTTGGCAATGACCACATGGGTAATTTCCAGTAGGGACCGAGCTAAGGAAATGTGAGGGTGGTGGAGGGGGAAGGGCTGCCCTCACCAGCATGTTGCATAGGTTAGGGGGTCTCTTATAGACCGCACAAGGGGGTTTGGAAAAACAGTTCTTAAGTATTGGATCTGTCTCAGCGATATGCCAATGTTCTGATTGGACTCTTTATGTTCTTTGATACAGGTTAATACTGAATGGCACAAACAACTCATGGGAAGAAAATATAATATCAAAGGAGTTATTTCATGTTCTACTGCTAATGTCATATACAGCACTGGCTAACATAACCAAGGCTTGTTGTGTGTGAGATTATCAAAACTCAATTTCTAACCATCCACCACAGCCACTTAATGCCAGCCCATTTCTGATATGTTTATGCACATAACTTTAGTAGTCAGCCTACTTTTACTGTGTTGCATTATTGGCTGTGCATTATTGTATATGTTATGAACATAATAACGTCGTCCTCCATGATCGTTAGAACAAGTATGATAGTTGATCAAATATTAGCCTTCCCCTTCCTCAGCCTCACCCGCCGCTTATGAGCTCTGTGACTGCCTTGATGCCTTTTCTGTCTCTCACCCTCTGTTTGGCTTGTAAAGTAGTCTACACTTTGTGGCCACAAGGGGGCAGAATATTAAGTTGTTCACTGTTCACAGACAGATACACATGGCATTTTGTAGTGAAGGGAATAACTATTAGTGTTTGTACTCGTCAGTGAATAATTACCATGATATCTTTAGTCTTATTACATCTGACAGATGTATTTCGACACTAAATTCTCCCACAACATTGAAAATATTCAAGATGATTTCTTGTTCCTCTGTTACCCTTCAATCATTAGGATTTAGCCTCCTCATTTACAAGCTGTCATATCACATTTCAAGTAAATTTATCTTGAGATCTCGGTCTCACTCTTGGTGTTTTAATGATGCCAAATCACTTTCAAAGTAGTATTTGCTCAGAACTTTCATGTGTCACCTGCATGCATGATATTACCCTGTATTGCACTCCCTATATACATCATTTAGTGCATGTTTGTGTGTGTGTGATAGAGGGCAGGCACTTGTGCCTCTATAACTCTCAGTTTTATGCCTTGAGAGCAGGAAATGAGGGAGAATGCCACTCATTCTCAAGGAAAAGTAAACGCCCACTTATTCTTTTACTTTCCAGGAACCCAAACACCTTCAGAACATGCATGCACATACACACACAAATTACCCTTATCAGAACCTTTTGTTTCTTTAGGCACTTTAGCATAAAAAGGAAAGAGAGTGAAAACAGGGCACTCCTTTAAGGACTTCTCCAACAAAGAGTGTGTTTTCTTTCTGTGCTTTTCAGCCAGAAGACCATGGCTGTAATTACAGCTACACACACACACACACACTACTGTACGTACACACACTCTTCCGCACATATTATAAGGCATGCTAACTGGTGCCGCTGATATACTGAATGAAGAATTGCACTGAAGGGCGGTGGAAACAGAATACAGGCCCTGGTCTTAATCAGAGCCTGGACCATAACATTCAAGATTAATAGGCTGGATTTGTTTTTCAGCTAAAAGGGGGAGAAGAAAAAGATAGAGACAGTAAAAGATGAAAACATATTTTTGCATGCGGATGAAGATTTGCATCTTTGTCTTTCTTTACTTCCCTGTGCCTCATGTGTTTATACTCTCTAAGCTTGTTTGCATATCACCAGTAGCCATCTTGGCCGGACACACAGCTGATATAAGGAATTCGGTCAACTATATGGCAGATAGTGAATCTGCACAAACATACGGCCCTCCAGACTGCAGGGAGCAGCACGTTATTAATCAGACCCTTGTACTGGAGGACATTGTTTTGGCTCTCAGCTCTGTATGAGCTCGGAAAAAAACAGAGCAGACGACAGGAGGAGGAGGAGGGGAGGAAAACAAATAAAAAAAACAGTAGTTTTTTATTATTCTAATTCCGTTTTATGTCTATTAAAATTTTGGCACCTTCACTTATTTATTTTTCTCCTTGCGTAAGCCTCTGTCTGTCCCCCTTTATCTGTGTTTATCTGTCTCCCACTTACATTTTCATTCTCTCATAACTGTGTCTGGACCAAAGGGAGTTTTTCCATTGGGCTGGCAGCAACAGGGGGACAGAGAAAGGGAGACAGGGAGAGCAAGCAGTGGGGAGGCTTGGCAGACGCCCCTTGTTATTTTTCCTCCATCTCCCATTGACTCTGTCAGCAGTGGCTTGGTCTTAGCAGGGCCTCCAAGCTCAGAGGGGCTTGACAACATGCCCTCAACATGCAGCTATCAGACTATCAGAGGGAACTTATCACAGGCACGCTCAGTAGACAGAAGGAGGAGGAGGTGTGGGGGCTTTCATCGGTGCATTGCCACTTTTTCCCCTTTCAACATATCCCTTTCCTCTTTACTTTGTTCCACGTGTCCTTGGTTCTTCCCTTCTTCCCCACCTTTCCATCTTTTTTTATTGGTGTAGACTATGGACCAAATCCTCTTGAATTTAACCTCCGCTCAAACTAAAAACCCTGTGGTAGAACAACCTTGTTCTCTAACGCCAGACATTGCTTTTAGCCAGTGAGGCCTGAACAAGGCGCAGTATCTACGCCATGGACAAAACACGTATTGAGCAATGCTTCCTGGAGTCAAATCTATAATTTTCCAATGGTGTGTTGGAGTTTTTTGAGACAGCAGCTTGTGTTTTCAAAGAGAATCCAACAGGAACAAACAAGAATGAGATCCTCAGCGCTCATCCAGCAACAGTGCTGTTCCCAGTTAACGGGATGTGACATCTTGTGTTCTTCCACTGAAGCTGCAGTTGTCTGGATGCGAGGAAGTGAGAGTTTCCCCCTCGTCTCCCGAGGATGTGTGTGACGACCCCCACGTTCACCGGTCTCAGTTACAGAAAAAAAAAGGGGAATCCATAACACTGAGTGAAGCCAAATGAAGATTGTTTGATGTTTGGTTGTCTGTGTGGTTATAACATGACAAAAGCTACGTGGTGAGTCGCAGGGCTGGGATGAAGTAGTGAATGAACCAGACGTGCGTGCCAGTACAAGTGTTTGTAAGTAAGTAAGTAAGTAACTTTATTTATATAGCACCTTTCGAGAGCAGAGACGTCACAAAGTGCCTCACAGAAGAAATGAAGCATAAACATACAGACAGGTGACAAATTAAAGGAAAAACGTGAATAAATGAATGGAGAAACATAACAAATTCAGATGCTTCCACACAGATGCATTGCATGGTAGAGTTAAGCAATTAACATCCAATCATGCACTAAAAATGCTGAGCAGGCCCAGTTTTGGCCAACTGAACACCTATAGGATATTTTGGACTGACGTGTTAAACAGAAGTGTCCACCACCATCATCCAAACACCAGGTGAGGGAATATCTTTTGGAAGAATGATGTTCATTCCTCCAGTAGAGTTCAGAGACTTGTAGAATCAATGCCAAGATGCATTGAAGCTGTTCTGATGGCATGTGGTGGCCCAACACTTTACTAAGACACTTTATGTTGGTTTTTCCTTTAATATGTCACCCATCTGTACATAGAGACATGAAACACAACAAAAACAGAAATAAATAGAAAACAGAAAAATCACACAAAGGCAAATCTAAACAAATGGGTCTTGAACTGCTTTTTGAAGGTGCCCACATTGTCCATAGATCTTAAGTCTAAAAGTAGAGAGTTCCAAAGTTTAGGTGCCACAACCTCAAAAGCACAGTCTCCTTTAGTTTTGTATGTTCAGTTAGGCTGTGCAAATGAACATGTGCACAATACATGTGGGTAGGTTTATTTGCCTTTTGTTTTTGACTTGCTACCTTTCCTTCATTGCCCCTCAGTTCACTGTCTGGCACGAATTTTGTTTGGGGCTTCCAAAAGCAGAGAGAGCAAGACATCGGGCCAACTCTTAACAGGGGTCAACTCCTCAGTATAAAACTCACATTATCCCTCTTTTCATCTATTTACAGACTTGCTTCCCAAGCCAACTGTTTATTTTTATTATTTCACTTCAGATGCAGGATGGATATATCTCTCTGATGGGTCAATATTGAGTAAGGGTCTGGAAACAGCTCTTTAGAGACCATTTGAAAAGCTCCAGACTTTGTTATTGTTCAGTCTGAGCCTGATTTAGACGTATGCGTAGGTGTTCGTAAAAAGAGAAAAGAGAGAGACTGGGGTTATTGTGGTGTTATGGTCCCCTTGGAGCAGGATAATAAAAAAGTATTTTATTTTGCCAGATTTTCTTGTGTAGGGAATGAATGCTTACTAAGTGACACATGTATTGTGTGCTCAAACACAGTAGAGGGTTTTTTTTCCTTTGGTAGCAGACAGCAACCTCATATTTATCATCAATTAACAAGTTTTGTTCCAGCAACTACCTCATAGTTAAACTTGCAATTGCTAATGCCATGCCTCTTTTTACCTTAGAAATCTAAAACTTTTTCAGCATTTTTGATTTTTGACGCTCACATTTATTATGGTTGCAGACAATGGGAGTCAGAATGTCTTAATTATGAAATTTTTAAACATTTCTGGCACAGTTAAAGCAGCATTAATTGAGTTTTCTGGCCACTTGGGGGCAGCAGAACAAGCTGTACACATGACATTCAGCTTATAAAGTAGTTATGGTGAACATATTAGCAATCAGTTGCCTATTTATACATCCAGAAGACAGAGCATTAGCATTCATTAAGAATTGTTTTTCTGGCCACCTTGCAAACCTTGTAAGTCCAGTACTCACTCTAATTTTAGCTCTGTTTGGGGCTCCACCAACTCCTAACGAAAATATCTGACTCTTTAGCTGCTAAATGCTCCAGTATGGTCACCAGCTAGTAATTAACTTCGTCTGTTTAGTGCTGTCCATTTATCAGCTTTTCTGCTGAAAAGAACTGCCTACTGCTTCTGGTAACAACGTTAATGACAGCGGTGAGATTGAAAAAAATAGTAACATTTTGGGCTCTAAAACCAAAACAATGAGCTGAAAGATGCTAAAATGCTCTGTAGAGCTGAAGGGAACTGAAAAGTTGGGTGATAATTCTTTTAGGGTTTTTTGTCACTATGAGCAGCCCGTTCACATATTACACAATTATTTGATCCATTCTTCATATAAAAATATTGATTAGTGCCATTTTAAGTCGTAGTGCAGTTGCTAAGATATATGCTTGGAAAGTTAACATCAGGAGGTTATTTACAGACATGTGACAGCTGATGTTTTCATGTCAAAACAGAGTATTGATATTCTAACATTTTTAATGATTTTATCATCCAAATGTACTGTAATGCTGCTCAGCATGATATGAAATTAAATCACATTAGACTGTCAATGTTTCTGATGTCCTTTCACATATATGTATCACTCTGCAGTCTTTCTCTAGCAGGTGACTACAGGTGCCCATCATATGGCCACAAACATCTGTGAGCCCTCTGTCTTCCAGCTTTAAACAAACTGGCGGGGGGCTGCCAGTTGCTGCCCAGGTAAACACCTGAAATTTAGCTTGGCTCACAGTGTTCCTCAAAGGAATGGATTTAAGATGACTTATCCCCTACACTGGACCACCCCAAGCTTTGTGGTTGTTTCTTCTGAAAATGTAGTTATGTCACAATGTATTATGCATCTCAAGAGTGCAAATTAAGCCTCCAGTGGTTCCTACAATCTTGCTGTATACTGATACTTATTTACCATGGCCCCAATGCCATGGAAAACAACAAATTATAACAAAAACGTATTTGGTTGATCCATTACAGTATCCCATGATCATTCAGTGCAGGGTGCTGGTTCTCTCAGACTGTTCATTTAAATGTCCTTGGCTTAGAGACTAAATCCTTTCTGTACAGACTTTGAGCCCATTGAGCAACATGTGTTTCATAATGCAATGCTCAGAGGCATTAGGCAGTGTACAACACAACCAATCCTTCAAGGCTTTTGTCCTAATCATTTCCTGTAATCAGCAGCAAAGTAGTGAAACGATAAAATGAAAAAGCGACTTTGTGCTCATTCCAGCTCGTTTGAGGTGAACGCTGTGTGAGCGTTGTTGAGTGCGTTCTACATTGTGTGTGTGTACATGACCCTAACTCGAGTTCTCTTGTTTCTGTTTATCCCTACAATATATGTAATGCTTCCTGGAGTTAGACAGGAGAGGCAATGTAGTTTGGCAGCATTTCTAAGTGCTTAAAGAAGCTGTTGAAGAAGAATTATTTTGTTTCATGCTCACAAGACAAGAGGAGTTATTGCTCTGCCCAGCAATTTAGGAGGGATAGCAAGTGGAATAGTGTTTCATAGAGAACATTTGATATGCTGTACAGTGAAGACTAGGATAAACAAACACAAGACTAATTGGATGACAGCCTCACTGTTTGCCTCTACATCATGCATTTGCTCTCAATTTTGTCTGTCAATGCAAACATAATAGGGTAACATAAGTAAGCATGCAAGCAAGTCCGGAAAGATTTTCCTTACAAAAACTGGCATTTCAGTTAGTGGTACCTCATCACGCGACAGCCATATACAGTGCTGACATAAAGTATATTTCTGCAGATCAAACACAATATTCAGCTCATTCTAATTCATTCATATGGGTGCAATGTTGTTACACTTTTCCATTTATGAGAGCAAGATTAGAAAGATTAAGAAGCTGATTTTGGCTGTAGGAATAGAGCTGTAGTTGCATAAAGCACCACAGAAGTGAACTGTCTTGTTAAAAACTGAGGAAGGTCAGAGATTTACATGACCTGTGTCAAAACCTGGATGTTCTATAGATGATGAATTGCAGAGTGAGATGACAGAAATAAAACATCTTCTACCTGATGTTAACCATGCAAGTCTGCGATTGTTTGGACAGTGAATGCTACAGAAGTACAACCACTTCTGGGAGGATGTTCTTTGGCCAACCAACATAATACTTAATTAGGGAGGGCTTTGAATCAATTACCACTTGCTTTCATGTGGTTTGCAGATGGCCAAGCACTCTCTCTCCCACTTTTCCTGCTCTTTCCTCTGTGAGCCGCCAGCAAAAAGCCGTGTTGCGTTGCCTCATTGCTAATTTGAACCAGAGAAGTGGTCATTTCCTAACCGTGGGCCCCGGTCTGCTCCACAAGCCGAACCGACAACCAGCCCAACGGAGCCTGAGCTGGACTGCTCCCAAAGCTGGGCAGAAACCACACAAACCAAAGTCTTCCTGACATGTGGTGAAAGTGTGATAGGGATATGGGAAATATCAGGAAGGGTTAGGAAAGAGGAATGGCGATGGATCCATTTGAAAGAAAGAAAGATTGAAGTAGGACATGATGAAAATGGGGATCGGAGACAGTGGAAGGGGCGGTAATTGCAGGAAAGAGGCAAGGAGAGGTGAAAGTACAGGAGAAGCAGAAAAGAGAAAATAAGCTTGGTCTGAGGAGCACTGTGTTTGTAGCAACCATGTGGCGTCTTTGATCTGACCAAGGATTTGAACCAGTGTCAACAGAAACATGCAGGGGCCGTCTGTTTGCTCCCAGACGCAGATCATTCCTCCATGAATTACTCTGCTTCAGTTCGACACAACCTTTTTACTACTCCAATGTTTGTTTACCCTGTCGGGAACACCTGGCCTATTCCTCAAGTTGAGCAACAAGCTTGGTAATACCCCAGAACTCCAGCAATCAGCTAAGCTTTCTACGCCATTAATCTCAAGAGGAAAGCAAAAATCTGGGTAGTTTTGAACAGTGCTGCCTTTATATTCTGCAGTTTGTTCAGCAGTATCATTTCTCATTTAGCCCTGTAATACAAGATCCATTCATTCTATTCCAGTCACTGTCTTCCATCGTAGGGATGAGGCATGTTCTGTATCCCTTGCAGACTGGAAGGAAGAGGGAGGGATAACAAGGAGGCGGAGGAGGAAGACGAGGATGCAGACATGTCCGCCAGATCGTTATAGTGAGAGGATGTGTCCTGAATTCTGCGTCCCTGCCATATGACAGCTCGATGATTCAAACCTCATGTTGGAAGGGGAGAGACAGTGGAGTTAGCGATTTGTTCATGGTTACACTGCAAAAAAAATGTCCATCTGAAGGCGGGCTTTAGTAGCACAGAGAAATCTTTCTCTTAAAGCTACACTTTATTGATATTTTTATATTAACCATTGGTCAAATGGTTACGTCTAATGTTAAAGGGGTTGCTCATAGTAATGAGCTATAACTGTACTGCATTTCCCAACAGCGTTAAGGACCTCTTTAACTTCTTTAAGCTCATTGTTTTGGTTTTGCAGCTGGCAATTTAACTGTTTCAATTTACTCTCAATAGCTTAATTTCCAGAAGCAGCAGGCAGCTGTTTTTAGTGTAAAACGTTCTTATAAACCCACTGAATGCTACCTGCCAAACACCAAATGGCAGACAGACAAAATTACAGCTCCAGGTAAACATAGTGGAGCATTTAGCAGCTAAATGGCAAGATATTTCTCTCAGTAGTTAGTGGAGACCAAAACAGGGCTAAAATGAGATTTATATACTGGATTAACATTCACCAGGTGGACAGAAACAGTCCAGATGAATGCTGATGTTGCTCCATGTCTGCTGCATGTGTAAATAAGCAACTGTTTGCTAATGTGGCACTAATATATTTGCAGTATCAACTTTATAAGGTGATAATATGTCAGTGTTGTATGTACAGCTTGTTGCACTGCCCCCATGTGGACAAAAAAATCAATTAAAGTAGGTTGAAAACTACTGCAGGCAAGTTCTGAACAAATGGTGTTGGTACAATAGATCTATTGACAGTTACCAATAAGGAAAACAAAAATGAATTAGGAGCATATTGTTACATATTTGTGATGGTCTGAAAAATAAGTTATTGTTCCAAAGATGTTCGATATGTGTCGGTGCACACTTTGTTCACACTTTCATTTTCTGTTTATACAAAACAGCACAATACATACATTTTGTGTATAGTAACTGCCAAAATAGTGTTACAGTGACCACCAATTTTACATGTCAAGATCTGTTTACTTGTCATGGAGTACCACTTAGCCTGTGAAAACATCTGTATGATGTCTTCTGTGGCTCTAGAGGAGCTTTCTAAAGACTGTGAAGATAAGCATTGTAATGTAATTGGAGTTATATTGTCATGAGCTTGGAAGCTATATTTTCAACATAAATATGGGTTTTAACCAGGGAGTAAGGATCTAATGAAGAAATGCTATCAAGTTGCATTTTAGGAGATGTAGGATTCAACCTTTTTGCAGCTTGACCCATACAAGAGCCTAAAAGTGAGGATATCTCAGCTTCTGCTGAACTGTTTTTCAGTTATTGACTTTTTATTAGGGTTTTTAAAAGAACACATGTAAACAAACGTAGTACTTATGAGCAAAAAGTGCCTGCTGAACTGTTTTTCACTATTTTAAGGGTTTTCTTGCAAGTCTCCCAACCTAATGGAAATGCAATCCTAAATCACTGAAGAGCCCCTAGCAGAAACCAGCTAGCAGCATATAGGCAGAAATTCAATTTCAAAGTTTGAGTCTTGTCTTTTGTTGTAGGATGTTTTTAATTTGCAGTATAAACCACATCTGCATTGTGTGGAAATGGTTAAAATATCAGACAAATAACAAGTACCAAAGATCTGTGTGCTTAGTGCCTCACTGGGAGTGGATCAGCCAGGACATCTCGTCTTGAGGGATGCTGGGGAAGGCCAGCTGAGGCAAGCCAGGCGTAACGAAGCAGGGAAACGTACAAACAGCCATCAACTCTCACATGGAGACAATGACAAATCCAGACCTCCTCAACACTTGTGGAGAATGTGCGCAGACCCCCTTTAAATTGGCACAGTGCACATTAACAGTGCCCTAATGAATTGTGAGGACCTTTCCCCGGTGGGCTGTATATGTGTGTGATCTGAAAACCAGGTTCGCTGACATTTCTCTCTGCCTCATGTTTCTCTCTGTTCCCATGCATAATTCTGTTGATTACAAATGTCTTGCTGTTTCCTCTGGAGTTTTGCCTGTCAAAAAGGAATCTCCCAGTGAGCAGAAAGTGATGATAGTCAGATAGTCCTAAAGCAGACCTTTTTCCAAAGACAAATAATGCTCCTGTTGTACTGTTGCCCAACTGCTCCTTATAGTAAAGGAAATAGTCGGTGATTTTGAGACAGTGGATTTTCATCAAATTGCAACAGTTATGTTGGCATCTAAATGTATCTACAATGTTAAAAGACTTAGAAAATCATTAATGAAGATCTAAATTCCATCTACCTGTCGAGATTTTGTAAGCTCCAAGACAAAACGGTCCACATTGAAAAGAAAAGTGTAAAATGAGAGGAATGCATTATATTTTCATTTGCCACACATTAGATAGCCAATCAAGACTGACCTTGTAACATGCAAGAATATAGTGTTAGATGTTGAGTCACTGACAGTCATTTTGAATCTAATGTTTCACATGTTTGATACAAAATTGCCCAGCATGCTTATCAAGGTTTTGGGGGATTTTTTTGTTTGTAGGATCACAGAAACCATGTCAAGAAAGAAACAACCCACTATCCTGGAATTACATCCATGTTTGATGATTCTGCATCTTACGATTTCAGTGCCAATGCAGGAAGTAGTGGGTCTTTTATGATCAGACAGTATTTCAGATAGAGAGTAACAGTGTGGAGGTCAGGGTGATGTATGGGTATGTAGCATATCCAACAGACCTGCTGTTAAATTTTGCCGTATTACTTAACTGTGAATGCGATCTCTCCCTAAACTTAACTAATGTTTTCGATTCCTAGCCCTAACCATACCTTAACAACAATGGTTTATTTGCCATAGCCATGATCTTTCTCTAACCTAAACCATACCGTAGTTATCACGCACAGATACTGAGAAAAGCAAGAATTTAAAAAACATTTGCAATGGCCATAGTTAACATCGTCACTGAGCGTAATACAAGGGTTTGCTGAATCTTCCAATAATGACGTTCCTGTCTGGCTGTAAGGTTGGAAAGAAAGCAGAAAAAGTGCTTCACGAATCTTGAAATGTTTGTTTAGGATAAAGGTACCATTATATTAGAGAAGTCCCAGTTGAAGATGCACCTTTGTGGTGCCAGCAGAATATTATAAAACTCATTTTTACAAACTCTCAGCAGTAGATGTACATATACACACCAGTAGTCAAAGAACAACTGTGCGAGGGACCTATAGGGGACCAAAACACTACAAAACAGAAGCTGAGCGGTGGGATTTCTTGCTCCTGCTTTCTTTCTTGATCAGTGATGCATATCAAACAAATGGGAGAACAACGTTGAGGAATGCACTGCATGGAGTCTGCATCGATTAATCTGCTAATCTACTCCATGTGACAATCCTCCAGCCTTCCATTATACTACTCTCAATACGATTATTGAGAGAGAGGGGGGGCATTAGTTATAATGCTGCCAGGGTCCAAAATTGTCTAAATAGTTCTCAGCCCTGCCAGACACAACAGCATATTCACAGTCTCATTCTGTCTGTGGCCTCAATTCAGTCTGCCACAGTTTGATTCTGTTTTCTGTTGTGTCCTTTTGCAATTTGGCATTTTGCTAAGATGCGGCCTACATGTCTTTTCTGTCTATTGTTGTGAGCATGGCAGCGCTCTAGTCTTTGGCCATCATCTGCAAAACACATATATTCCCTGTTTCTGGTACAGACACTTAACCTTTATGTCTCCTTGCTCTTCTGCATATTCTAAAGAGTGTAACCTCAGATGCACTTCATCCTATGTCCTCCCTGCATCTTCTCTCCCTATGTTTCTGTACTGGTCTATCATTCACTCCACGGAGGGCGTCTGGAATGTGTCTGTAATCACTTTCAATGCATTTTCTGCAACAAGAGAGAAGGCTGCAGCTCAGACAGTAACACAAAAGTGTCTACGGTGGGTGGGAGTATATGCAGAGATGCAGACACCACAGACAGGCAGACAAAGTAATGGAAGGTGACGTTTGTTAGCTGAGAAAATCATCTGATCTACAGAAATAGAGATCAGTACTGAAATCGAGATTGGCCAGGACCAGACAGGGACTACTTTGTGTCTCAGAACAAAAAACATATTTTCTCTGTTTGGTTATGATGCTTTGGGAAACCTACTTTTTAAATCCAGATGGTAGGGTTTTGTGTCCACTATCAGTCTAGACTCCATTTATTTACACATCTGTGTTTGGGCGATAAGCAAATTGTAGCCATTACCTTATGAGTGTGAGAGGGCAATTGTATTTTTTTTCCCCATGGTGTGGATAAAGAAGCAGAGGCAGGAGGGTGGGGGTGTGGGGGGTAGGGGGAGGCGGTGGGGGACGCACACAAGCAAAAATGAGTGTGACCGCTGTGGGAGATGTGGTGAACATCAAGAAGTGGGGGGTGGAGGTGGAGTGCTGGATGGGTGAAAGAAATTTGGCATAACCGATGGAAACCGGGTCTGGAGCTGGCACACACTCATGCATAAACACATACACATAGGCAAATATGCACACATGCAGAGGACCAGCACCCATCATTCAAACAGCATTACAAGGGCCATTTAAGTCATTCCAATAGAAACCACAGCCGTTATAATATGTTGTCCAGTTGAGACAGAGGGAGAGAAAGTTATGGCATGGGCATGCAAGGGGTGAGGGGGGTAGTAGAAAAGAGACGGCATGAAAAGTAAGTCAGACAGTGTTTGTTTTTAAGTCTGTACTTGGAATCTTTTTCATGTCGTTTTCCCTCCCTGCTTTTGTCTGAGAGAGGGAGGCAAGTTCACCAGTCTGGGGAAATGATTTACTGATACTGGGAAGGTGCGAAGTGTTTATATTCCCGCCACTCCTATCAGTAATCTGTTTAGTTCTTCCCAAAGCTAAACAACTGATATTTCCCACTGGTATACTTCTGTGGGCTTGAAGGCAGTGATGCAACTTTGTTCACAGTGCTGCTCTACTGACCCCATGTTGGGAACTTGTTACCAGACAACATTTCAGTGGATGTTTAACCCCGGTGGAGCACTTCTGTGTCACCTACCACGTATATGCTACTGTTGTTCAACTCCCACTACAGCAGGGACCCCACCACCACCCTCTGACAACAAACTCCTCAGAAAACATGACAGACCAGACCGGCATGTAACAGGAAAGTGGGGGGAGTTTATCTGTCTGCCTCTTGACCTTAAATCTCCATCCAAGCCCAACAACCGCATATGCAGTGTTGCATTCCGACGACTGTTATTTCGGCATTATGTCTATTTGCACTGCTCTCAACTGAGGGGCTGTGAAAAGCCGTCTAAACACAGCTCTCTCATACCACGCAATCCTGGCCAGTGTTAGCATAGCTGAAAGAGTGCAAATATGGAGCAGGGTGATGGAGATGTCGGATAACCACTGCTCACATGGCTTGTGTCCTTTTTTGTGTCTTGATCCTTTTTCTTCCAACTGTTCATTTCATCCACCCTTTGAGTCAGCCTCTAAAGCATGCAAAACCTCTTACGAAAAACATTTTCCCACTTACCTCTAGGGGTATCTAACCATGCAGATAATGTTGGTTTTAATTGCCCTGGTTTTGAGATAGACTTATATGAGATTTCAGAAAATGACTTCAAAGTTTAAATTACTTCCAAATTATTCAACAGCAACATTTGTTTCTAAAAAAATGTCCTTGTTATTAGAGATGTGGTTTTGAGTCACATAACTTGAACTCAAGCCAGAGTTGAGTCACAAATCTGGCAACTTTAAACTTGGCAAAATCAAAAAAGACTTTGACTTTAAAAACTAACCTTTAACCTTTTGATTTGGAATGAATTTGGTCTTCAGTTGGGACTTCATAGCTAACACTTGACACATACTTGTGACTTGCAAAACAATGACTTTGTCCCACCTCTTCCTGTTCTCATATCAGGAGCTTTCATAGAGACTGTTTCTTCAGTATAAAGTTGCTCCAATAAAAACTGTTCACAGTGAGGTCTGGGGATTATCCAGAGTAATGAGGACCATGATTGTGAGAAAAGATGTTGAATTTTTACATTTGAAAATGTAATTTTTCAGTGCTGTGAGCACCACAAATGGTATCCAGTTCACCCTCTTTGCATTGAGGTGGCAGAAAAATCTCAACTAAAAGTGTCTACATAGCTAGATAACACCAAAATTGTGAGAGAGTATATATTTTTTAATAATTTAAGTGAACTAACCCTTAAAGAACCATGCCAAGTTGTTGCTGTTGTTGCTAAAATGGACTCCTGGCTTTTCTTTGCACCTAGTAGCAATCTTTCGCCCACTACCTAAATATATTCTTCTTCTCCATTTCCACTTTCACTCACACAGATCTGTGATGCATATATATGCATGCACACACACCTGCCTACATGCACGTGTGCACACCCACAGCCATGCTGACACACACCAAAGGCTCAGACCTCAGAACATTTTTTCAGACTATTCAAAAGCCATTACCACTGATTTACAGAGCACACACTGGCTTGTTCCCCTTTGTACCCGCCTACCACAAACCTCACCCTCAACATGCACCACCTCCACCTCCAAAACATGTAAAGCTTTCTTAAACTTATGGTTTGAGCGTGAGTCAATGTCTCCTGTCGCCATATTGTTTTGCTTTGCGCAGAAAAAAAAAAAAGACACACATACACATACGGAAGAGTGGTGGGGTTTTCACTCCTACCTCTCCAAACCTAAGTAAACATGCTGGCTTCCAAACCATACAGAGTCGCACTAAAGAGACGCGTCAGACAGGCCCAGGGTTATGCTTTCTCAGCAGCAGATGAGTGATTTGAAAGGAAAGAGAGGTTTTGTGGGCAATTTACATACGCGGGACTGTGAGTCATTTCGGGGTCGATTGCGGGCTGCAGCCAGCTATTTTTCTGACTCTGGACAGACCATCATATCTCTGTTAGATGGCCTTCATTCACATGTGCTCTTTCACTACTTTTCTAGTGTTATCCCACACTTGAAGAGGAAAAATAAGGGAAAGATGTTTGCATTTCCAAGGAGAGAGAAGACAGGAGATTAAAAAGGGAGACAAAAGACGAGACACTAGACACACAATCCATTACCATTGTGTACTGCATGCCCTCAAAGCATTTTAGATTTTGTTGATGATGCTCATACCCACCTCCCTCTCCCTCTGTGCTGCCCACTTGCATGCTATTGCTCAACTGGAAAACAATGGCAGAAGCCCTCCATCTGGATGCAGTTTGTATCACGTGCCAGGTTGAGTGGGAGTGATACAGTGACCTCCAAGGGGCTTAAAACAACAACAGCTCACAGTCGAGAAGACTGGTTGCATATTTCCAGCTACTGTAGCAATAAACACATACTGCTTTACACACAGAGACATATGTTCATACACAGAGAAGCTCAAATGTGTGACTATTAAATTGATATAATTTTGAAATCTGGCGACTGATTGTGTTCAGGGGAATGGCAGACTGGACAGGTATTGAAAATACATTATGAATTACGAATTGTATAATGAGACAGATGGAGATAAAGTATGACATGTATTAGGCCCATGGCAAGTGCAGAGGTGGAATGTCCCAGGGTGTTTTAATGGAGTTTGTCTCTCCACACCTGTGGAACTAATAGCGAGCCACTGAAGTCAGATGTCCTATGAAAATATTTGGTGGAATGAGAGAGGGAGAGAAGGGGGCGTGGATCAGTTTGGAGGTTCATACCTAAAGACAGGCGTGTAGTTTGGCTAAGGCCTAGGATTTCCATTAAACGGTAGGTTTGAGGAACAAGATAATTGCTCTAGCAGAGTCTCCAGCCTGAACCCCGTCTCCTCCTCTCTTGCTGTTTCTCACACACTCTGGCCCATGTGTTGCAGAATCTCTCAGAAGAAAACACAATGTGTATGCATGCTTTTGCTATTTCAAAGTTGCTTAATATTTAGATTGATTAAAAATCGTGCATAGTTATACTTACAGTATGTGGTTTGTTTTTGGAAACCCCACTGGCTGTTTTGATGTGAGCGTTAGGTTTCTGTTGGATGAAAAACCTCGATATTCTAATGAAAATTTGCATATTTTAACTCAAATTGAAGCTCTTTCATTGCTCGAGCAACATGTGTGCTCAGGGTTTATGAAACCTTTTTATAAAGCCAATTAAATGACTTGAGAAATGCATGGCTTTCAAGCTTTCTTTTTGTTTTCACCCGACAACAGCGATATCCCTCCAAAGGTTTTATGAGGTCATTGAGGATAGAAAACCAGAATGTGGTATGGAAACGGTCCTGGTAGCATTAGAGGATTGGTTGAGGCTTTCCACTGATGCAAATACTCCCCCTGTTGCTCCCTGCTTCTTTCTTTGAAGTCAGCGATGGCAATAGTTATCGAAAACTATGATGTTCCCAAGTGCCTTTTGCTAGTGGGGCGTGAGTTGTAGTGGTTAAGCTTGGGTCTGGGTCTTTTACAGTTCAAAATATGCATGTCTCCTGTTTATTAGTGGCTCATTTTTCTAAATATCTGGCAGTTGGGTGAGATGTTTTTCAAGTGCAATTCTACTTATTTTAAAGAGCCTTTGATCATGTCATTTTGTTGAAGCCAGAGATGTTAGATAGTCTCTTGCTTTTTAAGCCATACTAGTGGCGTGGGTATAGAGTTGGCAGTGTTGGTTAGTTAATGACGGTCCTTGACTTTGGTCCAGATTGAAATATCTCAACAACTATTGGATGGATTGGCATGAAATTTGGTACAGATATCCATGGTGCCCAGAGGATGAATCCTCATGACTTTGGTGATTTCCTGACTTGTCACTCTAGTACCACCATGAGGGTCAAATTTGTGGTGTTGAGTGATAATTTGTGTATAGTTATTGTGAATAGCTTTGTAGCTTGTTAAGATGATACCTGTTTTGCATCATCCAGCCCTAAAATTGAGAAAAAACTGTGTTCAATATGTAAAAATGGTGAGAAAACTAAACATTTGCTTACTGAAGAAATAAGACTATTAACATTTTTTGTACCATAATGGACAACCATCAGGGCATGTTAGCGTATTTTTGGGTGTTTCTTTTAAGGAGTGGTGGTATGTTTATGAGCCCGCTTTTAAAATTCCTGTCTCCAATTAGGGTAAGACCACTGAAAACATACCATAGACAGAAATGGGAATGCTATCCACATTCATTTTGAGTGACAAACACTCCATCCTCAAATTATATGAAAAGGAAACGAGCTTTACTGTTTTAGGGCCAAAATCTAATCCAAAAAAACAATGGCATGATGTTTCAATCTTGCAACACTCTGAAGACACTCAATAAAGTTGAAGGAAGATGATTTATTCATTGTCACTTAATTTGAATTGACTTTATATAACTCCAAGAAAGGAAAGTGTCACAGTTTCCCTCACAGTCAGACAGAAGTAATATTTAATATCCTAGTAAAAAAACCATTCTCTCTATGTATGATAAAAGACCTCCATAGAACAATGAAGAGTGACAAGGGTAACAACCATGGTCCTTGAAAGTGACTGACACGGGATTTGACCCTCTGACCCTTCCGACTGCTTCGTAATCGGTCACATTTCCTAGGTCATGATGGGTCACAGTGGGTACTCAGTTGGAAGTGAGCAGGCGGTGATGGTTGGGCAGCTTTTGACTGACAAGTGCTTAGCTGGTGGGCAGATGGAGGTTGATAAATGTAAAGATGGAGAGCAGGCTAGAGGTTCAAAGGGAAGCTTAGCCATTGCTTGCTTTTACAGTGCTGCAGGGTCACATTCCTCCAAGAAACAGACTTTTAAATCCTTCCAGAGATGTTAGAGCACGAGGTTTGAATGGATAATGGAGGATTTTGCTTGAGTGAATGTGTCTTGCATGGAGCCAGAGTGGAAAACCGATGTAAGGCTGTCAAGTTGTGTTCTGTGATGAGTATGTCAGCTTGGATGAGAGGAAACAAAAGCCTTCCTTCATTTCCCAGCCATCTTCGGTCACTAGAACAGAGCTCACAGTGGGCAGACAAAGGGCGAATAACTCTGTGGCTCAAGCACCATCTAAAGCTGTGGCAAAGTGCCGGGCTGCCCCATACCACACAACTCTTCTCCTCACCCAGACTTTAATCTTCATCCCACTTTGATATCAAAGGCAGAATCGCTAATGTGGGTGGAATGGAGGGAAGGAGGGAGAGAGGTAGAAAGAGGGGGAGAAATGGGGGAATAATTGAGGAATATGGTTTCCAAAGCTGTGTTATTTTTTTATGAAGCTCTGAGACGTATTCAAGTCTGCAGATCAAACGGTGTGGTGCTTTTTATGTTCTCAGACCACAGTGAGTGAAGGAGCTGAGGTTTCCCGCAGTGGACTGCTCTGTGTCATCCGAGGAACTCGAGCAGATTTCCCCCTCTCTGTCCTTCTTTCTCATGCTCTCTCTCTTTACTGTCTGTCCGGTTCTTGCCATCAAGCTGCTGTGTCAGTTGTTAGAAATCAGTTGGGACTTTGCTTGGTTCTGTGGAAGCCAGTTAAGTCCCTTGATCAGAATGCAGATGTCTTCTGCCTTGACTGTTGAAATGGCACACTATTAAACCTGTATGCCATGTAGATCAGCTCTACTGCCTTTTATTTCAAATCGAATAGTAAGATTGCCTCTAGAAAGCAGCCTGCATTCAATAAATCACAGATGAACGGACTGAGGCATTTTCTGTAGCTGTTAAAGTATCAGGTGTTTAACAAAACATAAAGTCTGCTGTGTGTAAAATTTGACAGATCATTAACAAGGGTGTATCCCAAAGGAAGTGACACATTTTGTCATCTATGATCTCACTCGCGCACATGCACATAGATTGAAGGCATCTGCCTGGACTGGGCAAGACCACATAGTCAAGCTAATCTGAGTCAATGTTCCTGACCCACGTTATTGTGACTGCACTTGGCCTGGTGCCCCCTCGCTCCACTTTGCACTTATTTGCCATCTGACAACTTCTAAACAAGCTTGGTGAAAGGGCCGCTCAACACCCACTTCTCCTTCAAATCCTCTCTTCATCCCTGTCATTCCTTATTTTGACAGTTCAGTCATTTAGGTTTGTTTGGAGTAATAACACCACACAGACTCCCACCCTTGGAGAGGTTTAGCTCACTGGAAGGACTGATTCTGACTTCACAAAGGTATACCTTTCACACAGTCTTCTTTATTAATGTTCCATATTAAAATATGTGTCATACTGCACAGTACAGTGCTTAAGAATGAATGTACTGTAATCCGCTTTTTGTTACTTCTTAAACTTGCAGTAACTTATTTTTTTGGCCACTTGGGGGCAGCAGAAACAAGCTGTGAACATAACACTGGCATATTATCACCTTTTAAGTTTATATGGAACTTGGTAGCAAACTCTTGCCTATTTAAACATCAAACAGATACGGAGCAACATTAGCATTAATTTGGAGTCATGTTTCTGGTCACCTCATGAATATTTTTCTCTTTAGCTGATAAATGCTCCACTATTCATGATCTAGCTAACTTCAACTGTCTGCTGTTTTGGGCTGGGTAGATAGTGTACTGTCAGTTTTTGGAGTCTTTTTCACTGACAACAGCTTTACATCAATAAAATTGTGGGCTGGAAAACAAAACAGTGCGCTGAAAGATGCTATAAAGCTCCATAAAGCTGAGAGGAACTGCAGAGTTGGGTGAGAATTCTCAGTGAGTTCATCACAACAGGCTACACTGTTCATGTACAACTAGCCATGTTAATACAGAAATACTGACTATAGCTACTTTAAAGAGGAACACCTGTTAAGTTCAGACAGAACAGCTTCATCACTCAAATTTTTGAAAGGTCCAAACTATTTTTTGAAGAACATGTGCACCTTGTGCTGCCTGTAAAGACAACAGGACCAGACTCTGTGTCTGTTTTGATTTATTTATCCTGGATAGGCTCTGTTTAAGGAGCCTGGCCTCTGCCGCCTCTCAGCTCCCCGACGTCCTCCCCCACTGCTCTTCTAGTGTCCAAGGATGTGTCTCATTCTCATGTCTGTGGTGTAAGTTTTATTCCTCTCTAACTCTCATATTCCTCCCACCAATCCTCCCGTCCCCTCCAGCTGCCAAGCAGAGACAAAGAAGCTGCTTCAGCACTCCTTTGGTCTGGTGATTATCTAAGCGAGGGCCCATCAATCTAAACTAACTCCAGACTCTCAAGAATGTCCCCTTCTTCTGGCTGCCAGGTCGGAGATAAGCACATATCTGATCTTGAGAATGAGCCCTTAATGAACCATTAGATGCATGCGGACTGATGTAGTCCCCCTCACTCTTATCATAACCTCATAAACTGTGCTCCGTCATGCTAGGTGGACTGATATGATCTGATTAAAGTACCGAGCACAGATCCCACCATTCAAAAACACAGAATTACGTCTTCAGTGTTTCTTTATTTCCACTTAATTTCAACCATTTGCTACATAATGCATAATGAGAAGGTTATTATTGTCTAGCCTCACAGAGGTTGAATGTGCTGTTTTATTGGCTCTTGGCAGCACTGCAGGAATTCCATGAGGCAGGTGAACAAGGAAATAGAGTTCATTCAACACTACACGATTATCTGAATGTTTGTTGTCATTAAATGCTCTTTCATTTTTTTTCCTCCTTCCTGATGAACAGCAGTCAAACTGGACATTCTGGGGAGCAGACCAGACACTTTTACAGCCAATTAGCCATAAATTTGTCCTGTTTTTTGTGTTTACAGCAAACAGATGTGCATATAATTCCTTTTCATTACATTAAATTAGAATGTGCTGTAATCATAAAGCATGCAAACATTCCAGAAAAGTTTAAAAGTCATATTCAGATTATATAAATTTGCAGGATTGTTATGCAGCGAGCTTTTGGTCCCCCTAAACTGTCCCAGACTGACAATGTCAACTCGCTCTGCCTTTGATCTTCGTTGTTATATCTTGTCTCGTAGCAACTAACACATTCCATTGTGTGTCTCTGATCACCTCCTGATGACTGGACTATGGAGATAAGAGAGAGAGGGAACAAGGAGATCTGGTTTTAATATAAGAAGGATCCCTGACTAAATCAATCACACAAAGGGGAACTGAACAGGGAGTCACCCTAACCGCCATTAGTGTCAAGAGAGTGGAGGGGTGTTGACAGCACGGGAGGGAAGGTCAGAGGGAGAAACCAGTGTCAGAGTGGGAGAGAGTGAGACAGAGAGATAAAGATAAAAAGGATGTCCGACTTCCCATCTGCATTATAAGTTTTCAGGGAGGAAATATTGAGTTAACCCGTATCTACAAGGCACGCTTTGCCTGTCCTGCTCCAAGCTTGGACTGATTTATCCCTCCTCTCCCTCTCCATCTTGGAAAGATTTATTCCCCTTCCCCTTCTTTGTCTCACCTCCCACACATGTTGTGTTGCCCACACTTCATGGTCCATCTTCTACACTTTGTCCGCTGTCCTGCATTCACCTGGGTTTGCCTGACAGGCAGGATGATGCATAGAACATGACAGATGAGACAGATAGCCTGTAGAGTAATACTGTGTGGTAAAAACAAGCAAGCAAACTGCCACTCCTAAAGAAACCTTATTATGGCCTGAGTCTGCCAATGCGAGCTGTAATGCTGACTTTATTTTTGAAACACTGCAGCTATTATATTAGCAGTGCATGGTCTTTCTGTTGTCTTGGCCTGGTGGCAAATCTGCAGCGTCTCATTCAGTCACTTTTTTGCTTCCTCCAGTGTACACAGTGTGATTATTGAAACAAGACACAGTGTTCCTGGCAAACCAGCATGTCTCTGTCTCACTTCCTTTCTTGATATTTAACAAAACACGTCTGCGGAAACCGTACTGGATCACAAGCAAATTAGCAAACAGCACACCCAATTTGTCTTCTGCCTATAATCAGCCGCATTTTTGCTAATGACTATAAATAATCCAAATATGATTTCATATTATGAATATGCTGGCTGTTGCCGGTTTTAGCCAAGCATTTTAATTTTCTGTTGGAAAGTTTATTGTGATTATGGTGCCAAGTTTACGTGTCAGACTGTTTCTAATTGATTGGTCTGGAGAACACGGTGTTCTTCCTCAAGGAAACGTCTTTATTACCTCTGTGAGGTAGCTACTGCTGGCATTTTTAGTGTTTAGGGGGTTGTTGAGTTAGTGCCAGCAACATTAAGAGCATTTGTTTGGTTATTGTTTATCCTTGTAGTTAACATCTTATTATTTATCTGTTCATTATTTGACGTTCCATGTGATATACATTGCAATGTACACAATACTGCTGTAGAGGTGTGAATCATTTGCTTTACCTTTCACCATCCACTAGTACAATGTCAAACTTTCACAGAGTGCCTGTCCCGTGTAAAGTTACATGAATATGAACATGTAAAATGTACTTATAGATCATGTTTAGATTCAAAAACTATTAGATAGTTGCATTATTTCAGTTATATTGTGATATCTGGAAGAGATCTGTGTAAGTAAGTGTGAGCCCCAAGATTCATTTATTTCCTTTAGCAGATCAATACAGTGGAATTGAATCTGTTTATGTGTAAACTACACTATTCAAATATTGCTTGTGTGAATGTACATGCTGAATGGGCAGGACAGTGTGTACCACTTGCATATTTACTTAAGACCGTATCTCAGTGTGAAATAACAAACTGTATCAGACATCCAATAATGCAATGTAGTGTGAAAAATGTCCGGGCATGATCCCAGATCTGCACTTGTCATCCTCCCCTCACCGAGTGTCTGACACTTCCCAGAGCTCCTAATCCTGTCTGGTCTGACCTGTGCTGCTCTCTGGTGGCTCCTCTAACCCTCATAAGGCCTTGCGTGGGCCCACAGTACACTACTCCAACGGGAGGTATCGCTTGGTTTTTCTCACAGTTTTTACATGGACCCATGGGTGCGCAGTCAGCAGCCAAATAGCTTCTTTTATGTGTTTCATACTAGAAAAGCAGACTGATTATGACTGCGCAGATGTAGCCACAGTAAAAGTCCCACTTATCACGTGCTTGCTCCACTGACACTGCACTGTTTCAACAACCCTACTAAAAATGTCGTCCTGCCCTGTTCTCTAATTCTTTATACAGTAGATCCTCTTGTTCTTCATCTGATGCTTCATCTTGTGTGATTCTTGTGTTTGAAATTTCTTTCTTTTTTCCTCTGGATCTTACATCTTCATGCTACCCTTACAGACAGAACCTTGCACTCACACACACACACACACACACACACACACACACACACACACACACACACACACACACACACGCACAGAACCATGTTTATATAGCCCAGCGGTGGATTTTGGGAGGTGTGAGGCCAGAACTGGCAGGGTCCTCTTACACAGCCAGCACTCTTAGCCAGCAGCTAATAAAGACTTGCATTGATCCTGATGGGTGGGGTGGGTTTCAGCAAGGACCACAGTCAGAGGGGACTAGGCACTGTATGCTGGTGGTCTGGTTAATATGCGTGCGTGTGTGTGTGTGTGTGTGTTCTGCTGGCAAGGTTTGAAGACTGAAACCCCCAGCTGGGGTCAGCGGCATTTTAAGTGGGTGATCAATCAACTGGAAGCCAATGAACAGTTAATGGTCCTCAACTGGGATTCAAACCATTCAATGAATTTCCATTTAAAACATAGTGCTCAATGGGAGGGAGAACAAGTGAGTTCTGGGCGGAGATGGATTCAGCAAGTTTCCCTCAGCTCCTGAGAGCAGAAAGAAGAGAGGAGAGACAGAAGAATAAAAAGGAGGAAAAGTGTCACAGTTAGGTTCAAAATACATTTAAACGTTACCTGCAATGTACAACATGCGTCATCTGATTTCCTAAAAAATAATGTTCGATGTTATATAAAGACTCCTAAGTACAAGCACAGTTCACACACATATTAACCCCATTCCCTCACACGATGGAAAGACAGCAACAAATTTGCGATGTTGTGCAAGAGCTCACAGCACATCATTTTTTGTCATCCCATCCTGCCTCCTCCTCCTTTGATGGCCCTGTGTCACTCTCTCTCAGTCCCCAAGCAATAACAGTTCACTTGCTAGCTCATTTCCCTGTAGATGCTTTTTTTCTTTTTTTTTTAAGCCCACAACACATTTAGTCCAATCGCTTTTATTGTAAACTGTCAAGAGGAGCTTGTGTCATCTTGACATAAGCTTCAGGCTTTATATTGGCCTGACAGCGATTGGAGGCCCTGAAGCTTTCTTATGTCAATTATTGAAACATGAGAAGTCATTGTTTTGCTGTGGTTTTAAAGCAAGACAGACTGTGTTACTTTGGAAAGAGTCTAAAGAGGTCAAAACTCTAGCCACACTTGTAGTATATAGAACAACTTTATTGAAAGACCAATGCATTTTGGCTTGTGGCCTTCATGAGCGTTGTCAGGATGACTTTTTTCCCTCCCCCGTGCACCTTGGATGTAGGTGAAGTTATGCCAGAAACTGTACTCTGATTTTTGAAAGAGAAAATAAAACAATCTTCCTTCTCCCCCTTCACTCAGGGGTTTTACTGCCATAGCCATACTTGGTCTGGTATGACCAGAAGCTTATGATAATGTTGCTTATGCTAATATTTCTGTGTAACTGAAGTTACTGGGTCAGTTTGCTGACTCTATGGCTCTTTTGTGTTTGTGCTACTGTTAAATATGTATAAGCATGTCACAGATAAACATTTAAATGGTTTTACCACAAAAGTAACAGACACATGTCTCAGCAAGAGACATGTTTGTCATTTCCTGCTTGTCATCCCATTCAACTCCCAGTCAGGTCACCTAGTTCTGATGTCTCAAGCAACTGACTAAGGAGAATCTTGGGAACCATTTCACATTAGGCATTGTCTTTTGATCCATTATTATTCTGAAAAATATTAATTATAGCCGCTTTAAACAGATATTTAACAATGATTTAAGTCATAACTTTGGCAAATGTATTTCTCCTTGCGTTTAGACAACATTTAACACTGCTGAACAAGCGCTGAAACTGGTTTTTATACCAGTATCAAAATATTTCAAACAATGGCGCTAGATAAGGTGTAAGTTTAATTACAATTGTGTCATGTCTCTCAGCAATGGAGAGTTGAAAAACTGACATATGAAAATGTGGAGGAGTACTTCTTAAACCTTTGGGCATTGAGCCTCATGCATTCACATGCTAACCACAAAATTGATCAGAGTAGATCCAGCAGAAATCATGCAGTTGATACTATGGATTTAGAAATTGTTGGTGAGATATTTCATGTAGGAATATCACTCCAAACTATGCTATAGTGGGATTTCTCTCTTCTTGGTCTATTGTCTGCTTTTTTGGTTGTCTGCCCTGCTGCCTGTGCCAGAGAAGTCCATTCAGATTGAGCCCAGTCAGTCTATAGTCCAGTAGCCTCCAGCACGGAGGCATTTCAGCTCCTTCAGGGGGATTTGACCAAGATTTCCTGCCCCTTATTAAATTATAATCTCCCTTCTACCTCTCTTTCTTTCTCCTCTTCTCTCCATTTTGGACAGAAAAATAGGCCTCCCTCTCTGTTTTGCTGCCAGCTGATGTGTGTGTTTGTGTGTGCGCGAAGCGTGCATGTACGTGTGAAGCTGTTTCAGCTGCCAGCGGAAGGAGTGAGATGATTGGCAGGGCACGCATCTGAAGTGGGTCAACAGGGAGATCAGGAGCTAAAGCTTTTACTTTCTGCTCCCTTTCATTTCTCTCCTCCATCTCCCTGTTTTTTTTTTTTTTTTCTGCCTGTCGTAATGACTTCATGTCTCCTCCATGGCTTCTTGGTTTCACTCCCTTTCTGTCTCTCTCCTCCCCTCCTGTTGCTTCAATCTCGTTTATGGTCATAAGGTGCTTTCCTCTCTTTCGTCCTCCTCTCCACATTCCTTGACACAAGTTTCCATCTCCCTCCATCACCACTCCAGTGGTCGCTTTTGACAATGTGATCTATATTAGCTTAGTATTTTCATGCAGTGTCAAACTGTGGAATCCTTTGATAAAAACAGACTACTAGAGGACTTTTCTGGGCTTTTCCCTGCTGGAAGTTATCCTCAGCTACGTGCAGCTTGGGACTTTATCCAGTCCTGGCAAAAAAGAATGGAACAATTGATGGTGTGTGATTGTTCCGGGTTTAGCCCCCATTATTTCAGCGCCCTAGAACATTTCTCACCTTCAGATTGCTGATTCTTAAATAGACCTGTGCACTCCTTCTCCACATGGGCTTGACTTCTCGCCATGGCCAGCTTTGCCTTTGGATGAACTGCCACCATGAATATTTTGACACACAGTCAGGAAATGACCAAGCTGTGTTGCAAAAAGCTCACTGCAGAAGTCTTTATGGAGAAAATTATGATTCTTGTTTTGAGCTCTTTTCTTTCTCTCACTTTTGTCAGTTTTTCTGTGTGTTCCCTGGCCTGTGTGTCTGCAGCACATTTCAGAGGCACTCTGGCAAGAAGCAAAGCCACCCACCCAGACAGGGGAACAAGGTAACAGCTACTTAGAGACATGGCACACAAACCGAAGACATACCACAGACCAAGCCCGGCCCAGTACATCAGAGCCCTACAGAGTGCTGCATCCAATCCCTAATCCAACACCATGCTATCCATCTGTTTGACCATTTGCTAAACTCCGCCTCAGAACAGCAAGTCCAACCGTAGCTTAGCAGCCGTATTTTGGCATGTTAAGTTTTGGATTTCTCCACATGCTGACACGTGTGCATGAGGCACTACTGATATGCAAAGTTTGAAGGACGGTGTCTTTTTTTTAGCCTTTATGAAACCAGAAGTATAAGGAATACATAAAACTGTGTTTATCTGGTCTAACATAAGCTGCAAACATTGGCATGCCCAGCTAACTAGTTTGCTACCTACAGTAAGGGCATGTCATTAGATACTAGTTAGATTTTTTTGTTAGGTTTCAGATTACATCAGAAAAATCCAAGTAAGGAGCTAGAAAATCCACCATGCTGGAGCCAAGATGCTAGTTTAGAGTGATGGTAGCAGTTCTATCCTGCGCTTTATCCAGTTTGTGGAAGTAAACATTTACACAATCCCAACCAAACTTTCGTTATATAGTGTCACATTTGCCAAACTCATTGGTTATTCTTCACCCTAAAGTCCATTTTTCTTGTAAAAGTGAATAATTAGCATTTTAATTACATTTTTAGTGATAACGCTGTACTATAAAACCAATGCAAACCAGCTCTACCCTGAAATACAAGAGCAATGCTGCTTATACAACTTTTTGTCTAGGGCCTGCTAGCTTTAGCCTCAGTCTTTTAGCTCATGTATGTGTATATTCAAGATGTTATTACAGACTTCTTGTTCTAAAACAAGTCAGCTGGAAATGTTAAAAAGTCAGCTGGAGAATTTTCAACCAACGCACAGAATTTTAGCGTTAGCATTATATTATGCTAGCTAGCCCCAGCTAATAAAATCTTACAAAATCCACTGTTGAAATCAGAAGCTGTTTTTGGTTACTTTAATGTGAAATCGAAAACCCATTGTCACTATGAATTCTGAGTGGAATTTCGTGTCAAATTAGCCACCATAGAAAGGAAAGCTAAGGGAACAGGGAGAAGCACTCAATTTTTAGTTCCCGTCATCTTTGCTGTCCCCACTCCATCCTTGTTTCTCCAGTTTGCTCTTTTCTATTCTTCTCTTTGCTGTTATGTTAAAATAAAAATAACAGAGAATTAAGTATATATCAGTAGAAGACTTGCTGGGGGAGAAACGCCTTGCTTGGTCAGGACTTGGCAGCACACAATAAAAGTATTCACACCAGCAATGAGAGGCGTAGAAAGCGGGAGGCTTAAAGAGGAGAGAATAAGGGGAATTGGAGAGGGAGAGAAAGGAGCTGAGTTGCCAGTTGAGACCTGTGAGGCTGGGAGAGACAGAGTGATCATTCTGATTTACAGGGGATTATATTACTGGGTGTCCTCAAAGTTTTCCTTCTGAGGTGAGGACATGTTGTTCTGTGCCCTTTAAACACTCAGTCCCCTCCACGGTTACGTATGCCAATCCGTAAATCTTTGATTCAAAATCTTTGTATTCATTTCTCCTTTTTCACATAATGTGTAAATGATACAAAGCCAGTAATGTCAGTCTTTTGAGTGTGGGGAAATGCGCTTTCAGTCTTTTAAGACTCGTCCTGCTTCATTGAAAAGCAGAACATTTATTGCACTGATGGAAGCAGATTGCCCTTTATGAGTTGTTTTTTTTTTTTTTTTTTTAACTTTTTTTACTTGATTACCTAATCAGATGCTCATATTGTAGGTAGGTGCACTGGCAGGTCAGGCGGAAAGGTATAGCTCTGTCTGCCTGCCCACAGACTCTCACTTTCTCACGTTCTCAGCTCCCCCATATTGTAACTGGTTTCTTGGCAGGTTACGGGTTAGTTTGAATGTTTTGCAGACTTTAAATCTGTCTCCCTTGCCTTTATCCTAATCATAAATGCTTCACAGAACGATGAAGTGATAGAGCATGAATAGGTAAAGCAGCAGGGGGCCAATCTGGTTAATATATTGTAATTAATGCCCTTTCACTGGCCTGAACTGTTCCTGCTTGGGGCTGAAGAGCAAACAAGGGTTACATCAAAAACACATGGGACTGTACATGTGTGAGGTCTTGCAAGTTAATAATTCCATGACTAATTAGCCTCTATTTGACCGCTTCACCCTTTGTCCCTGAGTAGACACACATATACACATATACTTTAATATTCACAATCTATCACCCCTCATCTTACGATTTGCACGTCTGCTTTTGCACTTAGATGAGTGCCCAGGGGTATTAAACCTCTGAATGAAGTCATTAAGAAATGAAAACCCTCTATCTGACCTCATCAATCCTTTCCCCTCATCATGTTTTCTTCACACCCTTATAACCTGTCTCACTCCTCACACTCTCCTCCACCTACACTTTCCATTTCCTTTCAGTTTTACTCCTTCCCTCTTTAACCACCCTGTCGGCATAAACTCACCCCTCTCCGACCGTCTCTCAGCCCTCTACTCACCCGCTCCGACCTTAAGGGATGTTAGGAAAACACAACCCTTGCTCCACAGGTACTATTTCCTGAATTGATGAGACTTTTTTTCTTTTCGTCTGTGTTTTATTTGCTTTTTTTTTTTCTCTC
Organism: Thunnus maccoyii; assembly: GCF_910596095.1. Classification (NCBI taxonomy): domain Eukaryota; kingdom Metazoa; phylum Chordata; class Actinopteri; order Scombriformes; family Scombridae; genus Thunnus; species Thunnus maccoyii. The sequence goes on from NC_056547.1 coordinate 20,985,622, forward strand.
CTGAGGCAAAGTGAGGCCCCAATGCTGTCTTCCCTCCAGTGCCTTTTTCACTTTATGTCATCTTCTGTTTTCCTTTATCTCATAAATGTTAGGACAGAGATACATTTGAAAACCAACAGCACACAATCAGTCATGCTTTTGTAAGGGGAATCCCCAAGTGTCAACTGAGGACAACAAGCAAGATGGATGATGAGACTAAAACGAGGATTGTATGTGCACGCACTTGTGCTTGAGCAGGCAAGCGTTGCATATGTGAAGTTGAAGAGTGATCTGCAGTGCAGATACTGTATATATCATCATCATTACTACCCAGAGAGAGGAGAGAGAGAAAGATGGATGAGGTTTGTGTTTTCAATGGCTACCTGACAAGTAAGCTGGGCTGGATGAGGAGACATTGCCCTAACACACTTAATTTGACTCACCATCATTTTCTCATCTCTTGTCTTGTTGACATATACAGGCACAACCCTTGATATACACTGTATCTCAGGTGCAAGAGCATTAGGTTCATCACTGAGCACTGACATGGCACACTTGTTGTCTTTCCAGTTCATCTGAAAGGTGTTGGATAGGGTTGAGTTTAGGGTTTAATGCAGGCCAGCCAAATTCTTCCATGCCAAAACCCTTTCTTTATGGGCCTAGCTTGTGTACAGGAGCATTGTCATGTTGAAAAAGAAAGGGCCTTCCTGTTAAAATATCACTGTTTGTTGTTTGTTTGTTTGTAGCTACATCTGAAACAACTGATTAATCAATTACTCAATCAACATAAAGTTCATCAGCAACTATTGATTAACAAATTCATCAAGGAAAAATGCTAAACCTTCCCTTCTTGCAGCAAATTGTGAGGATTTATTGGTTTTCTCTGTATTATGTAATGATTAACTAAATATCTATTGGATGGTCGGTCAGACAAAACAAGCAATTTGATGATGTCACCTTGGACTTAAGGAACTTGTGATGGGCATTTTGAAGTATTCCATAGACCAAAAAAATAATCAAGTTATTGAGAAATTACCATAAATACATAACTCAAATTAAATTATACTGAAAAATAATCATTATTAATTGGAACTGAAGGACTTAGCTCAAACCATGAGCAGCCCCAAACCATAAACACACAAATATATAGGGGTGTCCACATAGTTTTGGCTATATAGAGTAAGTGACTACGCATTTGATATGTCACGTGTGTGCGTGTGCATCAGCATGATGCAGCAGAAGTGTAAACATTATACATCATGTCTCGACATTTAAAATAATTACTTATAATACGTATAGTGATGTGGAAGAACATAGGGGCTTTTATTGAGGTGACGCAGAAAGACCAGTTCTTTCCTGAAAAGCAACCAAACAAAATCCTCAATATACTTTCCAGCCGGTGGCAACTAAAAAAGCAGATGTTAATGCCTCATCATATATGCATTAGTTCAGTTGCCACTTTTACGCACACACGGACACGTTACGTGAACAGCCGCACTGTTTCCCCAGTGCTTATTTATGCAGTGTTGAGTAATACGGGGTCCGTTCAAAGTCACCAAAAACTGTGACCACTACTCAAATATTACGTGGTGAGCTGACACCGGAAAGGAGTAATGGCCCGAGTGCCACAGGAGGGATTACCTCATTCAAAAGAAGGTGATTCTCTAAATAAAACCCCTCACGCTCAATTTCCTCTACCCCTCTCACACACACACACACCCTCAGATTCAATAAGGGCAGTGTGGCTCTGGCTGCCTACATGTTGTATAACTGTTGTGCTCACTTTCTCCCTTCTCTGTTTTTCCCTCGCTCTCTTATATACGTATAGAACAAGGCGTACATACAGGTCAATGGTCAATAGAGCTCTCTGTTGTCTGGTAGTGACACCTTAGTTGTGTTTGTGCCTGTTTGTGTGTGTTTTAAGAGTTTGCTAGAGGTTTGCAGGTGCTGTTTTTTTCCCACAAATCTGTAAAATCCGTTAATGCTCATGTGTCTAGACTACATATTGAATAAGAAACCACAGATGTATAAATTGAATTTATTTTAACTGTGCCTTTCTTCCTCCCTTGGTGCTAGAAATGCATTCTTGCTGTAAAAAGTTTCCAACATTTGTTAGCTGAATTTATAAGATGAGAGTTTGGTAAAGAAGGATGGTTGTGGTTGAATAACAGCAGACCAACCATGTGGATTCATGGTTAAAGTCTGGAATGGTGATGGTTGTGGTTGTGGCCAAGGTTTGTCAGAATTGGATGAATCAGCTAAAATATGTGGTCAGGTTTTAAGGGCAAGTTCTCTGCGAGAGCTGTGGTTGTAACCAAACTATGATCATGGATCTTGGTTGTTGTTTGAACCATTTGGTGTTTTTGTAAAATGCCTAAACTAGCATTACGCGGTACACGATGCTCAGGTGATGATTCCTCCACTCAAGGAGCCGCTCAGAAGTTCACCACAAAAACAACCGCCTGCTTTTCCCTCCACGATACCGAACCCTCGCATTTGGTGTTCCTATGATCTCTCTGTGGCACGTGGTTTAGGAAATGCCTGGCAGTCTGGATGTACCGCTTAAGGGAAGTGGAGGCAGAGCACCTTCAACCTCACCTCCCCGGTGCTGCTGATTTCATTAGTGAGCAGACGGAGCAGTTAAGGAAGTGTGTCCTTGGCCTGCGTTCTGCCGCGGTGTCTGTGTCTCTTCTGCCTGTCTGATCAGGCCACTTGAGATGCTGCTGAGTTTTGGTTTGGAGGCACTGAAGTCTGCTTTGGCGGCCTGAAGCCTTTACAGATTAGTGTTTCGGCTCTGTTAAAATGGCATCCAACACATGTTCAAGAAAGACTGAGAGCTTGGGGTTTGGTTTGTTTTCTGTGACTCATATTACCAGGTGGTTTGGAGAGAGATCTGTAAGGTGTAGTCTATGTGGGAAAAATGTCTGTCTATGTTCATTATACGCACTTGCCAACATGTGTCTTTGCGTTTGATGTCATAGCACTCAGCAATGTGACAGCTGTCTGGAAGCAGGAACAGTCAAATGGTGATGGAATTGGCGGTGCCCTTTTAGACACAAGGATCACACTCTCCCTCATTTCCTCATTAATGCTGAAAAAATTCAGTTCTGTTCTGCTTTTTCTTCCTTTGTGTATTTTTGGAACTGTTGATGTAACGTGTGTGGTGTTTTTTTTTCTTTCTCTTCAATCTGTTTTATATAAAGTGTCACTCGGCCTGCCAGATGAGGCTTTTTCACTGTAACTTTGGATGCTGCTCATGTTTAATGACTGTGGGAGGCTTTGATTCACCATTAGCTCCTCTCTCCTCTCAAACCCGGAGTTTTGTTATGGTTTGTTTTGAATGGACTGATTTTATGTGAAAATGGTGGGAAGTTAACGAGTTTGAGTATTTTCGAGACACCCTGCGCAACCACTTACCAGAGCTACATTGTGTTCTCATGCATACTGAGAGTGTGTGTATGTGTGTGCTTTGTTATGTGGGTGTTCTTGTGTGCAGGAGCATGTACGGATCTCGGTCCAGCACTAGTCTCGTGGTGGCCAGCCAGAGAGGATTGCGTGAGATTTTTTTTTAACAACGTCTGCAGAGTTTTTCAGAGAAAACATTTGATAAACAGATTGTGGAGGTCTGTGAGCCGCCCGTCTGTGTCTGATCCCTGTTCATGTGCAGCTTCTGTTGTTTGAGTGTGTGCTGCTCTGGTTCTTTAAAGAATGGTGGGCATCCAGAGCCGGCTGTTAAATTGCATCTGCACCAAAACCACAGACCCCCATACCAGACGAGCTTCCCTGCCAGCCAGCCAGCGAGTCGGCCAACCACCAAACACTGCCCTAACAATACTGCATTTTCTGTTTCTCCCGTTTATTTTTCTCTTAACATCTTTGTCTTTGTTTTTCTTCATTTTTCATGATTAATTTGGTGTGAACATTTAAGAAGTGATCTTTGACTTGTGTTGACTCTATAACACAGAGCAACACAAACAAGCATAAACAAATACCGCAGACACACACACACACACACACACACAAATTACAAAAAACTAACTCAGAAACTTAGGCAAACACTTTGGTAAATGGCTGTAAAACAAGAATTCGACTGCCTCGCTATGCGGCTGTTAAACAATCGCAGACGAGGGCAAGAACAAAGCTGTAAAACAGACCTGATCTCAGCACAGATGGTGGCAATGAACACACCTTTTTCTAAGTACTTGTGAGTCGAGGTCTGCCGTGAACTTCCAGTTTACACTCGACCCCTGCTTCCAATTAACTGCAGTGTGTAATTTGGTGTAATTTTCAAATTAGAAAAAATGTCAGATCATTTTCAAATTAGAAAATGTCAACTCATGTTCATGTAACTCCTGTGCTTCGTAATAAGCTTTGAACTCTCTTGCTGCTTAAATCTACACTGAATCAATCTCTGCAAATAATAGCTAATAAAAGGCTGATACTTAGATACAGTGACAAAATGACTTGTGTCAAGCAGAAAAGGGATGCAAATGTTCATATCATGTGTGACATATGATTTATATTTGAAACTAGAGACCCACTGTAGTATGTCCAAGTCTATTTTGTTTGTTAGTCTTTTTTGTTTAATGCTTCCTATCCCCTATACTGTTCTCTAAGTGTATGAAAATACTATATGTCAGTTAAATCAAGTGCCTGATATCAAACAGAACTGTCAACTCCATTTCCAGTCAACTCGACTTGGTGGAGTTGGCAGATTTAAAGGTCTGGACCCCAAGCAATTAAATCAGTTGTTCTAGAGGGAACTTACAGGATACAGTTTTTCACAGTAATGCACCGTTCTTTCTCTCACACACACACTCCCACACAATTTCAAGCTTAATATAAGCGTGACATTGTTGGCATTTAAAAAGGTAACAGGCTGAGACTGCACAGTATCACAAAATAACTCCAGACAGTCATCAGTCCAAAGAAAGCTGACGAAAAGAACTCAGTGGAGGTGGAGAGTCGGAGTGGAAATTGATGCCATTTTCACACATCATTTCACCAGTTCAAGCCAGTCCTGGACACCCACAGTTGCACACTCATGATACACAAACACAGTAACTGTCCTCTGGTGGTTTCCTTTTCGCACCTGACCACGGTTGTGAAAATATTTGGCGGAGGACGATGTGGTCATTTCTTCCTGAAGCAAATTAAAGTCAACATATCTGCCTGTCACAGTTTCTGAGGTCCATCTAGGCCAAACACTAACTCAGCTAAGTACTTACCACAGAGTACCTGTGCAGCAGCTGGTGGCCGGGACATAAATATGTTATATACTTGTTTGCACATATTAAACTTAAGGGGCCATTCTACTTATCATTCACCAGTGCTGGAGATTGTGGACATAGTAAAGCAATATAATGTATGCTTTTATAGATGTCAGCCAGCCTTTTGTCCATTTATGTTTGAGCATGAATATCTTCCATGCTTTCATGCAAGAAACATGCTTCCTTGGCTTCCTTGGTTTCCGTTGGCCATACTGTCTGTGGCTGGCTTGTAGATAAAGATGATGTAAAGCCAAATCTCCTTTACAGAAGTTGAGATTTAATGTTAGTGCATCAGTTCAAATGGCTTGTAGTAGAGTTATTCAGTCTTTTCAACCAATAAACAGCAAATGTATGTTTTACATGAAATGCAACTTTCAAATCTTAAATGTTTTGAAGTGTTTTCCCACAAATGTATGGTATTGTATGATGTTTAGTATTACACCTGTATGGTTTTATAACTTATTATCACTGTGGGTGTAAATGCAACCCCTGCTTTATCACTCTCATACTGGTGATAGTCATTGATTTCAGGAAGTTAAAAGTGAAAACACTGCTAGTTCTCGGTCCACATGAACAAATCCCTGATGTCGTTTTCTCAAACAATTTCCCTTTTCTGTTTATGTGTGCAGTTCTTTGTGTGTGACATCTGAAGCCTGGGATGCTGGTGACCATGCTGTTGGCTCCTGTCTGTGTTCTACTGATGCTGGGGGGGCGTGCTCTTGCTGGAGGCTATCCCCCCGTAGCCCATATGAAGTACATGCAGCCCATGATGAAAGGGCCTATTGGACCCCCGTTCCGAGAGGGCAAGGGACATTACATTGGTAAGTAATGCATGTGGGTGTAGTGCAAGTATGTTATCTCATCATATATGCACAATAAGTTCAAAACTACACAGAAACATACACAAAAAAACAACTTCTTATGAACAAAACATGTCTCCAATGTCCCAAGATGTCCAAGATGTTATGGAAGGGCTCACTGGAGTGTGTGTCTTCTTTCCCTGTGGGTCCAGCAGTGTTTGGCAGGTCCTCAGTTGGAGCCTAATGGAGGCCTGATTGCCCACTGTTTGCTGAGCTCCACTGGGCCAGTTGTTCCTCCCACCATCTGGATGTTGTTACCTCACTGTTTATCACATATTCTTCAGTTGTGGGATGGAGGAGAGAGTGTGAAGGAAATAAAAATAGAAGAAATAAAAGCTCAGGCAGAGGAGCTGGTAAAGGGGGGGGGTGTAATAATGATCCTGAGAAAATGTGCATGTTGTCATTGCTGGCATTATTAAATTTGACTCCAACTACAAATTCAAGTTCTGGATCATATGGAATATGCCTTGTATTATCAGAGGCCCCCTCTTCAAAGCAAATTTAAAAGTAAATGGGGGACACATTTTCATTTCAGTACCATGAAATCATGTTTGACAAAGAAAGACTCTCCAGCAGTTGGATTCAGAGCAAATTCATGGTTAAAATGTATTATTTAAATCACTCACAGGAACATCAAAGATTTGCCAGACGAATTTACACAATCAAAAGTTATGCTTTCTATAAATGGGATTGCAAAATGTGTGGCAGAAACAAGACTTGGATTAGGAGGAGTAAAACTAATACAGCCTGTTGCTCACACTAATACAATGCTTTTACTGCCACTCAGTGGTTACATGTCTACATTGCATCACTATTGAAATGTATCACATGTTTGAATTGTAGTATGTTGCTTACAGCAGCCCACCTGAATACAAGTGTGTGGAAATACATATTTATTGCAACTTTTATTATAACATTTAATTGCTTTAAATTAATCATATACATGTCTGTGTCTTTATGTATAACTGTATTAGGTGTAGTATTGAATCCTAAATTGTCAACTCTTCAAACAGACCATAGGTTTTAATGATACTTATTATTCTGATGTTAAGTGTCCCACACATTTAACATTTTCCGAGTGTAATAAGTCAAAGAGACATCTCTTTTAAGGTTAGTGAGGAGAATGTGGCCATGTGAAAATGGACACTGATACCTTTGCTGCTAAGTTTTTCCAAATAACTATTGAATGTTTCCTTCACACAAGGTTTCATGACCTGTACTTTATATATCAATCTCATCTGGACTGGAGTCAGTACTTTAGCACTCTGATGGTCCTCTGGTCTGCTTGGGTGTTTCTATTTTTTTGCTTTCACCTGCAAGACAACAAGAGCAAACCAACAGGCCCACCCAAGCAGGTAAGAGGGCCACCAGGTCATAGTTGAGTTAATTTCTTGCTTTAATCAATTCATGTGTTTGTAAGCAAACTTAAGTCTTTGAAGGTGCAGTGTGTAGAATTTAGTGGCATTGAGCGGAATGAACTTGACATAAATGGAATATAATATTCATAAGTATGTTTTAATTAGTGTATAATTACCTGAAAATAAGAATTGTTGTGTTTTCATTACCTTAGAATGAGCCCTTTATATCTACATAGGGAGCAGGTTCTCTTTCACAGAGCCCGCCATGTTTCTACAGTAGCCCAGAACGGACAAACCAAACACTGGCTCTAGAGAGGGCCTTTCATGTTTTTTGCGAGTTTCGCAGCCACCGTAGTTTCTCTTACTCGCTTGGAAGGGGAGGGGGGGAGGGGGCATTCAGTTAGTTGCAATCTGCAACCTCACCACTAGATGCCACTAAATCCTACACACTGGTCATTTAAGACTGAATCCTCAGGGTTATTGCAACAGTTATTGAGAAGGCCATGCTAACCTCTGAAGTTTGATCACCACATTCTCTTCTCCGGATGATTTGAAAGGTAGTGTACAGTGGAGCTACATGCCAGGAAACAAGACTAAACTCAGCAGCTGTTTAAAATTAAGTGAAATTAACCATGCCATTCTTGGACCCACTAGTGATGCAAAGAATTGTGTGTGTGAGTGTGGCACCCTTACTTACATACACAAAATCCTATCCCAATATCTACACATATTATGTAAAGCAGTTATCTGGAGGCAGAACTTTAAGTGAGCTCACCAGAAATGCCATGTTATAATCCCTCCTATCATAGCAGACCTGTACAATATAGTAAATAGGTCAAAGTTAAACCTAGAAGTTGGTTTGCAAAATCTAATGGACATTTGGGTATTAATTTTAATGTCTGATTATTTTCTCTTCCAAATGAGTGTAGTAAAATTGTGGGGTTGTTTACAACCTGCCTGATCTTCTCACCACTTGTGTTCCCCATCCCCGCCTACAGATTTTAGCAATGAAGATGGTGGACAAAGTTTTAGCACAAACAATACGAATAATAGCCACAACCATAAGAATAAGACCCGCATTGTAAAAATTGATATTTTGCTATAAGTTGATTTTGCATCTATGTTTTGAGGCCTAATGCCCATGATCCCAAATATATTTAAATTTAAAGCACTGCAGGAGTTATAATGATTTCACAGACTTATGATCACTTAATATAAAACACTTAATATAAAATGTGTGCGTGTGTGTGTCCCCTTGAACAAGCCAGAAATATTTTTCTGGCTTCAAACTACAGGCCGAATGTAGCAGCATCCACCATCAGCAAGTCATACCACTTTTCTTCAGCATGCTGCTCACAAACATGACAAATGCAACATACTTGGAATGATACAATACTAAAACCAAAATGCTCTTTAGCATCATTATAGTCCCTCTCCACACAAGCAAAATGTGCTTTGCTTGTTGTTACTTCACTTGGATGTTTGAGCTTAATTGAGCAGAATGATATGAGTTTCTCAGTGCTCACCTTAAATATGAGTTTAATGCGTGTATCTACCAGCATTATTTGTGATCACAACTAGTTTTGAAACCAATTCTGGTCCAGAGTGCAATTTACACACGTGTGATGTGGAAACTTGAAACCACCAGTGCACATGCACTGAGAATGGACTTTTTAATGAAGTAGGAGACATCTTGTGTTCAGCAGTTACATGTTTGAAATGAATAATATGTGCATATTCACAGATTCTGATTTTTTCAATAAGGAAGAATTGTGTTGTATTTCAAATATTGATTGATTGAAAAGGCTGCATGTCTCATTAACTGCCAGTAGAGGGAAGTAGTGGCCTACGGTCACAGTCAGAGTAGTGCAAAGGGAACATTCCTAGCTTAAATTTTCTTTAAAGATTGTTGCAAGGAAAGGGAAAAAGTATGGTTTTCACATTTACTATTGAGACACTTGAGGCACTTCAGTTATCAGTAATAAATACTGAAGTTGTATTGGCGTATCCCTGGTTTTGGAGGCCAACTATCACATCACATAACGTTTTCTTTGGATATGGTTAAACAACAGACCAGCTGAGATTAATTATGAAACTAAAGGAATAAACTGGTTTGGATTCAAGCATTGGTTGTTCCACAATACGCTCCGATTTTATTTTATTTTTAAACATGAAGGGATAGTGTTGCTGAGCTGATACAGTGGAGCAACAAATTGGCTGAAATTGTGGTGGATGCGTGTTGGTGATTGTAATGTTCTGCAGATCAAGCTTGTGTTTCTGCTCTTTCTGGCCTGGCTGTGTTCTTCTCCACTGTGCTGGGAAAGAATAATGAGACAGTTTATGACATGTGGCATTTTCAGTCTGGTTTTCCCTCTGTTACACAACCAAGAAATTTGCATTTTAGTGACTCACTCAAACTCAATTAGACCCCTACGTTAGTCAATCAGAAAACAGAAAAGTTATCTTCTGTCCAACTCTACTATTACATAACAACCGCTGAACTCAGGAACATAGAGTACTGTTATATTGTATATATCGATTGGCAACCTGTCCAGAATTTACTCTGCATTCCGCTCAATCTGAGCTGGGATAGGCTTTAGCCCCACATGACCCTGAACAAGCAGTCAAGAAACAGATGGATGGATGGATGGATGGATAAATGGTCCGAACAGTCAAATAATCACTAAGAATGTAAGAGGAAACATCATCAGGTCAGGAAAAGATACTGTATAAAAGGGAATTCAGGAAAAGACTCCTCTGCCCCTGAACTCATACAAGGCTATGTAAAAATGCTATCATCCATTTTTTAGTACCACTACATTACAAAATATCACAATATTCTGTCTTCTTTTCTTTTTTTAGATTTCCAACAGTCTAAATGTCTTCTGACATTATGTTTTAAATTTCAAGATGTCCGAGTTTCCAGGTTTTCATTTTACATCATAGTTTGAATTTTCATTTCCCAGGTAATAATGTTGTGATGTCAGATGTTGCTTGTATGGAGCAACTTGTTACAACATATATTCATACACCAGATGTATTTTACTTCTTCTCTCTTTAGTGCCTTAGTATCTGCCACATTCACTATCTCTATATTGACATCTTCTTCCAAAACTTCGATAGCTAATCACATTTTTAAAAAAATGCCATGTATGCTATGAAAATTATTGATGTCAATACTAAACTTCTAGTTTTTAGAAGTTAATCAGCTTGGTTGACCAAGACATATTACTTTTTACAGATGAATCGTCTATTTAGTAAAGCTAACTTTTATGGACTGGTTTATTTAGAAGTTACTGGTGATGACTAAAATGATGAACAATTTGTGCTTCTAAGAGAATCTTCTCAAAATTGTAGATTAGTAGAATAGTAGATGTAGTAGCTGTTTTCATTTCAAAGTAGAATGTGTGCAAACCCATTCAGCTGATTATGAGAACTCTGAGGTAGCAGGCATGACGCTATCCTGTTAGTTATTACAAGCCAAGGAACCAAGGAAGTTGAAGTAAAACTGGAAAATGCATTTCCTGCGGAAAATGCATGTGAATGCTGATAGCCGAAATAAAAGCATTGCTGAAATTGCAGAAATCTGAAATGAATTTTGCTTGAAAAAGCTGAAAGCTCATATGCATTGCACTGCACTGCTGAAAAACCTGGAAGCTGAAATATAAAACTGGCAGAATTGGAAGTTGAACTACATTACCTAAAGAAGCTAACAGTTGAAATACATTGCTAGAAAAGCTGGAAGCTAAACTTTAATACTGTCAAAGCTGGAAGTGGAAATAAATTGTCTGAAAAGGCTGAAAGAAAAAATGCTTTGTATTAATATCACACAGATGAACTGATTTGCCAAACACTTTGGAACACAAAAGGCATTGGCCTAAAGAGCTGAGAGTTACAAAACACTGCTGATTGCTAGAATTGGAAGCTGAACTGCATTATCCAAGAAAGCTATGAGCTTAAAGGCATTGCTAAAAAAGCTGGAAGCTAAACTTAATATTGTTTAAGTTTTTCACTTCTATTGTAATAAATTGTTTTAAAAAGTTTAATATTTTAAAATAATAATATTTTTAAAAAGTATAAAAGGTAAATGTTAAATAGGAGCATAAATGTTCTTAAAGAGCAAGTTCAACATTTGAATGGTTTCTGTAGCTTAAAGTATGCAGAAGTAGTAGTTGACTGAAAAACATACAGAAGAAGAATAAATTGCCAGGCATTGCTAAAAATGCAGAAATCTCAAATTAATTATTTTGACATTTCAGCCTTGTCCATAGTCCTCTGGTAAGCTCTTATTACCATCTGGGGGCTTTTATTTTGGAAATCAAGCCTCATCCTGAGCTTCCTGTTAAGATACAGTTACTGTCTGATGCTTTTATTTTGAAAGACAGTGTGGGTAAGTGAGAGTGTGTGTGTGTGTGTCAGTATGTGTGTGTGAAGTGTGTAAAATGTGCAAAGTTTGTGAAGTGTGTGTGTGGGTGTGTGTGTGTGTGTGTGTGTGTGTGTGTGTGTGTGTGTGTGTGTGTGTGTGTCCTTTACAACTATAAGAAGTAAACAGAAAGTAGTATTTGAAAGTAGTATTTCTTCAGTGTTCATAGTTCAGGATGTTTTTACCAGGAGCTGAATTATCCGCAGAGGTCCCCTCCTCTCCAAAACAAACAGATCCAGTAATTAAAACTGGTAGAAACAGTGAATAAAGCAGTTTCATGTTAAAAATCAGTGTTTCTCTGACACGGACGGACACAGGACGTCCAGAGGAGCTGCGAGCTGAGCTGAGTTTGCTCAGCTTGTTTCTCTGACAACTTAAGATCCAGATGTTCAGCAGGTTTTTACCGGGAGCCTAATTATCCGCAGAGGTCTCCTCTTCAAAACAAATGTACATAGGGATGAAAACCGTAAAAACACTGAATAAAGCAGTGTCACGTAAAAAATCTGTGTTTCTCCGAGGCTGTTCTGTGGACACTGGACGTCTGGGAGGGGCTCTGTGTGAGCCGAGCTGCTGCTAATGTTTGCTCAGCTTATTTCTCTGACAACTTAAGATCCAGATGTCCAATGACTAAGATCCTTCATCCAGTTAAAAGATATACTTAAAAATGACCAAGATCTAAAGAGTAAAAGTGTGGCTTAAAGCTGGATAAAACTCAATTTATGACTTGTTTATTTATATGTCATGACAATTTATTTATATGTTTCTGGTGGACAACCAAAATGCCAATGTATTATCTTGTATGTGTATACTCTTTGGTAGACACCATTGTGGCGAACAATCACGATGCAGACATATTATCTTTTATTCATATACTCTTTGGTTTTTAGAGATCACACACTGAAAGAAGGGCTGAAAAAGGCTGAATATTTTACAAAACATAAACTGCGATTTTGTAAAAACCATATAAGATTTCAAAAAGATGGATAGGAATTTAATAGCTGAAGGTCTTGTGACCTGTTTAAAGCTTAAATGAAGTCTGAATGGAAGTAGTTGAATTTCAAAATGGAGTAGGTTGAGGATTTGAACATTCTGTCCATTCATTTCAATGGCTTTGATATTTGAATAGCTTCTGTAGCTGAAAGAATGCAGAAATAGTTAATGATCGAAAAACATACAGAAGAATAAGAATAAAGATTTGAATGCTTGTCAGCATTCACACTTATGATGGTGCTGTGTTCTGTGTATCAACAGCAAAGAGGATGTATACACTTTCTGTACCAGAAGCAGCCTTTTGAGTCAGAAGATCTTCTACAACATGTGTAGGGGTGAATAACTGTTCTTGTGTATACATTGACATGTACTGGCTCCTTATTAATTTATCATACATGCTCATTTTGCTAAACAAGGAAAATAAGGCATTGCTGGAGAAAGTTTTGCTGCTTTAAAAAGCCTAACACTCTTGCCTTAAGTGGCAGTAATGTGTCCATCTTTAATTCTTACATTAGGATGAAGCAGTGTTGTCTTCTGAGTGTCTGAGCAGAAAACAGGAGGTTTCCAGAATTTGCCTTTATTGGTGCAGCAGCCATGGGATGAAGTTGGCTGCAGTGTAGATAGGAATTGCATACTGATATTTTTTTTAATCTCTTTGACCTACAGCAATTTTAAACATTTTTTTTCTCAAAATGCACACTGTACACAGACACATTTGTATAAATCTTGTTGATATCTCCTCTTCTTTTTTGTTTTAAATACATTACACTAACAACATGATCACCTTTGTTTTTTCTAGATATGCCACCTATGATGGAAGTGAAGGGGGAACCAGGACCCCAAGGGAAACCTGGACCAAGAGGGCCCCCTGGGCCAGCAGGACTTCCAGGAAAACCTGGACTGGGGAAGCCTGGTCTCAATGGCCAGCCAGGCCCTCAGGGGCCTTCTGGCTTTCCAGGAATTGGTAAGCCTGGACTTCCAGGTCTCCCAGGAAAGATTGGGCCAAAGGGGATGCAAGGGCTTAATGGCGAGGTTGGTCCTCGTGGTGAACCGGGTCCCAGAGGTCCCCCAGGGCAGCCAGGCCTCCCTGGCCCGGCTGGCCTGTCTCTAAATGGAAAACCTGGGCTTCCAGGTATCAGAGGCCCCCCTGGGTCTCGGGGAGAACCAGGATTAAAGGGCATTTCTGGCCCACCAGGTGATCGCGGGCTTAAGGGTGAGAATGGAAATGGGAAGCCAGGACCTCCAGGTATAAGGGGTCCACCTGGGCTAAAAGGTGCTACAGGACCACCCGGTCTTCCAGGTATAGGCAAGCCAGGACTAAAAGGTTTGCCTGGACCGTCTGGTCTTAAAGGTGATAATGGACTCCCGGGGGATCGAGGTGAACCAGGAGAGGCAGGGGCTCCAGGTCTACAAGGTCTGCCAGGGCCAGTTGGGTTAGGGAAGCCTGGGCTAGATGGACTGCCAGGAGGCTCAGGTCCACTAGGTCCCAAAGGTGAGCCAGGGCCCAGAGGTGCTCCTGGATTTCCTGGGACTCCAGGCTATGGAAAACCTGGTCTGGGTGGGCCAAAAGGAGAAAAGGGCCATATTGGTTTGCCTGGTCTCCCAGGGGACAAAGGAGATCAAGGAAGGGTGGGCCCAATTGGGGAGTCAGGCCTTGACGGACAACCAGGGCCACAAGGACTTCAAGGCCCAATGGGACTTCCAGGAAAACACGGAATACCAGGACAGAAGGGAGAGCTGGGGCCCCAGGGCCCTCCAGGACTGCCTGGCCTCAGAGGTGATCAAGGCCCCAATGGGATCCCTGGAAAACCTGGTATCTCTGGGGACAAAGGCATCCCTGGGCTGAATGGTCCTATTGGAAAACCTGGACCCAAAGGTGAAGCAGGGCATATTGGCCTTCCTGGTAATCCTGGGCTGACAGGTGCTCCTGGGCCAAAAGGTGAAACAGGGTTTATAGGGACACCAGGTCCCAGGGGTCAGTCAGGTATTCCTGGTCTTCAAGGGCCCATGGGTCCCATGGGGCCACAGGGTGTCCCTGGCCTGAAGGGTGAACCCGGACTTCCAGGGGCACCAGGGCTGGGTAAGTTTGGAGATAAGGGAGCCATAGGTCCCCAAGGTCCTCCGGGGAAACCAGGCCCTGCTGGGCTCAATGGTAACCCTGGGCCTCCTGGGCCACCAGGGCCCCCAGGTCCTCCAGGAAATGGCCAAACAGTTGTTGCAGGTCCAACAGACCAGTTGGAAGGGGGTGAAGTACCAGGAGACAGAAAGGGGCCAGCATACAGTCAAGTTCCACTCTCTGCCTCTATAGCACCAGCCTTCACAGCCATCCTCACCACGCCTTTCCCTCCCTCTGGCATGCCAATCAAATTTGACAGGACCCTGTACAACGGGCAAAATGCCTACAGCTCGGCTACTGGCATGTTCACTGCTCCTATATCTGGTGTCTACTACTTTGCGTACCACATGCATGTAAAGGGAACTAGCCTGTGGGTGGCACTGTACAAGAACAATGTACCAGCCACTTACACCTATGATGAATACAAGAAAGGCTACATGGACCAGGCGTCTGGTAGTGCTGTCCTAGAGCTGAAGGAGGGTGACCAGGTATGGGTCCAGATGCCTTCAGATCAGGCAAATGGCCTCTATTCCACCGAATACATCCATTCCTCCTTCTCAGGATTCCTGCTCTGTCCTACATAACCCTGTCCTTTCATTCCCAACACGTTCCTGTATTGGCACCTCAGAGCAGCCCTAAACCTAAAATACCTGCAGCCATAATAGAAACACAAAACCCATGAAATTCTCAATACAATTTCCATCATCTGTATCTGTCTCACCCTCAACAATATCAGCAAAAGAAAAAAAAAACTTTTTTGAATGAAATATGGAAAGATTTAAAAGGCAGGGGAAGGAATATTATACTGTGTTCTGTGTTTCAATGTCCTTCAAATGTGTGTTTTGGGTTGTATTTTATGTTGGTGTTTTTTAGCTTATATTATTTTAATTATTA
Source organism: Thunnus maccoyii (assembly GCF_910596095.1). Taxonomy (NCBI): domain Eukaryota; kingdom Metazoa; phylum Chordata; class Actinopteri; order Scombriformes; family Scombridae; genus Thunnus; species Thunnus maccoyii. Next base: position 21,001,512 of record NC_056547.1, read on the forward strand.
TATTGTCATAATTTTATTGTTATTATTTGGTCCTTGTCATCATTGTTGTTGTTGTTTATTGGATTCAGACTATTAAGTGCCTTACTTTGTAATGTGCTAGTAACAGACCTTCCCATGTGACTGCACATCCTGTCCACATGCTCTGACATCATAAGGACGACATCACCAGACCATGGGGGGGTGATTGGTTCCTCTGGCTGCAGCCACGCCCCCTTGTGTTCCTACTTAAACAGTGAATGACAATACTGACATAAAGAGCAACAATACAATGTACAACTTAGAAATATAGACAAACAATAGTAAAACAAAGCATTTGGTGCTATAAGACCATTATTTTCACTTTTCTTTTGTTTGACCTTTTTGGTACTCTAAACAGTTGCTTCATTAAAATTAGTAATGGGATTAAATCTTTGTTTTTAGAGTGAGATATATATTTTGACAGTTAGTTGGCATAAACATCTGTTTCTGCTTCTTTCTGAACTTAGTAGCCAACCATTTAAAATGATGGGTCTTTGTATTTCTTATAATTTATTGAACTATCCAGAAATGCAATTTAGAGATACAGTCCAAGAATAGTATGACCTAGTATGACCTCACAGTATTAGAATTATTAAATTTGAATTGGCCTTTTTAAAAGCATCAACAACATCATGCAAGGACAATGCCTTTTTTAAACTTTCAGGACAATATTAATTGAGGACGATATGTATGCATACAGTCAATGTTTACATGCCATAGAATAGATACTGAGAGCAACTGTAAATGGACAGTAAGGGCACAACTATAGTTGGATCGATGGCCTTTTTCCTTGTATCGATCTGATGGTTTTTCCCTTTTCCCATATGCACTGCAAATCCACCATGTTGCAGTCATCCTCTTCACATGCTCTGACCATGACATCATTGCTTTCTAATGGTATACTCCCGATTAATAAATCAGTGTCCCTCATCATTAACAAAGTGAACAATCCGTGCTGCCATACAGTAAAAGCCTCATTCTGACTACATGCTACAAAATTGTCAAAATACTGTAAACTTGAGAAAACAACGAGGTAAATTGATAACAAATAAAATTCATCCACTTCCTCCTCCAGTGCCAGCTTGCACGTGACTGGTTGCTGGGAAAATGAGAGCAATTCTGATATATTTGTAGTTTTAAATTAAAAGATTTTCCATAATTCCCAAACCACATCAGTGTCAAAAATAGCTGAATTAGTTTAGCTTAATGGAAGGATCCCTGGCAACAAGGACAGGATGTTTCAGAGCTGAATATTGTCAAAGTATATGGCTGGAAATGAGAATCGATCTGCATTTACTCCATGAATAAGTAAAGGGACTGACTGAGGCCCACAGGTTGTGAAATACAGGTTGCGTAACATTTAACAAACCCCTGCCAGATTTCTTGGAGAGGTGGTAGGCCAAGGGTGAGAGCTGTGTATTTACTCATTTCTGTTGGATGAAGCATTAAAGATACACGCTGTGTGTGTATGCATGTGCTTGTATGTTCCAGTATGTGTACCCTTCTGCCTGTCACTGTGTCAATATGTGTGTGTGTGTGTGTGTGTGTGTGTGTGTGTGTGTGTGTGTAGTTGTGTCACATTGTCCCCCTGGCATTCAGGTCATGAACACTTCAGCTAGGATAATAATAAACTTGAGTAAAGTTATTAAAACCTTCGGAAGAGCTTACAGCTCTGTTAATGTTCCACAAGAAATCTGACTTAAAAATGTTTGGCCGCTGTTGGGTTTTAAAAAAGGAATCCCAAATAGGTTTATTTTACGACACTCTAATGGTGCCTTTGCAAATTAAGGGAACAAGTTATGAAATAAGTGATTGATGAATGTAATAAATAGATTATGGGAGAAAACAGAAATTAAATCGACACACTGAGATAAGACAACATTTTTAGACATGAATCACTGGTTAACACTGAACAGACTATTTTGCATATTAGTCCAATGAGTGGCATAACAGTGTGCAATAATTCTGTGTTGTACAAGTCATGAACAAAAAAGAAAATACATTCTGTGAAGTGTACAAAATATTTTATCAATTGTTGCAGTTACCGAAGACAGGGGAGAGAAAAAGAGGTTTGGGCAAAATTGTTGGATGTTATTTCACAATGAAAAATTGGTGCTAACATTACTTTCTCCGTGCCTTTAAATGCCTCAGCTCAGAAAGGAATCTAATGTAACTTATGCCGCCCAAACACTTTCATTACACTGAATTTAGGACTACCTTACACCATGATGGAGGAATGTCAATGTACAGGAAGACTGTGCCAAATATTAAACTTTGCAATCAGAATGAATGTATACTCTTTGACTGATTAACAATCATTTTTATAAAACATCTACCATGCTGTGTCACTATACATAAACAGTGACTATTCAAGTTGCTCTGAAAAGGCAGTGCTAGGAAATAGGCCTAATCAGTATTTTACATCTATGTAATGCAAACAATGCACTTGTTCTTGCCCTGTTTGTCTAATAACACGAACACACCTACAACCGCGATGTATCATTATTGTTACGTGAGTCTAAAAGACAGTCCAAGGCTCGTTATGTACTGTATGTTGCCTTTTTTGTCGTCTTCTATTTTTTGGACATATGAAATGGTGATGTGACTTACATGTGGCTATTACTCTCTGTCCTTATGTTTGTTTTTAAAGACAATGTCACTTGCTTGTGGAGTTTGCCCTGTGTGCAAATCATTTAACAAGTGTCAGTAAGATCCATGTACCGTCTCCATCACAAATTGCTTCGAACTGTTCTGTTTTTTTTTTCTTTATAAAAACAACAAAAAAAAAGTTTTTAAAAAAAGCCTTGCTTCGGTTCTTAAGGGATATTTGTTTGTTTTAGTTTCAATAAATACAAACGGCCATTCCCATTTGCACATGGAATTAATGAAGATGTATTTATACATTTATGATAATTTAATAGGGATGCCAAAACCGACCACCGAAGCCTAGAACGTATAAATGGTATTTAACAGCATTGATGAGTTAAGAGCATTTACAACATGTAGTTAGCATTCTAGCGTTGTTTGTGAAGGATTATTTGTGGACTTTTATTTTCTATTTGTGTAATGTACAATGTATCTACTTATAGGATTTTTGTCATACAAGGCTATTGCGTGCACTCTATGCAATAGAATTTGGGTATAAAATGCACTCTTTTTGATTGAAAATGTTTGTCTGCTTATACAAAATCTACAGTACTTGATTGTATTGATATCACATCAATAAAAACCTTCTTGTACGTTTGTGTCACTTCTATTTCTGTGCACTGGAACACATAGAAATCACTGCTATATCTTTAAAAATGGTTGTTTTTATTAGCAGTAGTAGTTGTAGCCTTTGAGTAGTAGTAGTATTAGAAATTCTGTTTTGTAGGTAGAGGATTTCTTCATGGCACTTTTGGTGTATAAGGTTGTTGCAGGTAAAGGAATGGACACTAGAGGGAGATATACAGTTATAATGAAATCAGTATGTGAGGCCTCTGTTACATTTAAAAGATCCTTGTCTGATCTGCCAGTGTGCTCAGAGCTGCACTGATGAACTTTACTTGTCAGTTCAGATCACTAGATAACAAATGTGTGTTTGTCACTCACTTGGAATGTCCATTTATCACAGATTACATCACAAGAGTCGACTTGAAATGAAAATATATTAACAATATGAATCTTTGTGTTAGTTTTCCCTGTGCCATCCTCAAAGACTCTTAATGGCAAATCACTTCAGGGGAACTTAAGGAACAGAGGGACTTGTTTATCTAACTTTATCATGTGAGACAATGATTTTATTTTCTCTCCTCTCTTTCTACAAGGGGTGTCTCTTATTTTAGATGGGGTGCATATATATCAAAGTTTTACTATAATACTTGTATCCATCTAATATACATAAAAATAGAGACACTGACATAGGAAATGATAATGACAGACAACTTTTGGTTAGATGAAATACTGTAGACCCACCACTGTAAGCCCTGTAGGTTATCCTATGGACAATAATATGCATAACTCATTAGGCTATTTGGTAAAACATCTACAAGAAATTTGATTGGATGAAAACATTGGACAAAATGTATTTTGCAAAACAATCTATGTGTGGTCATTTTCGGGAACTGTCGTCACCATGGTGAGCTGTCATCATGGACCCGGATTCTTCTTACGTCGTACTGACGCCAGACACTTCGCGCTGCGTTCGCGGGATCCAGGTAAAACTCGGACATCCAAACTACATACTCGCAAATTTGATTTTGACACAAGGGATGTGTGTAGACTAGAGAGCAACAACAGCTGCTGTTTCCATTTATCTGTTTTTTTTTCTGAATTCATAAATTAAGTGAAACTGAGCCAAAAAGGCCCACGGCTGAGAGGCAAAATAGGAATTACACATTGATAAAGCAGGATATAAGCTAGGTTATGATATTTTATTTGTTTAAAATGCTGTCAGGAAGGCTATATCACTTTATTAGGGCGTGCTTATGCTTCCTCCGAATAAAAAATGACACAATTCTTCTTCAAAATAACATACTTATTGCCCATACCCTAAGTTTACCCAACTCTCAAAAAAAGACAAACATTTTGAGAATGTTATAATGGATATAAATAGGTTTTTGCTTGTTCTCACAATAGTCTCAGAATTAGATCGCACATGTACACAAAAAATTAGCTGATTTTCCCAGTTGTATTTACCGGTGTTTAACGTGCCATGAACTTGCGCTGCCTCGTAGCTGATATTTCCGACAGTGCCTGATGGCATCCAATAACTGAGAAGGCTCCTCCCCAACAACAGTCCCCGACCTCCGACGAGAATCCAAGCTGCCACATTGAAGAGGAACAAAAAAGGCGACCTGACAGCGGTTTCTGCACTCCCTCCACTTTCTCCGGGGTTGTCACGGGATTTCAATGTTCAGCCTGCTCTTTGTAAGTAGCAAATAACCTAACTAACTAACTAAAACTGACCTCTTGTAACTTGTCTCTGTTGCGATCGTGTACAATTGCAAACACCGCAGATCCCCAAGAGCCTGGATAAAGTTAGTACATGTTGTGAGGTGATAAGCACAACACAAGTGAGCTAAAGTAAGTTGTACGTTAGCCTACGAGTGGTTGTCTTGAGTAGATGAGCCACACTAGTTAACGGCAGCCCTCAGAGCAATGCTCGGACGGCTACAACGTCGACAAACGAAGATTTGTTCAAATTGTGTTAACCTATACTATTATCAACCCGTATTATTTTGCCACCCTTTTGTGGGTTAACTCTAACGTGGCAAGTGTTAACGTTATCTCTAAACTGGTTACTAAACGTTGCTGTGAGCTGAGCTAGCCTGCTAGCTAATGTAGCTACGTTAGCTGTGTTACTAGGACTGAGGCTATTTCCTAGAAGAAGAAGAAAAAAAATCGGACTAGCGTTACGGCCACTAGTATCAGCTTTTATTTAGAATTTGAACACAGCACATTAGATGTTCTATAGCGCAATGTTATTGTCCAAACTGAACGTCGTTCGCAATTTCACAAAATGAGAGCTAACGTTACCCTTAGCTTTACAATGAAGCTCTTGGTTAATCAGTAAAGGTAGCATTTCTCATGGACAACATCTAGCTTAACGTTAACCAATGCTTTGGTTGACGTTTTATCTGCGGTCTTGGCTGACGTTCACGACCATTTTGACGTTTAAAATATAACCAGTGCTTGTGTTTTACAGTATTTTGAGCTTATTTTGGCAGTGGTCTCGACAGACGTCGGTAGCTGTGAAAAGCTTGGCTAATAGAGGTAGATAGCTACTGAGCTAACTGCCTTCCGCCCTTTGTGACAAATCTTGACCCAGAGCATGGTTGACCCATTTATTTTAAGCCATATGCCTTGCTAACACTTGAATAACAAAGCCAAGCAGTTCATAACCCGATATTTCCTGTCTGTTACACGGACTTGGGTGCCCGTTTGCATTGTGAAATTGTCTATTGTTAACTAGCCGGTTTTACTCGGTAAAGTCGCCAGCCTTCCATGCAGAAATGTAGCCAACACTGGGGTTAGGTGGGCCTATAATTTAGCCTTGTCTGGTTTCCTAAAAACAGAAAGCGCCCAGCCATTTAGCCATGTGGGCTGAAGTGAAATGAGGAAATGCACTTGGGGAGGAAGTTGACTAGAGCAGCTGTGACACTAAAGGCCGCAGCACATTCCCATGCCTCTCAGTTTTCAATTTATGACCTTACAATGGTTTGAGTCTCCCCTCTGGTAATAATTTCTAGTGTGTAGCAAATACAAATGAATGGCTTTGGAAACTCCTACTAACATGGGCGGATGAGTCAATCAGTAACTGGTGTAACAGGTAAGCTAATTATACATTGCTGCTTATGAGTCACTGCAAGGTGACCTAATTTGCCTACTGAAGGGTCAGAAGATGATACTTGTTATTGCAATTAGTTATCAAAACAAACTAAAGGTTTGACAATTTATGGGAGAAGTAACAGAATATATACTTATAAGTCTTATATTTTTACGTAAATCAGGGAATTGTACCACTTCAGGTAATTCGAGTTTAGATGTGTCACTATTAACCCACTTTGGAGAATAGTGATACACGCTTCATGAAACACTTGGATTTCACAACTATTACACATGAGCACTTTGAGCCTTTTACGGTCTATTCACATTTTATTGTGGAAGTAGGTCACTCATACTGGTGATCTGCTTTATATTACAGCTAATTGACACATGATGCACAGCCCAATCTAGAAATAGCATAGCTCTGCTCAGTCCACTTAGAGCAGTGCGCAGTCCACAGCCTGCAGCTAAAGGCAGACCTTTACAGTGGGAGGCCCTCATTCATAAGATAGCACACAGCAAGTCAAACTCCTATTGCTCTACCTGTGTTTCCAGTCTTTGAGTTGTGTTTATTTATTTTGGTGCATGTTTGTGAGCTATGAAATTGCACGGCTAAGCCTAGCCTTTGTTGTGCTGTATTGTTGTTGGACTTAGATGAAACATTCTTCATGTCTGTCTGTAATACCTCTCTCTATATATATGCATAACTTAGAAGTATTTGTGTTTGAAGGAAGTCATAATTAAAATTGAAACCACACTTGCATTTTGAGAATGTATATTTCCTTTTTGCAAAAAGCTGGACAAGTCACCTCTTAAAGGTCTGACTGATGGCATCAGCTTGATTTGCATTGGTGGCTTCTGCACATGATTAAATGGGTGTATGTGTGTGTTAAAATGAAGGTGTTAAGTAGTGAGTCTAAATCTAGCTGGATGTCTACATGATTTTTTACACCAATTAAAGGGTGGTTCTTCTGTGTACAAGTGGCATAAAGAAAGGCAGTGTGACAAGAAGGGAAGTTCTCAGCCTTGGTTACCGTAACTGTGAAAGGTGAACCCAGTGTACAGTAACATGACGCCAGCATATCAAGGAGGGTTACCGGGGGAGAAGAACACCTATGTTGTAGCCTGCTGGCATTCGGCCCATCTAGCCACAGGGTGGCTGTGAGTGTTGAAAGGTCGGGTTGAAGAGGTCTGTTCCACAGTGACTGGCTTAACAGATTTAGCCAATTTAAAATCTAGTTTTGCCCCTGGGTGTCTGGCTGTGGTAAGAATGGAACATAAGCTCTGGTTTTACTATGTGTTAGCTTGCTAAGACCCCTGGCTCCAAAACAATTTTGTTGTGTTGAAATCAGCCCAAAGTGGAAAGCTAGGATTAGATGCCCACACTTTTTGTTCTTATTTCAAACCATTAAGTAAAAAGCCATATATAATTATGCATTAGTAGCCATGGGCACCTTGTGTATTTCTTGTGCTGTGTGTTGGTTAATGAATCATGCCCTGGTCGGCACGGTGTTCGTTTACTGTTGTTGCCACAGCACTGGAATAAAGCAAAGGCACAGGCTCTGTGGCACTGGCAGTGTCTGACAGATTGACAACTCTTCTAGATGCTGCTGCAAGGCTGCGTACTGAAACTATAGCAACAGGTAGGAATAGGATCTTCCTTTTGTTCTTAGTGTTTTCAGCTACCTTGTCTAGCTACAGCTGCCAGAGCTGCAGTAACAGTTGAAAACAGTCCTCTGCCAAAACATGCTATAGTAAAAGGTGTTGTTATTGTTATTAGAGCTGTTGTTTGTAGGCGTACGGATCTGTTCACCTTCACTGATCCAGAAAGTGTTCTAGTTTTGAAGCAACTATAGTTTAGAAAATGCTGGGTTATTGCACACGAACAAGCTGTGTTTTGCTATTACCTAGGCACTGTTTTGTTTCTCACTGTAGCCTTTCTTCATTTCCGTAAGCGGCTTATTAAACGCATGAAATGTGTGACTACTTCCACAACATGACCTCAAGCTGTTCATTGTGGCCATAATCGAAAAAAGATGGATTTACTACCAGCAGCTGATCTAAGATCACAGGGTGTATTTAACACTTCTGGTAAGCAAGTTGGATTTCACAGGTTAAAGTTCCTAGATCAGTGCATATGGGCAGCTGTCTCCTCTGAACCCTGACCCTCCTCAGTGCTGCAACCTCCTGCTGCTTTTTCAGCTTTGCTCTGTGAATGTTTAAAGAGAGCACCATTGCTCTTCTCTGATCTCTTCACAGGGGACACCTAAATTCCCTACAGTAGCACTTGTTGCTACCGCTGAGATAATTGTTGGTATGGCAACAGGCATCCCCTGATGCTGCTGTCAGAAGGCCAAGTTGGTCTCCAAATGTCAGAAGAATTGATGTCGCAGTGGGACTCTGCACCCCTCGGCAAAAAATGTGAGCAGACATTCTCTTGTCTGGGTTTTTCTGCTGCTGAGTGTCTCCTGTGCTGAAACTTATTTTCATTTAGACTTTTATTGGAATATTTGGTTGATTTCAGTCATTTTAAATGTCTGAAATTGACTGTAGTTCATATTCCAGACATCTGAATAATTGGATTTACCCACCGTCAGACATATCTACATAGTACAAAAACTGTCTCTATGAAACTAGTTAAGCTTTACAGGAAGTGTCTGTGAGTTATTTGCCAGAACAGCATTAACTGTAAACTGGAATGTGGAAGGAACACTTTGTTTTCTGATCAGCAGCATAGCTGTGCAGATCTTTGCTTTGCCAGCTAATTTCTTGCTAAATCTATTTCAGTACAGATTGTCTGTGCTTACTTGATTTGTTGGCAAACAGGTAAAGGTGAAGCTCACTGTCATGATGTACTGCACGTGTCCGGCTAGGCTGGGAGATGTCGTCCTGGAGCCGATTTAGGATTGTGACATGAGATTATGTCATATTAAAAGAGCTCAGAGACTGATGGAGATAGTCCCTCGACCCATATTCCAGACCAAGATAGGAATTTTAGAAATGGCAGTATAATTTAAAAACATTTAACAATTAGTGATACATATAACATGAATATAAACAATTTCCTTAGAACACTGAAACATGCTGATAAAAGTGCTGCTGTGGGCAGATGAAAAGCTATACTGTACGAGTAGTATCCTCCTCCCCTCAAACCCTCTCACCTTAATGTGAGAATTAATTGCGACATCACATCCGTGGTTATTCTGAGTGGAGGAGTTTCAACAGTCATTTGGTGATCCATTGAAGCTTTAGGAAAATGTTCAGACGACTTGAGCTCAAACAGGTGTTCCAGTCACTTGAGCTCTTACTAGGGATGTCCCAAGTTTCTTTTTTAATATCTAAACTAAACTGTAAACAAACAGTTTATTTGCTAGTTAAATTTTATAGGACTGGTATAAAAATATCCTTCTCCATATCACACTGTTATATGGAGAAAGCAAACTTTTTAAAGAATTTTTTGTCCTCTTCTGTGCCTCTCCCTGCGATAACAGCGATCATAACATTGCTGCTGTATTTTGTATCTTGAACAAAACTATGTCAAAATATATAGCTAACATTTGATATTTTGCCCATGTTAAAGCCTACATTTGGCAGGAACACTTGTCAGTGTTGAGTCCTTACCTAAGGCTCCTTTGTCAGCAGAGAATCTGTTTTTCTTTGTGTTCGCACTCCTAACCCTCATTCAAATTATAGTCAAATGTAAGTGTTATGTCAGACTTTGTTATTCTTTCAAATGCAATTGTTCAGGTGCTGGTGTTTAATTCTGTGTAAAAGTGTGATTAAAAGTGCAACTAGGCCACAGAGGGGACAGAATAGGCCTTTGTTTGGATATATTTTCCTCTTTTCATTCCCATTTCTAAGGTAGTGAGCCCTGGTCTCTTTCAGTCCTTTCCAGAGACGGATCAGTCCTTGTCCCCCTCGCCCTCCCCCTCAGTGCTATCAGAGGCCTTTGATCGTCACACTGGTTATCTGTGCTCACTCAGAGGCTGCAAAGCGGTGTGATAAGTGGGCTTTGCCATGTGTGACTGCGTGCGTAGGGGGTGTTTGTCTGTTCATGGAAATAAGGGTGGGGGTTTGCATATTCTCTCACCTACCCAGCCCCGTTTACACGGACACAAGAAGCCTGAACAACAAGTACTCCGCAGGAAGATTAGCTCCTGTCCTCTGGGGACAGAGAGAGGTAACCTGTTGTGCTGAATAGGTGATAGAACGAAGATATCCATTTACCAGAATGTCAACAACATTTAGCCGAAGAATAAACAACTACCTTCATATATTTTTAAATCATTATAAGTTTATGACATTTTCAGTAAAATAATTAGTGTTTTTCTCAATTTGCAGAGGAACATGGACTGCAGATAGTCTAATAACACAATAAATATAGCCTTGGCAGAGCATTGCAAGCTCTAAAAGCCAATAACAGAGCAAATATAATATATACTGTTAAATTGCACACCCACTCACAGCAACTTAACATAACGAGCTACTGTTGATGAGGAATACAGTAACTGATAAGTGGATCTAATCAGGAAGCTGTAAAACATGAGCACACCTCACAGTTGTGTTACACAGCCTCTATCATAAAGACATGGTTTTGCTGTCCCAATTCTGACAAACCACACAACAGGAATTTATCATATATGCAGATGGCATGTTTTACAACATGGAAGAAATGCAAAAAATGTTTTATCTATGCTTGACCAGATGGTTTCTAGAGAATTAACCACTGTCTTCCCTTTTCATATTTCAAATGAAAGCTAGTTGACTGGCCTTTTATGGTTCAGGCATGCCAACAGAGTCATGAGTCTTTTAGGGAAACAATCTAGCAGTTAAGCTACCTTAAGTCTTTAAAGCATATTAATATTTTAAGCTGGTCAACTTAAAAGCTCTGCATCTGTACCTCAGAGTCAGGTTATTCTCGTCAGTGCAAATATGGGGCCTCATGTTATCATACCTTTTTTTTTTTTTAAAGTCTGTATTTAAAAACCATCAGTGCGTTTAACATTTATTTTAACCAGCTGGATTTAATTTAAAAATATATGCTCTTTTGCACTTAAATGAGCTTTCTGCATTCTTTGAGGTTTAGTTCAAGCCAAAATGCTTTTAAAATTCAAAGTAGTTAATGTGGGAAATACACTCTGGTTTTTGCTCTGCTTGAGCATTCTTATTAAGACTCACCTGCACCTTAGTACAGCATTCCTGTCATGTCAGTGGACAATCTAACGCTAAGCCATTCGTCAGTGCTGTCGGCTTTGATGTTTCACCGCTTTATTGCATGCCCTCTGTAAGGAGTTTCACTATTATTTAGAACAGATTAAAAGCATCAAGCAAGGCTAGGTGACACGTTGTGGTGAATCTGTAAACCTTTTGAAAGGTCTGCCATGGCTGGACAAATCTAACTTGTAGGCAGCCTTGAGGCTTTTTGTGAGCCTGCTGGGAGAGAGTGTTGCATTTATAGAGGGTCATTCTTTACCCCCAACCTATTTCTAGGCTTGATCAAACACAGTCCACCCACATACATGCTGCAAGAGGAGGGCTGTTTCTTTCTTTACAAGGAAGTGTAAAAGGAAAGTCAGTCTATATAATGGTTTTTAACAGTATACTCTTTGCGTTGCTGTTGAGGTTGACATTTTGTCAACTATGCAAGATCTAAGTATTACTGTCATTTGATACCAAAGAATTTGGTTAACAGATTTTTAATAGTACCCCTGCATTTCCTGAGTACACTGTCAAATTCTTGTAGCTCTATTGCCACATTTGAATTTCGGACTGATAATCATGTGCTTTGTCTTCCACTGAGGAAAAGACTTGCCCTGTGGTGTGTTTTCGGGTCCGTTTCAAAGTGCTACTACCCGAAGCGGGGAGTCTGTATATCTTACAGGCCTGCAGTAATAGCCCTGTGAAAAACACAGGTTTATTATATTTCAAACCGAGACAGCCACAAGCCTGAGTCAGATTGTTACGCAGGTAAACGCAGACATGACCAGTTGTGACTCACGTCACAATTATAAGGCTCTGATTAGGTGACCAGACCGGAAAGGCAGGTAGCTTATTATTTTGCTCGTATTCACTGATAATTTTCAATTTTAAATCATACATGCACGTACATACTAAAAGTTCCTTTTCATGAAAATGCACAAAATTTCCAATTTAGAGCTGTTGTGCAACCACATTCACTGTACACCCTTTTAGACCTGGACAAAAAAATAACTCATTTTGGATTTGAAATGTACCTCAGTTCGACCTGGTAACAAACAAAACGTCAGACTGTGTCTTTTAAGCATTTTCCCCAATATTGGGTAGTATTTAGCTATTGTTTTTGAAGACACAGCCAGAGGCCAATTTCCAGATACATGTACTGGCAAATGTGTCTTAATTCTGTTTTTTGGTTGTTGTTTTTTTTCATACATTGGATTTTATTCTTTGTTTTATTATTTCATTCATCATCATCAGCTTGAAAATACCACTAACTTTCTAGATTTGGCTAAAATGGCATACACTAGAGCTGCTGCTGTACTGATTTTTTTTTCCTCACCGCACAAAGTAATGAAGCCATTCAAACTGTCACAGCAACTGCAATAAAAAAAATAATAAACCTCAGATGTTATAAAATAATTGGTGCCTAAATATCGTATTGGCCCGAATATAAGGCTACCCTGATTTGAATATAACTTACTTCATATTATAGTTACATACTCACACACTCTCCTACCAGGCTCTTGGAAGCAGTCAAAAATGATTTTCTCTGGTAGTTAGCATTTATACGACTGCCTGTTTGTCCTTTTTAGCTCCTTATAATCTGTGACAGTGGTGTTTGGCAGCTTGATATATTCTGTTTCTGCAGTAGAGACGTCAGAATATGCTTTGGACTTATTTTCACTTGTGATGATTTTATTTCCTCTGTGGCAAAAAAACACGTGACATGAACCTTCAGAAACTCCTGCAGGTTAAAATGGACTAACGAAACACCTTTAGGGCTGACTGACTCTAACGCACTAAACAGACTTTAAGACACTCGCTAGCCTAGCAACATTAAGGCTACAAACAACCCATAATGCAACTCTCTGTGTAGGAGTCGGTTTTACATCAGTACTTACTTCAAGTACTTCAAAAGAATATCTGATGTTGTGAACACGTAATTGTCTAGACTATTCCAGTGTTGTCATTAAGAGGCCGACTTTGCAGCAGGAATATTGGTCGGCATTTAGCAGGCACATCATTCTTTATGTCAAGCCTGAGAGAATAAATAATGTCCCATCACTTGAGCCGCTCACTTGGTTGTGAAGTGGTCATCAGCTTGAGTCTGCAGTGGGCATGACGTGATTGCGTTACCACGGTAATGCAGTAACCACAGCAGTTCTACTGTACACTTACTTGTTGTGCTACATAATGGTGCTAAAGAAACTGTCAAAATTAAATAAATAATTCATAAGTTGGCTTGAACAACCTAGCTAAAACCCTCATCAGAAAAGTATAACCTACAGAACAGCATGTTTTGTTTTTTGTTTTTTTTTTAAGTGTAAAAAAAGTGTTTTCCCTATATTCATTCTGCAGTGGCAGTAGAATTATGAGCACAGCTGCCAGAATTTCACAATCATTAATGTCAACGGGCTATTAATAATTTTCCCACATTTCCCACATGATAACGCCCTGCGTTTTCATGGAATTGTTTTTAGTCATCGACTAGTGCATGAAATCCCAGAATCCTCCCTTTCCTCATTCTTCAAAGGACATCAACATGAAAGGTACTATTATAAGAGTAGCGTAGCTCCTTTAAGGAATAGGGCAGTGCGTAATGTGTGTGTGCATAGCGAGTGTGTGGTGGTGTAGTGGTGTGTGGTGGAGTGAGCATGAGAGAGCGAGCAGCAGAAAAGTGACGGTGAATGCGAGCGGAGCAGAGGAAAAGGTTAGCAGTTGTCAGTCTGGCAGTAAATGTACAGCACAGACTACAGTGTGTCAGTTAATAAATGCTGCAGCTTCTCAAGACAAAGAAAGGTCTCGTCTGTTGTTTCCTAAACTACTGGAAAAGTGAAGGGGGTTAGCCCCGAAGTTAGCGACAATGGGTTAGGCCAACCCCAGGATTTCACCGGGTGCGTGTGTGCAGTGTCCTGGCTCCGACGCAGTTTTGCTTTGTACTCTGCACAGCGCCCTATTCCACCGGGAGTGTGTTAGAAGTGAAGCGAAGAGCGTCTTCACTGCAGAGAAGCCATCTGCCGTTAAAAGTCAGTTGCACTCCTACTACATTAATTACAGCAGCCTAGTCAAAGCTGATAAAGTGCCTTAAGGCTACCATAATTACTGCAGTAGCAGGGCAACTAAACTGCCAAATTTTGTTAACTTGCTCAGCTTTCGTTGATTTTGTCATTTTCCTTGATTTTTGTGCTTCTACTATGGTAAAGTAGGCTACGTAGTTAAATGCTTTCTTTATTCGTCTGTTTTAATTGTGTTTATTGTTGATATATACGACCAGGAGTCTGCACGGGGTGTTTTATTTTGAAAATTGACCGGCTGCTCAATGTTGTTTCTGTGCCTGACTTCCTGCCTAGAGCGATCTGCTCTGTGCTGCTTGACGCGGCCTCCTTAAAAAAATAGACGAGGCACCTATCTTTAGTGCAGCGCAGCGGAGAACCACTTCTGGGACGCTTTGACTAGAGTGGCTGCGATCAGCTCCGGCGGCCGCGTTGGAGCCGGAACACGGCGCACACACGCCCGGTGGAATTTAGGGGTAACCTGACCAGGCTCACTTAAGGTGGATTGACCTTTAAGGTGGACCAGGTATTCTCATTTTAATGTCAATCTCAGCTGAGACCAAACAATAAAAACTCCCAAGTTTTTCTCTTCCTGCCCTAATGGCAGGTGAGGTAAAAGTGCTGTGTTGAATAAAGGCGTAACAGTCCTTCCCAGATCCATGACTACGTTCTAAGAAAGCCATAGGCAGGCACATTATCTGAAATCAGTCAACAAAGCATGAGGCCACACAGAATCTACTGACTTGAAGTATCACTTTCAGCCCAATGCTCTTGTTTTCATATCCGAGGAGTGTGCAGCTCATGGGAGGCACAGCAACAGTTTAGGATCTCTGTTGGAGTTCACTTTTGCATTTAAGCCTCTATCTCTCAAATGCTGTCTTGTCCAGGCATGCCTGGGGATTTTAGTGTCTTGCTTGTTACACTAGTTAAACTGGTGAGGCTCAGAGAAAAGAGTAAAAGCTTAACTATTGTAGCTTATTGTAGTTTTGTGTGTGCGTGTTTGCTTTCTTGCTTGGCTGTCTGTTTTTCTTTGTGTGTGTTCAAGCATGACTGATGGTAAGGGTGAGTTGTGCACACCACTTCCTTTATGTGTGCAATGTTTGCTGAATGCTGTGGTGACCTGTCACCATACCCCACGTTGACAGACCCCTTTAATCTTGGACTATGTCCCAGGACTCCATAGCAGGCTTTTGTCTTTTATTAAGCATGCAGTTAATTCTCCTATCTTGTGACCCACTATGGGCTTTGAATGTTACATTAAGCACATTTTCAGACTTGGCCCAAATAAATTTGTTTGAGAGATGTTAATGAAGTTTTACTTTCATACACAAAAGTCCTGACCTGTGGATTGATTGTGCAACAGGCATCCATGGCAACAGAGTATGCCTAGTACATTACATTTGTAAACACTGAAAATGCTTTTGTAATACTGTTACTTGGGTCCTGCTAACATGCAGAAAGATGAAAAACAGTCATGCCTGGGTGATGCAGCCACACCTTCACACTAAGATAATTTCTCATTTTTCATTACAGCTCAGGCTTTCACTTGATGTGTGTTTTGTGCTGTGGTTCAATGCATGTATTCACACCATGACAGTGAACTCATTGCAGTGATCAGCCACTGAAGAGTACCGGATACTTTCAACCAATCACATTAATTAGCTTAAAGTACCAAGGTTTGAGAAAATGCCTTTGCATCCAGAACTCCTCTCCAATTAGCCCAAGTGTGAAAAATGCCCCGAAAAGTAGGCGTGTGTGTGTCTGCCAGTAGGTCTGTTCATATAAAGTTGGCCTCTGCTCAACATTTCCCTGTCACCAAGTCATTGAGATCTCCCAACCAGCCGTTGTTTTTTTTTTTTCCTCTCTCTCCATTTGAAATGAATGAGTTGCAGTTTCTTCATCTCTTATTGGCACTGTTGGTGTGAGCACACAGTTAGGTTTAGGACAGTTCCAATTTGAGGTGAGATCCGCCCACCCAGACTATCAGCAGCATTGACGTCACTGCAAGCAGCCAGCTGGACTATTGGGCAGGTGTGATCCTCTGCTTTATCTCAGCCATAGTTACTGCCAAACTCCTAGCTTCTTTCTTTAGTCCTTTGCTTGTCTTCGTAACTTTTTGCTTTCATTCTCCCTTTTGTTTAACTTTGCCGATCCACTGGTCTTTTTGTCCACATTATACATTTCCCTCAGATCTCACCGCCATATTTTGTTCTCCCTGTCCTCCTTGACATTTTCAAGCGTATCATTTATCTTTTATTTAGCACTCACAGAGGCCACAGGAATGAAAACATACTTCTGTGACACTTGGCCCCATTTCTTTTCACACTGATGGATTCATTGTTTGTGTGTGTGTGTGTGTGTGTGTGTGTGTGTGTGTGTGTGTGTGTGTGTGTGTGTGTGTTTGTTTGCAACTTTCATTGTTGTCCCCGTGATTCTCCTCAGTGAGTCTCAGATCAGTGCCAGCTATATCAGACAGCTAAAAGGAGAATGCAATACTTCTCTGTCACATCGTATTCATGCAAGTGTGTATTTGTTTATGGAAGCGTACAGTTTGAGTGAGACACTAAAAAGGGAAGTGTGAGCGCTAAGTGTAGCAAGCAGGTGGTTTTGTAGGGCATGGGTGTCAGGGCCTTTATCTTTCCCGTGCCGTCCATGCTCCTCCCACTCGAAGGAGAACCGGGCTTCTTCGCTCCTGCCCTCCTTCCCTCCTCACTGTCCATCCTGCCACAGATGACAAGCGCTCCCCCTTTGCTCCTTGACTCGGCTCCCACACAGCAAATTAGCCCTCCAGCTGCTTCAAGGCAGTACAGTCTGGTCATGCCCAGTCTGAATCCAGACAAAACATCAGTGAGACTCAGGCACAACCTCAGACAACCAGACAGGGTTGCATGTAATACTAACATCTTTCACAAGGGAGGAAGAAGATGTACTCAGACATTCCACATTGTGTGTAAAAGTCTGACATTTTGCCACTATGCCCTTCCAGTTTGAATATTCCACATCCAGACATTTGGGCTCATTTGCTTGTGTGTGCGTGTATGTGTTTTTCTTTCTAATTATAGAACAACCCCCTTGCCCTTGTGGCAAATACATCACCCCTCATGACTATGTACATTGTGTACATAGTGTATGTATATGCTAGTGGTGGGAGAGTGCTAGACATAGGCCACCTGACAGCTATCAGGTGTCCACAAGACCTTCCCACAGCCTTAGGTCTACAATTATGGAGACTCATGGCAGTGAAATCCTTAACACACTGAAAAGCTTTCAATCTGCACTCCCACTGTAGCTGTTTACTCTGTCTCCATGCAACGTAGCTGTGATAAGTTTACAACCCCAACTGGCAGTGTTTCAATCTGTTGCTGATATTATAAGTTATTTTAAGGGAAAATATTAAAACATACAAGCTACAACCATATAAACATTGCTTCATTGCTTAAAAGTAAATCACAGTACAATTGGATTTTTTTCCCCCCCCCAATTGTATTGCTTTAAAACCGGACATGTCTTTATACTTTGTAAGGCAGACTGATGAATCA
The DNA here is from genome assembly GCF_910596095.1 of Thunnus maccoyii. Classification (NCBI taxonomy): domain Eukaryota; kingdom Metazoa; phylum Chordata; class Actinopteri; order Scombriformes; family Scombridae; genus Thunnus; species Thunnus maccoyii. The sequence continues at coordinate 21,019,624 of NC_056547.1, forward strand.
TCCTAAAATGATGAGTTAGCAGTTGCAGGATACCCATGCCCTGGTTCCCATTCTTTTGTGACTTTATCACCTGTTTAGGTTTGCGTGTCCTTTACTGTTCTGAGATACTGTGGCCCTTATCAGCTAGTACTGCTACTCTCTGCTCTCTCACACTTCCCATTTCACTCTCGTTCTCTTTCTGTTCTTTCTCTTTAGTCACCGCAGAGCCGTTTTCTCATATGAACTCCGGAAAGTGTCCAGAGAATCAGGTCTGGACATTGTCTGGTGTTGCCCTTTCAGACATGTGGCACACATCAGGAGATTGTCCGTGTCAGACACGTTTTCACCTACTGGAAATACTCCGTTTGGTTTAGGTGAGGGGTGGCACCCGGGGTAGGAGGGCGAGCATGAGGCAGGCCATGATGTAAAAAGTATGCACAGTCACGGAGTCGGTTTGTGATTTGGTCATAAACAACCAAGTCTCTTGCCGTTCCTTGAATTTGTCTGACGATTTTGGCATCGGCCCTTACCAAAACAAGTTCCCGAATCTCATCATCTCTGCACTTAAACCCTTCTTCTTCACGGATGATTTCATTCTTCCGGTTTTGCACCAGTTGCATGATAGAAACATCATCAACATGCCCACTTGCTCACTGTGAATTCTCCAGAAAATGATAAGCTGTATTCATAAATGGGCACAATCGGACTTTATATTACAGACTATATACTAGGGAGTGGGCAGGGTAAAGTCCGTTTAATGTTCGGTCCAACTGATTCAGACATTTGCGTTCTCAGATACAGCTCCTCTGGGTAATGGCTGGATAACTTCAGGGTTTCAGTGCATGAAAGGGGCTTAGGTTTCTGGGAGAGGCCAGCTGATTTGGGAAGCTCTCCCTATCAACTCTCAGCTAGTCCCCCTCTCCACTCTTTCCCCCTCCCTCCTCTTGTAGCACAACTCCAACAGTAGAGCACGTGACGAGGAACAGGGCACTAAGGGAGCTTTCTCTGGGCCACTGCGTGGGCCTCTGCTGTTACTTAGTGACCTTTCTCCCAGTTTTATATATATGTTTGTACATAGACACACATGCACAAAAGACTCGATGTAACCAAAATAATTTTTTTTTTTTTAACTTGGATATCTATTTAGCTGAGGTGTACCCACCACAGCTGGGTAACTGATTCCACAACAAGAAAAGGTGTTTGTGTTAACTCAGTTATTACTGAAGTGAATAGTTGGTTAACTGATTGGTGAAAATTAATCTGCAACAGTTTTGATAATTAACTAATTGTTTGTTTGTTTTTTAGCAAAAATTGACTGGTTCTGGGTTCTCAAATGTGAACATTTTCTCTTTTCTTAGTCTCATATGATGGTGAACTGGATTTGTTTGGATCTGTAATTGTTCAGACAAAGCAAGACATTTGAAGATGCCACCATCTGCTCTAAGAAGTTGTAATTGGTATTTTTCACTGTTTGCTCCGTTCAACATTTTAAAGCTCAATTAATAAATATTTATTGAGAAAGTAATCACTAGGGAAAATAGTGTTTAGTAGCAGCCCTAAACTTTATCTGTCCTTAAGGGCACCTGCCACTGTAACTGTCTTTTACTACCCTGAACTATACTATGACATTTGGGGTGATGGTGTACAAGGATTTCAAAATTGGGCTTTTACATTTCATCCCTGTATTTAGGGCTGTATTTTGGATGGTGACATTGAACTTCATTTGGTTTATGTGTCTATTTATACAAAGATAGGAATGGTGCTGGTGATTGATTGAGCTGGTGTTGGTGATTGAATACAAAATACTTTTTTTTTAATGAGTTGGAAGACTTAAAATGTAGTTATTGTCAAAATTGTAAAATTATTTCCTGTGTCTCAGCTGAAGATTGATGACTTATCTACAATTTTAAAAGCTTTTGTACACTTAGCTTCTTGTTTCCTGTGTGGTTTAACATAGTTTTGCTACCACAAACAGATCTGGTGTGTGTGTGTGTGTGTTTGTTGTGTTCCTTCTGCATCTGTGCAGCATGTAACTGCAGAATCAGCTTGCAAATTTGAGTGATTTGCATGTGTTCCCGACAGTGTTGTGATGATTGCAAGCTGCAGGGCAGGCCAGATGCTGCCAGTATACCCACTTCCCTATTGACAAGCTCACAGACCTTTAGTCATTTAGTCATCTGCAGTGAATGTCTCAATCATCACATTACCAGACATACATGTTGGACTTGAACAGTTTTTACATTTGTGAGGCTGAAGCTTTTTTTTTTTTTTTTTATTATTATTATTTTTTTTAGCATTTCTGCTTAAAAAATGACTCAACAATTAATAGTTACCAATTCATTTTTCTTTGATTGACCATTCAATTAATTGACTAATTATTCCAGCTCTGCCAGTTTTGACGTTGATATTGTGTTCTGGACTGGTCTGCCTTATTGGCTTTTTTTGTAGCCCTGCTAGTCGCTACATGGAATCTATGAAGTTACTTAATGCATCCGGGCAACCGTCCGCAGCTCAGTTGCTTTTCATCACTTAGCATAAGCTGTCATTGTGGTGTCCTTGGTGTGTCGGGTGGTTTTTTTTTTCTTCAGTGTTTCCCTCATGTATGTCTCTCTTAACTGTCTGAATTTCTGCACTTTAGGCCGCGTTAACTGAAAAAAGCCCAGCGTTAAAACAGTAAAGGAGCCTTAGGTGATGGGGGCGTGTTGTTTGAGGTACCGGTGAGACAATGAAATATGATCCCGGTTTGTAATACTCACAGACAGGATTTTTCAACTCTGGAAAGTTATCTCACCGGCAACTGTTTCATCTTTCGTCGCACCGATCAGGAAGGCGTTCACGTTACAAAGTAATCCAACAGGAGTGTGCACTTGCATGTATTTGATCGGTCAACTCAGTGCCTTGCCGAATGATTTTGTTATGGCAAAAGCTGAGTCTGATTCAGCTTTTTGCCGGACTGAGCCGTCTGCGGTGGCACCCTCGCTGCGTAAATGTACTCTCCCCATTCAAATGAATATGAGGGCTGGATTTTTTTTACACAGAACTGATGTCGGTCTGGACGCCCCCTTATGTCTCCTGTCCTTTCTCCACAGCAAGGTTTCACAGGTGAAAAGCACATGGTAACTGTCCATTCTCTTGGCTTTGTCCATCCTTTACATTTCTGGAATATAGAAGATGGTGAAAACAGTCCTTAGAAGCTTATTTACCCTTTGTCCAAGCTCCACTTGTCTGCACACAGCAATGCCACATTATATTTAGTACTGCTCAGAGGTGGTAATTAAAGGTGTCATGGAAGGATAGCGGCCATCAAAAGAAAAAATCAAGGCTGTTTTGAGTGCCCTTGTGGCTGTTGCCAAGTGTAAAAGATGGAGAGGAGAAAAGCAGGCAGAGCAAGCAAAGTAGAAATTAAGAGAGCAGAGTGGGTTGATACATCCCTTTGACAACGGCTCTGTGGTTGACAGTTAATTGAGAGGATAAGTGACAGCGGGGTAGTTGGTGGGAGCAAGACAAAAAGAAGAGAGAGGTTTTGTGGTTTTGGAAGAGTGGCTTTGGGTTGCAAAATGATAAGTCTTTTAGCTGGCTCTTTACTTTTATTTATTTACTTTTTTTTTTTTTAAGCCATGCTAGAAGCAAAGCAGGTGGGGAGGAGAGACAAAATAAAAATGGCGTACACCTTCATGCGCTAAAGGTAGATATACTAAGTAAATCGTGTCTGAATTAAATAGGAAGGAAGAAATAGAGACAAAGAGAGCACAGAGACTCTTGTGTCAGTCTCAAGGAGGTGAAAACGGGGAGCGTGGGACTGAAATGCTCGGCCTGTTTGAAGCTTTGCCCACCCTGTAATCCTCACCTTGTGACTACTGCCTGTGACACGGTGCTAAAGTCCAAGCCCTTTCTCTCTGTTTCCCTCCTACCACCTTGTGTGTGTGTAGTGATATCCATCTCTCTTCATCCACTTTTTCCTCTACTCCCCCTCCCTCCCATGTTGCTCTGAGATGGTTCCAGCCAGTTTGTGGCGGCTGGGTTTAGACTGTCATGGACTTGGCACAGTTTGACTGACTGCTCCCGGATAGTTACAGACCAGACATTACCTGTTCTGTAAGACACTTGTGTGAAGTGTGTGTGTGTGCGCGCTCAAAACTGTTCATATTGTTAGTTTCCATTTTTGTGGCAGGTGGTGAAATGACAGTGATGTAACCCAAAGGTGTAGTCAGCTCACTGCAGACTCATAACAGAGGCTGTAAGGAAGAGGAAGTTCTGGTGGTGGAGTTTCTGGACACTGGATTTAGAGTTAAATGTCCAGAAAGCGGAAACTTCAGAGGTTCAGAGGGCTAATTAAACTTTTAAGTTTAAGATGTAACTGTCTTCTCCCAGTGTGACCACAACTTTGAGCATGCAGCAGGTTGTGTTTCAGTGAATCAAGAAGACTGGTTTAAATACAGGTTGGAAAAAGGATTGCGGAAATAAAGGTTGATGTATCAGGTGTGGATAGGGGCGGAATGATTTGAGGAAAACATTGTGCGATTTTTTTTTTTTTTTTTTTTCTGATCGATATTGCAATTGAAATTATTTTATGTTAAACTTCAGGCTTGTGTTGGTGATCACTTAGACCATTAATATACAAAAAGCAACGGCCAAAATTTGTTATTTGCCATCTCACGGAATCACCGTGCATGAACATTAGCTGAGTAAAGTTTACTGGAGACAGTTGTCATTACAGCTGCTTAAATCAATGGCTGCTGGCCTGAATGTTCACTTGCCACATCTTCTTAAGACTCATTGAATTATGTAATTAAAATTGCAGCTCTTACAATTTGGAAAATTGCACCATTGCAAAATTGCATCATTGCAAAATTGCGATTTTGACATAAAAACGATAAATTGTTCATCCCTATATGTTTGTGAATTGTATTATCACACAACCTCACTCTCTCCTTCTTTCTCCTCTCTTGGCAGGGTTTCTGTGTTGACTTGAGCCGTACCTATATGGCGTGTGTGAGCGGAGAATTTTGCCAGGCACAGCACCTCACCTCTGTGGAGAAGTGAATCGGCCGCCCCCCGAGGGACTACGCTACCCAGAAACCCCCCTGACTGCCAGCACACTAGGAACTGCTGACTCTTCCAAAGGCCCTCCCCCCTCTCCCCCCCCGGGATATTGCGTAGTCCTTGGCCCGACTGCCCTGCCGTGTCCCAACCAATACGAAAGATCTTTGCTTTCCACTTTCTCCTCGAACAGCCAATCACAAACAGCTCTCCTGAATGGGGTAAACTGATTGGATGACTCCTGGATAGTCTCTCCATCTTTTTTTTCTTTTTTTATTCTTTTAAATTTTTTGGTTTGGTGTTATTTCATTTTTTATTTTTATTTTTTACATCCCGGAGTACTGTGGACTAGTTTATTCCTTTTTGTTCCCCTTCTCTGTGTACATCACCCCCCCATAGTTGAACACCTGTTGTCCTCCTGACCATCCTTCTACACGTGTTGTCATTTTTATTTATTCAACCCTTTCCTCAATACATAAATCCTAGCAGTCTTTGCTGACTTCTGAGCCAAAAAGTCGCTTTTGTTTTGTAAGAGTATTGTATTGTAATTGTTTTTTAAGCCGTCTCGCCAACATGAACCGCCCCGCTGCAGTCGAGATCACCTACGAGTGCATGAGGTTCCTCATCACCCACAACCCCACCAACGCCACGCTCAACAAATTCACTGAGGTATGCCCTCATCTTTGTATTTTGATATCTGTGTACATCCGCTTGTAATCTATCTGTCTAAAACCCTCTCTTTGATGCCTGCCAGGAGCTGAAAAAGTTTGAGGTGAACACGCTGGTGAGAGTTTGTGATGCCACCTACGATAAGGCTCCAGTAGAGAAGGAGGGGATACAGGTCTTGGTAAGAGTACACACACACACACACACACACACAGACCATTTGTGGCAGCCTTTTAGTCTACATTTATTCTTTCTTACATACACACTCACACACACATTCTTTCTCTTTCTTTGTGTGTGCATGTTCTGCCTGCAGGACTGGCCTTTCGATGATGGCGCCCCTCCTCCCACCCAGATTGTGGACGACTGGCTCAAGCTGCTCAACAACAAGTTTCGAGAGGAACCCGGCTGCTGCATTGCTGTGCACTGTGTGGCAGGGCTTGGCCGGTGAGTTTCTTGTAGTGATGATTTGTCTAGAGATGTGACAGTAACTCAGGAGGCACACTGTCTGATTTGTTGTATGTTATGGTCCAAAACTCCCTCTGCTACTTACCCAACTAACTGTCTTGAGTCCTTACTGTAACATAAACTGTGATATGGATCAGGTAGTGACATAAAATGGATGTTTCAGTACAACAAAGCCAGATATCCACATAGGATAGGAACAGGACAGGAAAGGCAAGTGTGTGGACCATTCATCCAGTGATTTTCCATTCATACATTTTCCGCCTCTTATCTGAATCCGAGTCACGACAGCAGCAGACCCAGACACCTTTCTTCCCAGCCACGTCCTTCAGCTGCTACTGGGGCATCCCAAGGCGTTCCCTGTCCAAGTAATCCCTCCAGCTGGATGTGTCTGGAATACCTCCACACGGCAGTTTCCAGGGGGTGCTTGAACCACCTTAAAGGATAGGTTCACAATTTTTCAAGTCTTTAAACAATAATCACATTGAGACATATTTTTTCTTGCTATAATCATTCCTCCTGCTCATAGTGGCCATTAAGAGATCCTTTTATAAGTGATGGGGGACAAAATCCACAGCCCTCCTTCTGTGCAAAATGTATTGAAAGTTTATTTGAAGCTAATATGGTGCATCAGCCAGCCAAATTAGTCAAATCAAGTTGACATCTTTCAAAGTTACTGTCTGTTTAGTGCTAAATTACCTCTATTTGTTACAATCCTTCAACTGCAGCTGAACAGGAAAATATTGTCTGTCTTTTTACTAAAAAGACTGTAACTGTGGAAAATATCCACTTTTTCTGACCACTTTCTCTGACTAACTCAGACTGAAGCCTCATATTATCTTCAGAAAAACCTTTTAAATACATTTTTGCTTAAAACAAGGACTGTGGATTTTGTTCCCCATCACTTAGATTGTAAGTACATTTGGAGAAGATCTTCTAATAGTCAGTATGAACAAGAGAAATGATTACAGAAAGAAAAACCTCTTTCTATGTACATATGGGCACCTATCTATTGTTTGAAATCAGATTTGAAAAACTGTGAACTTATCCTTAACTGGCTGCTTTTTTTTTTTAATCATCAAACAAATCAATCATGTCAATGATACACGGTAGCCGCATTTGGTTTATATTATACTTCGAGGTCAGAAACACCACCTGGGAGGCGTCGACACAAACTGAGTATCAGACCCTCAGCAGTACCCACAAGGTCTTCCATAGTTCTGGCTGTTTTCTCTGTAATGTAGCCTATTTAACCTAATCTCTCATCCTCTGTTCCACTTCCTGTTTGTATTAACTGGTTAGTGTGATGTTGCTGTTTGGGTGTGCTCAGACCAGAGTCCATTTCATTTCTCTTGCCTCAAAGTGACTCCAGAGAGATGTGGGCCTAGAGTAATCAGGCTCCACTCACACACAGTCTTTTCCTGTCCAAAGGACAGGGTCCATGGAACACTTGTATTAATTAAACGTTATGGGTATTTACGTAAGTCTGCTCCTCTTTTAATCTCTCTATTGTCTAGCCCTACTCTCAGCCCCTCCTACTAGCTTTGCCACTTTTCACTCCTTCACTCAGTATAGGTCACACAACTCACGCTAGGTTGGCTGGGTGTTAAACGGAACATGCTGCACTGTACTGGTGTCTGTCCCACCCTGTGTCTCCCTGTAAATACACCCTGGTGATTCATTCAGTATCTTGAATGTCGCCTCCTCCTAGCGCAGGGGGCTCCATAAATAGACAATCAGCTGGTTAGGTTGCCTATCAGTAGTGATAACAGTCTGTTGTCATTGCTTCCGCAGACTTGAAAAGGAAAAGCAACTCCATTTGCATGTGATCTGTCCGTTAGTCATGAGGTTGCACAGGCGATGTGCAGATATGCTCATATTCACAGAGCAATGTGACAGTGAATTACAAATGAGTTATGCCGAATAACAGTGTGTGAAAGTGTGAAAACAAAGAAGGCAGAAGCACATGACATAGGCGAGCTAGTGTGAAACTGTATTTCCTGACCACAAAGGCACAATAAGCCAATCAGTTCTCAATGGCTTCCAGCGTTTTGCATCGCTGCGGCATTCCAGAGGTTTTATAATTCCCACTATTGGTTAGACTGGCATTTTCAGAATTCATCCTCTCTTCTTCCCTGTCCAGTGTTTACTGCAGTCATCTGGGTTTTCCATAGTGCTTCGGCCTGATCTACTTTACACCAGCCAGCTTTCTCTTAAGGCCCGCAGTGTGTAGGCTGCAGCCTTGTTGTTGTTGTTTGTCCTTTCTTGAACAATATTCTCACCCCTCCTGTCACACTATCGCACAGTTTTTTTTTTCCTTCTCGTTTTCGGTCTGTCCTTCCTCTCTCACATGCTGTCCCTCGTGAATTTTGTGTGAGAGAAAACCCATTCAATGAAATGCTTTGTCAGCACCAAGATTTGACCTGCCAAGCGGTCTAGAAAGTTGTTTTTTTTTTTTTTTCTTTTTTTTTTTTTTTTACATTTATTTATTTTTTCTCACTCTTATCTCTTTCTGGTGAGAAATGAGAAGGTTGTCTTACTGTAACTTATCACTGTAACTTTTGTGTGTGTGGCTGAGGGTGTGAGCTCAGTGCCCCAGCAGGGCAACGGTGAACTTGTGCACCCCTGTTGATTTCCCAGGCCTGTTTCCCAGGTTTAGACCCCCCCTTCCTCCTCCTCCTCCTCCTCCACCATATTACTATGGAACCATGTGAACCTTGGCATTTAATCTTCTGTTCTCCTTTTTCTCCTTCTTTGATTCTCTCGCTGTCTCCTTCAACTGGTCCACTGGATTTCTTTACCTCTCAGAGCTCCAGTCTTGGTGGCCTTAGCCCTTATTGAGTGCGGGATGAAGTATGAGGATGCTGTGCAGTTCATAAGGCAGTAAGTACCCTCCCTGTTTTTTTTGACTTTACAGCTTTAATAAAGTCTTAAAGGGGCTCTGTGGAGTTTTCTTGTAAACAAACAAAAGTTCAATTGTTGCTCACCAAAACTCATTGTGTTTATCATTGAGGTCTGACAAAAGTATTGAATGTGTTTCTTCCCTCAAACATTTGCAAAACAGACTTTTAAAACCTGCTTTGTTTACATTCATGTTTATTAGTTTACAGGCCTCCTCTTCCCTCCTCCCTGTAGATCAGTGTGTAGAATATTGTGAAATCATTGGCAGACGTGTGTATCATGTTTACCTGCTTGCACATGGGAGCATGAGGCAGACAGAACGGGAACCCACTCGTAAAAACTGCTCCATTGCGCAACTAGAGGTCAGAAACTCCACAGGGTACCCTTAAGTCAGTAAATGGTGCAGTTTGTGGGAATAAAAACAAGGTGCATTTCTTTTTTTAAAATTTTTTAATTTTTTTTATTTTTTTGCATTTTCAGAGCACTAGGAAATTGTAACTGTAATTGCAGAGTCTGGTAGCACCACTAGAAAGAAAGCTTGTACCCTGCAAAATGCCTGATGTTAATTAAGACGGTAATGCTGTAGTGTGTTAAGTACAGTGTGCTCTTTGCACTCTTTTCTGGATATCATTGTTTTAAATCCCTGCCCTCCTTTTTTTCTCTCTCTCTGCATTTCATAGGAAGAGACGTGGAGCCTTCAACTCCAAACAGCTTCTTTACCTCGAGAAATACAGACCCAAAATGCGTCTGCGGTTCAAGGATACCAACGGCCACAACTGCTGCGTGCAGTAGGCTACCTGTCAGTGCATCTTTCTATGCGCATCCAGTGGGGAATCTTCCAACAAGGGGAGATAAAAAAAAAAAAAAAAATGAAGAGAGTGCTATCAGTAATTATTGTGATGATTTGTTAACACTGAGTCATGGTTAATTGATCAGAGAGCAAGCAAGTGATCGAATGAATGAATCCAGATCTGGGGATCCACCAGCCGAACCAATGAATGGAAGGTCAAAGCACACAGATAGGCCCGCTTCCCGGTTATACTGTCAACCACGGGCCAGAATTTTTCAACTTGAGTCCATCCTGTTTCTTTTCTCTTTTTTTGTTTCAGTTGTAATCATGGGATAACATTTTTCCATTTTGTGAATTTTTTTTTTTTTTACACAAACAGTGGTCATGAAAAGATGTAATGTAAAATGATATTCTGATTTTTATTTCCACAAATTATTGATATTAAGATTGGGCCAGAATAATGTATCTTTTAAAAATATTTTAAACTTTGAACACACATTGTGACTGTCCATTTTGGTATTGGGGTGTTGCGCTTTTTTTTTTTTTTTTTTTTTTTTTTTTTTTTTTTTTTTTTGCACAAAAACTAAAAGGTTCACCTGAACATGCAGTAATGTTTTCCTTTTACCCTTCACTTGCTTAAAGTCACTTTCAGTTTAGGGGTTCACTGAGTTTGAATATGTCTGCAATATTTATTCACAAGATGATATGTGTGGCAGTTATGAGTTTGGCAGGGGCAAGGACACTTTGTTATCCAATAGTTTTGTTGTTTTTTTTTTTTTTTTAACCTCCGAGAGCCATGTTTTTTTTTTTTTTTTTTTTTAAATCTTGTTGGAGTGCAATAATCAGTCCACCTCAGAAAAGCCCACCAAACCCTGCTGACATCCTATACACAGACAGACACACAAATGCACACACGCACACACACACACACACACACACACAGACACACACACGCACACACTTAAGATACACATCCGGGCAGTTAAACAGGAAAAACTTGGCAACCTCTATGATAGGTACTTCTGCTTTCATTCATTCTCCTTAACGGGGCAACAATAGGACTTCCCTAATTATGCATATTTAAACTCATATACAGTGGATATAAGAAGTCTACACACTCGTATGAAATTGCAGGTTTTTGAAATGTAAAGACAGAAATAACAACAATGTAAATGTTAGACTTGTTCCATCTTTAATGTGATTTTCCAACAAACGAAAATCCTTAGAAAAAACAAATAGTTAATTATTAGGAACATTTTAAATCAATTTAAAAAAACTACAACACCCTGATTGCATGAGTCTGCACACCTTCTCATAATGGGGGCTCCAGCTGTGTTCAGAGTTAGCCAATCACATTCAAAATCATGCCTGTAGGTAAATTGCATACACCTGCCATCAATGAAAGTGATTCTGATTAAGACCAGATTCAAGTCAACTGTTGCTGTAAGATTTGCTTGTGTGTTTGGGGTTGCATCCTACGGGGAGAGCCATGGTCCGCAAAGAGTTACCAAAGAAACTGCAAGATCTAATTGTAGAAGAGTACAAATTAGGAGAGGAATATGAAAGAATATCGAAGGCATTGGATGTACCTGTCAAAACCATTATCAATACGGGAGAAAAAGTCGCACCACAGAGACATAGCAAAGATCATGACGACCCTCCAAAGTTGATGAGAGGACGAGGAGAAAAATTATCAAGGAGGCTACCAACAGGCCAAAGGCAACATTGAAGGAACTACAGGAATTTCTGGCAGGTGCTGATCGCTCCTTTCATATAACCACCATCTCCCGTATTCTGCACAAGTCTGAGATATGGGGTAGGGTGGCAAAACGGAAATATTTTCTTACAAAAAGGAATATCTAAGCCCATCTGAATTATGCTGAAAGATGCATTCAGTCACCCCAAACCATGTGGGAAAATGTGTTATGGTCTGATGAGAACTTTTCGGCCTTAATTCTAAAAGATTTGTTTGGCGCAAAGCCAGTACTGCTCATCATCCAAGGAACACCATACCAACTGAATGCTTTGGGGCTGCTTCTCTCAGCTGGTTTAGGAGCTTTGGTCAAGATAGACAGGATAATGAATAGCTCCAAATATCAAGATATTTTGGCACAAAACCTGCTGGCCTCTGTCAGAAAGCTGAAGATGAAGAGGAATTTCACATTCCAACATGACAATGACCCAAAGCACATATCCAAGTTGACCAAGGCATGGCTTCAGAAAAGGAAAATCAAAGTCCTGGAATGACCCAGTCAGAGCCCAGACCTCAGTCCCATTGTAAACATGTGGAATGACCTAAAGAGAGCTGTACACAGGAGATCCCCTCTCAATTGAAGAAACTTGTACTTTTTTGCAAAGAAGAGTGGGATAAAATTCTTAAGTCTAGATGTGTTAAGTTAATAGAAACTTACTCCGAAAGACTTGACACTGTAATAAATGCAAAAGGTGCTTCCACAAGTATAAATTGGGCAGGCTGTGCAGATTTATGTAATCAGAGTGTTTGGTTTTTTCCTCTGGATTCTTGTTTGTTGGAAGATCACATTAAAGATGGAACAAGTCTGACATTTACATTGTTGTAACTTCTGTCTTCACGCTTAAAAACCTGCAATTTCATAAGGGTGTGTAGACTTTTTATATTCACTGTACACAGAGCCTAAGATCCAATCTGAAAGGCAAGGTGGAGAAGAATGAAAATGGTCAGTTTTTTATTGTCGTACCCATTTTGAAAACATCCCCAATTCGTATTGGTTCTTTAAAGATAAATAAATTGAAATAAAAAGCATCTGTGTGTCTTTTCTCTGCCTCACTTGCACACATTTCAATGGGTGGGGTTTATGTTGGTTGACAAATAGGTGTGGGTGTATAGTAGTTTGTTCCTTAATGTATGTCAGGTATGCAGGTAGTTGTGACATTTAAGACAAATGAACATTACTAGTTAATACTGCAGGTTATATGGCTGTGAACCTTTGCCTCTTAATGTGTGACTTTTATCCTGTTTTGATTCTGAGCAACAATTCTGTCACCTTCCGCTTGGTGATAAAGGTGCTTAAGTGTTTCCCAGACACTGTGCTCATCCGGCACGTCAGTTAAAGTCTGCCCTAAATGTCCTCTCCCCAGTAGAGTGTGACTCAGCACCACGTGGAAGGCACAGGACACCGTGGTACTGACAAATTACTCACAGCCACAACTAACAACTCCAGCCAATACTTGAACCAATTGAAAGGGCCCCCCCTGCTGTTCAAAGCCTGTCATCACAAAAGTAAACAAGGAATTGTCACTATTTGTAGGAAACTGTGCCATTAAGGTATACTTTGGTGTCTGCAGTCAAAGGTATGGTATTTTTCATAGCCTGAAATGTAGATCTACAACATTTCTAACCTAATCTTTGTGTTTCTGGTATCTAAACCATTTATCAATTCATTGATGGATAAAAAGAATCCACCATTTTTTAAAGTTTTCAATGGAAAATAATCACAAATTCATACATAAATAAAACAATGAAGTTTGGCTTTTTTGACCGAATAAGCACTGACACTGATGTCAGTCATTGTCACTGCCTACAACAATGCAGCAAAACGACAAACAAATTAGCTTCGGTTACTAGTTCAACGCTGCGAAGCCTACATCGAATAATATGAATGTCATTTACTGTGGAATCTATGATTATTGAAGCATCAACTTTTTATTCAGAATCCCAGTTGAGCAGCTGTATTCATATTCGTGTGACAGATGGTATAAAGAGGTTTTGGTACAAGGGTGCAGAATGCAGATTGTTTCATCCTAAATACTCTTTAAGAAGCCTTAAATTTTGCAAGTTGCAATTGCCTTACCTGAAGTATTACATGTTCTATAAATGGGTTTCCCATAAGCATTTTATGGTCTATTCATCACTACTTCAGTAGTGTTATGACCTTTTTCTGATGGTGACATTATGTTACAGGATGAAAATGTTGAGCCAGCTAGTTTATATAGAGATAAACAGTATTGAGAGATGTGTTTACTGACACATAAGCGCCACATATGGACTTAGTATACGGCAGGCTGTCACTGTGTGCCATGCTCCCCTCCAACAGGTGTCACTGAAAAGAGCTGTGATCCAGCAGATGTCTCTCAATATTGTAAAGACATAATTGCCATTGTGAGGTAAGAGAATAATCAAAGCCATATGCCTGTTGTGTGATGGGCAAAAGACAGCAGATGCTGTGTTTCTCCCTCAACAGCTTAAGAAGACTTTCACCTTGTATTTTCACCTCAGATTGTCCAACATCTTGGCATTTGACTGGGGTTCAGCTTGTCCTGGAGACCCATCAACTAGAATCATTCCTATCTGAGGTCTGAGAAAATAACTGCAATTATGATTCCAAAGATAGAAAGATGGGTTACAAGTGCCATGCTAATGAAACAAAATGAAGGCTAATGTAGCCTACATGATCTGTTCTGTCTACTATTTTTGATAGTCCACAATAGGGCGCATGTGACAAGTATGATGCCACTTTTGTTTAGCAAGATTGATAAACAACACTATAAAACTATTTTGACTCTCCTATCCAACCGCAACCAAAATGATCCTGTCTGCTGCATTATATAGAAGATACACATTTTCCAAGTTGGCTCCTTTCTTAAACCATTTAAGGAGGGCAGCTGCAATGTGACAAAGTATGTTCATTTTGTATGGTTCAAGAAAAGCATGAACATGTTATCGTACAACTTATTAAGGTCTACGTGAATGGAAAATGAAATTAATATACATAAATGACCATGATAGTAAAACTTGATATTTTGGTGATGCAACAAAAGAGATATTGTAAAAGTATATTGTATAATCATGTTCTGTTTGGTTTCTTTTAAAGTTACAACAGAAAGAATGAGAAACAAGCCTACATCATCAGTCTTATTATTATTTTAGATAAATTTCATATTCATAAATGTAAGGTTGCCAACAAAAAAAGTCTCTTCTCAGTTTTTCATAAAGAACGTGAGCAGTAGGCTGCTTTCAGACCATTAAATCTTGCACTAATGGGATGGCTGTAAAAACTATTAATGGCTGTATTTTTTAATGTCTTTATTTAACTTGTTGTTTTATTCATTTTATGTATTTATTTTTTATTCATTATTTTTATTCTTTATTATTATTTTAATTTGTATGTAAATTTATTTTTATTTCTTATATGCTGTTTGTGAACCATCCCTGGCATTTTGTTCACAAGAATGTACTTCATGTTCTTAATTTTACCCAATAAAGTTATTTATTTATTTTTTTTAAGTATGTCACTTCCGGCTGCCATCTTGGGAAAATCCTGTGGCGGCAAAACACAACGTGGATAGAGGAGTCAGGTATTCAATTTACAACAGATTAGTAAATAAAAAAACGACTTGTAAGTTTTAA
Organism: Thunnus maccoyii; assembly: GCF_910596095.1. NCBI lineage: Eukaryota > Metazoa > Chordata > Actinopteri > Scombriformes > Scombridae > Thunnus > Thunnus maccoyii. The sequence goes on from NC_056547.1 coordinate 21,034,851, forward strand.
AACTGTACATTGAAGGCACAATTTCACTGGAACTTTGTTTATAAGTAACTATTTAGGCTATTTTGTGGCTTTTTTATACTTTGTCGCCTCAAGTGAAAACGAGCAGCGGCGTTCTTAGCAGGTCAGGTTGTGAAAATGGCTTTAGACGAAGCGGTGCACCTGCGCACTGAAATGGAACAGACACAATCACAAACTAGCGGGAAAACAAACTAAACAAACCGAGAGTAACCATGGCTAGTGAGGATTATCCACACCTTCTTCAAGATGAACTTTTAATGAAAAGTTGGAGTGAATCAGCAAAGGAAGACCGTCACCAGAGCTAATTTGGTGCAGAAAACCAAGGCTTTTTCAACTTCAGGATTTTGTTTTCAAGTCACTTTCCTTAATGCGATCATCAAAGGGTAAGTTTTTAAAATGCTGATATTATTTTGGCCGCTGCTGCCACTGTTGTGTATGTTACTTTATTTTGAAAAACGGTCATTAATATGCACATGCTAACAATGTTGGCTGTGTGCGCTCTGTGATGTACGTGTGTGTGTAATGTGTAGGGTTATTAAATATTGGTTTTGTGTGGTAGGAGGGGTGGCTGTCATGCACCCATATTCTGCTGCAGTGCACACAGCTTGTGTGATGATGTGATTATTTGCATTTTTCTTAAAAAAAAAAAAAAAAAAAAGCTGTTTGTTTTCACTCTCTCCGTGCTGTTTGCTTGTTACATTGGTTGGACTAAATTATCATCCTATTTTTGTTTCAGAGCCGGAATTGTCATGGGTAACTTTTGCATTAACGTTACTATAGGAGAGGACGCAGTTAAGTTGGTCTGGTAGTTTGCTTTTTTTCCTGACAAAGGAAGAGGGGTCAGAGGACTAACGAGGTTTAAGAGTCACGGTTTGCTATTAAATGTAATGGTTGGAAAACTTTTGCTCAACTTTTGCTTTTTATTTTCTCCAATACTAAGTTACTAACTTTGGTATGAATATAATAAAATATGGTTATTTATGGTGGAAGGAGGGCCATGCATTTCCCCCAGTCACTCAGGGAGGCTCAAGGAAAAATATTTGTAGCTTGGGGGAGGGTCAAGATTAAAAAACAAACAAACAAAGTCACACCCCAGCCACCCCCCTCCCTCTGATAAATAACTAACAGTCCCTTTAAAGCTAATGCACTCTAATACAGCAGACCTGCTTTCAGTTCTGCAAAACTAATGTTCAATGGTGCATCTAATGATTATTTACATTATCAATCAATCTGCCAATTATTTTCTTAATTAATTGATTTATTAATCAAAATGCTGGTTTTCAACATGTCAAATATTTTATAAATGTCTATAAAATCACCCATCACAATTAATACTGAAAATACTGAAGTCCAAAACCCCCCAAAAATCAGTTTACTATCACAGGACTAAGAAAACTGACAGATAATAAACATTTCAGAAGCTGCAACCAGTGAATTTTTGGCTTTTTTTTTTTGCTTAGAAAGTTACAAAAATAATAAATCCTCCTATCAAAATGGTTGTTGAGAGAGGTGTTGATCCAGCTTTACAGTCATTTTGGAGGCTGTAGTTTGCTGTGCTGTTGAATGGTATTGGATTATACTCATATTTGTTTCTGAAATGTGTCTACTATTATTGATATAAAGGCAATGGACAAAATATTAGAAACAGTCCTCTACAAAACCTGAATGTATTAGACTGCATTAGTATCCAGGTGGACTACTGGTACTTGTGGTAGTGCTGGGTATATAGTCTAAACTTTACCTGCAACTGCATTTGGCCAAAGCTTTTCTCAGTTCTCCTTAAGAGCCACGTGAATCGTTTTAAACTGGACATCAAAAGCGTAAGGACTACTTTTATGTTTGCCATAAAGAACGTAAGGGAAAAAGGCCAAATAGGTTTAGATTGTTTTACAAGAAGTCCTTGATCCCCTTCAACACTCAGCCCTCTGCATAGCTGATCTAGGCCACACTACTAAGCAGCCCAGCTCTGCGTTGCCATTGTGAATCGTGGGCCCTTTAAAAATGCATGTTCGCTCTTGGCTCTGTATCTTTAATGAGGTGTGTCTGAAATATTTGATAGCCTTGTGCTCATTTGAAAAACAAATACGTTTATTTCCATTAATATTTGATACGGAAATGAATATATGTAAAACACATACATTAATTAGTCTGTTTTGATCAATTGTCTCTGTCTAATGCAGACTGAGTATTTCCGCGCAGTAACTCCCCACAGGCTACACTGGTGCATATCATTCTCTGGTGCTTCAGAGCAAAACCATTTAATTTTCAAAGTGGGATTTAGCATCTTTTAAGACTATGCACACTCATACAAAATTATCAATTTTCAATTTTCAATGAGGCAGATTTGTAAAATGGGATGTTTTGTCACATTAGAATGTGTGACTTGAAGGATGACTGAGTAAGGATCAACGAAGCGTGTGGCATAGCAAATAGTAACTGACAACTGAGAACTGATTTTGCCTTGGAGGCCCACAACAAGGTTCATATGTACCGCTGAGGACACCGAGGTCCTGGCTTCTACTTTGCGTCTGGGATTTTAGGGCATTTAGCAACCAGGGGGGAGTGTAAGCTCTACAATAACAACATGTTGTGGTAGAAAACTATAATCGACATAGTTGTAATTAGTTTTTACAGAAATTTCTGTGGGGTTTCTGATGGGGTTTGGTAGCTGTTTTTTAAGGAGCATGTGGACTGTGAACACATTGGAACGTACTGAAAGAATTACTGGTGTGCTTGCTTTTAGCGATGCAAACTCTTGCACCTCTTTGAAGCAAGGCTGCAACTAATGATTCTCTTCATCATCGACAAATCTGTCAAATATTTTCTTGATTAATCAGTTAGTTGTTGAGTTTATAAAATCTCATGTGGTGAAAGATGTTGATCACTGTTTCCCAAAACCCAAGATGCAACCTAAAATGTCTTGTTTTGTCCCAACCTACAGCCCTCAACCCAAAGATATTCAGTTTAAAAAAAAAAAGACTCCAATTAATTAGTTATGAAAATAGTTGCAATTAATTTTCTGTCGACTGACTAATCGATTAATTGACAAATTGTTGCAGCTCTACATTGAATGTCTAAACTAAAAAACTTAACTCGCACAACTGCTGCTGTTCATACACAGTTTACTCCAACTGTTTTCAGTGCTTACACTTCAGCACACTTTGAACTGACATCTTCTCTCAGTTTATACCTTGAACTTGCACTTTTTTTTTGGATTTCCACTTTCACTAACACTTCAAGCTCAATTTACCACCAACAACTCCTTTCTACACTTTTTACACACACGATTTTAAATGCTAATTCGACTTCTTTCAGTGTTTGTATTTTGGCTTCCACTTCAACTACATTTTCAACTCTTTCAGTTTTTCAAGTGGTTCAACTGCATTTTTTTTTAGCAGAAAGCTCATGTAAATGTTCTTCAGAAAATGTAGCCTTTTCTAGTTTCATGTTATTACTGTCTATTGTTCAACTGGAATCCAGAGATTAATGCTCAATATTAAAGACATTCAAAGACTTTGTCCTTGAATCAACTGGCGGTGGCAGCTGAAAATTGTAAAAATTATGAATTCACCTCTTAATATCTTGTCCCAGAAGACACTGCTTTACATCCGTCATCATCATCATCTTAATGTCAGTGGGCATAGAGACACATCACCTTTCTGTGTCTGCAGTCAAGCACACAAGGGCCAAGATTGGAAAAAAAAACCCCATAATGTCTCTCCACTCCACCAGATGGTGCTAGAGACCTATATGAGCAGCACAGTAGTACATGTAATGACCACTAGAGAGCAGTACTAATACACCAACCCCCAGATGCCACTGGTGGGTTGCAGTGTTGAGAAATGTGATGTATTCTCTCTGGCAGCACCTTGGACAGCGCCAATCTGGTGAGTCATACTGCCACTGTATTCAGGATACTTGGATTTAGCAGCAGAGACTGTCCAGTAATCAATAACCACACATTTATTGTTTGTGGAACAAGGAAGGACTCATCCTTATCTAACTCAGAGAACATGAGTGGAGGGGAGACTGCAACAAGCAAAAGCAACAGAAGCTGATTGCAGGTTGACTTGGCACGTGGAAATGTTTCATTTTTTACAACTTATTGCGACATGCTTTTCCCAGTCCCTCCCTGAGATAACGGTAAATTCAAATGTTTGTTAATATTTGAAACAATTAACACAACTCTCAGATATCTTGCCAGAATAACATGGATGTTTACTGAGAAAGAGCTGAGGACGGAATAGCATATTTTAAAAGACCCTTTTATGCCTTTTTATGGGTGAATCGTATTGTGCTTCTGCTTTCTGCCCTTGGCTCCATAGTAGGGAGCCCAGCCAGTGTTGATGAGTGTGAGTGGTTGGTGAATGACAGGCTGAGACGCTGCCAGTCAATCAGCAGGGGTGTCTGGCCCCTCTCCTTCACTCTCTAGGGGATAAGATATGTGTCATCCTCCCATGTGGCAACTCACCACGGCGCTGCCTCCATCCTCCCTCTACTGTGCCAAGTCCTCCCCACCCTATTCTGCCTCTCTAGTTTGTCTACACCATTAATTCATTCTTCTCTTCTCTCCTCTCCTCTCCCATTTCCCTTCCCTTCTCCTTCCCATCTTTATTCACCTGTTTGCTTATCAGCACAGCTCTCATCTTCAACTCCAGCTGCTACTTTCCATCTTCCCATTTTCCTGTGGATTTGCTGCTCTGCAGTGCCTCACAGCTTCACCCTCTAACCCTGTATATCTCTCATTCACTGTTCCATTTCTCTCCCTCGAGCACCATCTCTACTCCCTGCCTTCCCCTCTTCGTTCTTTCCCTCTCCCTCCAAGCTGGTAAAAGACAAAACTGAAGCAGTAAGTAAACAGCAGATTTGTGGTCGCTGTTTAGCCGGCCGACCTTAATTTCTTTTGCTCACATGAAAATAACATAGTTATCCAGAGCAGGATTTCACAAAAGAGAACAGGGCTTGGTTAGGCCCAAAGCTTTTTTACTCTTTTAATGCACGTGTCAGCAGCCATATCAATAGCCCCAAAGCAGCCATGAAAGGCCAATCTATCCTGACACAAAATGCCTTATGTTGGTGGTTTAACAAGCACCGCTCCTAATTGGCTGTGTTTGAGCTCTTTATCCATTAGCGTTTAGAGACGTGCCTTTCCAGTAGGCAGGTGTGTGCATTCCTTTGTTTTTAATCTTTGTCTATTTCCCTACAGTATGTCTCTTTCTCCCTGTCTTCCTTTTGCTACGTCTCACACTTTAAGTAGCAGGAGGTTTCCTGTGCTGCCTGAGCATGTCCTCCACTTCAACACGTATCTAATTAGCTTTGGAAACAAGCAATGCGCATCATGTGGCCACACACACACACACACACACACTGCATGTGCTATTTAATTAGCAACCATTCCTTGTTCCTTTACCACCTGTGAAGAAATAAAGACAGGGGCAAACCAGGTCTGACCCTTTGAAATACAGCGAGTGTGCACTCACATACAGACAATACATGTATTCATTTAAACAGGAGCAGTAAAGTGAAGGTATAGACAAATCTTCACTGGTTGATTTTATGTCTTTTTGACTTTACTGTGATGGAGAAGTCAAACAGATTTTTTTTTTTCTGCTGAACTTAGTGGTATCGAGTCATGCACATCACTGCAAACAACTACAGGCAATCGCCTCCAGTTAATCTGATCATAGGTTAATCGGTAACACCAGTCTGTAGCTGTCCCTGGTCGGTCTGTTATCGGCATGCCACTCACAATACAGAGCTGAGAACTAAGTGGAAATAAGTACATTTCATGGAGCAGTGGCTTGTGGATTTTACTTTGTGTTTTATTTTTTTTGTTCGAGCAGCTGATCACAGCACGGGACAATGTGGTTTTGTTGATTTGCTGGAGGACAAGATGCCTATCCTTTACTGAACAAACTTTTGCTGAATTTTTTTATTTTACCTTTATTTTAGTGGCATTTGGTAACTATGTTTTCATCATTGAGTATGTTCTACAGGGTTTCCTGGACATTTTTTTTTTTTCAAGTGACATGCCACTGCTCTGATGGCGGCTTGTTTACTTCCTCCTTCAACCCAGATTCGTCCATATGTCCAGTGCAGATTGTTTACAGGGATGTAGTGGAGGGCATAACCACCCAGAACTTACTTACACATCTTTTTATCTGCTAAGCAGACTTTATCAACTCTTTTGGACTGGTTGGGCTTGATGAGAAAAATCAATAATACACTGTAAATAATTATTAGTAGTAACTGAACTGTCCATTGCCACAAACACTTTGAAGCACCTCTAGGATTGACTCCAGGCTAGATTTCTGTTGGATTCATCAATATGCAATCCTCGCTCCTCAACCAATGTTAAACCTAATATGTATTAACTCTCCTCCTCTGTGGTTCACTGGTGTTTCCATGAGAGATCACCTTTTCGGGGGTCAGCTGTCAAAACACTCTCCAGAGACAGGCGTCAGTATCCCCGGTGTAATCTGTTCTGGCAGACAGCTGATCCCTGCTGAGTGAAACGGCTGCCAAGGAATCTGGTTTGAATGCCAACACTCCCCTCAAGTCTCTCACTTACGAAGAGCAAGCCAAGTCCATCTCCAAGCTCAAACTGCTAATCAAAACAAAGCCATCATCACAGTACAACAAATGGTCCTCCTGCTGACTTACAAACTTGCTTCACTAGAGCGTGTCCTCAGGAAAGCCCTTGTTTAGACTTCGCATTGAACCGCGCAGTTCAAGTAATGCTAATCTCACAGTAATAGTCAAATCATTGACTCAATGATGCTTTCTTTTCAGTGCTGCCCTTTTCCACTATTGACACTTGGTACAATGCTTTGCGCATTGACTACTGCCAGAGTGATGTTCCAGGGAGTGGATGAGAGGGGGTTGGAGAGGTGATCTCAGCATTATCCCTAAGCTACTCTGCTATTGTGTGCAGATCAAAGTGGTGTTTATGCTAGGCCCCTGGATACGTGTATGCCACATTGCTGTGGAGAACGATACTCAAATGTAGTATGAAAGCCCCTCCATTAACGGATGAAAGGTTGTTGGCCCAAATCATCAAAATGGAAATTCAAAAGGACTGATCAGGCCCTGAACAATCCAGAGAAACATTATTATTGCAGAGTCTCAGCAACATGTATAAGGCTGTTGTTTTTTTAAAGGAATAGTTCACCTTTTTGGGAAATACTCTCATTTGCTTGGTGAAATATAAAGCTTTAGATGTCCTGGTAGACAGATTGGTAGATAGACTTTGGTTCCATCTTGGCAAAAAAACAAATACGCATATTTCCTAGAATGTCGAACTACTCCTTTAGGACCACACTTTGCCTTCATTTGAAATAAACACACATCATCAGAATTTTGTTTTTCAGTATTTTTGAAATTTAGAGGATCCACCTGTGAAGGTAGTCACCTGCCCATTAAGGAATTAAGTCGCCTACTTTTGCTAGGAAACTGTTCCTCTCATGCACTCTACGTACTAAGAGAAACACATGCAGTGAATGAATCACTTAAAGAACAAAGTACACTAACCTACTCAGCTGTGCAACGTCGAAGCAAAGTTATTTAAATGCAGGCTTGGCTGTAGCTGTCACAGTTGGAGGTGCACGTTGAGCTCATCAGGGTGTGAGATTGAAGCATCTGTAGGTGCTGCACAGCTTCTTGTGGTAGCTGTGATCATTAGTGACGTCTGCCTGTTCAGGAGATAAAAGTGCGGGCGCTGATGTTTTCATTAAGTGACAGACAACATGCATCTGTCTCAAAAAAAAAAACCCTTTAATCTCTGCAAACCATCCAGAATCTCACTCTAGGTACGCTTCCTCAAAAGAGGTTTAGACAGCAACCTTGTGAACCTGTCAAGAAACACACCTCTGCTTTTTTGTGTAATTCTGCAAGAAAATGTCTAAATAGCTGTTATTTTTCAATAATTAATAACTGTTTAAACAACAAAATAAAGAAGTAGGAGTATGCTCATTAGACATTAGACTACCTGTAGCTTGTAGAAGTAGAAGTCTAATATTGTTGTATTGTAAGTTCATGTAAATATCAAGGTTTAAAATAAGGACTCCCATGTTCCTAAGATACAGTTTCAAGGCTGTGTATTGACATAATGATGTAAGAGGGGCCTTTTTTTCAATTTCATATATCATTTTAAACACCCAAATGGCACAACGGCAGATGTGCCTGCATGTAATTGCATGCCTCCATGTCTGTGTTCCTTGACATTCATCTTTTTTCATTAATTCCGCCATCAGTGTTCGGTTTTCTCTCTGTTTGCATGTGTTGGATTTTTTTTAATCCTTTCTGTAAGAATAAGGCTAGAGATGGTGGCGTTTGCTGATTGCTGATAGCGAATGCACCGCATGCAGCAGGGCTTGCATACTTAATGCCGGAAGGCTGGAACTCCGATTGCAATCAGAGGGACCGAGCGAGGGAGGTGGTGGTTGGGGGGAGGAAGGGGGGACGACAAACAATAATACATCCAAATTCAACAAGTGCAGTTGACAGAGGGCACCAGAGACAGGGAGAGCAGTGGGTGAATAGGAGGGCACTGTAACTGACAGCTGATTTTACATAACGAACCTTCGACCTCTGCTGCTTTTCTCTCCCTCTTTCCCTCACATTTTCATAGTGATCTCAAATGCATGTATAATTCAACCCTGTTTCTGTGACAGAGCCAGTATAGAAGCACAGTATAAACCTATTTAGTATTCCAACCATTTACTGCACTGGCACACAGGCAAACACCCACCACTGTCAAGGTGTATAACAGCTTTCCTGTTGGTGTAGGTAATAGGAGTGGCTGGGGAGGAAATCAGGGTGACAAGAGGTTGAGGAACTGATGAACTTGTCTTCATGCAAATGCACTAGTGCACCATTCTGTGTGTGTTTTCTCAAATGTGTTTGTGGAGCACCACCTTGATGGTAATACGCACAGGCCATGAACGTCTTGGAGGCAATTTTCATTGCAAACAAAAGGCAGGATGTAGAAACAAACTGAAGAGGGAGGGCAAATCAGGAAATGCATGCCTTTTGGGGATGTTTGTATGCATACACACACACATATATATATATGTATATATATATATATAAAATATGATGCAATGTCCTTGCTAAATAAAGCTGCACAGTAGATGACTATTCTACATTCGGGTCATGGTACCTAAGGCTTTCTCTTCAGCTGTCTCCAGTAGCGAGAGGAGGAAGACAGGAAAAGGTCTTGGGAAAGGTCTGCCGAGGGCTTGGCCTCTTGTAGCTAATCAGACTCTCTCTCTCCAGGCCACTTGTCCATTTGAGGCCTTTGCCTCAATCTGACTACAGACAAAGACTTCTTAGGACATAAACTCTTGGTGACAAACTCAGTGCGGTTACCCTAGGCAAGCAGACATCTAGGGTTGTGCTTAGTTTGCACGCAATCATGCAGAAAAGGAGGCAACAATATAACCAGTGTACTTTTTCTTTTTTCTCTCTCTACCTTTTCTTCTCATCGACCTTTGTAACATTTCTAATTCTGGCTGCGAAGACTGAAGAGAGTCTTCATTCTCTTTACCCTCCTTTCTCCCTGAAGCATGCCGTCTATCTTCTTGCCCCATCACTAGCGAAGCTAAAGTGGCACGGATTAATCTTAAGTGACAGGATTCAGAGGCCTTACTGTATGTCCCGAAATGCCCTTCGCAGAACCTTCACAAAGGGGAGGCATAGTGTGGATGTTGACTTGATCGAATGTCACTCTGACAACTGTAATTATCTGCTGACAAGTTGCAAATCAGTGGCTTTAAGGGACAGACTTTTGAGGAGAATGTTCAATTCAAGCTTGGAATATTATTACATTTTCCTGCAAGATTCGATACTGCAGAGAGTATTGTCTAGCAGAGCATCACATAAGTGCTATCTTTGTTTCATCAAACTGTGTGGGGAAAAAAAAGTCTAGTCCAGTACAAGTTTAGAATTGTGGAAATGCAAAGGACAAAAGGTTCCTTTCCTGCTCGCAGCGCTACCATCGCTTCCACGAGCGCTACAGTCAATAAATATCTGAGACAATCTCGCTGTTCCATGCTTATATCAGGCGCTCTCTAAATCCAGTCTGGGATGCATTCACTGCTATCTGATCCCTGCTGTCACATTCCCTGCAACACACACAAACACACACACACATATATTCAGTGCCAATGCAGTAGCTACCCAGCTTGCATGGTTGCCTCTATATTTCATAATGCGTCATGTACCAGTATGAGATATGGTCCCTGATTTCATTTATGTGGAGCAATGGTGGCTCTCTTATCTGTGCCGGAATGAAATAGCTGTGGATCAATGTCTTTAATATGTCCATCTCAAACTGATGGAGTGTTTTCATGCTGTAGAGAGTTATAGTGATACAGGAAAGTTCAGATAAATGTAGGCATTTCTTTGAATTAGATTTTTTTCATGCAGTTTAAGATATCATGATGTCAAAACTAAGAATATTTGAGAGGATTTAATCTGTGATTGATTCTAAGGCCAACATTTTTTATGGGAGCCCATTTGCACCATGCCCAAACAGTCAACAATTGTAGCTTGTTGGTTGAGTTTGTGTTGCCGAATATGTGCTGAAAGCAAAGCACTGAGGCAAAGATTACACATCACTCCAGGAAGAGGTTGACACTTGTCTTTCAGATTTCAGTGGAATGATATGTATTGTTAAAAAACATGAAAATGTTTTACAAATTTGCAAAGATTTGACTTTCTCAGAGCACAACCTTTTCATTCAGTTTGTGAAACTCCTCTTTGGAATGTTTTAGAGCCCCAAAAAAAGTCGAATGTTTTACCTAATTCCTATTTTCTTTCTAGATCAATTTACAACAAAAACCATATTCAACATCCAGCCATAAATGAAGAATGGTGACAACTTTTTCAAGTCCTTTTCAACCCAATTTGTAATTTCTTTGTATAATCTTATGTCCAATTCCAACAAATTGAACAAGAATCCCTTTTTATCTTTCAGATCCTTGGACAAATCACACAAAAATGAAATAGAAAAGATAGATAGAAAGCAATCAGTGGATATTTTTTAATCAAAATACCACAAGCCTATTCCACTAGCCCCTCGCTATTCTTTTATTTTTTTTTATAAAATCATATTATTTACCTCCAACTGTTATTGAATGCTATGGGGTTCTGTACTGCTATGGGCTTTGTGCTCAGTAATTGAATCTGACGGTCTGGTCCAGATTTTTAGGAACAACAAGCTGAGCTGTTGGCTTATGGAGACAGTGAAAGAGAGCACAGACATCTAACCATCCATCCCAACCCCACAAGCATAACTAATCATCGCTCAGCTTCCTGCCTCTCATCAAAGCAGCAGAAACATGTAAGGATTTTTAAGTTGACTGTACTTGAAGTGTACTCTGTGAGATGTGCAAGCATCAATGTGCATGCCCAAATATAGACCAGTGCTGCATATACCCCCACTAAATCAATCAGCTGAAATTTCACTTGCAGCCTGAGCTTGAAACGTCAAGCTTTGAATATAAACATCTGGGCATGTGCTATCTGTCAAGATCCAGCACTAATCTCACAACTGGATCCAAAATCTTCACTTGTGTTTGAAATATGACAAACTGTCAACGTGTATGTTGAGCTAGAAATCACTTCTGCTTCACACGAGCACTGTGCGCTCATCACACTCCATAATAGCTCAACTTAAAAGACCTCTTGGAGCCGTTCCTTGGTTTTTTTGGCATTATAAACTCCACTCCTTTCACTAGTTGTGTCTCTTGTTCTACATAAGCAGTCCACTCGTTCCCCAAGGTTCAAGCAAACCGTATAATAATGACTCTGAATACCAGATATGGAGTTTTAACATTTGAAATTATTCCATAATTTCTGACTAATGCGTGACTAATAGCTTTCTTGCTCTTTCCGTCTTCTAGCCTATCTTGTCCCCTCCTTCCTCCCTCACTTGGCTCTTAGTTTCTAATAGCCTGCTTTCACTCCTTCTTTGCTGCAGTTTGTTAAGAAATGTGGCGGAAAAAACATCGGGAAAGCGAGGGATAAAAAGCTGCCACTTTGCCAAAGGAAGTTTTAATTGGGGCCCAGGGGAAAAGAGCTCCTCCCGTTTTTGCAAATTCTCTCTGCTCTTTATGGAAGAGATGAGCAGCAATCCAATGCCCAATAGGGAGATGGGATGAGGTTACGTTGACAAAAATTCAAAAAAGGGATGCCACTGTGCACGTTAATAAGACGCCTGTTTGTATTTGTGAAACAGCAGGGCTTTTTTGCTTTCCCTAAAAAGATGCAGTGCTTTTAAAATCAGCCACGTTGTTCCACTGTCACTCAAGATTTCATCATGCGGATGTCTTGGAGGACTTGGACGGGGCTAAATGTGGAATAATGTGTTATGCATGTAAATAGAAATTATAAGACATTGCTGTGAGTAAACGTGGCTGGATTTCACTTCAAACGCAGAGCAAAGATTATTCCTCAAGTCTTACGGAGTCATTTTTAAAATCCATCTTTCCCTCTGTGTCACTTCTAAAGCTGTTGTCCCACACCCTCACGCTCCGTTGCATTCTTTCCTCCTCCCTCTGTCTCTTTTTCCAAGTTCATTCATACCAGTACTGGCCAATATTGAGTTTCTGTCCAGGTGCAGCCACAAACTGCCAGCAACGCTCGGCGTAAACTCTAAAGAAATGTCTATCAAGAGTCGGGCGAATGGGAGGAGCAGCCCATAACAACAATGGCGGCGGGAGTGACCCCTTGACAGATTGACATCACAGAGAGTAATTGCCTGTCATGTGCCGTACTGTTTCACATTTCACATAAAAGCCCCCTCTGTTATTCATTTAAAGTTAAGCCGGGGTGGCCAAGGTCGCCGCACTCGTCCTGTAAAGAGAGGGATAATTGAACACCACACCTTCTCTCCGGACTGCCACAGGATGGAGTGACAGCAGTGTCAAGAATGACTGGAGGTTAAGAAGAGAGGCATTTGAATTTGAATACAGCTTGTGAGATGTGCTGGTGTTGCTGGAGTGTTTACACAGTTGTGCAAGGCCGACTCTTTATCCTGCTTGTCATTTTCTCAAACTCTCTCTCAGTCCCTTATCTTCCTCCTCTTCCATCCATCTCTGCTAACAGGAGAGAATCAAAATAAGGATGGGATTTTTAATCTTTCCTTTAACTGAGAATATACCAATGCACATGTAAGGAAATTCACTCTATTTCTTCTTTTTCTTGATCTGCATTAGGCTCAAACAACAAAGAGGCCTTCATATAGACCCAATATTTAATCAATCTATCATATTTCTATTTTAATAATGGAGAAAGATCATTTTGAAGCAGTATTAAATGCTCATGACATGCTGCTATATCCTGTGTCATTAGGTTTGTACCAATTTCTTTGGTTGTTTTGTCGTCTCTGAGCTCGGTTTTTCTTAAATGATGTGATGCGCATCAAGTGTTGCAGTGATTGTACCATATATGCCTGTGAAGTAAGAGCTACACTTATTTTTTATTAATATCCTCCACCTAATCATGACAGATGTGAAAATAAGGTGTGAAATATCATGCACGTTGTCCATTAAAATTTAACAATGCAGTGTTCTATATGTCCATATCTACACACAAAACTGCTATAGGACTTGCTGAATAAAAATGAAATCATTAATGAATATGTGTATTTCATATACTGAAATGACATATCGTACCTTCAAGCCATTCATTAGTCGCCATGTTTCAAATAGGCTTATTTTTATTAAAGTCAGTGCTCATGAAAAATGTCATTGACAATCATTATGGTTTTCTATAACAGTACCTGTGCACAGCTCTGTATCCCACACAGTAGTGATACTACGGGTTAAATAATGTTGTCAAACAAGACTTTCATTTCTCATAACATTTCTTGGGCAAAAACTTCCCTGGTAAAGTCACGGATGGTTTTGAGATAAAGATGTATAGAATTTGTAGGGAAAAAAAAGCCGCAGCTTGAGGCAGCGGGATATAAATGTGGTGTAAAGTGCTGTGATCGTGTCATAATCTGACAGTTTGTCGTTTCCCATAGAAACAGATACGCACCAGATGCTGGAACATCAGACTTTACAGCTGCAGTGACAGTGTAGAGTTTACAGATCAGATTCAGATTAGGGCAACAGCTACATGACTGGTCTTAATACAAAGCGCAAGGCCGTGTCTGAAATCACACCCAATCACACATTTATTCACTATTCCTTACATTGTAAATTGTACATCTTGCTATGGCAAAGCATTAATTTGTGGGATTTTTAGTAAAACTAGTTAACAGTAATTTTTGAGAGCACTATTTTGAGAACCTTTTCCACTTGTTCCCTCTCTTTGGATATTATACAAAACACTAAAACAAAATATTAAAGGAAACAACCAAAGGAAAGCTCTTATGCGAGCTGTGATTTCTTAACCCGGAGCAAATCAGCTGCCCAGTACATTTACATTTTTTTAATAACTTTGGGAGACTTTTGTTGCATGTCAACCCCCCTGTCTGTCCAAGCTTTACTCGCTGCGATGTAGGCCTATTTTAGACTAAATGTGCAGCTGTATTATTGGGAAAAAATAAGCAGAAACATAAATATTGGATTGAACATGGTATCTACAAATACTCAATATCAAAGGACCAAGATTGGGATTAGCGGCAAGGAAATGTCAGGATTTGCATCTTTATCATAAATTCCAGTGGTTCTCTGCTTTTGTAGAGAAAGAGAAGATTTGAATGTTTCCAGAGCCTCATCTCAAAAAAAAAAAAAAAATGCTGCTTGGTGCCATAAAGCAATAAAGCTGATTTCTATTGAAAACCGACCTAGTAGCAGACAATATATTAAAAAAAAAGACTGTCTTCTTGGCAGTGGTCTTGTTTGTTTATAGAAATGACAGTAATGCCTCCTCATTAATATGGTAATGATTTATTAGTGTTAAAACGTTCTGTAATGTTGCAACATTTTTTATTATTTGCAGTATGATGGAAGAAGAAGCAGAGAGTGGGGGTGGGGGGATGGGGGTGGTGGGGGTTGGGGGATGGCAGAGTGGAAAGCAACGGTTGCAGAGGTGATGTGATAAAAGATTCATAGCGCAGCATAGCCCAGGTCAGCCGGGGCCTCTGCAGCCTCTCTATATCACCGGCAGCAGCTTACCCAGCTCTCCATGCAGAGGCAGGGAATTTGTGTGTGTATATGTGTGTGTGTGTGTGTGTGTGTGTGTGTGTGTGTCAGAGAAGTAGAGACAGTGAGACTGAGATAAAGACAGGGAAAGATATAGAAAGAAAGATCGAGATTGATGAGAATCCGTTTACGCCTGCAGCCAGACAGCTCGGTCAATCCACTCATAATGTCAACTTAAAACAACCCTAATGTGTGTTTTCGACTTAATCGGCTCTGAAAACATCGATGTTGTTTGAATATACAAATGATATATCAACTTCTTTGTGACCCTGTATGAACATACTATACAGCACTTTGTGCGCTGTGTAGAAATGCCAAAAGTTGCACATTGGTTTATACAGATAAGAGCATGTGGCAACACTTCCCACCTTTAGCCCATAAAGCAGTGTGTCTGACAGTGCCAATGAATATGTTACCGAGTATGTGAGATTAAGAGGGACAGGCAGAGCGTTCCATATCAAATCAGGTGGAAGCCATTTCCACCTCTGCCATACATTTATCATCCCATGTCAGGAGTCCCCCGCCGTCCTCCCCCCCTCCTGTTCTCTCCCGCTCCCTCACACTGTCAAAACAACACCTTTGGCATCTATTGGATTTCATATATATTACTCTTTCTACACTCTCCAGAGAGAAGGAGAGAATTAGAGTAGGGAGAGAAATGAGTGATCCTGTGATGAGCTAGGTGTGATTTATAATAAGGTTTTCCAGTGCAAAGTGCAAAAAAGAAGTTTCATTATTTGAACTTTTTTTTTTCCCGGGGATTCCGTAATGATGATGTATAGCCGGCATTACCTCCTCGGTCTGATTTTGACACTGGCACGGGCAACCATATTGAATTTTGTTTTCAGGTTCTTTTTCCTGGTGGTAGAGAGGGGAAGGGGAAATGTGCTGCGCCGCCGGTGAATACTCCATGTTATTTTTAGGCCAACAAAGGCTTGATGGCATGCAGGAGAAAATGTCACAATTTTTTTTTTGTTGCTGATTTCCAGGAGGAAGAGTACGACTGTAGGCTTCTCGCGCTGCAGCAGAGCATGGAGGAAAGTTAAGTTTGACATATTTTGATTAGAGGGAGATAGAATACTGCTGACACTATGTAAAAATGTGTATCAAAATGTTTCAAAATGCGCCTGGAGTTTTTATTTTTCCCATTCTCACTTTTTTTTTTTTTTTTTTTTTTTTTTTTTTTTTTGGGGTGGGTGGTGTTCTAGATAGAGTGCCAGAAATAGAATTTATGGTAAATCAACATTTTTTGAAGTGTAGTGCGGAAAAGTTAAGTGTGTATGCGCCTGCATGTATTTGTGTATACTTGAATTTGCTTGTGTTCACGTGTGTGTGTGTGTGTGTGTGTGTGTGTGTGTGTGTGTGTTCCTGTGAGCATGTGCATATTGCATCTCTGGCCATGATCAAATATCCATAATGCCGGTGTTGTGCTGTCAGTTTTGATTATGTTAAGAGCTCCTAACGCTGCCTGAGGCCTTGTGTGTTTTCACCATCGCTCTGGTTCTTTCTGTTGCCTGCTCCCACTCATTGTCTTTCTCTTCATTACTTTGCAATGGGTAAGCATTTCTCAGTGGATCTGACGTCGCTCCTGTTATTCCATTCTTACTCGGTGGAGAAAGAGTGAAGGAAAGAGGATGCATAGAGGTGGCAGAGGGGAGGACTTGGCGTCGTCTCATGGAGCAGAGGAAGGATTTAATGCTCAGGATCAGGGACGCGAGGGGAACACGGACACACACATTACTACACACACTGACAGACAGACAGTGGTTAATCATCCCTGCTGTACTGGCGGTATATATTTCTGATACAGGCTTTTAAAAGGATTGCTTCTTTAGAAATCAGATGACTAGACAACCAAATGAAAGAAAGTATGAACTGTTAGAGATTCAAAAGAAATTTACTGACCGGGAGTCACATTGAGGCACCGCTGAAGAAAGACCTGACATTTCACAAGTTCAGAAACTTACATTCTGTGTTATGTGTTGTGTTGTATTGAGTGGTATTTTGTAATTATTGTGCAAGAGCCTTGAAATTATCAAAAGACTTTAATTGAAATGGGCCAAAAGCAAATGGTTAGGATCCTGCAAGAGAACTGAATAGCATCTTGGGCCAAGTGGTAGCATGGGATTTTTTCACGTAAGCATTTCTTTGTTTTGGCAGAGGCTCTGTGAGCTTGCATGATGTGAACTAGGGCTGCAGATAAGATAGTAAAGAATTCCCATAACAAGTTCCTGTACCCAAGCCGATGTCTTAAAATTGCTTGTTTCGTGCGACCAACAGTCCAAAACCCAAAGGTATTCAATATATATACTATTTCTTGGCCATGCAATGGTTGCCTGGCAACCTCACAGTGATAACAAGACTCCAGGAAGTTACTGTGCCTGGCGAAGAAATAGTCGTAGTATCTTCTTGATTAATTATTGAATGATTTGGTCCATAAAATGTCAGATATAGCAAGTATTGCCCATCACAATTTACTAAAGCCCAAGGTGACAAATCTCAAATTGTTTGTTTTGTCTGACCAATAGCTCATATTCAAAGGTATTCAGGTTGAAAAATCTGTAATCTGAAAATTACTTAAATGTTTGATTGATTATAAAAATAGATGAATATTCTGTCAATTGTTTCAGCTCTTGATTAAAATTGTTGTCGATTTACTTCCTGTCAGTTCATTTTTTCATTACTAAAACTATTCATTTAAGTGTTTATTTTTTCACATTTAGGGAAGGCCTGTGGTTGTAAATAGAGAATTTTGCTTCCCTTGATGGAGGAAGAGCTCAGGAAAAAAAACAGCAAATCTTGTTGCAAGACATGAGAGCGCAGAAATCCCGCTTGTACGTCCTATATGTACAATTTAATACTTTGTCATGAGTCTAAGCAGCATCCTTTAGGAGAACAAACACACATGTTCACAACAGCAAGCTGGAATCAAACACACATGCAGGCACCCTTTAATTTGCTTCGCTATTGAGATATAAAAACCTGTTTTATAGGTGAGTTTGACAGTGAATAGAGACATTAACGACTACAGCATGTTTCCCTGGTAATAAAAATCACACTCTCTTCTAGATGTGCCTATGGTAATTACTCTTCATGAGACTGAAAAAAACCACTTTGATATTGATTACTCTCATATTTCATTTTCATCTTATGAGACATCTCTAGAGGGAGAGAGTAAAATATGCTGGCAGATGAGCAGTGCGTCTTGAGCAGAATGTTTTTTCCCAGCAGGCTTTGAGGTAATAGATCCCTGCTGCAATGATTAGTGGCCTTATGGCAATGTTCACACTCAAACTTACATACACTCACATCAATGCAACAACTATTTAAATAGAGATTCTAAGGATGCTACTGACAAGAGGGAGAACGTTTTCTGTCCTTGAAGCTCACCTCTTCTGACAATAAGAATAAATATTGTAATATCTTTAATTCTTATGTTTCATTGTTGGATCTCTTCCATTACAGGGACAGCATTTCATTCTGTGAACAATACTGTACTAGACATATTTTTATGAAGTGAAAAAAATATCCTTCCTGTTTAGCTCGACAGAAAAGGTGTCATCATCATTTTTGTATGAAAGTAATCTTAATTAAAGCTGAAATGTTTCGTCGATTAAACAATTAAAAAAATCGGCAGCAAATTAATCAGCAACTGTTTTAATAATCGATTTATCGCTTCTGTCATGTTGCCAGCAATAATCTCTACATTACCAAGTTTCAGCTTCTTAATTATGAGGATTTGCTGTGTTTCTTTGTTGTATGTATGCACTGTATAATAAATTGAATCTTTTTGGGCTTTGGACTGTTGGTTGGACAAAACAAGACAGTTGAGGAAGTCAGCCTGGGCTTTAGGAAACTGTGACGGACATTTTTCTACTGTGGTTGAGAGAGCTCGATGCAAAGCATAAGTTCACAGTTTTTTAAGTCTGCCCTAAAATGACAGTCAGATGCCCAAATTAACCTTCATAATTCACTTTCAGTGTTAGTGAAAGTAAAATCAAGTCAATATCTTTCAATGTTACTGTCTTTTTAGTGCTAAATTCTCTATTTTTGTTGCTGTCCTTCCACTGCAGCTGAACAGGAAAACACTGTCTGTCGAGGCACAAAGAGGGAATTTTTTTACTAAAGACTGTAACTCTGGAAGAAGACTTTATTTGACTAACTCTTGTCTATCTTATCTTTAGATAAACTCTTAAATACATTTTTTCTAAAAATGAATACTGTGGATTTTATCCCCCATCACTTATATTGCAAACACATTTGGAGGGGATCTTCTAATGGTCAGTATGAACAGAATTAATGATTACAGCCAATAAAACCTGTTTCAGTGTTCATATGGGCACCTGATTATTGTTTTAAGATAAACTTGAAAAATTGTGAACCTGTCCTTTAAGAAAATATAAGAATATATAAGTACTCAAGATCCATCTCCCTGCTCTTCCACTAGGATGTGGATCTGGTACATATTCTGCCACATTTTGCGGTCTTCATCAGCAATTTTTGAAGAAGAAGAAGCTCAGTTGTCAACATGTGACACAACTGAGCCATTTCCATCACACCTGAGCCAATGTCAGTTAATTAATGAACTTCAGTTGATGAAGACTGTGAGATGCGTGTGAAAGCTCCAGAAAAGGCTATTTAGACCTTGAATTAAGATTACTTAGTGAAACTATTATTTCCTAGGTTAAGATTGATTACATATGAATAGATAAATTCAACAGTTACAAATGTGTATATATATTAATATATTTAGTACAACAACAGTATAGTCCTTCACTTAGGCTACAGTGATATGCATAAGTGAAGGTTCGCTATGAATAGGCTATGTGTGAATGAAAGAACATTTCTTAAAGTCTGTAAAGGAAAATCAGAGATTTCTTTTTAAACATATTATAAATGTTAGAAAATATTTACTGAAAATGTGAAAAGACTGAACTATGTAGCACTGAATTGTGGCGTTAGAGTGTTTAACTGTTTTTCACCATTTCTGTGTTCAAGATCTTCTGGGCGGGCTTGAAATGTTGGATCTATGACATAGAGGGATTACTAGTGTAACCACAGAAGTGAGCAATGTTAAATGCACCAAACTCCATTGGCAAAAAAACGTCAATTTAACATAACGATTACTGGTGATGGATCGCTTAGTAACTAGTCATTTAAGTTAAATATTTACTCAAACAAGTCCACATTTACCTACAAAATAGGTGCCGAACGTTACTTTATTTTTAAATCATCCATGTTACTTGCCTTAAACCTACAAATAAGGCCTATTTTAAATTGTGTATTTGTACGCAGGTTTGGTATGAGCGTTGTTAACTCAGAGGTTGTTCAGTTGGGCCGTGCTTTCAGCGCTCCCAGTGTTTCAGAGCAGAGAATAATGCTTATTTTTTGAAACCTAATTTTTTATACTTGGCAACTTCTTTAATCATTCAAATTTGGCAGGGTGGTTAATTACACATTTTTCTGTTGTGTGACAAACTCAGAACACATATTTATTATTGCTTCACATGGACTTTCACTCTCTCTAATTTTTTCCCTGCATTTCGTATTGCTATGTTCATATCAACAACACAATGATAAAATAAACAAGTATAAAAGATGACAGACATTTTTGAAAAGGCTATTTTCTACAAATGGGACTGAGACATGGGAGGACTGGCTATAAATCCATGGGCAAGGATTAGTGGCATGTGTGATCCTCAAACCCAAACCTCTGCAGTATTTCCAAAACAAGTGACCTTTATCACAAGTGCTTTCTCATTAGTTGTGTTTAAAACCTTTGCACTGAATGACATTCTGGAAATGTCATGTCACTCAACGTTTTCAAGTTTAAAGCGGGGCTCCAGACTAGCTTTTTTTAAATTTTATTTACCACCGTCCTAGAACTGTCCTGAAAAACAGTTTTGACCGTCCCAAAGTGAATGTAAACTGTCTCAAAATCAAAATGTTTCTTTACTTTGTAAAGCAAGACAGAGTTTTCCTGGGCCCCCCAAATCACTTAATCCGCCCCTGTTGCTGATGTATGAGTGTTTTCTGTAACGATTTAGGCTTTAAAGATTAGAGATGCTGCTTTCAGTAATTGTTTACGTTTCCATGATGAACTGTGCCTTTGCAATACAGTTATAGCATGCTGAGTGCACCAATTTCTCCAGCAATCTCTCTTTTATAACTGTAGAAATAATTGTTATTAGTGTCTGTATATTTCTTAGTATTCCCTGTTGTTAGTTGCTTAGTTGTGAGTCAGTAATGAAAAATGAATCTGTCCGCTGCAGACCACAGCTCTGCTCTGCTCTCTGCTACGTTCACATTTTAGAGAATGTAATTAATATTTTCCTCATTAATGATGTATTATTTTACCACCTGCGACCCATCCGCTATTAATCAGAATGTTAATTTTTATGACCCAACCTGCCCGACCCATGCCTGTGGATATAACTGCGATCTGTGCATCACTACTGTCCTCATACAAGCTATGTTTGTTGTTGTAAGTGTTTAAGGCTTAGATTATAACAAAAAAGACCATAATAACATATTGAAATGGTCTAAATGTAGCCTATGCTTTAGCTAATATACTCACACACATTCAGGGTAGCGCTGTGTTTTGTTTAACCAGCGCAACATATTTGCGAGGTTCTGCCAGCAGGCCGTCTGAGGGGATAGACGGACCGGTACCACAGGAATATTTCAGGTCTCGCACTGAGTAGCCAGCCAGTGATAGTAACTATGGTAACAGCATGAGAAGACACACTCTGTTGTAGTCAGCACTCGGTTCAAAATAAATTTAGTTTATTTTAATTTTAGTTTAAAATAAATAAATAGGCCTAAATTAAAAATCCCTTTTATCCCAGAAGCGTCCAGGGGAAGATCTGTGTTTGTCCCAAACACATTTTCTAGCATCCACTGGATGATGGGATGCCGTTAGTCTTGAGCCCTGGTTTAAGAATATTGCTATAATCATAATAATAAACTTTATTAAGCTTTTATTTAACAGACATTGCTTCATAGTGCCATAAAGGTTTTAAGAATGGATTTAAATCTGATAGTGGTGCATGACATTGACACTATTGGAGTCAGCTCCAACTAGATCTAATTAACCTTTTTTTCTCTTATTCTTTCAGAGTGGATAATTTTCTTAAATTTCCAACATCATCCTGCTTAGTGACAGCAGTTGGCCAAATCTGGCTCATTTACATTAATGTGTTTTGTCTTTGTTGAGTACTTAAAGTCAAATTATTTAGCTGAATCATGTTTGACTAAAAGGTGGATGATAAATTAATTTCACAAGTATTACTTAAAATTCTTGATAGTACAATGGTACAATAGCACTTGAAGAGGAAGACAGATCAGGCATTTTCTGATTTCGCTGATGGTTTTTACTTCTTTGCAAAAGGCAATCTTCACATCTCTCAGAAGCTGCCATGGTAATTGGGATGGGTGAGAATAGTCACGTTTCACTGAAGTGAGTACAAGATATGCAGATTGAGTTCTGAATTGGAACAGGGTTGATATTTTATGGGTTAATTAAACAACATTGTTTGTGGTGTTGTAACAAACTTTTTAGTGTACTTTTGACTATGTACACATATTGTGGTTTATGCTTGGGTCTTTCCATACCCAGTTAGATTAAGATAGCACTTTTTGGAAAGAGGCATTCATGTAGGCTACAGGATCCATATGCTAAAATACTTGACTCTAGGTCAGGCAAACATATGGTTTTAGTTACATACTGAAAACATTAAAATGTCCTGTCTTGTTCTTTCTTCAAGTTGAGGCTGACATTTCAATTTTTCACAAAGTTAACTTTCCCAAAGCTTAACCAAGTGCTTTGAGTTGCTTAGAAATGCCAATAAACACATTAATCCTGCTGTAATTGCCACAAGCTTATCATATAGAGAAAACAAGGGAAATACATTGTCAGTGAAAGTTCTGTTCAGTATGGACCTTTTTCCAACTTTGCAGATACTTAATTAAAAATGGTCCTCATTATGTTAAAAAATGTAATGTACTGCTTCATTGCTTCTTCCAAAATGTGTTTTCTAAAAATGTGATTATACAACAAATTGCAAAAACTTAATTGTTATGAGACCATGTTTATATTACATGTATATTGACCTAAAATGTACTTTTGTTCTTTTCCATTTCCAAGTTTTTGCCTAACACGCATAAGTCCTAAAAACACAATTCCAAAATGAATCATGCTTGGATCATCATAAAAGGTAGAAATAATATTAATAACATTAGAAAATGTGTAAACCTAACCACTGCATATGACTAAGGCTGCAATAAACAATAATTTTTTTATTGATTTAATCTATTATTACTACTAATTATTTTTTCGATTAATCTATTGATTATTTTCTGATTTTCTGAACTTCTACCATTAATCTTTCAATCTTTTTTCAAGCATTTTCTCAAAAAAATACTTATTTTATAAATAAAAATTTCCCAACATAAAAAAATAAAGTGCCAAGAATTAAAAGGCATTTATCAGAAATAAAAATGTCCACCTGTCCAACATAAATTCAGCCAAACATAATAAGTGCAGTAAATGAAATGTCAATCAGTTCAAGTAGGCTAACTGTTCAAAAGAGGTTCTAAAAAAATCTGATTATTAGCATGAGACATTATTATCTGAAAATTAGCATAACAGTGGCGGAATGTACGTAGGCATGTCTACGTGTCATCTTAGTCACAATGTTCCCTGCAGCTGAGAAGGGGCGCTCAGATGGGGTTAGTGAGAAAGTGAGAAACCTTGCTTCATTTTCCTTCCACCATTTGAGCAGGTTCTCATCCTTTGGGATAGGCTGTTCTCCAAAGTATATCAGTACCTCATTCCTAACCATTTCACTGTAAAAGCCAATTCATACTTTCCACGTCCGTGTGACGTTCACGTGACATCCACATGACCTGAATTTTGCCATCCACCCGTCCATGCAGATCCCTCTGCGGATGTCTCAACGCAGCCCAAAATTTGTGACCATGTAGACTGTACATGCCAACTGCGCATGTGCTAGAAAAGCACACAGGAATGCCTGTCTCATCTACTGTATGTATGTACTGTATTCCTCTTCTCATTAAGCTGTCACTTTTCTTTTTTCCACCTCTTCTTGTCGTTCAGCAACATACAGGAACTTCTCAGCTGCATTCAGACTGAAAACAGTCCTGTGTAAAACAATACAAGGGGCTGTGTTGATGTGGGCATGTTTTAAAGTACGCTTAAAGGCACATCAGAACACAGCACAGCGGTTTGTAATAGTCACAGACTTGATTTTACACCTCTGGAAAGTTATCACACTGCAACCATGTTTACTAGTGGGCACATGTGGAATGTGTCTGTGTCCGTGGACCTCCGAAAAAAGTATGAATGGAACCGCAAGCGTGTCTGCAGTCTGCGTGCAAGTCCACAGCTGTCCAAGGAGCGCAGAAAGCAAGAATTGGCCTTTAGTATCATCATCTTGAACATGTCCATTGTCTTCCTCACTGTTGCCGTGTTCATCTGAATGTGAGCCAAGCAAAGTGTCCAGCAGAGACACCAGCCTCGCCTCTGAAACTGGTAGTTTGGCACTTGCTGAGTGTTTCCTCTCTCTCCCTTCGTTTTGCTTGCAGTGCAAGAGCTTGAACTTGGACTTGCACTTTTGGGTTCTACTCTGCTGGCAGGAAATTTAGTTTGTGAAATCTTGGGTCAAAGGCAGCTGCAGTAATGCATACATTTTGTGCATCATCTGTGCTCTCCGGCTCCCATCTTCAAGTCATCTCCTGTGCTGCAGCAGCCTGGAAGAAAGCTGATTTGTTTTCCTCAATATTCAGAGTTAAACTGACTCCAAAACACAATTGATGTGTATCATTCACAGAAAACCTGCTGCGTCTCATTTGTGTTCATTTTCAGCAACAGTGAAAAACAGCTGTGAGCGTGGTGCCAAAGCTTTGGGTCTGTCCTGTGGGTCCTGTGGGCTGCCACTGCTTCAGCTTGAATGTTTTGAGCACAGCCCTGCATATTTCTACTCCTCAAAACTGGTATTTCAATGTAATAGAGCAGAACTTAATGTGGAGCATCGGAGGGAGGGGGAGAAATATGGTGCTGCATATAACAAGACGCATACAGACGGTGGGTGTATTATAAGATAATGTCAGCAAAGTTATTTTTACAGTGAGTGGAGTGGTTCCTGTAGCTGTCTCTGGTGTTTATAACGTTAAGTGCATCTTTAAATTGAGAGTGATGTGTGCATTTACACATGTGGAACAGCAGCGGCAAGTTCATTAACATCAGGGGCCAGATGCCTAAAACTCTGTGTAGATTCATGACTAAAACTGTGTGTATGCACAAAGCAACGTATATATGCACCCGCATTCTTTTCTATATTCTATTCTATTTCTATAAAGCTGTGCGTATGGTTCTGTTTTATAAATCTCAGTCATTGTGAAACTGGGCTCACGTGCACAAGCCTCATTTCCACTCCCATGATGAGCCATAAATGGATGAAGACACGCCCTGAACCAGCTGTTTTCATATCAACGTGATGTCTGCTGCACCAGTCTGTACAGCTGCCAATGAAACAAACGGAAAATAAAAAATGCCGGTTCACAGATTTTGTAGCACCGGCGAGGTTCTCCAGCAGCCAGAACAGCTGTCATTTCACGTGACCATTACGACGGCTGTGCGGCTCTTTATAGTATCCATAACATTAACTCCTTACACGGACCTGTAAACCATCATCAGCTGTGATATCTCTGTGAAATGTAATCCAAGATTAGGTTGCAGCACTCATATCTAAACCCACTTGACAAGATGTGACACAACTAAGGATAAAATAAAAATAATATTAACAGCATGTCAATAATAAAATGTTGACTCCTGTATAAATTAAAAGAATGATAAAATTAATCACAGTTGTGGGTTGTCATAGTAACAACATGCTTTCTGACTTGTGAGTTTCATAGGAGCTCAGCAGTCAGAAAAAAACTGAGTGTCAGAACAGCGATGGAAAGATTGGACATGATAAACAGCTCAAATAAATGCTGAAACATTTCAGCTCTCAATACAGAGACGACTGAATCTGGGCTGACAGACAAAGCTACTCAGCTAATGGCTTAATGACCAGGTTTTGGCTGCTTGTGGAAGATGGATATCATTGCACATTCACTGGGGTCTATTTTTCTTATAAATTCTCTATGCTTATATATATTTTTCTTCTAGAATGTAAGCAACTGTAACATAACCCCGTTTCCTCCGGATCAATAAAGTATTTCTGATTCTAATTACTACAGCTAATTAATTGGCTCATGCTCATGCTACCTTCTCATACATAGCTTCAGCTGGACATTTAAGAGAAATAAATCAGACAAGGAGGACACAATGATAAGATCTCTTAGGGATCATACTTCTCAGATTTGTCTCATGAAAGTCTCAGACCTATCTCATGTTCTTCTCTTTAGACCCTCCCCTCTGACGAGCTCCACTACCACAGCTAGGAAAGTCAGCTTTCACATGGAAATGATAATGCTGAAAGCTATACAAATGCAAACCGGCCAATTAAAGTAGTAGGAGAACTGTGATCCCTGTTCTACATTTAAGAGCTCTAAATATTTCAAATGTGGAAAACCAAAAGTCAAATTTACCAATTTAATTTTGTTCATGTTTTTTTTTAATCGTTTATATTGCAGGGGTTGGTTGTACTCTTTTTCTAAAAGGTACTCACTATGTTTTAAAGGAATATCTGGTGATCACACATAAGCAAACAGGTTCTGATAATTAAATGTATTTATAGCTTTCTAAGCGCTCTACTTGCTGACTGTAAACTAATAAGAGTTTTTCTCTGTAGCCTAACTATAACAGACTGAATTGAGGATGAGTACAACTGATAAATTATCTTTCACTTGTTCCCTCATTATTCACTATTAAACTGACCCCAAAACACTCCGGATCTGTATTATTCACAGAAAACCTCCAGTGTCTTGTTTGTGTTCATGTCGACAGCTACAGTGAACACAACAGCTGTGAGCGTGTTGCCAAAGCTTTGTGTCCGTCCTGTAGGTCCTGGGGGCTGCTACTGCTCCGAAAATACACACTCGCCCTGGAGTTTTCTACCCTTAATACCCTTACCAAGTGTTTTTTGTAAACCCTAATTAGGAAAATTGTTTACTATATTCTGCCATTAATTACAGTAGATAGTGTTCAGTATGATTTACTTCAATGGCTACTGCC
Source organism: Thunnus maccoyii (assembly GCF_910596095.1). Lineage (NCBI taxonomy): Eukaryota > Metazoa > Chordata > Actinopteri > Scombriformes > Scombridae > Thunnus > Thunnus maccoyii. The sequence goes on from NC_056547.1 coordinate 21,062,229, forward strand.
GATTGTAATCAGAAATGCATTTGTATTATTTATCTACAAAGGTTGCTTACACCGACTTACAGTGTAATGCAAATGGAAATCTACGTTGTTTGGTTTTATAGGTCTATATGCACATAAACAAACTGCTTATGCCTACAACTTGCAAATGTGCTGGAAAGCAGCATTGCCATACTAGCCATTATCATCAGCTCTAGGGAGTCATCGTTGAGTTCTTTTCTGAAACACAACAGATAAGGACGCAACAACGACTCCCGGGCATTGGCTACCAACCAGTAATCAGACAAAACTCACTGTAATAGTCCAAATACTTAAGCTGCTGTCACGTTGTTTTGAGGTTGGGAAGCCCCAGGATGTTATCTTTTGAGATCCGTGTGCATAGCAGTTGAACTGCTGTGGTAGGCCATCTCAGTGTTACAAAGCGTGCAGAGCACCATTTTATTGGGTCTCTGTTTAAGAATTCCCACACTTTTGACAATCAGGTTTGGGTTTTTTGGGATAATGTCTCATTTTCAGCATGCCCGGGAGCAGGAGCCGCCATAATTGGTGCATGAATGTAAACACTACAGCGCATCGACACATTCCATGCAATTTGCTGTATTTACATAATCGACATAATCAATTACAGTACATCGACGCGTCGTTCCAGCCCCACATATGACCCATGTGCACTAGAAATAAAAACAAGAGACCCCTAAATCAAGCACATGTGCAAGTTGTCAGATATTTCCGTGACCATTGACCCTCATGGTTAATTTATCATAATGATGAAATTAGTATGATCTGACTTCTGTGTGGCAGTATACAACACATATGTCATCAAGAAGTTATAAGGAATGAACAGAATGCAAAAACAACAAAAGTTTGATTCATTTTCTGGAACTGACTCCAAATGAAAGAATCACCCATAAGTGTAAGAATGCCCGGCACTACGTCTGATGAGATGAATCATCCAGACATGAAGTTAGTCCTCATTACAAACCCCCAGTAACAAAATGCCATGCGGTTGTGATTGAAGCATTTGGCTGCACACTTATGAAAACCCATGTTTTTCAATGAGACACTTGTAATCAAATGAGTTCCATGATTATTCCGCCACAAAACAACCGGAGAAGATAAAACCATGTCTCATTCTCTCTCCAATCCTTTTTCTCATTTTGTCTCTAAAGATGAGCCTCTTCTAATGTCTCTCACTAATGTCTGACTCACGTTTCTGTCTCCTGTCCATCTCTCTGTCGTTTCTCTGCGGCTCTCTGCCCCCCACGACTCTCTCTCCCTCTTCCGATCTCTCCTTTCATTCATCATTAATTCATGTGATGCAGCTCAGTGAGTGATACACTTCAACCATAACAAACAAGCCCAAATATCTGCACTCAGCAGGAATGATCTGCATCGGTGAGGGCTGAGGAAGGGGGGAGGATGAGCTGGGGATAAAAATGTGTTTACCAAATTTTCTTTTCTACTGTCAAAAAGCAACTTTTTCCTGTTTAATCAGAACTTGTTTTGCTATTCAAATTAACCCCCAGTTTGATCAGATTGATAAGAGGAATTTTCATCATACGGTATTTGAGTTTTACAGCGCTAGAAAGAATATTCAAATGTTTTGCTGAGTGCCAAAAGCCTGAAAATCACTACTGCTGTCATATTATTTTGTTTTTTTAAAGGAATGATGCACTTAGTTTTACATGAAAATTATCCTGCTTCAGGTTTGAGTGTTGCCTCCCCTGATTATCCCTATCTAAGAATAAACATACTGTCAAAAGAGCTGAAAATACATTGACTAAAATATATACAAATGAAATAATTACAGTTTTTTAAGCCTTACAGCTTAGTTGACAATTGGATCTAAAATATTTTTTTCACTATTATATGTTTTGTCATGGCAACTGGCATATCCTCACATTTTCCTGATTATAGAAAAACATAAATTGTTGGATCAATAGGTATAGACACTGCCACACACACACAAACACGTGCACAGTGCATTCAAATCATCAGAGACTTGGACGAGACGCTACAAAACACTGCAGCCTTCCCAGATTGGCGATTAAGCGGTCCATGTAAAATTACAGCTCCAGTGAAAAGCCCTAATTTGACTCTATTTTCTGATAACTACCTCATCAGCTTATCACACCCTCCCTCCGACGCAAAACTCTAATTTTGGGTCATGGATTCATCCACAACAATGTTGAAAGTTCAGCGTGACAGGAGCAGCCAATGTACCCATTGTACTCTGACGGAGGCTTGTCCTTGAAGTTGTGTAGCCTTCCAGGACATTGAGCAGATTTAACCCCCGGAGGAGGACACTGCCTTTGAGCACTTTCTGCTGGCTCATGTCCCCCTCTGTGGACAGACCAGTTTTGGCAGGCTGTTTGTCAAAATGCCATAATATTGAGTGTGCCTATAAGAGCGTGTTCACCCAAACTGAGTGCCTTGTCATTACTGTCAAGACTGCACTGCTCATGGATTAGTCTGCTGTGTTTCTGTGTGTGCATGTTTTGTCTGGGTTTTTTTTTTTCTATTTTTCGTATTATTCCTGAGTACAAAGGCGGTATATGTCTGTCTGTGTCATGCTTATACAGAGCCGTCTTGTTCAGGAGTAGTGAAAGGATTTACTTTCTTTAATGGCACAAAAAAATCTCAGTGTTAAGTCTCCCATACTCATGCTGCTCTGACTTACCATCTGCAGCCACCACAAATATAACAAACCCTGCCGCCCACGTTCATTAATGTTGCATGGCATTTTTATAACATTACCCCATCTTACCCCAGGCTCATGCTCTAGATAATACAGAGGCCGGCCCTTAGAATAGCCCTTACACACACACACACACACACACCTTCAGAGACAGACAATGTAAGACCATGATAGCAAAAGTATTGCTTTTGAATATGGCTGCACCTTTTCTCGGTTATTTTTTTCCCGACACTGAGACATTTAAAATAATATGAGGCAAGTGGGCATCAGTGCTTAACTCCCCATGCAATGTGTGTTTTAGACTATTATGTTATTGGTTGCTTTCTTGCACTCAAAGTTGGAGTTTTCTGAGTTTGAACTATGTTACATACTATGTCAGTATCATTCAACAGTAGCAGCATCTGGATGGATGGTTTTCATATGTGTTTTCCTGGTGAGTAATTTGCATTCTTGGTAAAGGGATGATTGGAAACAGGGACACAGCTAGCTTGGTTCTTACTAAAGTTAGGACTAAAAACCACGTGTAAAAATAATAGCCAGATGAATAGTGGATTTGGATTTTTGAGAGTTTAAAAAAAATACAGTAGCTAGGTATGGGCTGATAGTAATTTAAAGGAAAAAAAAATTAAAAACATGTTATAATCAGTGTATATATATCAGTGTGTAACTGATTCTCCCTGTTTCCAGTCTGTGTGCTTAACTAAACTAACCAGGTGCTGGCTGTAGTTTCATATTTACCATATGGACATGAGAGTGCTTCTAGTGGTGTAACGGAACGTAGTTGATCCATGATCCGTACGGATCGCCCCACACGGTTCGGTACACATGTGAACCACGGATTAACTATAAAATTTAATGTCTCATTGGAGACCAAGTAAACAAACTTCGGGTCGCATCTAACGGGTCAGCAGTGACATCTGCAGGTATGTTTACACGCTGTTTAGCTGTTCAGCTGCAGCACATTAATTAGTTATCTAGCTGCTAACTGACGTTAGCGGTGCACTTTTCCCAGGTGAATGTTTGTTTGGTGGTTCATTCAACAAGCTGAGCTGCAGGACAAGACGTGTGTTCATATTCGTAAGTTATCATCAAGTTTTGATGAAGTTTCATTCACTACTATGTTTAAAGGAGGACGGCCTCATTTTGCAATTTAATTTAACAATTGAGCTTTGAATATTTTATATATTTTAAGATTTCATTTAAACATTGTACATCTTGAATGTTTTCAAAAGTTCCTTGCTGTAAGTGTTTTACAGAATATATGGAAGGCAAAGTTTTATTCCCCCCCCCCTCCCTTTTTTTTTTTGCTGATCCGAAAATGATGATCCGATCTGTGACTCAAGTCTGTGATCCGATCCGAACCGTGAGTTTTTCAAGAAAGAGAATGACCATATTCACAAAATGTTGAAGGAACTGCCTGCAGAACTTCTTATTCAGCTACTTTATCCCTCAATTTCTCTTGTCCATTTTTTATGTTCAACAAAACTATCTCTTTTTTCACTCAAGGTTACCTATCTTAGATAGTTTCATGCAGCCTCAATAATGTAATACTCTGCATTCTTTTAGCTCTTACTGTCTCTGCTGCTCTCTGCGTTTGAGGATGAGAAAATTACGTCCTATGATAAGTAGATACCATAGTGGACATATCTATTACTTTTTTTTAAAATACTGATAAAATCTGAATTATTGCCTCTGCATATTCTTGAGCCTTCAGCATGTCCTTTGTTTGATTTCCATGATCACAGGGTCTATTTCTAGACATCATCTCTTGGCTTGAGGTGTATTTTATTTTCCGCCGACATTTGTTTAAAGTATCATCAAACATGACTTGCAGGCTGAAGAGGAAAAAACACTGAGGCTAGAGGGTGCCTTCTTCAAAAAATACATTGCTTATCTGCTCTAAATCTTTTTCATTTCAGTAAGAGCAGCAGATTTAAATGTAGCCATTGTAAATATATGCAAATGAACTGTCCAATCAGTTGCATTAGTGGCCATAACAAATTCCTACCCAGTTCCCAGGAGTGCTACGAGCCCTGACATTACATTTCCCAATGAGGAATTCACCTATGCAAACTGGACGACCCTACATGATTAATATGCTCACTGCTCTTGAGGTTTTTGTCTAAAACTTTGTTACAAACTTTGTCTCACATTCCATTTCATCACTTTAGGATTTTGCATCTTTACAAGTAGCTTCAAATTCATTGCATAATATTTTAGCCTAACATCATGACTAAAATATGTGCCCACACACCTCCTTAAATGGTTTAACATTGCTACCAAAATGCCTTTTTTTACACCTTAATTATAATATTGACAAATAAAATCAAATTATTTGACAAATCTAAGATGCAAGATTTTTTAAACTGACAATCACGATTGAGATGCATTTGACTGTTACTGCTTTAGGTAAGACTGTAGTTATGTTTTAAGCATTAAAACTTGCTAAGAAAAAACATAGTTTCAACGAATTTACTTAAGAAGTTCAGATATTTCAGCAGCGCTGAATGTGTTGACCTTCTCTGTAGAGGTGAAGACCTTTTTAATAATGATGCCTGGCCAATGAAAATTGCCATGAGACTCACTTACAAGTCTTGTTGCCAATGAAAGATAAGCTGCTTCCCCCATTAGAACAGCCTTTAGGCCAAAAAAAGAGCCTCATCTGAACTTTAAAATAATGCTAACCTCATCATTAACTAAATGGTGGCAAGAAAGATGTGGTAGTCAGAGTTTTGGGCTGACCCGTTATCTTTAAAACATTTGTCTTGAGGGCCGTTTAATAGTCTTAGGGTCGTTAATGGGAACTTGCCATTGGAAAGTGTGCCCTGACAACTCCATTAGCCTTTCACTTGTTTGTTCCTAAACACACATATTTTTAGTTAGCAATTTGCCTAATCGCCCGTAAACAATCATTGTCCCGTCCCTCAGGAGGGTTGGACCCTGCACAGTGTTTGAACAGTTATTGTTATGGCTTTGCTCCAAAAACAAAAAAATGCTCAATTATCCAATCAGCACTTTACTCTCGTTCTTCTGTTTTTATCCTTTTTCTAACAGCATGCGTACATGCCCTCCCCCATCTCCTACTCCCCCTTCACCACATCGCATTCAGTACTGCATTACACTTGCAAATAATCACATTATTACCAAAGACACTCTCTGATAAACGGAGCATGTGTGCATGTCAATGAGTTGGTGCATAAACAGCGCGTTATTATTTTAATGAAGATCTGTCACTGTTGTCAACGTTGCTAAAGTGTGTATGTGTCTTTTTGCAAACTGCCTTTAATTTGCCACAACAGTGCCACTGGGGCCAGTGACACAATAATTGAATGAGATAGAAATAATGAATTAATATAAATGCATTAAAAAGATCCTTCTGTGGGGGGAAAAAATATTTTTTAACAGCTTGATTAGTCAGGGCTAATTTGATTGAAGGGAAACTGTGGGTTGAAGGGAAACTGTGGGTTATGGCAATTAATATTAACAGTCAGACAACTTTCACAGAATTATTTTTAAAGTTTTTTGCTGCAGTATGCAGGACCGGTGACGCCCCCGATTAATCACCCATCACACAGCCACAATGCTAATGAGCAAAAAGCCGGCTCAATCTAATTTCTGCTTCAGTCATGTTATGAAGTTAGAGCAGTGACACATGAGAAAGAAACGACGTGTAATGGTTGATGAAATGGTGGCTTAAGAACTATAAACGAGTTGTGACAACTCATTTGCCACTAATTATCCTGCAGAAATAGATGTGGTTCATTTGAAGTACACAAGTCTTTATGATGTTGTACATAAGTTATAGACACTTTTATTTAGCACAAAAAGATAAACTAAAGCTGTTTACAAGATTCACATCACTATTTCCAAACCCTTGATTTCATTCAAGCTACAACACGATGACATTTAGAAGAATATATTTATATAAATACTTAAAAAATGAATTTGCTCACTGGGTTAGAGAACTCAAGTGTTTTTTTATGCTTTTACTGTTTAGTGAACTTTCAATGTTAATGCCTGTGCTGTAGCTTTGTTGTCTTGTTTGCTTTGGGAATCTTGTGCAATGCAGTAATAGTTTCATCATGGGTACAATTTTAACAAAACTAGGACAAATGACAAAGCATGTTCTGGACCCTGAAAATGTTACTTGGTCTGTTATGAGTACTGTATACATGAAAAACCTCAAAAAAAATTAAATGCTCCATCTCCGACTCTGTAGTGGGTATGGTCCAACTTTTTCTCCTGATACCAAATCTGAATCTAAACCTGTACCAAATCGAAGATCTGAACTTCACTGTGTGAATACCTCAGTGGAGGTATGAACTATGTAACAATAACAAATGCCTTTGTTGCATGTCATTCTGTCTATATTTTCTACTCTTTGTTAAAGCAACAGCACTGTGATAAGCACATGAACTGAAGGGAACATTCAGCTTCAACTATAATTTTGAGTATCATGATGTTGGTAAAACTGTTGGTCAGAGGTTAGTGTTGTGTAGGCACACCTGTGAAATAAATCTAACTGTATCAGATGATTGAGGGTTTTTTTTTCCCTATTTGATGTATATAATTCAGAACCAGCATTTTTACAAGTGCATCATTGGTGAAAAGGGGGAAAAAAAACAGAAAAAATTGCTTGAGTTAAATCCATTGGTGTGCAGTATACCTAGTTTCTGTGGCACTGGGTGTGTTTGGGGACCTTTGTCAATAATACCTCTTTATCACGAGAATCACACAAAGCTCTGAGTGTACCTGGAAGGAGCAGAGAATCAAGACCTGAAAACAACCTCTCAGATATAGAGCTGAAAGCGACGGGGGGGCTTAGGATTGAAGAGAGGAGAAAGGGAGGGTGAGAGAAAGAGTGTTGTTTTCTTCTTTGTGGTCTGCAGGCTAGATGACTATCACGTCTCAATCTCAGAATGATTCTGTGTCAGATAGGATTGTCATTGCAGTAGTTTAGGGCACATTTGTTTTTGTGCTCTTATGTGTGTTTTCTGCTTTTCTATATATTCAGAGTACGGTATGACACGTATGATATTGAGTCCATGTTTGTATGTGTGACTGTGTATATACTGTGTGTGTGTGTGTGTGGTTGACATGTCAGTGTGGCCACGTAGTTGTCTCAGGTGCACTACAGGAAATGAAAAATGAAAATGAAAAAGGAAAAAAAAAAAAAGAAATGCGAGGAGCACTTGTCATTGGAGGCGGCTGCCATTTCTGACGGGAAATTAATAATGTATTCTTGCAAATTTGCTGTGTTATTCTCGGTGGGAGGCTTGGATGGGCGCTGCTGCGGACTAGAGGAGGGGAGAATACTGATCAACTGAGGGAAAGAAGACGGAAATACACAATATAAAAAATCTACAGCAAATACATACTGTATAGTCAAATCAAGTTTATTTATAAAGCACATTTCATACGTAAGGCATAGACTCAAGATAAAAAGCAAAAAACAAATGGGATCATACATGACAAAAACATATAAGATAAGAAGGTATTACAATAAAAAGGGAATAAGATAAGCAGGTATAATCATTACTATTAAAAAGGGAATAATAATAATACTGATTTAAAAATGAGTTTTAGCTGTTAACCAGATACTTTAAACCTCACTTAAAGCTTGAAAAAAAAAAAGAGAACTCCAGAGAGTAGGACCATAATGACTCTATGTGCACACAAGTGCTTATATTATCAGCTAATCCAAACACGTGGACAATCATTGGATATATTGCACTTTCATTAGCTCCAAAATGTATCCGGCAGCCATCAGCAGCACGCAGGCGGCAGTAAAGTGCGTCCAAATCAGTTGTATAATGGACGTTTGAATAAATGGGAATGTCCATGTAAGCTAAACACCACATGGCTGAAGCTGCCTAGTTATTACTGAGGCTGTGGATTTACATTCTGCTCTTTGTCAGTTGGATATTGCTTTCCTGAGCGTGGAAGGTCAGCTCTCATAGCTTTACTAATATCCTCAGGTCCTCTTTTCATCTTCTAAGGCATTCTCTTGTCGTCGCCCCCCCCCCAATGTACATGCATGTGTGAGCGGTTTCGGTGTGTGCGTGTGTGTGTAAGAGCTCTTAAGGCCTCTGTTCAGATCAATTTCATGGCTGGCTTCATCGCGGCTCCACGTCTCTTACATACATCAGCTACACTGCAATGTAGTCGTCTGAACAACCAGCGATCGCTACACACACCAGCATAGCGCTGTCAACTTTAGCAGACTTTCATATGGTCGCACTGTTATCACACTCTGCTTCAAACATGCAGGTTCATGTTCGTTGTACCATCCAGGCTATGTTTTGACTCTATTCATTAGCAGCTCTGGTTTTAAAATCCCAAAAGGCAAGTGTCTGCTCTCGGCTTTGTTGTTTTACTTATTTCTTTTTATGTTGCTCTCCCATTCTGTCTCCCATTTCAGTTTGATGTGATCAACCCCTCAGATGACTGGAGAGGTGTTAAATATTGAGTCGTACTGTCAGAGTCTAGTTGCTCTCGGGCATAACCAGTCAAGCCTCTTCTTTACTTTCAGCTAATTCTGCTAACAAAATCTGACCTCTCAGATTTAAAGAAAGCAGCGTGAGAGGGATATGGAAAAAGCAAACAAGACAGATAAAAGGGGTTACAACATCTTATCACTCTTGCTCTAAATGGACAGATCCATTAAATATTGACACAGAGACGCCTTGTCCCAACATTTTATAGTCTCTTATGTGACATAAGAGATGACTCAGTCCAAGAGGAAAAAGGAGATCAAGGACGGGGCAAAACATGACTCTCACTTTGATATCACCATCAACACGGTCATGTAGAGAAAAGTATGGAGCTTAACCAGAACATTTGGGTTCAGATAAGACATTTTAGATCCTATAATATAAAGAAACATTGCATACGTGGTTTGAATAATTTAAGCCTTTTTCTTTCACACTTAATGTATGAATCATGATTTTGAAGGTTTTTGTTTTTGGTGCCCAAATACAATCACACCAAAACATGACTGGAACATCTAAATCTATATCTTAAGGCCTATTATTGTGCCTGATGCAAATTTTCGATCCGAATGTATGGATGATATTTTAAAAATAAAGTAATGTTAGGAGCCACTGTTTAATTCGGCACATATTTTGTAGGTAAATGTGGACTTGTTTCAGTAAAAATCTGACTTAAATGACTAGCCAGCAAGTGAACCATCACCAACCATCGTTATGTTAAACTGACTTTTTTTTTGTGGAGTTCGGTGCACTTAACAGCAAATGCTCTTCCTCTGGCCGGGGATCTCCCAGCTGCCGTGGGTGGCGACCGGAGTCGTGGGTGGGGGTGGGTCATGCCAGTAACTCCTCTACATCATCGAGCCAACATTTCAGGCCCGCCCAGAAATGGTGAGAAACAGTTTAACGCTCTAACGCCACAATTCAGTACTACATAGTTCACAGTCTTTTCGCATGTTTGCAGCAATTATTTTCCAACATGTATAATGTGTTTGAAAAGACATAGCTGATTTTCCTTTACAGAGACTTTAAAAAAGGGTAGACGTTGCCAGAAATAAACTGAGAACAGCACCACTGGAGATAAAAGGTGTCAAACGAAAGGCCAGCTGTATTAACGCCACTTCTCTGGAATCATCTTACCGGCTCCATTAGCCTGCAACCCATTGATTTAATTTCACCTCTCATGCATGGAGTGCATTCCAAGGTCATATGTTGCATTTGCCCTTGAAATATGTAACCAATTTTACAGATAGGTCATGCTGAGAAGGTTTTTCCCTTTGCTTGCACGTGTTGCCTGGAGAGAGGGAAGGAGGAGAAGGAAGTAGTCATGGGTGATTGGTTTGGTAATTTACAGCGAGGATTGCTATATGGAACAAAGTGAGTTTGAAATGCCATGTGTCATTTTCTGTGATTGCATGGTTGGAGCTGCTTTTGCTTTTTCCACACATATTCTTTACCTCTCTCTCTCTCTGTGTCTCTCTCTCTCTGTCACCCACACAAGCAGGCCCACATACTCCCTTTTAAATAATTGGCTGTTTAAAAGTCAAGGGAAGGTTTTGCGTAGTGCGTGACGTCTTTTTAAAGGCTACTAACTACGTAAACTTTGCAGCTGAAGGCTCAGAACCATCAATTGCATCAGTAAAACCTAAGCAGTGAGCCAAGAATCATGAGCGCACACCTCCTTAAATGTCTATTTTTTTTTCCTTTTCTGACCTTGACAACCAGTTCCTGCTTGTGCCTTACAAACAATAGAACAAAACATTTCTTTGTCTCGTTTATCCTTGGATCACAAGAGAAATATTCAGGCAAATGTGCTTTTCCAGCTGCCTTTGATTAAGACATCACAGTTCTTGTCCTTGCCTCTTTTTATATTTTTATCTTCTATGGCAAACTCAGATGCAAAATGAATTGAACGCAGACAGTAGGTCCTCGAGTTTCATCAAATACACTCTGGGGTAAAGTGTGTGTGTGTGTGTGTATTTTTGCATTGCAAGCAAATTAAATTACATTAAAAGAAATGTTACATCTATAGTCACTTGAAAGATTTGTACTTGCGCACCCGAAGAAGGTGCAGGATGACATTCAAACATATTCAAAAGGAGGGAAATATCTGTGATAAATGGATGATAAGATTTGTTTTTTCATTTTGGATGACTAAAGGCCCTTTTGAATTTGTTTAAAGTCACTCAAAGCCAGTCTGACAGAGGAGACAGTCTTTGGCTGCTATTTCAAGCAAAAAACATCTGATAGGATTAAACTGCTATGACTTTGAGAATTTAGTCTTCCTGTATGTGCTCTGCAAACCTTATGACATTCATGCCAGTAGAAAATGGAAAGTGATGCAGCTAGATCCACAGATATACAGAAATCGATGCATTCATAAGGCGCATACTGTATTCAGTTATTCTGCCACCAATACTCAACATGTTCCCCCAGCTATTATGCAGTGGCATTGACAACATTTCTGCTATTAATATCAGAGCACTTATTTAGCTCCAATTATGTGTATTGATGTTGTAACAAGAATCCCTGCATGCAGTGACCTATACCAGACTCCTGCTTATATTTCAACTGGATTATTTAAGTGAGACAACTGAAAGTAAGGCCTAGCTAGAATCAAATATATAATAGCCGAACAAAGAAAATATAAAACCCATAAAAGTACATAACAGCAGATCATAAATTCATCATTTTGTGCTTTCACCCAGCATCAGATGAGATTTTGTATTACCGCCTTAGGTCTGGCCATGGCTGCAAGAATCCTCTGCTCCTTTGAAACTAAACTTCAAAGCCTTCCTGAACTCTCAGACTGGACTTTAGATCAGTGTCACGCTCATTCTTCATTGTGTTTTTATCCAAGCTTTTCTCCCAAGAATTACATTCACATGCATCATAGAATAACCTATTATGCATTAGCATAAATTTGTTTTGGTTGAAAAGTAATGCCGGGATGTCAGACTTAATTTACTTGAATTTTCCACAAAGGATGCATTCTTTCAGCTTAAAGTATTCCATCCATCATCTGTACCTGCTTATCCTTTGCTGAGACCTCTCCCACTTGGCATTAAGTGAGGGGCAGGGTACATCCTGGACAGGTCAGCAGTCCATCACAGCACTTACATATATAGACTAGGGCTGTGCAGTGCGTCAGTTTTGACTGCATATGCTATTACAAAATGATTAATAATTAATTATTATAATTATTATTATATTAATAATTATTATTCTGTGCGAAGAGAAATATGTATCCACTCACATGTGTGCGAGTGGGTTGAACTGGTGTCACATCTGTAAAAATTAGCAAAAGAAACATCACCTTATTGACCCAAATATAAGACAACCTCCCCCCTTTTTCCAAGACTCATCTTTGAAAAAAGATGTGCAACTTGGATTAAATTACACTTATTGGCTTTTTACTTTCGAAACTTTTATTGTACTTACAGTAACGTAACAAGTGTAGTTGTCAACTCGGGTACATTACCTGGTTCACTCTCTCAATAAATCATAGCAAATTGCAGTAGAGACTATGTTTATTTATGTAATTTACCTAATTTATGTGCAATTTTTGTTCTCCTGTTTTAGATAACATGAGGTCATAATATAGTGTGATTGTGATTATTTTTTTCTATAAATGAATGGTGTCAAACCTAAAGAAAACACTCTCTCTGCTCTCTAAAACATTAATGAAGGATTATTCACCCATTTATTAAAGACTGATAAGATATCTATGGATGCAAAATACAATTTTGGTTCAAAATTTGGTATAGGGACTAATTGTAAAGGGATACTTGAGAGGGATCAAAAATGACCCACTCCATGCTACAGAGGGTCAGGATATCAACAGTATGTAAGAGTTAACCGTCCACTTGTGTGTGCTACTAAATTTTTCTTTGTGCTACTGAAATGTTTAGCTTGCTGGCACCAGTGTTACCACCTAATAATAAAACGTACAGCCCTGTAGACAGACAACTGTTCCACCTATGGGCAATTCAGAGTCTGCAAGTTTTTGGACCACACAAATACACCATTAACTTTGATGTCCATGTTGCTGAACTGACACAGATTCAGTATGCTGCTTCCATGCTCTGGCAGACCAGCCATGTCCTTTGTAGGATAGAGCCCCTGCAATGGGAAACGTATATGGAGTTGCCAGATGCTTCTTTTTACCTTCTTTCCACAATTATTACTTCCTCTTGTGTACAGTAACATTTTCAGAGGTTCACAATGTTGAACTTCATTCTCTGATTATAGATTCCTTCTGAAATGTAATAAGGTTTGTTAAAGTTAGGTGCCATCCTGTGGTAGTATTTAAAAAAACAAAAGAAAAAAACATCAATTTCCAATAGAATTTTTCTACAAACCAAAACTTCTGCTCAATGCTATAATAGCATAAAAAACATAAACAAAAATACTTATAATTTCAAACAATCTGCCACAGTATATTCATATGTTTGTGTCAGTGTTGGTCCAGACCAAAATGCTTTAAAAATATTAAATAAATTAACATTCATGGCTTCCAGAGATTGAATCCTACTAAATTTGGTGTTACATTTACTTAATATTTAAAGTGCCACCAACAAGTTGACATTTTTGGTTTTAGCGAAATATCCCAACAATTATTGGATAGATTTACATGAAAATCTAAATATCCATGGTCCTCAGAGGATGAATCCTACTGACTTTGGTGATCCTACTGACTTTTCCTTTGGCACCACCTATTGACTTTTTATTTTATTTTTGAGAAATGTCTCAACAACTGTTGGATGGGTTGCCATGTCATTTGGTACACACATTCATGTCCCCCTCTGAATGAATTGTAACAACTTATTTTATTATTGTTATTACGTGTTAGCATTGTCATTGTGAGCATGTTAGCATGCTGATTTTAGCATTTAGCTCAAAGCGATATTGTTCCAGAGTACATCCTCACAGTGTGGCTGCAGACTGTTAGTCTTGTTTAGAAATCAGTGGCTTATTTCTTAAACTCCAAAGTAATCATCAATGTGAAAGTCTCATGTACCAACAATGATGACATAAGAGGCTCTAACAAGGACTAGAAATACAGTATCTGTCAAAAGTTGGGGCTCATTTTCTCAATGGAAAGTGTGTCCAAACTTTTGACTGGTACTGTACATTCATTTCCATTATTACTTAAATATAGTAATAGTAATAGATAATAACCTGTTACTGGACACATGCACATAGCAATCCATGACTAGAGAAATCAAGACAGGTCACTAACCAGCTCCAATACTACCCCAAATGTTGACAAGACAACATAAGGTAAGTATGCAGAGTAGAAATCAGTTGGAATCAGTTTAATCCATTTGTTGAAACTGCACTTTGCAAGTCCCTTTGCAGTGCCTTCATAAATACCTAGAGAACGTCAAGTATCTTGTGGAGTTAATAGAAGTACAGCACTTGTGTCAACTTAAGAGCAAGACTGTCAGTGTATTCATGAAGGTTGGTTTCTTTGATCGGTGTACCTCTCAAATCCTTCTCCCTCTCTTTTTATGGTTGTAATAAAAGTAGGATTATTTTTTGTCATAATCAGTTTGAGATGGATGGTGTTAAATAATCTCCCACATTATGAGATCCATCAAGTAGATTCAGACTTCTAGATTTCACATTGTAGCCATTTATCTGATGCTCTTATCACCGGTGAGCTAGTGCAACAGTTTAATTCCTACATCGCCAATATTATCAGCAATCAACAGCCCTGGCAATGCAATAACGATAAAACAAATAGTGCCAAATTTAGAAATAAGAATGTTTAAGTGTGTGTCAGGGGGTAGATAAAACTATAACTAGATGGTAAAATCTAGCTGGGTTAGTCACACCTCAAGGGACAGGCTTCTGCAATTGGTTAAACAGGGGCACACCACTGTAAGTTGTAGTGAATTATGTCATGCTAAAGGTTAAGGGGTACTGGATACTTGCAGAGAGCCATCAAGCACTCCGAGGCAGGTTAACCTTTGCTTCTTCCTATTGATTCACCCCACCAAAGAATCCATATCGATTTGGCTTGTGGACCTCCTGGTATCAGTGACTTTTCTGCAAACAGAGCTGGGATGGATCACACACACACAAACAAGCAGAATCCAATTTTATAGCATGACATGAGTTTTTTATAGCATGACCATTAGTTTTTGTGGAACGGAAGAAAACTACGGATGAGGTGATGCTGCTCCTGTGGGAGGCAAGATGTGTGGTGCAAGCATGTGTTTTGGGCCTGACATAAGATTGATGGTGTGAGTGGTTGCCTGTGCTGATGTGTGTCAGTCTTATTTTTCTTGGCCTTATGCAACATGTACCTCACTGTGGAACTGTGACAGAAATAAATAAATAAATAAATAAATATCCTATGTATTGGTATCTTGCGTTAGCATCATCTGCTTTTTAATGTCACCTATCACTATTAACAGAACAGTCTGTATATGCGCTTGGTGTATTTAAATGCTGTAGGAGATTAAATACTTGTGATTTAGGTTCTCACTGGTCCAAAATCTCTACAGAGAGGTGTTTGTTAAATGTGGCATAATTTATTACAGCTTTTACCAATTACCCATTGTTTTTTTGTTTTTCTGTCTTTATCTTGTGGTCTAATTATTTTAATAGTTTTAAATCTACAACAACAACAAAAGCAGAAGAGCCATTAAATGCAGAAAAATTTGATGATTTAATATACTCTATGTGCACAAATTTCTTGAGTAGCCCGAGGAAGAGCATCAGGACAGAAAAGCGTTTTTTTGTGTTTGTTTTGACATTACACACTGAGCCTATTAAATTCTCTCACCTTTATGCGTTAATTAGTTGTAATTTAATATCTATTTCACTATAGTGTGGTTTGCATTTTGTCTTCTGGCTTTTTATTGTCCTTGTATTCAGTCACTTTGTAATTTTCTTTGAGTGAAGAATGAGTTTTAAAGATGCATTACATTATTTTTTTCTTGGCCATTGGAGATCAGAAGGAGCTGAAACCTGACATTGCCTTAAAAAGTTGTTAGCAAACTTCCTATTCCTAATTTCCTATTAACAATCTTGTAGATGGAGCAACATTAGCATTCAATTGATGCTGTGTTTGTGTCCACCTTATCAGTACAAGTGCTTTATGCCTCCTGAGCTGGTCAATGATCCACTATGTTCACCAGCCAGTCCTAACTTTGTCATTTGCCATTTTGGTGTTAGGAAGATAGTTTACAGTGAATTGAGCTTTTTTTTTTTTTTTTTTTTTTTTTTTTGCTGAAAACAGCTGTTGCAGCTGCTGGAAACAGGGTTGATGCAAGTAGAGTTTGCAGGCCATAACACCAAAACAATGAGCTAAAATGTGCTTAAAAGCTCTGAAATATTTTAGTGGGTTCCTCACTATGAGATACTCCTTTCACATTACACATTTGATCAATTGTAGATATAAAATATTGTGCAGCTTTAAATAAAAGATGGCATCCACAACACCCAACAACAACGGCACGTGTTGCCTGGTGACGGGAAGGAGAACACACCCAGTTCCTGCTCTCCCTTCAGAGCACCACTGAAGTATTTGGCAATTTATTAGATTAATGTTATTAGTTCTACTTAATATAAAGTGTTAGGAGGACATTTGAGAGTAATCTGTTATCCAATTTCACAGGCAGTCTAAAAACGGCTCTTGGAATCTCTAGTGTCTCAATCTGCTCCTCCCTCTTGCTCTAATCTCCTCTCCTCCAGCTGGAGCCCAGGGAGCAGGGGAGTTCCAATGCCACTCTGAGGAGGGGCTAATCTGGGCACGGGCCGCCCAGGATCTCTGCTCTGGTCCCGGGCCAGTGCTCTTGGCTAGCTCCCTGCCCCAATCATGAGGCCCGCTCTGCTGGAAGCTTGCTTTGCTAGACGGCATGGTGACGCAGTGGTGGATGGATGACTCAAAAGGAGAGATGAGGAGGTGAGGAACGGGTGGGGGGTGGCAAGGAAATAATAGAGGGATGATGAGGAAAGGCAGGATGGTGGTGTAGAAGTGAATATATTAATCTTAGGGAAAATGTGAATGATGCTGTTCACAGCAAGGTAAGTGTGAGTACTTGCAATTGAGCCACTGGAGGACATGGGCAGTCATATTAATGTATGGGGTTTGCTGTGGGGGAGAGAGACCGAGAAAAAGAAGACAAAGGTTTAGACGCAAAAAGGCTGACAGGCAACTTTGATTTTGCTGGCTGAGATGAAAACCTTTACTTCGTTTTATTGGCTAATTAATTCCATCAGCTGACCACTGAACATTACAAAGTGACATTCTTGGCTGCTGTTTGGTAAATGTGCTCTGCATGCCGATGTCAGTAGCATTTAGCATTGGCTAATGGAAGCTGCCATTGACACACTCCTATCTGTTCTTGGAATTCAAAAAATAGAGTGAACAGTTTATAAATGTAAAGAAATGATCTCGCTGTTAACTAGGCTCAGGAAGTACATGTGGAAATGGATTCTGATTGCATGAGCAGGTTTCACATCATTTCAGGAATAGCCATGCTAATAGAGTACCAGCCGATATCGGGTTATCACAGAAATGTCGGTGTCAGCATATATGTCTGCTGATCCAAACATATGTTTGAGGTCATTTGAAAACAGGGTGACTTTCCATAGTTTGTCCAACAGAGAGAACTTACAATTCTTTTTTTCTGTACTGTTAAATGTCCTGCTCAGTACTCAAATGAAAAAAAAGTTTCTATTGTGTAAAACAGAAAAAAAAACAAAACCAGGGCTGTGAGATAGTTTGTGTATGGTCAAGTAAATTGCGTCAAGTTACTTGACCATACTTACATGTACTTGATTGACAATTTTATTGAAAATATTGTTCTACACTTGTTATACTGGTAGTGTAACAAGTGTAAACTATGCATGCAGGACATTTTGCAGTTGAAAAATTAACTTGTTTCAGCCGATTATACCACCCTGCTGATTTGTCAGTTAAGATCTAGATCAGAATCAGTCAGATTAAGAAGATGTTACTGTTCACGTTGGTACAGACCATGGGGTATTTCTTTTTACCCTGCAACCATATCATTTAAAACAGAAAAGGCTTATTTCATTTAACCACTGACTGAATACTCACTAAAATCTACTTTTGAAATATAGAAAATAAATAAGAGAATGTGTGTGAAAGTAAACATAATCCTTATCTCATGGGTTGATTGTGTTATTTTAAAACAATATTTTTTTATGTTTTACTTCTCAAATCCAATATCATAACTCCAGCTTTTGATCATTATTTCACCCTCAGGATTGTATATTTTTTTCCCCAGCTATCAAAACCTGACAAGAGATCATAGAGGAATTTTTCTACTAAAATGGATGAATATGAGGTTCATTTATGAAAAGCTTTGAGGAAAATATAAAGTGGCACAGGAACTGAAACTCTATCAAATATTTGTCAGTGAAAAATGTAATCCCTGATGAAACAATGAGTGTACTTTCTTTTTACCATATCTCCTATCAGTTTCACTTAAACTAATGGGAATTTCTAATTTGTATAATTTAATAGAAAGGCATCACAGATAGCGATATAATATGCTGAATTTCTGGTGATGACTTTCTGGTTTCTCCATGGGGAAAGTGGAAAAGAGTGATAGAATTAAAAAGAACACAGGGATAAAATAAAAAAATGAAGAGTGAAGGATTACCTGGACAAAGCACTAAACAGAGAGGCAGAGAAAAGTAGAGGCTCATTGAGAGATGACAGAGAAACAGGAGGAAGAATAGGAGGTGGGGCTCAGACAGATGAGAAAACTTTCTGTGCTGTAATGAGAAGAGGACAGAACAAGGAAAAATAAAGAGGTGCAGATAGTGAGGTGTAGGGGGAGAGAAGTGGCAGGAAAAGATTGAGAATAAGAACAGGATCCCCCACTGTCTGTGTGTCTTTTTGTGATAACAGAGCAAAAGCAAGGGGGTGTGAGTGCGTGAGTGGCAGCAAAAGTATAGACTCCTTTTCAAAGAAGAGTTATAGGAATAACTTATTTTTTCCTTCCTCACCAAAAGCCTCTTACATTAAGTGTTTACTCTTAGCTTCTATAGCAAGATTCAATCCCTGGTTTTTAAAGAAAAAGTAATTACTCGCCTTCTACCTCAAAGGAAGGCTGCATAATGAACAGGATTTTCCAAATCACAAGTATGTAGCTATTATTATGAAACTGTTCTTGTGTACACACACACACACGCACACACACACACACACACACACACACACACACACACACACACACACACACACACACACACACACACACACATTTGATCAGCTTTAAATGCGTCTCTGCGAGGCAGCACTGCAGATTATGACAGGCACTGGCACTGTGATCTTGGACTGGCTAGGCAGCTGGCAAAGCTTAAAAACCTCTACAGGTGCTTGGGCAGATGCCTGTGTGTGTGTGTGTGTGTGTGTGTGTGTGTGTGTGTGTGTGTGTGTGTGTGTGTGTGTGTGTGTGTGTGTGTGTGTGTGTGTGTGTGTGTGAGAGCTTTATCAGGGTGTGAGGCAGCATGCATTTCCTGTATTACGATGAGATTGCAGCAGGCAGTCTGTAGCGAGCAAGGCTCACACATTCTGCGATATGCACACATGCTCTTTCATCATAATGTAGACTAATATGGTAATAAAAGCAAGCACTTCTCAGAAAAATGTTAGTCACGCAGAGCAAGAAAGACATGGCACTTGAGCATGTGAATGTGAGTGAATACAGCAATGATTTTAAAAAAAGTACATTATTTCTGCTTTTTGCTTAGGCGTTTTATTTATTTATTAACAGGGTTTTCACCACGAAGGCAGTTTTGCGCTTTCATCATACAATCAATAGCAAGCAACCATCTCTTGTTGTGTTCCTGAGATCAGGCAAACATGAATATCAATATGCTCCTTTACAGATGTCACTAGAGATGCTGTTCCTCATCTCTGCTTCATAAAGTACCTGTCAAAAACAATAAGCTACACACTCACAGCTTGACAAGAACTTTGTTTGCACATATTTGTACCTGAGTGAGTGTGTGTATGTCTATATATTTTATTATTTGTTTATTATTTTAATCCATAATAGAGGTTGTATTGTAATAAGCCCACCTGGGTTTTGTTTATTCTTTGTTTTATTCCAGATTTTGCAGTCAAAGTAATTGCAAAATAAAATTTATATCAACTTTTGTCTGAATGTAAGTATTGTGATGGTAATATGGTCATATTTTTTCCCCCAGACAGGTTTTTGGTCTTAACAGTAGCAAAAATAATGATGTTCTTAAATGTGTAGTGATCAGTATGAAAACGAGCTACAGGCTTAGCCCTTAGTAGTAGCAAGGCTCAAGGTTGCTCTTGAGCAGTGAAATGAACATCACTGCATTTTCAATGTGAAAATGGTCTTGGAAACCGATTTCATCAAAATTATTGACTGTGCTCCTGTCAATACGTACTTGTCTGGCAGATGGTGCTCCCTGGTCATCCTTGAAATAGACTGAATAATCCATGTGTCTCAATTGGTAGACAGCATTAATTTGAAGTCAAACCTGATGCATTTTGAAATTTCATTTAAGTCTTTATTTAACCACGATGTATTGATCCTCTGATCTTCATTTAGAAAAACAGATCAGGTCATTTCAAATCACGACTATTCTAAATAGAATAGTATAGACCTTATAGAAATATACAGTCATGTATAAAAAATGAATATCAGCAGATATATTGTTATCTGATTTTTCTCACTAAAATATTAATAGTAATATCGGCCTCAAAAATCCAGTATTGCTCAGGCATTAATAAGCAACAGACAGGTTTTGCCAAAGACGCCCAAAGTGAATTTTCTAGTTCATAACATCAAATGAGCTTTAGTCTATCTTGAACTATGCTTCAGGAGGTTGGGAGACTGTTTACGGGTTATTGGCCTGAGTATAGTTACTCGCAAAAAATGTATGAAAAGGATGTACAAAGATTTTCTGCAACTGCAGGACTGAGTCCAAAATATTTTTCTGCACTATATAATGTCCTGAAAAATTCCAATAATGGAACAAAAAAGTCAATGGCCTGTATCCTCCTTTCTGAGAACAATCCCACAATGCAATACATCCCATTTTATAGATGCAAAAACTACTATTGTGTGACTCAACACCTGCCAATGATGACGCAGAAGGACGATTCATAATTGTCCAAAATCTTGATTTCCTCCTCCCTAAAGAGTAAACTACTGAGTATCTATTATATGGGCAATTGTAAATGAGAACATGATTTAGGACACTGCTGTAGTGATCTGACTTTTAAAGACACAGCTGCGTTGAAATGAACATGCTGTCTACAAAGACCTTGTACCTCTGCTCTTGCTACTGTTACTGACACATTAGACTATCATGGGCAACAAGTCATCCTCTCCATTAAACTCATAAATTTTGTCAATATAACTGCAAATCATCCATTTGTTAAAAGTGTCATTGTGGTTCTAAAACCATGTATCTCTTGTTTATTTCATTACAATACGCAATATATTTTTTGTATAATAGAAGGTAAAACTCTGAGTCTGACATTCAGCCCAAGCCTGCAGGTCACAGCACATTCTTAATATCTATAATTGTTTTGACATTTTCTCAGCCCTATACAGCTCAGGTATCATTTACCCTTCCTTCCCTATTTTTTTTTAGACAGGTGGATATTTGGCTTTAACACTATCCGCAGATAAAGGGCAAAGGGACTGTGAAATCATCAATAATCCAGATCTAGCTGTCTGATTTTGGTCAGTAGGTTAAAAATGGCTTTTTCCTCTGAAATGTTAGCTTGTAATTTAAAATACAATGATATATTTGGTCAGCTTATTTTAAATACAGGGAACTGGCACTCTGCTGGCTACTGTTTTCCAAAAATCACAGCAGAAAGGGAAGAAGTAGAGATCATGTCATCACACTTTTGTCCAATTAAGGATACATTTACATTTCATTCCTACCATGTCCTTGCCACAGTTGGGTAACAGTAAGGTGAGTGTATTTCAATTTTCTGTTCACAACTATAGTCATTAAGAACAAGAAGACTCCTCAGTGTCTTCACATGGCCATGACAAGGTGTTGATAGGTTTCTTTTATATTCCCAAATGAATACAGAAAGAATCTGATCGGACAGAACTTAACCTGAACTACGACTGTGTTCACTCCAAATGAATCTAATTATCACATTGTCAGACATCTACTGTTGCACTTTGTGGGGGTGACAATGTATCAAAAAAAGTGTGACGATGATATACAGTATGTAGTCCGCAGGGAGAGATTCATCCAGTCCAACTGGAGGTGTAAAAGTGGTAACGTGTAGACAGAACATTAACAATAACAGAGCGAACACTGAGCATGTCATAAACTGCTATTCACAGCCTAATTGTCATTCAGAAGCAATTCGAACAGGAAACAATCTCTTATTTCAAACTTAAAGGCAAAAGTAAACCTTTCCCCAGTGAACATTTCACCTTGGTCAAAGCAACATCTGAAAATGACTATGCTCTTTAAGGCGTGATGGCAATCTAAGCCCACGTGTGACAACTGTTGATGGAACTGTCACTTTCTCTGACGTCTGTGACATTCTTAACATCCGATGACATCCATGTGCATGTGTTGAAAAGACGCAGGAGCAAATGTTCGCTGGAGAAATTACTTTTTTTTTGTGTCATCAATAGTGTCAATTTGACGCATGGATTGCACAGCAGATGGTGGTGAATATCTCAGATCCCGTGCTGAACAGTGGTTTATGCATGTGTGCATGCGTGAGTGGATGTGAGCAACTCATATATGTGAATGCACGTCTGTCCTAGATATTTCATTTGCTACACAGGTGTTGAAAAGATGTATGCTAATCACCTTGTGTACAGTAATTACCAACTGGTACCAGAGCATGCAACAAGCTCACACAGACATCATTTGCATGTTATAAGTATATACCATCCTGAATGTCTCTTAGGGACATGCAGCTACACTATTACTCAGGATATAAACACTAATAGCTGTGATTAGCTTTTCTTTGAATATACAGTAAGATCACATCATGATTATAACAGTTTCTGTTTCCTTTCATTGGCCTTCTGAGTCTTTGCAAGGAAAAGGACATATGACCATTTTTTCTGTTATGTACCAAATGCAGTTTTTACTTTAGTCCCTGCTATTAGCATGGGTTCATTTTGAAATGTGGCATTAGTTTTTCACATTATTGTCTCTTAAGATCTATTAAACTATAAAAAATTTTGTTTTGGTAGAAATAGGAAATGAAAAGAAACCACTCACTGTTTACGTACTCCCAAAGCATTATGATGCTCAAATTAGGAGTCTTCTACTTAAAGACCATCACTCTTGTGGCCTCCTCCAAAGGATGGACCATATTTCACACTGACCAGTCTAGTCTGAACTTACACATTTAGTGTTTACTATCAACTGCAGGAAAAAAAGGCAGGGTTGCAACAATGAACTGATGACGAGTATTTTTGTTAACAAAGAACGCCCATCACAATTTCCATGACATCCTCAATTTTTTTGTTTGGTCTGTCTAGCAGTCCAAAATCCAAAGATATTCAGTTAACTATCACATGAGACAAAGAAACTAGGGCCTGTTTGGCATTTTGACTTGGAAAAATGCCAAACATTCAATTATTAAAAAATAAATAAATAAATAGATTATCAAAATAGTTGTTATGTTTTCTGTTGATTTACTGATTGATTAATCAAGACTCACATTGTTATTCTGGTGTGTTTTCTGTATATGAATGCACAAAATATTATTCATGATCTGGTTGGACTCCTGTGGTCAGAAACAGCAGCTTGTTATAGATTCCCTACAGCTCATAGTCTTTTCTTGGAGCCCCTCAGCATGCCGGTGGATGGAACACCTCTGTAGAGGAAGCTCATCGTGTCAATATTCATGGACCCCTTCCTGACCGATGAACCTGCATGATGAGCTCAGCAAGAGAAATGTGAACTCCAGAGGAGAGTTGCCACATCAACTTACTGGAAAACCAATAGAGCCCCTTTGGAGAGCTAACACCTTTGATCAACAGGGTTGAACTAGGAAGCAAGGTTATGGTATGTAACCATCATTGGGGTGTGATAAATTTTTAATTCTTTCATTTCTCATATTGCACCACTGCACTGTGCAATGGGCTCAACACCAACATCTATTTTCTATGATCTCCTGCAACTGCAACCTTGTACAACTGGGCAGGCTTCACAAAAGACATATAACTTATAAATGATATACAATTATGTGTATCTGCTTGATATCTAATTTGGATTTGATAGAAAACCCTAGTAACCCCCCTCCCCCTATCAGCCAAGTATGTTGTTTTTCTTAAAATGGAAATTTTTACTCCTATTCCTGTAATGTACAAGGACATCTCACATATAGACACTGACGGAGAGCGAAAATCAGCCTGCACCCATCTGTGTGGCTTTTTGCATACTGTATACACAGTTTTGAAATCTAGTGTTTCAGTATGTAAAACACATTGAGATTGTACGTGCATATAACTGGGGGCAAATTACAATGAGTCAATAGGGGCGGCTAATGGCACAGTCAACATCACTTGGATTTATCTTTGATCTTCTGAAATATGTGTGTACTTACACTGTATCTTTCATCATCTATGCAAGGGTCAGTGCATTGATTAACCCATTACACATCATTATAACACTTTGGTTTTGTGCGATTAAGACAGCTTAGATTACATTACACACCACTGCTGCTGAATAAGACACACTTACTGCACCAAACATAGACAAGGAAATAAATGTAACAACACCCAATACCTGAAACCCGATAAATTTTTCCCTTTTCTCTGGCTCATTTAATCTTAGCTTTTCCAATGGATGAACAGTACCCATTGACCTATTTACTGTTCCATGTCCCATCACGTGTAATGGCGCCGGTCTATTGTACTCTTGATTTATGTAATCATTCTTTGAAAAGGATTTGATTGCTTTCTTCTCAAGCAATCGTCTGTTTATGCTCCTGAAATAACAAAACTGAGGCAGGTCCTCGACACATTGCATGCTGTATAACGCCATGTAAATTGCTAAACAATCTAAAAAGAAAACAAGAAAAGCTTTGTGGAGGTATGAGATTTTCACCCAACAGCCTTATTTAGCAAGAAATTGCAAATTGGTAAGAAATGATAGGGTTTGGTTCTAAAGGGAGATTTTCCCAAAAGGTACACAGAGCCAGAGATTCTTCTCCTTCCGATAAGGTGAAATAATACCTTAAGTGACTGAATTGACAGTTCTCAATTTGTGAAGCCCAGCTCACTTTCTCTATAATCCTCTATTCTTTCCTGACTTGTTTCGTGCTGTCTCTCAGTCTGACTAGAAAAGGAAAGAACTGTTGGATCTGCACTCTGAACAGTCAGCAAAAACTTATATGAAGCTTGGCTTGGTGTTTCTAGCTAAAGGTCATATTCTTCTCCTCAATATTTTTTCTGTCTGCCAGGAAGGGGGAGGGGTCAGCTGAGATGTGTCATTCACTAAGAAACTGTGTATCGAGCAACAGAGGCAGTGTCATGTTTGTACATGGAAAGGTTGAGATGAATTGCTCACTTAGTCACATAACATGAATATTCAGAAGCAAGACATGTTTATTTAGTGGAAACCAAAGGAAAAAAATGGAGGTCAGACTCACCATGATTATGAGTATTTTTGATACAATGACACATGACAAGATGATGGATTCAGCATTGCATTAACACATAGACTAAAAAAATAATGGATGTAGCAACTGTGACGTCACCCATTGGTTTGTGGACTCCCGTTTTGAAGCCTCCAGTTAGGCATTTTGACCGTCGCCATTGTGGATATTTGGAACCAGAAGTGACCATATTAGGACAAGAAGGTGGAGCTAATCCTAATGCTAGCTGCTAGCTTGGTGAGCATGGTGCATTTACAGTCTATGGTTAACTGTGATAATGCTAATGCTAATTTTCGCTAGAGAAAAACAGGCTTAAAACCATTAAAACAAAACGTACTTCCCGGAAAACTGAACATCCAATCTTTTAGTACAAACAAAATACTGACTTTTTAGGTGACCAAAATGTTACAATTAACTTTCATGAACTGAAAACACACTAAAATAGTCACGGCTACGGCTACACCTATACTCTGTGAATCTTGGATTCACAGAATATAGGCAACATTGTCACCATGGTAACGACTTGTCACTCACAAGATAGCCACGCCCTAAAGCATACCCTGCTTTATTGTCTGTTTTACTCTAAATGGGACCATAATTTACGAAATGAACATCATGCTCTATTGAAGAAGACTTGAAACTAGTGGTTGAGACCATAAACTCATTAGGAAACTGTTTACTGCGGTAATAGATCAAGTGAGAAGTAGGGTAATTTTCTCATAGAACTCCATACAATTTGACTTCTTTTTGGAGCCAGTGGAGTTTCCCCTGCTAGCCATTCGACAGAATGCAGACCTGGAGCTACCCGCTTGGATCAACAGTATAAAATGACTGCTGCTGTGTGGCAGTGAAGATGCTGTTGCATCAGTATTCAAGCACTGTATGCTCAAGGCTAAATAAGAGGTCTTGGCAGTTGAGAGAGTTAAAAGGAGACTTCATCCCAAAGAGCAGTGTGAAGACTGAGTTAATTCTTTTGAAAAGGTGGATCACAGGCACATGAAGGCCAGTTTTCATGGAGAACAGCACGGTGTGACTAAAGTCTTGCTGACATCTGAGTAGGGCTGGGAGATATGGCCAAAAATGTTATCATGATAAAAATGTTCATATCAGTTGATAATTATCACAATAAATGTCAAATCATTATTTCTTTCAAGTTTAAAGGTTTTTGCTCCAGCGTGAAAGTTGAATAAACCAGATTGTTAATTGTGGTTTTAAACTATTCTTTGACTAACACTTGCTAAACAGTGAGACATTTCACAAATCTGAGGTAGAACATTCAAAAACACTTACAATGATAAAATCTCTTTTCAACATCAAAATATGCATGACTGAAATTAAGTAAAATCCTTTTTCAGTCCTTTTTCCTCAACAAAATATTTTTACAGAAAAATTAAGTGCTGTAGTGTGATACAGAACACATGTAAGATGGCTCAGACTGCAAAATTAGTTACATGTCTGGTAACACATGATAGCGTAGGCATTTAAATTCAAACTAAATTATACAAATGAAAACAACCACAATACATAGCCTACAGAAATCACCTCTGCCCAGATGAAGTTGTGAGCTGACATGCGGCAGAAAGCTATTCCAAGTGCCAGCATGTCTTTGTTACTGGTAGTGTTTTTGCATCTCAACCCAGTTTATTTTGCTATATTCTTCTTTACTGTGGCTAATTACCCACTGTGCATTTAAACGTACACTAGTTCTTCTCAAGCACTCATAGATCTCTCCTTTTAACAATTTTCTCGCAAATCCCACAGTTATTTATATGCTATGCAGATCTGCTAGTTACTTAGTTTAGCAGTTATCTCTATCTTCTGCTCACTCTCCTACTCTCTCTCGCTCGGTGTGTCTTATGTTTAACTATTCCACTGCCTCCTTTAGTGATAATTGTACATATGATAAATGTAGTTTATTTGCTGTGATGGAGGCGAGGCTCAGTGACTTAGAAGAGCTGCTCCGCACCATGGAAACCCAATCTTTAGCTGCTGTAGTTAGCCAGCCCCCAGTAGCCGGTATGAGCCAACCCAGCATAGATCTCCTAATTACTCAGCAGTTATTAATGGCTTCTCTCTCTCCCTCTCAGTTTAATTATATCAAACATTTATCAAATATTTGTTATATTTCTATCAAGGAAAATTATATTGAGATAATTATTATTATATTAAACATTCTCAGGGTTCAGCCTCTCACTTGTTGATTTATCAGTTTCATATAATGGTAAATTGAATATCCCTTGTTTTTCGGACTGCTGGTTGGACAAAATAGACAAGCAACTTCAGTTCTGGTAGATTGTAATGGGCATTTTTCTCTTCTTTCTGGCATTTGATAGGCTAAACAATTAATTAATTAGAGGGATTCATAAATTATGAAAATGATTGTTAATTGCAGCCCTAAAACAATGCACAAGGAGAGAAAAGTTGTATTTATTTTATATTTGGTTGGACAGACATGGACAATGACAACGTGGGAAAGTGAGTAATTTAAGCTATTATAGACCATGGCAGTCATTCTAAAAACTGCTATTTAACTTCGGTTGTGAAATATGATTTCATAATGGGGCCTAAAATTTTCCTGGCAGGCTTGGTGGCTGAATGACAATACTTATGAAGAGCAACCACACATAGACATGAAAAGGCATTTCTACAAAAAACAGACAGACGCACACAAACATACTCCCTTACTCATCTTGTCTTCCCCACATGAATTCATCTGAACTGTACTTCTTGTTCAGTTTTCACAGCAGAGGGATAATCCAATGACAATTCACATCCAGCCCCAGCTCAAGTACTTCACCCGGTTCACTCTCTCCTCTGCTGCGCTGTGTGAAGATGGACAGATTCCAAATGATGAAAAAATATTGCAGTGAAGAGTGTGGTTTGTGACACAACATAAATGATAGAGCATAATATGAAAGGATAGATGTTTTTCTATTGTCATGATATATATCGTTATATCACACAGCCCTACATTAATTGATTATTTTGCAGTGTGTTTGATGTTGACTACTACCATGCACTTGTCTTCCAAAAAAGAGAGAGAAAATGCATAAGGTAATATTGTTGATTTTTCTCTCTTTGATTGGTGTCCCTTTTTCAAGGTCAGATTCATTCACTGAGTGAAAGTAAAATAAAAATGAGAGCAGAGGCAATCCAAACAACAGTTTAGGAAAATGAAGAAGAATCTTGGTGGTAATGACACTAAGTATTCATGTTTCTTTGGGGGGCTAGCTGTCTCTTAGCAACAGTGGTGTTGTCGGCGTGGAAACCCTTGGCAGATTGGAAGCATTATTCACCAGGGCTTAATTAGAGGGGTAAAGATTAGGCCAGGGTTGTCTTTAATTGAGTGGTGTGCGTGTGTGAGTGCATACACAAACATGGGTCTTTGATAGTCCCCATAAACTACTGTGTAACGAAAGGTGTGTGACTGCTCTTTAAAGCAGTGACATCATTTTGAATGACACATTCTGTACTCACGTTCTAACCTGACCTTGTTATTCATATTTAAATTGGGGGCACAGCAGTCATTTTAGGTTCACTACAAATTTTGGACGATTGGCTCACAATACTTAACCTTAAAGACGTCAAATGGAGGTGGAAAGGTCCCTCACCAAAACTTTAAAGCTCTTTTCAAGCCCTTTTCAAGAGCCTTCAAGTGGACTCTTGTATCTTCACAATCAAGCACGTCCAAAACACCCTGCATGTGTGATGAACAGTTTTCTGTGGAGAATCATTGTGTTGCAACTTCACAGGAGTTCATAAAAAGTAATCTAGATTTACGTTTGTTTCTTTTTGTTTGTTTTTAAAGTGAATAGACCATCTTGTTCAAATTGGGATCATGCTGAGTATGGAATAAATGAATCTCTCCTGACTGTTTAGTCAAAATGAACCCTGGTGTATTTGTTTCGGTTTGTCATTACTTGTGACACCAGAGAACATAAATACACACATAAGAATAAGTAAAGTGCTGCATGACTTACTGTGAGTCACTGAAACTTGATTTCCTCATGTGGGAGGATGACATATACCACAGCTGTCCAATGATTGAGTTACCTGTCAATCTATATAACTTCATGCTTGCAGCTTTTGGTTTGTTTGTTTATTAAAAGCCAGTGTGAGTACAGACCAGACCAGAACTAAAACCATTTAGTTTTTTTTTTCTTCCAAAACCAATTGGTCCAAACCAAATGAACCAAACTATAGGTGTGAAAGCACCCTAATATAAATCTTTCAGATGATATAAAAGGAAGGTCTTTAAAGGTATACTATGTAGGATTTTTCTAAAAAAAACAAAAAACAATGGATAAACTCATACATCAATTATCCCTCTCAATCATCGCTTATGACCCACTAGAAGTGTGTGATGGTGTATTTATTTGCAGAGACCCTGCTCTCTGCCTGTATTTTCTTATTTTCTTATTATTTTGCCTTGTTCGCGGGTGGGGCTGAGTCACACACACAGAACAGAGAGGCCACAGTGGACAGTATGAGGCTCTGCATTCACACAAAATTCGGAAATGCGGCACCTTCTCGCAGGGTTGTGAGGAGGTGTGGGCATTTTTATTTGTGCTTTAGAACATAACCGCTGTGAAACAACCAGAAAATAATGTTGCCCTTATAACAGAGCCAGGCTCAGGATGAGCTGGCCAGGGGTCGGGGTGAGCTGACTAGGGGTCGGTGGTGATGATCAGTAGTTAAAAACTCATCTCTATGAATACTTTGTCTCGGTTGTATGTTTAAACTCTCCCAGGTCACCGTGCGGCCGAACAAGCTGCCATTTAACCTGCAAGGTAGTTTCCCAACACATCACACAATCTAAAGGCACATCCAGCCAGACTCATTCAGAATTCCCAGGTTTAAGGAGACTTGGCTGTAGGCCAACGTCGTTTCCTGCCACACCATGATTTAAAGTGTTTTCTGTGTTTGTCAGGTACTGCTGCTCCATTCGGCTGACACAAAAGCAGACTAACATACCTTGATTTTCTCTTTAAAAAAACAAACAAAAAGCCCCTACCCTCAGCTTTTTTTTTTTTTTTTTTTTTTTTTTACACAAATACCTTCATATACCGTATACACTGGTGAAATGTCAGAAAGGTATGGAAAAATAGTTACCGCCCAATCCTTGTACAGAGCAGTACAGTGTAACCTGTAACTCAACAAATAACACAAAACAGTAACATTTGTAGCTTATGTCAGATCAGATAAACACATTGTTTAATCAATTCCTTATACTTTTCCTCATGCATGTTTGGTTTTATAAAGGTGATTAAAAACAGACACAGCTCTCCGAACTTGTTAATCAGAGGGGAGGACACTTAAGACTGATTGAACAGGTGTGTTTAACGAACAGTCTCACACAATGCAGATTTATGAAACTACCACCACTAATGTCATAAAATCAAATGGTTGATTTTACTATCAAGATAGTAAAAACAAATGCTGCTGCATTTTTTTTTTCTGTTTACTTCTTTTTATTTGACTCATCCAGTTCTGCCATTTTTACAGGATGGAAGTTAACTTTAAAACAAAAGCTTGGTTCCTTTTAAGACAAAAGGTGAGAGTAAGAAGAAAGTAGCACTCTGGCATTTTAGCCGTGTAGGTTCAATTTGCCTCACCTCGACCTTTCCCTGTTCTACAAAAAAAAAAAAAAAAAAGAAGAAACTAACTGGGCCACATTTACGACCTGCAAAAATCTCATTCTCTCTCTCTCTCTCTCTCTCCCCCTCGCTCCCTCCCTCCCTCCCTCCCTCTATATCTGTCTCACTCACCCAAAAAGTAGATGACCAGAGAAATAATGTGGCATGACTGTGTCTCCTCCACACTATACTTCTGGAGACAGGAGGGCTTTGGATGTAGTGTACCCATAGCAAGTCTTGATTCAAGCCAAAATATCAGACTATACTGTGTTTGTATGTTTTTGATGGGAAAATTGACTAGGCAAAACAGCTGTACTTGGGGAATCACAAGTTTCTTTTTATTAAGCATTGAATAAATGTACTGTATAAATCTAAATCAAGAACTAATTTAAAGTGCATTCAATCATCCGTGAGCTGAAAAACTACTTTGAGAATTAAAATCAAGAGCTAAATCAGTCAATCAACATAGCAATCAAAATAGGCCTAAACAATTTAGTATTAAGCCAATCAGTGTCGGCCAATTAAAAGCAATCAATATAAATCTGAGTAAGCTTCAGTCAATGAAGCAAAATTGTCCAGTCAGTATAACACTCAAATTCTAGAGCTGAGCAATAATCAATCAATCTAGATTACATCTTAGCAATTATTAATAGCTCAAACAATGTCAAATCAAAACCAGCAGTATCAAATAAAGAAGTATCAAAATCTTAATCAACCGCATATACAGCTATAGAATGAAACTCAATAAAAGTAATATTGATCAAAGTTGAATCAATCAGTTTCAATTAAAATAAAATAAAAAAAACATAGACTAGGAACCTTGAAAAGCAGAATCAAGATGTCAATTAATTGAGGAATGAGGAATGATCAAAATGTAGCATGAAAAATATAAAATGTGTAATCAAAATGCAATCAAAGGTTATGCTAAAGGTAAAATGGGAACCAAAATAGCATCAAAGTATGACTTCAGAGTTGTCTGAATCTTAGTTACTCATTAGTATCGCAACATGTGAAAGACAGTCACTACTCAATAAAATTCAATCAATGTGCAACTATCAAATGAAGTGATTATGTCACTCATCAAAGCAGTCATCATTCGGAGAAAATTATCAATAAATGCAAAGACTAAGTCAAAGACTAAAACATCTGGCATATCAGTAAATGATATAGATCAATACCAATCATCAGCAAATTAAAGCACTCATCAAACATAAGGTGTAATTGGTCTAAGTAGGAAAAGGTGACTAAAGACCATATTTTGCATTTTTCAAGCAAAAGGAGAGTTCAAGCTAAAGTCAGCCTCAAACCAATCTCCGACGGACAGACCCCTCAGTTGAACCTGCATACTTGACTCTTAACTCTAAATATGTTTATATTTATCTCTCCTGCCTAGTAACTGGTGAATTTTTCCCCAAGATATTATTTAGCCTTTTCTCGTAAAAAGTAAAATCGTAAAAGTGAAATCCATTAAAGCAGAATGTAAATCGCAAAATTGTGTCGCTTGTCTATGAATCACATACACTCTCTCCTGTCAGGCTGTTGGAAGTGTTGAAGTTATTTTCTGCGACATACCATGTCTCAGGTTGATTGTTTGAGCGCCTCACCATTTGTGACCGTGGTAATTCGTGACTGCTTGACAGATCGGTCCACAATCCGTTACTTCAGTAAAGATGTTGGAAGACACTTTGAACTCATTTTCACTCATCATGAATTTATTTCCTCCGTGGCAGAAAAACACGTTACTTGAGCTGTCAGAAACTCCTGTTGGTTAAACTGAGTGAGACACTTTTAGTGCTGACCCCAACAGACAACAAACTTGGAGACAAGCCTAGTGACATTAAGGCTACAAACAACCAATAACACAACACTTTCAGAAGGATCATTATCTTGTGAACATGTAATTGACTAGTCCTCAAAGACCCCCACTTTTTCAAATGTAATTTTTGGAATAAAACATCTTCTTATATTCGGGCCAATAAGGTATATATAAGGTAGACAGTTCTCTGCTACCCAGAACTCGACTCTTCCTCCCCCTCCTCTCCTAATTGCAGCAGGTTTATGCTTCGCGCTGTGCTCCGGGGACGAGGGACCTATTGTTACCTGACCCCCCCTTTCACCCAGACTTCACCACAGTGACACAGCAGCGTCCTGTGGTTTTCAGAGCAGCTTCATCTGTGCAGACTTGCAGAGTAGGGGCAATAGGTCATGGCAGGGTCTCAAGGCCAGAGGTGCAGTGTGCAGAAGTTCATGAGGCCAGATTGGGCCACAACAGTTCTGAAATATTAAGGTGGCAACTTTCTCTCTTTGGGCACACAGTCACACAGTACAACACTTGCTCACTTTTGTGTCTAACACACAGGCAGAAATATGTATGTGTGTGTAAGAGTGCATGAAGGGAAAGCGAAGCTAGACAGTTTCCCTTTTTTCAGTGGGTGTCTCTATAAAAGATAAAGGAAAAAGTTGCCAAAAAGAAAGGAGAGGACATAGAGGTAAAGGTGGGCTGATTGTCTTCATGTCAGTTTCCGGTAAAGGTTAAATTTTTCTGACTCTGACTTTCAAAGGAATAGGATTCATTACGACTGCCTGAGTAGCCATAGCTTCTCATCTGTAGTACGTTTTCATCTCAGCACATATCCACAGTTGATTGGCAGATGTAGTCATTTGGGATCAAAGGGGGACAGAAGAAAATGCAGAGATGTAAGGAACATGAGGGGAAAAAAAGCCCATATTTCAATTACACATACTCATATACAATAAAAGCTGAGGATTAAGCATCGGTTCCTGACGTAACCTCACCTTGAAAGACTCACCCAGATTGGAAACCCCTCAAGCCTCGCCTGCTTCAAATGAACCTACGTAGCTGAAAGACGGAGATGTGCCTCTCACTGAAATATAAAATAGAGAAAATGGAAAAACTAAAAGCAACTTTAAGAGATTGTTCCTTTTATTATTCAAATCCCCAGCAGGCAAAATAGAGAGAGCTAGGAAGTGTCACAAATTCTGATCAGACGTGATCAAAGTGCATTATACACCACAACAGCTAAATGGAGTCTCATTCCTTGGCACTTCTGGGTCAGGGAGCATTTTACTGTAGATTTGTGTGAGAAGGAGAGGGTACGGGAGAAAGAGACAACATAAGGAGAGGGTTGGCAAGACTTCTGTGAGTCATTAACAAGTGTGCTTGCACTTGTGCGCAGTCTCCCATCTCTGCATTCTTGTCCATTTGTGTATCTCGTATTGCCTGTGTGCTAGTTTTTTTCTTTATTATGAAAGCCTTTCAGGCACCTGAGCTTCCTCTGCTTCAATTCAGCTTCTTGATTGGCCCCAGATGCCCATATGGAAATAATGTCAAACCGTGAGTGTACGAGGAGCCCATTTCTTGCAATTTCTCTGCTTGCTCTAACTCAGTTGCTCAGTGCCAGGAAACAGGCACAAGGACAGACCACAACAAACACGGTCTAAACAAGCCAGGAGGAGAAAAATAACCAGAGAAAAATGAAGGCAGTGACGAAGAAACCTTAGCTCAGTGAAGCTCCTGCTGTATCATTAAGCCACATTAGGGATGAACAAGGTGGCTCTCGGATAATACTGTGCAGGTTGATGCAAATTTAGGTGGAAGTGTCGCGTCAGGACAGGAGTGGGGTACATGCACAGCAAAATAGTGCAGAAATCAACACTTTTATAGTTAAGTGCTCTGTCATAGATAGAGGTGTGAATCTTCACTGGCCTCGCAATTTGATTCAATTACGAGTCACCTGTCAACAATTCGATTGCACGATGCATCTCAATGTATTGCATCCTCAATTTTCTATGTTACTGCACATGGCTACTTTTTCATCAATTAATACAAGCAGTGAGATAAATCTGTAATAGATAAAAATCAGACTACAACTGTCTATATTATAAAAAGCTGCATCTTTTAAATACCAGTATCTGTGTGATCTCAGTACATAAATATTACAAAAACCCACACATGTAATGGCTACTCGACTAGCTTTACTCATTGACTCCATTTCCTGGGTTTTGGTTTCACTGTAGAGTGCACACTGAGTTATTTTCTTCACCTCAGAGTTGGTTTCAGTTGTTTAATGCTGCAGTGTGTGTTGGTCAGCTGGTCTCATTTGTTTTTGCTAGAGTTTGCTGCTCCACTCAGCTAACGTTAGTGTCTGAGTGACAGGGTAGAAAGTTCATAATATACTTCAGGTTCGTCTAGCAGAAGTAATTATTTAGTCATTAATCAAAAAATGCTTGCAACCGCTGCCTTTTTTGAAGATGAACTGAAAGATAACTCTAGTGTGTGCGTACTGTAGACTGTCCGGGTGCTGCATTGCCTTTGCAGTTGAGTTCCACCTTCGTCGCTCTGTAAACATCACATTCTTAACATTTAGAAAGTTGTTTTTTGACATTTTTGAATCGATTCAGAATCGTCCACATCCGCATTGTAATGCATCTTAGAATTGAGAAATTTCCACACCTCTAGTCATAAGGTTGATGTAACACTTTATATTGACTCCTTGAGAGGAAAAACAGTGACAATGTAGATGCACTGTGTAAGGAATGCTAAATTACAAATGCAAACAGGTATAATCATTTATTTTGTCAGTAAAAACAAAAGCAGCAATGTCACTGGCAAAACAAAGAAATGCCAAGATTATGATTGTTGACTGATTGTGGGGAAAAAGGCTCCTGTAAAAGATGTGGTAAAGGACAACATGATGGCCACAGATTACTGCTGACACAGTGAGGATTTGGATTGATTGATGCTGGGTTTGTGACTGAGGTTAATAACAAGGACAAATACTGTCGCCTCATTATGGACAGATAATAACAGACAGATATTGACCTCACAAATCAAAGAGAAATTCACATGCAGGATAGAATCCAAGTCTTGGGTGCACAAACACAACAATCACTCAAGGATAGACTTAGATACATTCAGTCACATCATTTACACAAGATTTTCTCAAAGATAAATGGGTTTTTGAAAAAGAAAATGGTTACTTAAAAGCCAAGTGCTGACTTTCAAGTGCATCAAGGTCAAAATCCTAAAATTACCTGTGGGCAGCACTTCACAGTTTAGTATTGTCGTGCCATTTGCTTTCTTCTTCATGAATTCATCATACACCATCCCTTATGAAGACATAATTTCTGGACCTATGTGTGAGTGTGACATTAAAAAAAGAATACAGATTGCATAGTTTGCACTTGTTATCTTTCTGCATCTTGTTGTCAGTATAGGGGGAAGATACTGTACTTTTTTTACTTATATGTTGCGTGGTCAATTGCATATTACCGGTGGTGGATGAGCCAAGGTATGAAAAGTGAGTTACTTTCACACTATGAAAAGACTCCATTACAATTATAAAGTGTTGCATTTAAACATTGCATTGCATTAAAGTACAGTACCTGAACAGATGTAATTAATTGCTTTTCACCTCTGCATATTGTTTACTACATTCATTAAGAAGCAGTATATTACTTTCAGTGCATGGTAACAGTGAACAGTTTGTAAAGTAGCACAACACCCTCAGCAATGATTGTTGCATTGCCACCTCAGAGAAGTTTACTTTGCCTGACACATGGTGCAGACTGAGGGAAGGGAATAATATTAGCTTGTGATGGCTTGATGAAACTTCTTCTTGTGTTGTTTCCCTTTTCTATCAGACAGCACTTCAACAGTCAGTCTATCAGCCAGCCAGGAAGTATTGCTTACTGAGGCAGAAACTCCAGACCTGACGCAGTAGTCTGCTGTGATGTGTACGAAAGTTTGTGTGTGTGTGTGTATGAACGTGGATTTTGTCCTCCTACTGCATCAAAACTAAACCCTCTCCTCCAAACACGTCTCTTGGTGTGAATCATTTTTCTATGGTATTTTCTGTGTGATCTCATTAGACCAGAGCAGCAACGAGCTGCCAGGACAAAAAGAACAAAGTGCAGCAGAGTTGAACAACAATAACAACACCAGTTCCCAGCCACAGCATTGTCACCTCCTATGGGCACATTCTAAAGGTTGAGAATGATGAAAAGCAAAGTAACACCCCTGGGCGAGCCTCTGAACACTGCCTAGAGGCTAGCACAGTACTGCACGCTCAGCAAGTCAACCAGAGTACAGAACTCTATGGCCTCCTGCCTCCAAATAAGAAGCAGGGAAGGATTGAAGAGTTTTGCTGCAAAGTGAGATACGCAGCAGTGAAATGAAGTGATATCGATTTCTATAAAGGGATTTACTGAACATAATATTTCCAAGTACATTTAAGAAGAAGACAGGCCAATTCCTAACACAGACTGTGGGCCTGTTTGTAGACGTTAATGTTCAGGCAGTGCAGAGGGTTTCTTAATTAAAAATAATATGCTGTGATGGGTTGACCAGCTAGGCTATAAACTCCACAGCTAAACATAATGTTATTTCAGATCAATTTTGTTGGGATTGACCAGCCAACAGTTAAACAGAGACTGTGTGATTTGTACAGTGCATTCTCTGGCTTTTATTGAATTTTATTTCAAAACTTATGATCATATCTATGTGTCCAGATAAAGGATTTTGTTCACCACTTGTACTGTATGTAGCTATTTAGAGTAAAGGTTCCATCTCTTTGGGTTGAGACCCACACAAGTGGTCACAAGATGAATACAAAAGGTCATAAGATGCTCACCCACAATCATTCTGCCATGCAAAATTCTGTATTTTTTAGACTTTGCTCCAATTTTTGCTTTTTTCTCATCTGTATGGTTTTACCCTGGTTATTCAAATAAACCAATCCGAGAAGAGAAAATAACTCTGACTGAACTGCTCACAAAATATGGACATGCAACCTATGACAAGGGGTCATAAGGAGATATTGCCTCATTTTAAGGGATCACAAGCAATAAAAGGTTGGCATCCACTGGTCTACTAGGGAGTAGGGCATTAGTTAGTCTAACATGGAATTTTGCAGAGTGGAACTCAGAAAAGGTATCTGCCAATGGCATCAGTTTATTTTTCTCAAATCTTTATAATTTGGAAGTATCATCTTTCCTAGTAATTGATGCACACCAATTTGGAAATGGTGTTCAATTATTAATGGCTAATGCATGCTAATACAGTAAACTGATTTACATGAATGACAGATTTATAAATGTGTAACAATGCAGATTGCCAACAGACAAATTATATAAAAGCTGTCAGGTCCAAACATTAAAATATTATATATATCCAACACTTCACACTGTCAGGAATGGAAATGATAGTTGCCACTCTTGACAGGTGAGATATACCTGAAATATCTTTAACAGCAGCTTCCACTCATTCTCTCTTCTAGTCGTGAGTCTTTCTCTCTCTCTTTCTCCTACTCTGCCAGGACTGCAATGTTTTGTGCTTTGATGAAGGCTTTGGTTGCAGCAACGACAGAGTAATTAAAGGGATTGATTGCGGCAGAAGGAGAAGCATTGCAATGTGTGTACAATACACACTCGCTGACTCAAATGTGCACACACAGTTTTTAGGAGATACATCATTTCCACTCTATTTTGCAGACACTTGAAATGACTGTGCTAAATGTACCAAGTCAATCCAACATAAATCCCATATGCGATGAAAAGCATGAATTAACACCATGTGATAAAAAAAATACAATGTTAGGGGTGGAAAGTTTATATGACAAAGCTTCCGAAGTCACAGGGATGGAGTTTTTCTATAATGTATTGTGTGATGGAGTAGTTGTAGTATGTAGTACTAGTAATATTAGTACAAAGAATTAAAAAAAATACCATCATCAAAGATTGTATGCTCTCTTTTCAAAAATGAAACATAACATGGACATTTATTCCATGGGAGGCACTTCAAAAGTGTCTTTCAGACTACTGCAGTTGACCTTGAAGAGGTCGTATTATGTGTGAATCATGACCAGCCCAACCTGCTCCCCCAACTGTTCGACTCCGGCAACATAGCAATCAAACTGTTTCTTTTAGTGGTTTTAATATTTTCAGAGCAGATAGAGCTGGTAAAGGAGGTGGTGTGACAATATATATAAAATCATCTCTCTCTGTACTGAGTTGCCCCCTCAGAAGCCCTAGAAAAATTGGATGAATTAAGTGCACCATTGATTGATCATGAGGTGATTATCCTTGGTGATCTCGGTTTAGATTGGCTTAATTTTACACAGCTTGTTTCACATCGCTTTCATTTAATTTCATTTCACTTCATTTCAATTTTTATTTTAAACATGTTAAAAGAAAAAAAACAAAAAAACAAAAATAAAATATATCCCACTTGCCCCAACCTGAAGTATTCCTCCAAGTCAAGCTTAATTGACTTAATATTAACAAACAAACCAGAGAAATATCCTGCCTGTAGTGTTTTTGACCTTGTATTAGTGACCATTGCTCGATTGTTTGCATTAGAAATGTGAAATGGAGGAAAACTAATTCACCCTTAGTGGTCAGAAGAAACTTAAAGTGATGACAAGGCCTTTCTACATGACCTTTACTCCAGTCCAATCACTGGTATTCTCAAAATCCCCGAACTTACACTAGCCTTAAGTTATTTTACCAATGTTTTAAACTCAGTTTTAGATAAGCATGCACCTTTTAAAAAGCCACCACTCCCTGGTTCACTGCAGAGCTTTCTACTGTATTTTATTCCAGAAACAAAGCATGGGCTCTGGCTAGGCGCACCGAAGACCCTTGTCATTGGCTTGCCTTTAGACAGTTGGAGAACAAGTGCATTCCTGCTGTCAAAAAAGCCAAAACTGACTACCATCTGCACTCTTTTACTAATTCCTCTTATAGCCCCAGTAAATTCTGGAAAATAGTCAAATCTACCACTAACAATTTAGCAC
This sequence comes from Thunnus maccoyii, assembly GCF_910596095.1. Classification (NCBI taxonomy): domain Eukaryota; kingdom Metazoa; phylum Chordata; class Actinopteri; order Scombriformes; family Scombridae; genus Thunnus; species Thunnus maccoyii. Next base: position 21,102,497 of record NC_056547.1, read on the forward strand.
TCCTCTACCTGCCTATGTTAATGGCCTTACTCAGATAACTGATAGCCATACAATTCGCACTGCTTTTAACAATCATTTTGCTGCATTTTGTCATTTATTTGACAGTTGTAGTGTTGGTCCCAACGGTTATGTGGAAGAACATAGGCCATCCTTCCTTAATACTACTGCTGAAGTAAACCACTCCTTTAACTTATCTCCTGTTTCTAGTAGGATGGTAGCTGACACCTTATGCAATATTGATGCATGAAAATCAATGGGTGATGACCAACTTGAACCATTTGCTTTGAAATCCTCAGCACAGCTAAATTCTGAATATATAACTCATATTTTCAATCTTAGCATTGCCTCTGGCATCATTCTTACAGTTTGGATGACTGCCTATGCTCTTCCTCTCCATAAAGGTGGTAGCAAATCTGAATTAAATAATTATTGTCCAATCTCAAAAATATCTTGTCGCACAAAGTACTTGAGTCACTTGTTAATGAACAGTTGAAATCATTTTTATCAATGTATTCCATACTAACTCCATTTCATTCTGGCTTAAGGTCAAAGCATAGCACTATTTCTGCTACTTCTTTAGTTATTAACAATATAGTCTCATTGCATGAGATAACAAAAACACTATGCTGCTTGTTTTATTGATTTAACATAAGCCTTTGACACATTTAACGACTTTCTTCTTTGGGTTTTGACAATACCAGCTGCCTGTGGTTTCGGAATTATCTTTCTGCTATGTTGCAGGGTGTCAAGATGGGTAAGATTTAGTCCTCTTTTCTCCCCGTTACAAAGGGAGTTCCCCAAGGTTCTGTTCTTGGACCACTTTTATTCACTATTTATATAAAAAAATATTACCCCTTCACTGTACAATTGTAACTTCCATCTATACACAGATGACATGGTCCTTTACTCTTGTGCAGATTCTATTCATGCCGCCACTCAAAATCTACAGCTATCATTTAACCTCCTTCAAAAACACCTTCATAACTTGAAACTGGTCCTAAATTGTCAAAGACAAAATGGATGTTGTTTTCAAATGCAAGAAATACTGACTATGGTAGTTTTCAAATTAATTTTTTTTATAACATCATGATAGAGATGGTGCAGTACTTCAAATATCTTGGAATTTGGGCCATTGAAAAACTTTTAAAGTCCATATTGACATGCTGTTATCAAAGCTGAGATTGAAATTGGGCTTTCTTTTTAGAAAAAAATCTTGCTTTTCTTTATTTACGAGAAAAAGAATTGCTGAAGCAGTTTTTCTCTCTGTACTGGACTACGGGGATGTTATTTATGGTCGGGCGACCACTTCCACTCTCAAACCTTTAGATGCAGTATATCACTCCTTCTTAATATTCATTACTGGAGATAGATATGGGACACATCATTGCCAACTATATCAAAAAACTGGCCTGCCTGCACTATCAGTGAGGGGGGATCAGCATTTGTTTTTATTTATTTATAAAACTATTTTACAAAAGCTCCCCTCCTATCTCTCAGCCCTGCTTTCTTGGAATGTTGGTAGCTATTGCACCCACTCACATACATGGCTCACCCTGCAAGTACCAAAAATTCATACAGAGTTAGGAAGATCTGCTTTCTGTTACTCTGACCCACATACTTGGAATATGCTTCAAAAAAACTTCAAGTTTACCTCATTAATACCGTTGAGTCAATTCCAAGATTTAATTGCTTAATTGGTTTTAATTTTTTAAATTGTTCTTATTCTTATTGTTCTTATTGTTTTATTTATTTATTTGTCTCATTGTCAATCCCCACACTTGTACTTTTCAGTGTTGTTAATTTTACCTTGTTTTTACTTGATATAGCCATGTATTCTTCTTTTATTGCTATTTGATTTTAGTTGTCTGCAGTTATTGTATATCTCCACTAGGGGTGTGCCCGATTACAAATATGTTATTCGGCAAAACACAAATAGTGGGTTTTTATGAATATTCCCCTTCTCCTTTCCACAACGTTAGCTTGTAAAAAATAGGCAATAAATGAAAAGTGCAAAGCAATTATCGCCTTTAAAGTTTTTCCCTACACGTAACACGGTGTGCTGTCTCTGTGTTATAGGTGTATAAAGTATACATGGGTGTATAAGTAGAGGTCTGCCTGCAATGAGGCGATGAGCAAAGTTTTAGCTCAGTAGTCAGCGCAGTTGTCTATGATCTGAGAGACTCCATAAAGTAGTTTAATAGTATTCATGAGCACTTATTGTAACACTTTAATTTTCTAAAATTAAAAGCATTATAAAAACAAAAACAGGATTTTTAAGCCTCTTTCCACTTTTATTCGAAAACAAATACAAATACAAATAATTATGCTGCGTCAAAAAATATAGATAGAAATACTGGGCTCTCTGCACATCCCTAGTCTTCACCTCAGCACCATTGAAAATGAGGGTTCTCTCTAAATGCATTTTAAATAAATAAAATGATGACGATGATGAAGACTTTGTTTAAATTTGGGAATTGTTTCGTTTGTTGCACCGACTGCAGTAACAGCTTCTGCAGCCATCTGCCTCTCACACTTTCTTCTGTTACTGCTGCCATTCTCCGCAGGAACAACATCAATATTCATGAGTGCTTTTGCATTGACCACTTATGGTTAATTGTGGGAGTGTAGGCGGTGGGATATGAGGTTCATCCGTGTGTGCGCATTTTCAAGTTGATGTGATTTATAAAAGGAAAAATGCATGCATTTGTGCATGTGCACAGTTTTATAAATCTGATTGTTTTTTGGCGCACACCATTTTCAGCTTTGGTGTGTCATGTACAATTTTGGTTTTGGATCCTACGCACTGTTTTATAAATGAGGGCCCTTATGAAGCACAAGCCATTTTCCACAGCAATGAGAAGGTTATTTAGGGACAGGAATGGTTATTTTGTTGAGATAAGTTAGAAGATTTTTAAAAAGGTTGTTTTTTTGTTTGTTTGTTATTTCAGGATGAATAAGTGCCTGTTTGAAATGTGGCTAGAAATTGGTCTGGTTGATGGTGAAGAAAATGATTAGGAAGATGAAAATAACCTCATTCAGAAGTCCTCATAGCAACATAGCTAATAACAGGTAGAAAATTTGATGCGAGGTACAACACCCCAGAATTTCAGCTAGACTCATTTCAAAAGATCTGAGAGGTGAGATAATTGCACCTTTGAAGAAAGTGTGGTGTAGGTATGAAAAAGTAATGCTATTTAAAAACTTTAGTTCTTGCTGAAAAATCAACTGGCAGAATAAAGTTTTAAAAATTGACAAAGTGGTCTTCAAGACTTCTAGTAAAAAATCTGAGGTAATCTAACTCCCCATAAACAAGGGTCTCAAATCCTTACTTACCTAATAATTTTCTTGACTTAATTTAATTGAAAATATCTCTGGAAGGGACATGCTGGTTTGGGACTTTAGCTTTAATTTAGCTTCCATTTACCTTCCTATTTGCTCCATGCTGTCATGACTTCAACGTCAGATCAAAATTCTCAAAGGGATACTTGGAAAATGAAGAGGTATCTGAAAATAGAATGTCAAAACACCAGTGATGTTTCTGGGTTGTTAGCAAAAATTATTTGAAGTTGACTTTTCAATAAAACACTAAAAGTGAATAATCTGTCACAACTGATATCAGTTACTCTGCAATTTCGGTGTTGTCATGTTCTTAACTATTCATCTCATGAAGATGGGGGAAAGCTATTGGTACATTAACCTCATAGCTTCAGTGTGATTTAACAGTCAAAATGATGAGAGCAAAGAATTAAATCATCAAAGAGGTGTCACTGTCCAAATAGCATTACAGATCAGTGAATACTGCAGTGCATTAGCCTGCGCCACTGTCAACGAAGCTGAGCAAACACCCTGTCTTTTGAAGGTGGAATTTGAAGTGACAGTGAACATGCAGCATGAACCATTCAGCATGTCAGTAAATACCAAGAAGAATATCAGTGTTTCCCCTAATGTTGCCTTGGAGGGGCGGCCCGCCCCTCTGAAAGAAACAAAATATGTTTATTTAAGTTATTTACCTAATTTATGTAGATTCATTTCATTTCAGCTAAGTGTGAGAGTCTCTACTGCGTTTTGCTGTCATTTATGGTCGCGCTAGTTTCTCTCCTCTCCTCTATGTAGTGAGTGTGTGATAGAGAGAGAGGGAGAGAGCATGTGTGTGACGGTGAGGCTGGCAATCGGAGCAGACAGTATAAAGTTAGGAGTACAGCTGTGAACGTAGCAGTCAGTGAATACAACTCCTCAAGACCCAAGCCAAGTTCCCGTGTCTTGTTTGCCAGCTGCTAATTAAAGTGAAGGGGGTTAGCCCTGAAGTTAGAGACAATGGGTCAGCCTAACCCGACCAGGCTCACTGAAGGTGGACTGATCTTAAAGGTGGACCAGCTAATCTCATTTTAGTGACAATCTCAGGCACTCCTAGTGTCTCCTGAGTCAGTGAACCAGGTGAAGTGAAGATAATGTTATGGTACACTACACTACACTCGTTATGGTACTATAAGCTCAGTAAAACCAACCCCCCACCCCCACGGCCCACACACTGCACCCCCGAACCAGTCAACCTATTATCAAAGACATTAGGCATCTATTGATACATCCATATGCCTCGCATCTCGGCACAGAGAGAGCTGTTAGTCTTTTGAGAGCCAAAATGCCAAGAACTGAGGACAACTGCGATGTAGCTACATTTCTTTTCTGTCAACAGGAAGACAGAGCTAAAAGATCAGATGTAAATAACTGCTATAGCACAGACATGCTTCAACATTGATTATTCTTCTACCTCTATTGTCAGGACGTGAAGAGAACACAATTCCCAGTTCCCAATGCTATTAACTTTATCAGTGACTGCTACAGCCACTGAAATGTCAAAAGCAATTGAATTCCTAAGATGGAGGGTTGTTTCACTTCTTTGTATTTCCCATAAACTGCTGCTCTTCCAGGACAGATGAGGCATGAACTACGAAGATTTCACTCAGGTGGGCTTTGATCCCACGCTAATGAGATCCTTGTAGATTTTCTTCTGTAACTGTCATCCTTTGAGTGCATGTAACTCTATTCTTGATTTCATTCTTTATTTCAGCTGCATGAAGTGATCTGTGAGCACTAGGAGGAGATAAGACTCCAAAATTAACTTAACAACAACTTAAGAAATAACAACAAGCCATGATTATACTGCAATTTCTATGAGGTACTTGTGGTACAAATAATAGCCTACTTTTACATGTAAAGCAGAGCACCATGGGCAACCCGTTGAGCACCGTTTCACACTACCTGTTGTTGAACTTCAGTATTCACTGGTGTTTTTATGATCTACTGTCTCCAAAAAAAAAAAAAAAAGAGTTCCTCAGGGAACATGAATGTCTGCACCAAAATTTGTGTCAATCCATCTTGCAGATGTTAAGATATTTCATCATCATCACCATCAGGGCTCAACTAGTCAAACCAAACTAATTATCTGAAAGTGATTAAAAGCTTCAGGGAGCTTGCAGATTGGGAGGCTGGTTGTCAGCAGGGTCAGCATTTCTACTACATATCACATCATGGAGAGTCATTTAAGTCATTTTTAGTCTCCATATTTCGCTTAATGGAGCTTTTTTCCACTAATTGATCAGCTTTTCTGGTTTAGATATTTTTTCAATTGCATTGTTTTGCTGAATCTTCACTGAAAGGTCAGTTACCAATGATAGCTGACAATAGACTACAAATCTGACAGTATTCACAATTTCAACCCTGTACTGCTTAACAGTGGACTGCTTATGTTCCTGTGTGGACTTATTTAATCATGTATACATTCACTTGCTGTCAGTTAGAACAGTTTTTGCCTGAAGAGAAACAAGACTAGGTCAAAACATAGTATATGGCTGGACCGTTTATGGTCAATGTATGAAATTGTGGCCACTTTGTTACAGGGATAGTCAGTGGTAGTGTCTATAATGTGAATTCCTGGATATTAAATGTTCATCTGCAATTTTCTTTAGTGGTCCCAGTAATTTTTGTTAAAGTGTACTGAGGTAACATATTACATGACATGGTTAAGCAATGTTTGAGTAAAAAAAAAAAGGGGTATAAATGCGGTTACAAGAAAAATTCTTTTCACTCGTATCTTGGGATGTTTAATTTTAATTATAACTATTCTAATTATCTGTTAACTCCCCCTGCCCTTTCATCTGTTTCTATCTGTGGATGTCTGTAAGCTGTGGATGGCTAGGCTAGTCTGTCAGCTGTGTAACTTTATGACCATGCCGTGATATTACAGAGTACACAAATATTATAAACACACCTATCACCTGCCCAGCACATTGCTGTTAAACTGGAAACACCTCGGCTACACTTTATTTTTATACAGTCTATGCTAGTTAGCCATGCTAACTAGCTGTTAGCTTCTGTGCAGACTGGTAAAATGGATCTGTCATGTCTCTTTGGGTTCATGCCTCTGTCAGTGTCGGAGCCTCCGTGTGAGACGCTTCGGTTGGTAAATGTGTGTTTTTAAAGCATGATTCATTTTGAAAGAGCAACTGCCAATGGGTAAACTCCAGCACTGGGCCAGCCGACCAATGGTGTAACTTCATCACTCAGGGACTCAGTTAGACAGTGATGAACAGACATTCCAGGTTATAGGGCTGGTCCGTGGATGGTTCAGCCAAAAAAGAAAGCCATTTCCATGGGGAATTATGATATTGACAAAGTACCAACAGTGGAAAATTGATGGTGTAAACACCATGAATGTTGCTGGTAAAGCAGCCTTTTAAAGCAATGTGCACAATGCTGGTATTTCAGGGAATATGCATATGCCTGGGAGATGGCAAGAATACCACTGTTAAGGATTCTATCACAAGGTGGCAATATTTACAAGTCTTGTAAACATACACATATTGATGTGTAAAATACACAGTGCAGGGCCACCCACAGACAGAGACTGAATAAAACCTTTGACATTTCCCAGCAAATCATCCCCAAAACATTTGTCACAGTGCTCTCTATGCAGAAACACAGATATTCTGACAGCTAAACTAGCATGAAGCCGCTGGAGACTCACAGGCACAGTTGGCGTTACAATGACAACTTTGTCTAGCCTGCATGAACTTAGTGCCCCTGGAACATAATTTAGATTCCCCCCGGGATGGTGCTGCTAGTGGCTGCAATGCAGCCGGGCTTACTTTGTGTCTGCGGGTGGCTGTGGAATTTGATTTTGTCTTTACTGCTCTGTGCTGTCCATGGCGTTGATTATTATTCAGAGAGAAAACCATATCTCAGGCTGATACATATTTCATGGTGCTTGTGTGGGCTTGTGGAGTTCTCATCTGTGAATGCATGAGCCCATTCAATAATGTGCTTCATTTTTTGAGGGTAATATATTTTATTTCTAATCCCAAACAGTTAAAGTGGCTCTCTTTTCGCTCACTCACCCACCCAACCACCTCAATGTCCTCTGCGGTGTTTGTTTCTCTCTGTGCTCTATCTTACTCTCTCTGCTTTTTCTGCACTTTCATGCACAGAAAAAAGTGTTTGTCGTGAAAGAAGAAAGGTTAATGCAGGTCTGAATGCTCAGAGCCTGACATTCTGGCAAGAGAAAAATAATGAGAGGAATTAAAGTCAAGATGTCTGAATCCAGATCACTATTTTTACTCTTATGATAAAGACGGTAGGGATGCACCGATTTGATACTGATATCAGTCTGATACTGAGTCAAGTAGCTGGATCGGGTATCAGTGACAGGGGGCCAATCTTGGCTGATCTATTATCTAGAAAGGAAGACTCACTGGCGGGGCCCGTAGTGCCATTAGACACGTTAACTTATAACACTAACACCGCCTGATGTGAAGTTGTTTTAGACACTGTCTTGAGTAAATATCAGCTGTCCCGAGGAACTGGTGTAGCCTCAACAAGACCCGCTATTGTAGCTAATCTTGCTAAGAGAAAACCAGTCGGGTGTGGCCTAAAATGTAACAGCAAAACACCTCTGCTAATTAAATCCAATGCAACATACTTAACAAAATCCCCCAACTATCTATTTTATAACTGTGGTGGTTATGTCAAAGCACGTGACTAATAGTTTCCGTTTGATTATTTAGCAATGGTTGGACCAGTTAGCATTAGCTCTGCTCCTCAGGCTCACTTCGGGCACTTTTCGCTCCACAATTACTTTCCTGTCTTGGTCGCGTTGCCATAACTCTGGTACCACTGAGCCTTCCAGTAAAAAATATAAGGCCTTGGCATAACTGTCAGATGCCCTAAGCTAGGTTTATGCTCAATGCAGTGTCCCTGGTACGATGGTGCATATGCCAAAAATGACTTCATCGCGTCTTTCGTGTTGAGCGCGAAGGCCCTGCAAGTTGTTGCGGTGCTTGGTTGTGCACCTCTGAATCGTTGTAACTGTGCACACTGCTAAGAGGGACTTCCCACAGCAGTAAAACAGAGACAGCTGCTCTTTTGTACATAGTTTTGTGCCAGTGACAGTGTTTGTGTATTTATTTGTTACATTTTGTTTTACAAAGTTACTTACATATAAAAGAATGATCCAAGTCTCTTCCACACAGTAAGGCATACAACTTATCGATTAAATACTGGTATCGGATAGGTACTCGTTATCAGCTGATACCCAAAACCCAGGTATCAGTATCGGGGCTGAAAAGTCGGATCGGTGCATCCCTACCTTAAAGAGCATTAGGATCATGGAGCTGTATTAATGACTGATTTTAGCTGGTAGAAAAGGATAACCCAAACACTTAAGTGGGTTCTTACTATAGTAGGGACGGGTATTGTTATGGGTACTTACAGTGTTTTAATATTTTTATGATATTACTAATGCTCAAATTTTTATATACCTGGAACACTAACACTCTCCTGTATCCATTCATATACAGACATTTGCCCTGCATTGAATACCTGTGGACATACAGTCCAACATCACCTTTTTCCAGCTGAGCCTTGCCCACTTCAAACAAGTGAGAAAATAGTGTATTTGCGAAGGACTGCATTACTTATAGTAAGAGGCTGATGAAAGAGAAGTTAAGAAAATCTCTACCTGGTTGGCTGAGCACCATCACTGTTTCAACTTTCCTAAACTTGAAATCTTCTACATCAAGCTTGTTTGCCTTCTGAAAAGACTTATTCAACCTGTTAAAGCCTGACATCATTGGCCCATGATAATGATCATCGATAATTACGCCAGACTGAATATAATTGAATTGACCCAACAATCTAACCTCCTGTGTTCAGGTTTACTGAATTGACGTCAAAACTTCTAGTCTGTGAACTCCTGAGTATAGCAACTAGGTCTCTTACATTCAGATTTCAAAATGATTGTTTTATTCAATCTCAGGGATCAATGTTAGCGTTTCTGTTGTGCAGTGCTTTCTTCTCCGGCAGGTGTGCTTGTTAGTCAAAGAATTAGGGTCTTTAATCTGTGAAAGTGCCACAGATGAGGCATATTTCTGCTGAATCAGTGCTTTCACAGTTTACCACATCATAAACCAAAAAAAAAAAAAAGTAACACAAATTCATTAATTTCTCCCTCCTACCTACTCCCCCCTCTCTCTCTTCTTTATACTCTCCTCTTTTTTTAACTCTCTTGTATTTTATCTTTCTGTTGGAGAGACAGCGTTTCGTGAGGTAAACAACCCGTTTGAGCTACCACCCACAGGTAGCCATTCTTATCAGTGGCCAGCAGGGCACTCTGCCTGCTCTACACCCCCTCTTTCCCTCCACCACCGTTCTCCTCAGCCCTCTGACCTCCCCCATTCCCACCTCTTAACATCCCATCCTACCACTGTCAAGCTCCACGCTGATTTCATCTCCCCTCAAAGATGAGACCAGCTCACAGTTGTTCCTCTATCTCTCTATCGCTGCAGCTCTCCTTTAGCCCATCCATCCTAGTGATAGCACCTGCCCACTGGTCATAAAATACCTTCCAAAGCCATTTTCCAACATTAAATGGGGCAGCGTTTCTGCGCAGATTCAAGGTTAAGCCTCCCCATCTGAGCTGTAATGCTACTTGTTCTCATTTATCTGCAGTTTACTTTTTTTTTATTTTATTCTACAGGGCCGGTGAAAACTTTAGTATTTTCACTAAATTTAGCAATTTTCTCATTGTAAGCAGCCTAAAATGTGAGACCAAGGCAAGGAAAAGATAGGTAAAGATACTGTAGTGTAGTGCAATAACAATAGTGTCCCAAACTAATATTAATATTGTAGTTTTTCATATTAGAACAAACATGCAAGTTATTATTAAATAGCAATTAAGTAATCTATCCTTTTTCTGACTTTTAGAGGACTGGTGTTTTTATGGAAACTCCTCTGTATGGAAACAATTTGTTTTGTTTACAACCAGGGTCTCACTTTTGTAATTATCGCTCCTATGGTAATAAAACAAATTAACAAAGCACCTGGGAAACGTCGTTAATCTGTGGTGACACTGCACGTAAACATATTAATTTTAGTTTTTACACTCTGTGCAACCTCACTGTTGTAACTGGCTTACTCTGCATGCTAAATCTCTGGCAGGAGAACACACACACAACAGGCAAAAATGTTATCTACTTTTGAGTACATGCATGCAGGGATGCTCGAGGTAAGGTTAACAGAATTGCCTTTAAATATCTAAGCACTTAAAAGAGGTCCTGAAAACAACTGTAACCAGGATGTGAATGCGTGGTTGTATGAAATCAGGTCCTTTTTCTATATTTGCTTCACTGCCAGTACAGAAACTTTTTCACTGCTATGCGACAAGTGCCTGCTGACAAGAAAATTCTACATTCTAAAGTACAAGTTGGAGTTGTGTCACTTTTTATTCCATAGTCTAATGACTCCCTCACACAGACACACACACACACACACAGCTGTGTTTATTATTAACTCAAGTGCTGCTTCAATACATTCCAAAGCAATCTTCCAGGCGGCATAAAGCAATCTGTGATTCCCTTCTCGGTTTCCTCTGTGTCTTGATCCTGACCTCACCTTTTAACCTCAGCTCTTAATAACCCATCACCTCTGCTGGCTCATCTCACTGTCTACTTCAGCTGAAGCTCTTCTGACCAAGGAACAGGGAGCCTCTTCGCTTTAACTCCCAATGCACTGAGTGAAAAAATATGTGAGACACACACACACACATGCACACATGTACACACACACACACATCGACAGACATAAGCAGAGGCATTCCTAAAATGACCCTCCAACCTCTATATCCCCATACAGCCTCGCTCTCCTCCACCACTCACACTGGCAGTGGAGGTAACTGTGGAGAGTGATATTAGGATGCAGCAGCAGGCCTGATGAACACCAGTGAGCAGCCCAAGAGGTCACTACTGTGAATTAATGAAATATACATCCTCTCCACTGCAAGGCGGCTTCCACCTGAAATTTCAGCTGCTACAGCTGCAGTACATGTACAGTACACTTTCTGGATACACCTACCGACAACAAGGATGTCAAGCAATTTGGTCATACCATGCACAGATACATGCATAGACCCATACTGTATGTGCACAAATGCATGGACTTCTTTTTTTTCTTTTTTGTCTTTTTTGACCTTAACCTCCCTACTGCTCCATGCCCAAAATGAGCCCAGGTTTGTTTGTCTTACGACACTGTCAGCAGTGCACTTCCTCCATCTTCATTGCAAAGAAAAGGCCCCAGATGCTGTTTTAATGGTAGCTTTTATCGGCTGTCTCCCAGTGCAACATGTCTGCAGAGCTGCAGAGCAAATTTACACGTGGGCTTATGCTTAGAATCTTCAACTGAAGGGTATTTAGCTGATAAAGCCTCCAGGGGTGGATGGGGATATGTATTATAGATGGGGAGAAGGTGATTTGTTGTTCGCAGACGCAGGAAGGGAGAATGTGACATCACTCTCAATAGGACTTGTTACTCTCTGTGGAGTCTTCGCAATCACAGTGTGGTTATGTGTATGCATGAGGGAGCACAAACACACGGACACCCCCTCTTCTCGTGGCCCCTGCTGAGGACGTTAGGTCGTTATAGAGTGATGGGCATTAAATGGAGTTGGTGAATGTTAAAGGGGAAACTGCACAAACTGAGATGGAGTGTCGGGGGTGAGGGGAGCAGGGAGGTTTTGTTCACTTCTGCTTTTAATCTTAACTAAAGTGGCAGAAAAAAGGAGCACTTAAGCAGAGATCTCACAGAGAGTTGATATTAATGTTTTAATGCTTGAGAAAGTTTCAGAAGTAAAATCGAGACACATTTACGAAGGGAATAGATGAGGGCATAGGTGGCACCAATACATCATGCTTGGAGAGACTAAAGGTCAGCAATGGGAGGTGGGGGGGAGGGGGGTAGCATGTGAACACACAACACATTTTAACAATTAAAGAAAAATAATGAAAAAAATACTTTGATGAAGCCGTTTATAATTACATTGATCTGATGCTTTTTCAGTCTTAATTCTGCTCTATCTCATGTTGTAAATTGTCACATCATATCACAAACTGTGATGCAACAGTATTAGCATTGTAAGGCATTGCAAACTGCAAACAAATTTGGAAAGAAGTTTGATGACACACAGGATTAAAGAGCTCAGGTAATCTGATGTCTCCTGCATAACAGGCAGAATGCCAAGTTCTAACTGACCAGTCTGAAGTGTATAGAGTCTGCAGATCAATTAACATATGTCCTGCTGCCTTCAGATGGATGCAGGGATTTAATGACCTGATACAGTATAAAGAAGCTGTGGACAACAGATACTGTCAGAATCAATCATATTAATGTATAAATCAATGCAGACTCCTTTACTGCTTTAACCAGTGTTTGTCATACATAGGCTCTACTTGGGCGGCCCGTCCAGGTAGATAAAATCCTGATCGTGCAATTGTCATTGCATAATGCACACAGACCAGCGGACCTTCAGCCCACATAAGCATCTCAATTCCTATCTCCCACAATTCTGAATCAATTCACAAATGTCCAAAATAGTTTTGCTAAATAATAATGTGATGTTGACTGAATGAACTCAACTACCAGGGCAGTGCAGCACCTGGACAGTCCACAGCACGCATACACTAGATTCTTGTCAATACATCCATGTATCTTGTAGTTTATCTTCAAAAAAGGCAGTAGTGGCAAACATATTTTGATTTAATGACTAAATAATTACCTTTGTGATAACGACGCAAAGTATATTGTGAACTTTCTCCGCTGTCACTCACTCAGAGACTAACGTTAGCGGAATGGAGCAGAGCAGCGAGCTCCAGCAGTAACAAACAAGACCAGCTGACCAACACACACTGCAGCATTAAACTATAATAAAAAATAACTCAATGCTCTGTCTGTCTCACCTCAAAAACCCTGCACCCACTCAGCATGTTGGACAACGATGTCTTTCCCCGGAGCTAACACTGCAGCAGAGATGCTGCTCTCCACTGCTGAAAACATGACATTAATAATAACACAGCAGAGCACGCCGCCCTGGGGCGGATTTAGTGATTTTGGGGCCCCAGGCAAACTCTGTCTTGCTTTATTTTCACCCTCTGTCTATCTGGGAATGTTAGTATTGGCAGTGGTAGATGAAGTAGTCAAAACTTTTTTCTTAAGTCAAACCATTAATACCGCACAGTAAAAGTCAGCATTCAAATTTTTCCTTAAAAGTGAAACAGAGGTATTATTAGCACAATGTACTTACAGGTACTTAACATGTGTTAAAAGTGGAGCTTTTAATTCCTATATAATGCTGGATAGTTTAATGAATAATAATGCATCATATTTTATTTGTTATATTTCATGAGTAAAATCTGAACTTGCAACACAACTAGTAACATTTACCTGTCAGCTAAATGTGGTGGTACAATGTTTTACTCTGAAGTAAAAGTGTACAGTTGCGAGAGACTGAAAATAGTGCCCCCTTTTCTATTCATTCAATCAAGAACTGGCTTTGAATTGAGAATTGATTGGGAATCGAATCGTGAGATTCCCAAAGATTCCTAGCCTAAGCATCAAAAAGGGGGAGAGAGCCAAAGAGCACTACAGGTAGGATGCAAACTCTTATAACAATGAAAATGTAATTCAATAGGCTGTTGGGAAACAAAATTAGTTATTCATAAACCTTTGTTTGACTAGTTTATTAAGCAACTGAACCTGCCATCACACGCCGTGCCACCCACCACCACAAGTAAATTCTCAACCTGTGAGAAACACTGCTTTAACCACATTAAACTTTATATTTTCTATGCCCATCTAAAAGCAGGGGAGTGCTTGATTAAATATACTTTATTTATATTTTAAGCATTATTCCATTATTTCAGTGCATTTACTGAAAGAATTCAGCTTGCTCTTGTTGGTAAAATCACTGAGGTTCCAGCAGAGTGACATTTCTTCAGAAATAGACGTGGTTCTGAGACATCTATTTTCAACACAGCAACACTAACAACTGGCTTTTCACTTCTTCATCTGAATAAACCCCCCACCTGTGCGCTCCTCTCCTCCCACCTGTGCACCATGTGTGCTGCGCCTGGCACCAAAATACATAGACAGGCAACACAAATTCAGGAAATGGACGGCGTGCTGCCTGTGTTGGTCATTATAATCAGTAACTAGGGGATTCCATCTCTCCCGCTTGGTCTCTCAGCTGTCTCTCTTGCTTGCTCGCTCACTCTCACCTGTTAGCTATTGCATCCAAATAACAATCAGCAAGCCAAGTAATACATGAAAAGCTTCAGCATAATATTTTGATGAACATTTTGGGGAGGCTTAGCCTCCCTTAGCCTCTTATTAGCCTATGAATGAGGTACTATTAATTAGGTCCTTGTATTACTTTGCCTAGGGTGTCTGGTCTCTCTTTTTCACTTTTATTTGGTAACAAGCATTAACAGTTCAGTTAAAGCTCAGGAGGATCATTTTGGATTTTTATGGATTATTTTCTGGCACATACAAATTGTGCTAATGAATTATTCGAGCGAATTTAACTAATTTGGTATGATTTATGGTGGTATATTAGCAGTGCTAATGAAGATACGGCAGCTGTATTTAGAGCCACAAATAACAAACAAATATTGATCAGAGTGGACAGAAATTGCATCTGGCTGAAAATAAAACACATTTGACCGGTGAGCCGATGTTTAGTTCATGATATAGGGACAGTTTGGAGTTGCAATTCCAGCTGGGTGACTCCAGACACCTATCGCAGGGACTGAGAACTGTCACGGACTTCAGGGAGAAAACACCAGCTATAGTGAGCGCTGACTCCTCGCTAGCCGACAATCTCAATGCCTTCTACGCGTGCTTTGAGGCTAGCAGCATTAACAATAGCCAGCCAGATGACGTAGCTGCAGGAGACACCCCTGGAGAAAGGGATTGTCCGCTGTTCGTGTCAGAGCTCTTCTGATACAGACCAAAAAAAGGGAGGCAGCTGGCCCAGGGATCTTGGGGCCTGTTCCAAAGTAGCCCCTACACCCTCTCCCTGCCTACTTCCACTCTGTTTGCGCATTCATGTGGCGGGTCCTCCATATTAAGTGCCATCCCAAACCAACTAGTGGGGAGTGGAAGTGGGTTATAAAACCCTCCAACAGCGAGCCTGCATTGATGCTGACTTACTGAGCACGTGCAACGCCTATTGTGTTCATCATGGAGGCGCTGCATACAAATGTTAAGTTCCATGCGACAACCTTCACAAACATTTACTAGTAAACTGCTCAAACTGACATAGGCAGTTAATATTGCCACGCAGTTGTTAAAAACTTTAAGGATATATTATATTTAGGATCAAATATACCATTCTCTAGTCTAGAAAACGGTAGACATGTTTATTTGATTGTAACGTGTTGTATATTTACAGGGACTGTTGCTAAAAACAAGCAGCTTATAAACATAAGAATGCAAAAGGAGAAGATTTTTACAAAGAAAAGAAATGCAACCAAAGAGGCTTCGGAGTAATTTTGGTATTATAATATATGTATATGTAGTATTATATATGATGAAGTCTACCTATATGTTTGGAATTAGTGTCATTTTTTATTTAAACAAAACTGGTTTGGACAGGAACTTCTGTAAGTTGTTTAATTTATTTCCAGTGGAACATCAATACGTTTTTAAAAAGTTTGACAGTCCCTTTGTGTATCCTTCATATCTCCAGAGACAACGAAGTTCACAACCTCTGATTATTACATCCCAGTTAGTGGCAGGAGCTAACTATACTTCTGACTACAAATGTATAAAGGAAAAGGTAAACACATTTATTGTTTTAGGGGGAAAACATTCTTTAATGGTTGTGCACAAATGTAATTACCACGGATAAATTATATTAATGCACAACAGGCTTTCAGTAATACTTGCCATTTACATGTGAAATTTAGCAAATGACAATATAACCCAGGATATTTGATGTGAATAATGAAGCTAGAAGGAAAACATTTCAGAATTGCATCATTGTAAGTTGTCTTGGATCTTTTCAATGGCATGTCTGAAAAATGGCTCATCGCAACTTATACAAAAGGATCACTATGCAAGGAGTGTAGTGATGTGGTCTATACCCAAGAAATGTATTTTTGTATTTTTGATAATAAAAAGATAAAACACACAAAAAAACATCTACACCTTCTGGAAAATTTCCTTCTCTCATTTTGCAACAGCTGGTGGATGATGGCAACCGTTGCCGCTCCCAACCGTTGTCTGTATATAAAGATTTCTTAAAAGTATATAAGTATTTATATAAAGTATAAAGATGCTGACTGGAAACCATGGTGACAAAAAGTTACGACAGTTCCTGTTTCCACCGGAGAGAGTGAAGTTCTTCCCAAAGCTTGCCGCTGTATTTATACCCTACACCTTAATGAAGGGAACTTCATTCAGCTGTGAGTGTGACTACAAACAGAGTGCACTCCGTGATGAAGTGGGAGTGGGTAGGGGCTACTTTGGAAAAGGCCCTGGGTCTCAACTACTCCCTCTGCAGCTGGGTCCTGGACTTCCTGACTGGCCACTATCAGATGGTGAAGGTGTGCAACTTCATCTCAGGCAGCCTGACCCTCAATACTGGATTCCCCCCAGGGCTGCGTCTTCAGCCCCTGACACACCTGTGTTGCTACACATCCATTAGCTCCACCTCCATTATAAAGTTCGCAGATAACACGGTGGTGGTGGGTCTCATCTCTAATAATAATGAGAAGGCCTACCTGGATGGGGTGGAGAACCTGTATGCCTAGTGCCAAGCTAACCACCTCTCTCTTAACATCAAGACCAAGGAGATGGTGGTGGATTACAGAAGAAGACAGGACAAACCATGAACCCCTATAAATACCTTGGAGTTCACCTCACTGAGGAGCTCACATTCAGCCAGCACACTCAGGCAATAGTAAAAAAAAAAGCCAGGCAGCATCTGTACCACCTCAGACAACTTAGAAAACTCAAAGTGTCACCAGCCATTCCAAAAACCTTTCACGCTTCAGCTTTCAGCTGTCTTTGAGCATTTCTGCCTGGTATGGCAGATGCTCCTCGCAGGACCACAAAGCCCTCCACAGGGTGCAGTGCGCACCACAAAAACCTCTCTCCCCACTTTGCAGCACATTCACACCAGACAGGTACTGATTGCCCAAGACTCCTCTCACCCCAGTAACGGACTGTTTACACTGCTGAAGTCTGGCAGATGCTTCAGCAGCCTTAGAGCTTGGACAGAGAGGCTGAGGAGGAGTTTTTATCCTCGGGCTGTCAGAGCTATAAATAAGGGTATGTAGAAATGTGGTGTATAGTGTATGTATAGTGTAAATGGATCAAACATACTGTTGTTTCTGCTTTTGCACATTCTGCTGTCTGTTTTTGCACATTCACCTGCTCACCTGCTGCTAACTATACTATACATTGAGTGTACATATGTTATTTATCTATCTGTCTGTATTTCAATGTTTATTTGTATGTTTTTTCATATGTTTGTGTCTTTAAATCTCTCATTTTTATATTTCTTTATAATCCCTTAAGCCCCTTCCTCCCTTCTAATTCTTCTTTTCTCCTCTTATATATTATTGCACAGTCTTAGAACTAACAAAATGTCATTTCACTGCAAAACTGTACATCACTGTACAACCCTGTATGTGTCAAATAAAACCTTTGAATCCTTTGAATCCCTTTGATGCATGGCAGGCCTGACCTCTTTGCCTCTGTCCTGCATGAATGAAAGGTCACTGATCTGACTCAGCGTAATTTTAGTGGGTTAAGGACTTGTGAAAGGGAGAGTACATGTGAATGTAATAATGGAACATGGTACTTGAGCAGGCTTTACTATACCTGAATTCATGCACATCCAGAAATTCTGACTCCTTGTATAAGATGACTTGAGCTGACTGTAGCTGTGCATCAATCCTACAATGGTCACAAAGTCAGATAAACTATGGTAAAGTTTAAATTATTTTCTGTTTCTACATGAATATTTTCTGCCAAAGGAACCTTAATCAAGTACACCACTAAACACATGGTTTACATGTTTCTTTAAGAAAAATACTGTATCATAATTCAGTTCACCTGTCTAAAGGGAAAAACACATTGGTGGCATATGACACATATCAGAACATGGTTTTCTGTAGATCTGAAACAATTGGTTGATAAATCAATTAGTCGATCGACAGAAAATTAATCAGCAACTATTTTGATAATGGATAAATCATTTAATTTTTTTAAAAACTTTTTTAAAAAATCCCAAATTCTCTGGTTCCAGCTTCTTAAATGTGAATATTTTCTTGTTCCTTTGTCATCTATGATAATAAAAAGAGTATTTTTCGGTTGCTGACTGTTGTTTGGGACAAAACAAGACATTTTAGATTCCACCTTGGGCTTTGGGAAACAGTGATCGAAATTGAGAAGATAATTAGCAGATTAATCAATAATGAAAAGAATTGTCAGTTGCAGCCCTAGTTTTCTGTGTAAGCACACACACTGGTGATTGATATTCGTCATTGTGACTTGTGTGTCAACACATCGGGGTATGCCACTGTCCTATTTCCCAGCCTTGGCACATGTTGATTCTATGCAGCAATTTTTTTTATCACATTCACTTTCCAGATAAGCACATATAAGCTACTATACTTTGATACTGACTGTATGATGCCTCCCCTGTGTGCTATAGGCAACGTGGATGTAGAGTTTTTGACCGCTAGTAACACTATGGAGCATTGTTTTTAAAGGTGGGTCCCTGTTTTGTTTGTATCTCACATGAAGATTCACATGCACAGCTGGTGACAGTAACGTTCCAAGAAATATAGCAATGTGTCAACAAAGGCACGGAAGAAGAAGAAAACTGCTACCGAGCAAACATGTTTGTACACAATGCAGGTTTCAAATTCTTCCAAAGACTGGCTCTGCAAATGTTTTATGAGGAAGGAAATGCATTCAGTGCATTTATCGGGCCTCAGGGATACACAGCATGCATTTTGGTGAGAAATATTGGATGTAAACTCTTTATTTACAAAAAATTAAAAAAAAATCTTCACAGAGTACTTTTAATTATATAGTCCAGTACTTCCAGTGTTTTTGATATTAGGTGCCATGTGGCTCCTTACATGTTGGTAACTTGTAACATATTCTATTTCTTAGAATAAGTATTGTAATGTGTGTGTGTGTGTGTGTGTAAAAGAGAAAGAAAGAAACAGAATATACATCAGAGATCCTCTCTTCACATCATCATCCAAAAGTCATCAAAAAAAAAAACAAAACATAAAATTATGAGATAGAAAAATTACTCGAACAAATGGAGAAATATATGCGTGTAGATACACACTCACATACTGTATACACACACACACACACAGATCCAGCACCGTTGGACAGCCAATTACAGGAGCAGCCTGCGGGGGAGGAGAACAGGGAGAACAGAGGAAAGGTGGAGAGAGATGAAGAGTGTTGAAGCAGAAGAGAAAGCTGATGAGGGTTGAGGGACCCTGATGCCCATCACCTGCTGATGTAAATCTCAGAGTCTGATCATTGCCTCTCGGCGGGCCTAGAGAGAGAGTCAGCGTGGGTTTTTCCCTTTTCTCCTCCCCATCTCTTTTCTTCCTTTCCCCCTTTTTTTTTAATGGGCAGCCTGTTCTTTCTGTCTCCTTTACTTGCAGCGTGTTGGACTGCTGTGCACAGCAGAAAGACAGCACTTTGATGGACGTCCTCTCATGTTTCTCTCCGTCTCTCGCTGTTGTTCTCTCTCTCTTGGTCTCCCATCCGTCTCTCCGCGTGCTTCATGCTCATAACAACCCACATAATGCCCTCCCTTTCTTTCTCATAGCTTTCTGTCCTTGTTCTGCTTTTGTGTTTTCTTTCCCTCCCCTCTCATACTGTTCAATAACATTTGTCTTCACGCCTGTTCAATTTCTTCTCGCTGTTTGATATCCAAGAGAAAAAATAGCAAAGTGAGTCTGACCTGCCATGGACAAAATGTTTTCTCTCTGTCTTTTGAGGATGAGCGTGAGCACTCTGTGTGAGCACTGTGGCTTCCCTAGTTTTAGGCAATATCCTTCAATTTCTTTTCTTCTCTTAACTTGGACCTTTTGTGATGCCTCCTCTCCGTTGCTTTTTATATTTCTTGTATTATTTCTTAGAATAAACCCTCTGAACTTGTGTGCTTTTTCGCAACTGTAGTCAAGTACCACAGAGCAAAGACCCTTCTCTCGAAGGAAACTGCCGGTTTGCTTTATGCATGGATAAGGCCATTTTATCGCATGAATGGATATCCATAATTGCAAACCAGCAATGTTTACAATACATGTGTACCTGTGTTTACTTTGCTCATTTGGTGTTAGCACTGATACGCCTGAGAGAAGAGCTCCATAGCCAAAAATGGGCTCAGGGGGAAAGGATCTGCTGCGCCTCGGCTGTCACTCTCCGCACCCTGTAATTTTGCTTTCCCCCAAAGCATAGCTCACAGGAACAGTCAGCAGCTATTAACTGAGGTTTTACACCTCATGTCAGATGCTGAAATATTACACCACACAGGACAGTAGTGGTAGCTCATACAGCGCAAGTGAGAGGAGGAGGAGGAAGGGTGTAGAGGGTGGCCTACCTCCTTTGGCATGACATGTTGAGTGTGTGTTTTGGGAGGATCGGGTGGGATGTAAACCAGACAAGAAGAAGGGGAGTCACAGCTAGAAGGTGAAGGTACTGTGACTTTTGTTAAGATGTGTGTCTTTGTAGACTGGGCCAGGAGCATAAAGATGACAAAAAGCTAGAGAGAGCACAAAACAAATTTGAGAGTGCTCATGCACAGATTTGTAAGAGCAATGGAATTGTCTGACTATATTTCAAGTAGATATATTCTCTCACTCAGTAGTCTGAGAACAAATACAGACTGAAAGCAGAGCAAAATCTCTTCATTTTGACCTTGAAATGAGGGAACATCCTATTAGACCCCTCCCTCCTTCTACTTTTGAAATAAAAGCGTGGGCAGAAGTGTTTTTGTAACTATCAGATGGAGACAAACAACAATATGTACCATCCATGCAGGCTTTAACTTTTAAAACGACATGTTCCCAACATTCAGATGTGGGTGTGTCTTTTTTTTAGCTTGTCGAAGATGACTAGCAAGCAAGCTTTTGCAATCTCGTGCTCAGAACATGCCGAAACTGCTGCAGGAGAGATAAGTGCACACATGATTGCTCAAATCTAATTCTGCAATTACTATATTAATCTGTGCCTGGGCAGTCTAAAATATTGACTTGCAGAATGAACAGCAGTCAAATTAGTTTTGTACTCACTTAAATCTTTTGCCATTTACATACTTCCATAGGGTTTTACATGTACGACAGCCACTTTCAGATTGGATGAGAGAAATTTAGATGTCCCTAGATGTCTGAAGCTGTCTATCTCAAAGAGGCTTTATGCGAGGGCTCAAATGAAACTATTTTTAAAGGCAGAGATTTTAGTTTTTTGAAAAGTGTTGTCTTGGCATGGTGAAAATCACACAGAGAGCAGAAAAACTACACTCCTGCGTTATTTGGCAGATATGGAGCTGTGTGGAGGTGTGTGGCAAATCATAACGACACTCTCCATCAATATCAACAATGGACTTCATTGGCTCATGACAGTATACGGACAGACAAATACACGGTCTAATCTTAGCTGAAAGGAATGAAGCTGAATCCAAATTCCTGGGGCCAGATGTATAAACGATGCGCACGCACAAAAACCATGCATACACCATTTCCCACACATAAACTGGTATATAAACACAGAATCTGCGGTGAGAATGTCTTCATCTCATGTATACTTCTGACCAGGCACACACATGTTTTTCCAGAGCCAGCTGCGGGACATGATAAGGTGAAAAAATAAGGCAAGAGACGGAATCTAAAACATTGTTTAGGTTGATAATCTACACTGATTGTGTGCTTTTTTATGAGGTCTACACAGTGATCTATAAAATACCGATTAAAGACACATTTATGAGCTTAATATAGATTAAATACTTTCAATTTTTATCATTTTTCTGACTTTCATAAGAGGCATCATTGTGCTGTTAATATTCTTTTTTTATCCTTAATTGTGACACACCCGATTTCGACATGAGCGCTACAAACTAATCATTGATTTACTTTTCTGGTGTTTAAAAATGATTGTAGCAGATTGTTACAGGTTCATGTGATGAATTAATGCAACACAATCTGAAACTTCTGCACTTGTTCTTCACCATTTGTTTCATCAACAGGTGTACAGACTGGTAGAGTGGGTAGCATACTGATATGATAATGGCTGGTTAAGGGCATGTCTTCATCCATTAATGTAAATTGTGGGAGGGGTAATTGGGCTCTTGCAGTTCCACAATGACTGAGATTTATAAAACAGAACCATGCATACGCACGACTTTATAAATCTGATGAAAAGATGCATATGCACAGTCTGTCTTTGTGTGTACACACAGTTTTAGTCATGAGTCTACACAGAGTTTTAAGCTTCTGGCTCCAGATCTCTTACTGCACAGTTTTATTAAACCGCAGGATCAGACTGTACAACTGTCATGTCCTTTTGTCGGCTCAGGTGATCATGGTCCTGCTGTGACTTACCTCAGAGACGAAACTTTGAATCCTGATAAGTGGCCATAGTGCCCACAGATAGTACGTCCAAAGGGAGAGAGTTCCAGAGTTTAGAAGCCACAGCTTCAAAAGCACATCTCCTTTAGTTTTAAGCCTGCGGTGAGGAATGATCATGAAAACCCTGATCAGAAGACCTCAGCAATCATGTCTGTTAAGTCACGGCAGGCCATTTTTGGACTGATATTGTGAAGTCTGATCCCAGCATGACTTCTAAATAGGTTTGAACCTCAGTATTAATCTAACCATATGTCCCACTTATTGTCAGGGTGTTACTTTCTTTGGGGTGTAGGCAGGGCTGATAATAGCAGTGAATGATCAAATAATAAATATAAGTATAGAACAAAGTGTGGGCTGTTACTGTCTGTGCAGTCTTATATCAGTACATTATCACTGTAAAACAGTGTTTCCTCTATATTCATTGCATCGCTGATAAAATTTCACACTGTCATTAATAAAGAAAGATGAAGGTCTGCTCACTGTAGCTCCCTTAGATGCAGTTTATTGAGACATCCACTAGCGATGTTTTGAGCTACATGCTCTTCTTCAGACTAAACAAAATATATACAGTCGCCATCTTAAATAGATCAGAGGCTCCGGTCACATGACAGTCACATGATATACATGCAAAACCTGTTATATCACTGATATCAACATATTATATACATAGTATATACATCCATGTGCCAAACACACATGTAAATATATAATACAAAGAAATATAGAAATGATCCTCAGAGCACAATTGAAATACATTGGGCCAGTAGCTATCAATATGGCTTCAATATGGCTAGATTTAAATAGAAGTGCCTCTATATTCTAAAAAGATGCCCCTCATTTTTAAATAGGAGTCTACAATATCCAACCCTCAGATGTTTACCCCAATATGAAAAAACAGTACAGGGGATAAAAAAAGAAGAGCATGTAGCTCAAAACGTCACTGGTGGATATCTCAATAAACTGCATCTAAGGGAGCTACAGTGTGCAGACCTTCATCTTTCTTTGTTACATCATTTCATTGGTCAAGCATTTGTTTGAAGTTTATGGGATGTGCGCGTCTACAACACTTTTGGACATGATCATTCATATCAATGGGCTATTAACGATTTAAACACATTTCTCACACTGTGCGAGCACAATAACATCCTATGTTATTATTGTGGAATTGTTTTTTCATTGACTAGTGCATCAAATCCCAGAATCCTCCCTCTTCTCATTCTTCAAAGGACATCTACATGAAAGGTACTGTTATATGAGTAGCGTAGCTCCTTTAAGGCAGTGCATAATGTGTGTGCATAGCGAGTGTGTAGTTGAGTGTGAGAGGGCGAGCGGCAGAAAAGCGACGGTGAATACGAGTGGAGCTGAGGAAAAGGTTAGCAGTTGTCAGGCTGGCAGTAAATGTACAGTACAGACTACAGTGTGTCAGTTAATAAATGCTGCAGCTTCTCAAGACAAAGAAAAGTCTTGTTTGTTGTTTCCCCAACTGCTGGAAAAGTGAAGGGTGTTAGCCCTGAAGTTAGCCACAATGGCTTAGCCTAACCTGACTGGGCTCAATTAAGGTGGACTGACCTTTAAGTTGGACTATTCTCATTTTAGTGTCAATCTCAACCGCTCCTAAAAAGAGAACGGAGAGATGTCTGGCTGCTGAGTCTCTCCTGAGTTTTGCTCTGGAAAGCTTGGACATCAGGTCACCTCAATGAATGACGTGACCTGAAAAATCTCTTGAAATACAGTATCCAACAAAGAGACTAGATTAATACGTGTGTGTGTGTGAGTGTGAGCCTGTACAGAAAACTCACCTACTCAGACCTCATGCTCACATATTAGCACACCCCAGCAGCTGTGGCAGGCATGACGCTGAGCGGGATAAAGGCTGTGATGGCTGGTGGAAAACAAAGTTTCGACAGACCTTCTGACAGCAACACAGAGAGACAGACATCCAAGCCGACAGCAAAACCGACAGGTAGGCACAAAGGCAGAGCTCAGGGAGGTGCTAAGTGACAGCTTGGGAGAGAAATGAGTGACTTTAGTGCATTGTGGCATTCATGTTCTCGACTGTCAGTGAAAAGGCTCCCTGGAGACTCAGGTGACATGACAAACGACGAGCGAGGTGCAAATGAAGTGAAGGGAAATGTCCAAGTATCTGACACTTTCATTACCTGCACTGGTTAATGTTGATGTTTAATATCATTCCACATGATGAGAACGTCATTATGTATTTTGTGCGTGTCAAAACGTGCGTGTCTTCATTATTTGTGTCTTTCGTGGCCCCATACTGTAGCTCTTGCATGTTAAAGTCAGTTTCCTCAGTGTTTGCCTACTCAAACACACTAAGTACCTGTCCTCAGGGGACCCAATCATGAATTGCCGACATACAGCACTAGCAAGGGAGAGGCAAACCAGAAACAATGTGTTAGCATATAATGAGAGGCTAAAGTTAGGTTGGTCCTCTAGAGAAATACGATGCACAAAAGCAAAGAAAAAAAGACATTTAATGTTTTTAGGAGCTAGAGAGAAAACTAAGCGATCAAGAAGAAACACACTTGAGAATATAAACATTAGACACATTGTTCATCCTACACGTTTTCAATGGAAGTGTCATCAAATCAGTTAAAGTGAAGTCTGTATTCTAACCAAATAAAATAAAATGTCCATCTGGCATTATACCATGCCTGGACGTAAGAGAAGCAGTCGTAGCAGCAACAGAAATGGAAAAGCAGTGGTAAATTGAGACAAATCTCCACACCCAATCCATGAATGTGCAGGCTCATGTATTGAACAGAGGAATGCATTAGTTATGCAAAGTAAGTCTACATTTCCATGCTCCTGGGAAGGAAGAAAAAGGTTTGACCTTGAGCGTTTTTCACAGTGGTGTTGCGGCAACAGTCACGTTCAACTGTGACGTTAATGATATTCATGTGGATGATGTATGTGTATAAAACCTGGATGCATGATGGAATAAATAGTGTCATTAATGGGTCCTAGCGCACAACCTGCATTAGAATAGTGTGTGTTTGTGTGTGCGTGCATGTTGTTGATCCAATTCAAATGTAGTCATATATCACTGATTATGTATCCACATTCCGTTAACGTTGCAAACAGACTCTGTTTGTCTCTGTTTGCTGCAGTTATTGATTTTGATAAAGTCTTTTGCTCCAGTCAGCCTATTACAAAGTCTCATTTGGCTTTATAATATGCTGTGACCACCTCCTGGCGCGCATGCTATTCGCTCATTAAATTAACACGAGCAGAATCAGACAGCTCAGATACGGTCAACAGTTGTACGTGTTGGAACTCTAGGGGGTTCCATCAAACACACACACACACACACACACACACACACACACACACACACACACACACACACACACACACACAAAGGCAGAGTCACACAGTCATGCACACCACCCACTGTTTGAGAAATAGTGATATTAATGACAACAGAAGTGTTGTCCAATGTTCATCAAGCCAAATAGTGGCAGCTGGTGGCTTGAGTGGAGAAATGAACCTTTTTTTGGCTGGACTGTAACAGCGGGGACAGCCCTATAAACATGAATGTCTGTGTCTGACTGACTAAGTGAGTGACTGACTGAGTGATGATGTCACAACATTGGTCGGTCAAAGCTTGGGACAGCCAGGTATCCCAGAATGCATTTCGTGGAGATTTTGAGCCAGGCTAAAAGCTGTTGTAATTTCCGCTGTAGGACTGTTAAAAGTAGAGTCTGTCATTCTGGAGAAAGGTTGTTGATATTTGAACTAAACACACAAACAAATACACCCCTCCTTTCATGCTCCTTCAAAAGCTATGCCCCTCCAAATTCATGGACGTGCATTGCCACGGCAACAACCAAAAGAGAAATTTGGCAGAATCCAGAGCGATGCGTCAGCTGTAGAGTCACTTCTGTTCCTCTCACACATTATCATGCGTGGAAAAAAAAAAGTTTGTCTCATGGGAGCACAAAGGTTTATCCACACTCTCCGCCTCTCTGAGGCCTCCTCACTTCTCACTCGACCTGCGGACCCAGGAGCTGCAGCCCATTTACAGAGCCAGTGCTGCGTATTGTCACCAGATGTTTTTTTTCAGCACACACACAGAACTGTGAGGAGATATTTGTTGAATTTAACAAAAAGTGTACTATAATCTCTGATTCTACCTTTGATATATAGGTACTGATTAATACAGCTGTAAGGAACAGAATCTAATGTACATTTCTGAACTTTAGCTCCTTCCACAACATTTTGCAAGACTGTTGTTTACTGCTACAACAAAAAGTTGAAGTTGAAATGACAACAATGGTAGAGGCACTAACTTCCTCAGCTCTACAGTTTGTAACTGTGGTGAAAATACAATGATGACACTGTGGGTGCAACTTCCTATTGTACTTCTGTTACAAACACACACACACACAGACACACACACACACACACACACACACACACACACACAGCACATGAAGATAACCTTGCCACAGTGAATGATTCAGCAGTTTATCTGCAGCTCTTTTACCCCATCTCCCACATCTCAGCCGTGGGAGGAGAAGGGACTGGCTCTGTTGACAGGGTTTCACCTGAGAGGCTCTCCACGGTTTCCTAACTTCCTTCAGACCCTCTTTGGGCCTGCAGCTCAGTGGCAGGAGAAAGCGCTGCCCTTGAAATATGTATGATGTTAAAAAAAAAAAAAGAAGCTAGAAAACGGAGAGGGTGAAGAGGTAAGGAGGTGTTGGGGCTGGATGAAACAGCAGTGACTGCACACATCAAGGTGAACTGTGAGTTAATCACATTAGATCACATCTGATCAAGGTTATATGTTAGTTACTCACATGAGATGACATTAGATGAGATTTTCTATGTGTCACAGATCAAGGGATACTTTCATGTCTGCTTTCATTGCAAGAGACATGAGTTTATCATATCAGGTGTGTGGAAACTTCACAGAACATGCCTTTCTTTCTCACTGTTCTGTAGAGCAGTACAGCAGCACTCAGCAGATATGCTGTGCACACACTGATTCTTATCTAAATAATGCAAGGGGCAAAACAGCAGTTGGAAATATTGTGAAAACATCAGGGACTTTAGATGTATGTGATTTTGTAAGTGTCATTTATGCTTTTGAGGGTGTTCAGTGGTCTGACAAATCGAGGCAGTAATGAATAGACAATGATAATAATAGGTTTTAAAATGTGGTTAATCTTTGTTGTTTGTCTTTCTTTTGTTTTTATACCAATTTAAATTTCCATCAATTTAAGAATTTGGCAAAACAAGAATTCCACATCTTAAACAGTATGAACAGACATTTACATGTGTACAAAAAAAAGAAAGGTTATTGTGAGAAATAAAGTTAAACAATAAAGAAATATCCCAAAGAATGCACTTCAACAGGTGCTGGACCAAACAGGAGATAAGACAAAAAATACAACCTGCCCATTGTTTTTTGCTCTCACAATGTTTCTTTATTTACTGTTGATGTGCGACATTTTTACATTTTTACCAGTCAGCTCTTCACATGTTTGTGGCTGAAGCAGATCTGATCTGATTGATGTAGAAGCTGCACAGCAAGAGTAAATAAAGAAACATTGTTGGTGCAAAGAACGGTGTGCAGGTTCTACTTTTTGCAGATATTTAAGTTAGGCAGGACATTAGAGAGCATGTCTACATGTATTCTAATAAGTAAAACTCACATTTACAGGAAGCTGGACACTAATGATATTTCTTCTCTACACTTTAATATTTAAATGTGGGCATGCAGTGTTGCAAGTGCATTAGTAATATATGATGCTTGAGGAGAATTATTTCTTTCTTTCTTAGACCATCTTGACTGATGAGAGACTACACTTTTATCTTTGCAGTGCACATGATGTTGAATTTTATAACTAGTC
The DNA here is from genome assembly GCF_910596095.1 of Thunnus maccoyii. Lineage (NCBI taxonomy): Eukaryota > Metazoa > Chordata > Actinopteri > Scombriformes > Scombridae > Thunnus > Thunnus maccoyii. The sequence goes on from NC_056547.1 coordinate 21,131,364, forward strand.
TGCTCTTTAGCTGTGTAAACAAACTTTTTTCAGATTTGTCAGTTTCAGTTTTAACTTGGTTCGGCTGTGTTACTGTAGATACAAGGAACCATTAATATGAGTCACCAGGAGCACTGCCAATCTCTCCTTTCATCCCTCCTCATTCATGCAAATGCATACGTGTAAAAGCCTTGTTAGAAACACAGTTGTGTGTCTACTGTCTTACAAAGGCAAAATGCAGTGACCACAGGAAAAATCACGTTCAGAAAACGACGTTTGAAGGTTTTTGGCTGATTATTTCATCCCCAAAAATCACTGGCATAGACTGAACATAATGCCTAAAAATGCAGATATTGCACTCTGCTGTTGGATAATCTTTGGGGAAAATACACAAAAAAGCTGACAGTAACCAGATTACATAATAACATGTAAACACACTTACTGTGTCTGAGCCATATTCTATAGTAGCACTGTCTGTTCAGTCAGGAATGGAGAAGCAGGAGAGAGAGCCAGAGACAATGGGGGTGTTTCTATCATTTTGAAAGAAGCATCTCCCCATGCTGATGGACAGAAGTGCCAACAGTTTGAGGGCAGAGGAGGTTTGCTTTTGAAAAACAAGAAAAGCTCCGGTCAGCCACAGCATTTGTCAAAACGCTAACAAAACAAGAAAAAAAAAAATCCCTGACAAAACCCTATGCCTCTCTTGTTTCTCCTGTCTGTCTCTGAAACTAGATCTCCTTGTCTTAACCTTCACATAGCTACCTGGTTTGCTTTGACAGGTGAGTCAAGGGATAAAATGAATACACACTGGCTCACACGCACGCATACATGCACACACACTTCTTGTCAGGACTCCCCAAAGACCTGCTGTCTGTTGAGGGGCAGATGAAGGGATAGCAAGAGTAAAAACCAAGTGTGTGTCCATTCACGTGGAGGTGTGTGTGTGTGTGTGTGTGGGGATGTGTTACCCTTTTCCTCAGAGAGAATCATTACATGGTTTTCCACATTGGGAATTGACATTTTCTTCCTTTACTTTCCATTTCACAGACAGAGCTGCGACTCTCTTGTCACAGCACACACCCACTTCTCACTTTGAATGGCTGTGTAGTTTTCACACACAGGCGTGCACGATCCTATCCACACACATCCACACACACGCACACATACCCTATCCCTGTAACTTTTAGTAGGTCAACCCCTTAAGGGTGGCCCAAACTTACACTCAGGTAAGAACACAATGCATATTTCTAGATACATGCAGCCTAATTAGGCAAAGAACAAAAAGATCACATTTTCATGTACCTAGGGTTTCTAATTAAAGGAAATACCTCATTTTCCTCTCATACCTATTCATGACTAAAATAGACACTGAAGGAGAAAAAAAGTCTCCAAAGTACAAAGTAGAATTGTACTCTGCCTCAGGTGATTTGTCTCTGCCCCAGGGCTTAGGCCCACTCACTCTTAGGAGTTTCACAGATTTTTTTTTTTTTTAGTTTTCAGTCGTCTCTATCCCTCTGTCTGTTAATGTTAAATAGCCAAGTGGATCAGCAACAGAAAGAGAAATGAGGCGAAACCAAAGTCCTCTGCTTTCTCAGAAATGGACATCTCTTTGAGTCAGTGTTCTGGGACAGCACTGGCTTACAGGATATTTTTGTCACGCAACTGTCAGCTCTGGAGAACTGTGGAGTGAGTACTGCCTGCGGGGAAGATCACACAGACTAGCGGGCCGGCCATCGGAGCCCAGGAGGGGGCTGGAGGGCCAGGCACAATAGTTGCAAAGCTCTGTTAGCTTGTAGTGACAGATACTTAGCCGGTGTTAGCGCTGCTCGCTGGGGGCACTGAACGTGTCGAGGGAAGGATAAATAAGCAACGGCACCTGTGTGATAGAAATCCCATGAGATTATCTCACCACTGCTCTTAGGCTGACATACGGGACAACCGGGACAGATTTGAGAGTGTTTTTCACACAAAAAAAGCAGCACAACTTGAGTGCTGAAACTTTAAGTGAGTAAAAATTATCCAGAGGTTGAACAGCCTTTGGTGACGCATAGCACCAGAAATATGCCTCCAATATAATTTATACTTTTTTCCCCATGTTTTGTTTACAGATGTGTTGAAATTGAAATGAAAAGAAGCTAATTATCCACAAAATCAGCCTCAAAATCCCCTTTCACCAGACTAGACTCAAAATGGATATCCTTCTCATCATTAAACATATTCTTCCTTCTCTTTTCTCAACTTCTGTCTTTCTCCATTTCTCTGTCTGAGTCTAATGCACCTCCCTGTTCATTTTCAGGACAAATACCAGCTGACTGAAATACTTTAATCTATAAGATGCAATTTAAAAAATCAGCCAATGCAGATGCCTCTAGCAGATAATGCAAGAAAGCCGACAACATGGCAATCTATCCATTTCAATTTGGGCACCGCAGTCTTCTCAGAAAAATCAATACTCCTCAGTGCAAGAAAATAAAACAAAACACAACATGAAGTAATGGGAGCCTGTCAAAGGCGTAATTCAAATAATTACGTCTCGTAATGTATTCGTACATCTATCACACTGGCTTGCCATGTGCCCTAAAGAGTAAGTGGTAAGAGATTTTTTTTGACATTGTCTTAAAGTTGAAGTAATATTTGAAACTGTAAGGTAAACACCTTTTCGTGCCATTTGTAAAGGGAACAGTAGTATTTTGTTCTTGCAAGTCAGGAGTCAACTCCCATAATTACAAGAGAAGGCCTTTTTTAAAGAACAGAATGAGAGAAGAAGGAAACCGATGGGAGAATGGAAACAAGTGATTGATTTTTCTCGCAGATCTCGGCGCCAAGCGTCGGGAGGGGAGATATCGACTGTCTTTCACCAATCTTTTCTCACCTACACAGCTGACAGAAACACCTGAGAGATCAAGACAAACAGAGAGAGCAGCAGAGTGGCAGGTTTGATGTCGTGCTAACTGCCGCTTCACTGAAGGCAATGTTCTGTCCAAGAAATTACTTATTTATCACATACCTGAAGCAGAATTCCAGTCAGAACTCATTCCTAAATTTCATGAACTCAGCCTGTTTCATCCCAGTCAGCCATCAAAGCTCAATCTTGGGAGGGAAAAAAAGAAGCTCGAGGTCATTCTGATTTGAAGCTACATTCATCTGCCTGTCTTTAACACCTATTCGTGGGATCTGGACAACGGACTAAAAAGCTAATGATGCAATCAAATGTATCTTTTTTTCTCTCTGGCTGACAGAGAGGACGTGTCCCATGTGAATGGACTGTGAACCAATAGGGGTGTATTGATCCAAACCTTCTTTTATGAACCCATCAAGGACGTCTGTCATGCTTAGGCAGGCTTTGATTTCTGGGACGTCTGTGTAAGAGCTGGCCTTACATCAAATCTACCAGCAGTCTGGATGCAATATCAAACTATCCCCCTTAATTATTCAAAGGTTTTAGACTAGAAGCCTTTATTCCTTTGCCGCAACCAGGATGCAATCTAAATAATTTCTTCTTTTTGAGGTACTACAACAAAAACAACAGGGTACACACACAGAATCAGCCTCAGAATGATCCCTTCAGGGGCATTTTTCCTGGGATGGTCATCTCTTGAATTGGCAAATTTCAAATGTTAAGTCTTTATCACTCACTTTCTAGCACGCAAGCATACACACATCTGAGCTTTCTGCGGCTGTTGTTAAATTCCAGCCGAGGGTATGACAGTTTGAGGAATACCAAGAGCCCAGCAATGAATTTTGAAAATGTGAAGTCGGAGAAGAGAGAGGGGGCTTTACTCTCACACAGCCTGGGATCAGAGGCCTGTATGAATCAGTAATGCTCTACACACATACACAAACACACACACACCATGCACTCCTCTTGCTACTATATCATTCTCTCTCATTCTGCCTTTTATATTTTACTCAGTCACTTCCAAATCCAGCATGATGCCATGTTGTAGTGCCATGTTTTTGAGAAAAAGTATCCTCCCACCAGTGATTTAAGACATCAAGATCAGGCTATGCTTGATTGGCCTGAACAGCTTAGCGTCTTCGAATATGCAACAGAAGAATTTACATCATTTGTTTACACTCAAACTGCTAAAAAGGTGAAACAATGTGTGCTTTCCTTTATCTTTGACAGCTGTGTGGGAGAGGGGAAAAGGACAACAAAAGCATAAAGAACAGCCAGTTTAGGCAGAGGAGAACACAAAAGCACAAAAGGAGACAAGAAAAAATGTAATCGATAAAAAACAGGTTCCCTTTTTGGATGTGGAAAGAGGAGGAAAATGAAGAGGGGAAGGCAGACAATAGGAGGAACTTCAGTGGGAGACTAGGAGGAGGTCGGAGGTTTCACTTAAAAGTCGACAAGACAGCTCATTTAAAGTAAGAACACGAGGCAGAGCTCTTGGGAACTGGTTGCCAACGCAGCAAGTATACACAGGAATTCTATGCTTCAAAAGCAGTTTACACAGAAGTTCCCTGACATTTGGGAAAACATTAATTACAACCTTGTTCAATACTCGCATACTGTCTCTCAAATTCAAAAAGAGAACATTTGATTTAATTTAACAGCTACAGTTGATGTTTTGTTGTGAAGCTTAAATAGTAGCAGGATCTGTTGTTTCCTGCCTAAGCTCTAACTTTCATCTTCCATCCTCATTTTGTTTCCTGTAACAGAGCAACATTTGTCATCATTGAAGCATAACTTCAATGGGGGATTTATGTAGTCAACAAATCTCTTAAACATACTGCACTTTGAATTGAAAGAAACTGCAGAATTTATCTCTGCCTCAGACTAAAAGTTTAAGTATTCCAAATATAATTATAATGAACTACACGGAGGTCTTAACAAATGAAGTGACGGTAAGTGGGGTCCATGTAGACTTTGTAGTTTTTGTAGTTTTTGCTAGCAGCAGGCCTTTAGGGATGTCTGTCAGTCTGCTAGCCCAACACTTTGATCCAGACTGAAATATCTCAACAACTAATTGATGGACTGTTATGAAACTTTGTACAGACATTCATGGTATTCAGAGTATGAAGCTCATTGATGTTGGTGATCCTCTGACTTTTTAGCTAACGCCATCAGCAGGCAAACTGTACAGTGAAGTATATTCAGTATCTACTTGATGGAGTTGCACAAAATTTGGTGCACACATGCATGGTTCCCAGACAGCGGATAGTAATAACTTTGGTGATCCTTGACTTTTCATCTAGCGCCACCATCAAGTAAGAGTTCAATTTGTCCGATACTTTGGTTGTAAAACTAATGACATTGACATCAACCTCAGTTGTAGTTTCTGTTTAGTGCTAATCAGCAAATGTTTGCATGCTAAAAAGCAGCAGCAAGCACATTTAGATGGTGAACACGGTAGACATTTCACCTGCTAAACATCAGCATGTCAGGAATGTCATTGTGAAGATGTCAGGATCCTGTTAGCAGTTAATTCGATGTGCAACTCTACACAAGTATAGCCTCAGAGAGCTGCTAACCAGGCTGCAGACTCAACATACTACAAACTAACTGCAAATTGTTATCTATTAAATGCTAATTGTCATAGCTTACTGTTTTTGTGTTTTTGTTTTGTACTATCAGGAAATGACACAAGACCTGTGCCGATCAGACAAACAGCAGCTTTAAAATGCCACTGCCAATTAAACTTCTCAAAGAGACAGCAAAATATTTTTACAAGTATTTAATGCTTATTTTTTGCTCCCTGAGATGTTCCTGGAGCTATTTCACAATTAGTTTCATATTTCTTCCACCTGTAAAAGTAGCTTCTCCATATCCTTTGTGCATTGTATTGTGGGACAATCATGTCCAACAGCACTCTCAAAATCAGTTGTTTTTAAGTGTGCATACTGACTGTTGCGTATACTTCATTTTGTTATTTTTTTTTTGTTATTGCTATTAGTATGCATGTGGCATCATTTTACATTTGCCACTTTAAATAATCCTGAGCAAAGGTGACCAATGGGAAACCAAAAACAGCCGGAACTACTTTTTCAGTTCTGATTGTAAATACAGTATTTCTCAAAATGGTTTGACTAAATGTGTGTTTGGCTGTCTACGAAGGCTCAAAATCATAACATTGTCTCAAACCGAACACTATCCATCCTGCGACTGCCGGTGGGGGCATGAGGAAGCACAGAAAACGGAGGAGCAGGGATAAGAGAGCCAAAGATTAGGGATGAGTGGCTGGGTAGATGAGGGATAATGGGTAACACTCCGGTTTCGGAAGGCATGGCATCGCGTGGGAATTCTGAAGAGGGCCGATTCAGGCTGGATGAGAGAGGAAGCTGATTATCCACCCTCCTTTTGTGTGTGGGATCAGGATCAGCAAGCAAATCCTCCACTCGGAGAGGAGACTCGAGTAAAGGGAAAAGGAGGGGCAGGTGTGGTGAGGCGAGCAAAGACAATGGACAGGAGGTGGGAGAAAAAGGAGATGACAGGGGAATCTAAAAAAGGGAAGGATGTGGAGGGAAAGAGGAGAGGGCAGGGAAGGAAATGAGAGGTGAGAGCTGAGATTTTGCCCTTTGTGTCTTGATTCAGCATATACAATGCAATCAAATCATCGCTGATGCAGATTTCACCTGCCATGCATGATTATGTGCATATATATGATTATACTCTCATTTATGTAGTCTGATTTTTAAGCCTTAGCGCTCATTAGCCACTCCATTTCATTGAAAACTGCTTTGTTCCTGTTCCCTGTTTTTTTCCCCACACCTCACAGTCTCTGATGATTAAATGAACTCTGAAATATCTTGCTCTAACAACCCGCACTGTTCCTGTTGATCATGGGAGCAAGAGAATCCAAACTAATTGCTTGCGCTTCTGGATTTGCTTAGATACTCAGTGAAGCTGAAATGTATAGTGTTTGCGGGTGTACGAGGGTGTGCACGTGTTATTTGTCTTGGTCTTAGGTTCTGCTTTCTTGTGCCAGACATCCTTACCTCTCTCTGGTACCTGCAGCAATACAGGAGCCATTAGACACTCACTGAGTGATGAGACGAAGCAGTTTTCATTAAAAAGACATTTGGTGAAGACTGGAGGCCTTGAATTGATGTGAAGCGAGAGACAAAGGCTCGTGTTTGTCTGGGGGGGTAGCTGAGTGACTCATATGTCAGTGTTTCAGACTACAAAATCAAAGAAAAAAAAATTCCTGCCACTCAAATAAACTGCGACTGAAAGCGAGCCAAGGTTTGATGGCGATGAGAGGGAGGCAGGTGTGCAGGCGTGCATGTGTGTGTGTCAGTGTTTGAGTGCTGTAAGGGGTAAGTAAGAGAGAGAGTGAAGGACGGCATGAAGTCATTTGGTGAATTTGTAGAATGCTGTAAAGTGAAACTGAGACACTGTTGCTAACACCTGCCAGTGAACTGTGGATTAACAAGAACTAACAGAGAAAGAACTCCCTGCCTCCAAAGCCTTTCCACACTACTACCTGCCATACACACATACATAAAATCCATGACTCCCCTAGGATGGGTCCCCCACCCAGGCCATCATTTATTGGGCCACCAGATGTCTCAGCCAGAGTGTAGGGGAGAACGGGGTAAATCAAGGCAGTGGGTAAAATGAGCCACCCCTTTTATCTGGGTAACCATAAACAAAAGTAATCATGTGACCACGAATTAAGAAAGTATAGTTCTTTATAGTTCAAAATGATCTCAAAATTGTTTGATTTTTAATTTTTGATTTTTTTATATTAGTATTTAATGGAGGCACTAATTACCCCTAGAGCACTCAATTTACCCCATTCTCATGCTCATTTTACCCCTACCTTGGGGTAAGTTGTGCCATAGGACTAATTTTTTTTGATGGGTCATTGTTCTAAAACCATAATAATTAGATAACTTGTTTTAATTCCCATGGCTACACAACAACCAGAGGTATATATAGTAAGTATTATCTGAAACAAATACACTTTTATTTTGCAGTAAAATCATCAAATGTAAAAAGTGGCTCATGTTACCCTGTTCTCTACTATTACTGTTACTGGCAGATTTGAAGAGCAGAGTTCAGATGGGGAGAGTGCTGAATGAAGTGTTGAATCTTTTTGTTTCTACATGGTGTCAAGACAGTGAAAACTTGTGAAACTGGATCTCAAGCTTCAATTCAAGTTTATTTTAATCTAATATTTTAAACAAGCAAATGTAATTAACTCCATGGGCAGAGATAGTCACTGGCTTGAAGAATAATGAGAGTGGAGATGACGCAGGAGGAGGAGGTTTATTTGTCATGTCTGTGACATCCATAGTAGTAACTAATTCTCTATCACTGCAGCAATCTTCCCAGTTAATTTAAGGTGTCTACTGACATATTGTAATGTGTATGGCACAGAACTATCAGTAGAGCTGGGCAGAGACAGCATCAGATTCTATTATACCGGAGGGATGGCATGCCTACAAACTATGCTTACCTTTATCATGTCTTGGAGATTTGTTGAGTTATCCTGAATGATCTTGAATTATGAACCTGGGAGTCTGCAAAAAACACCTGTTGATTTCACCTTTTTGTCTTAAACTGAGCAAAGTATGGGTTCATTCATGGGTTAAACCAGATTTTTAATCCAGAATTGCTCATCCCAGACTAAATTTTGAATCAGGCTGAATTTCTGCAAGATTTGACATTCAGATTAAAGGGAATCTTGGCACCTGATTAACTGTCTAAACAATCAGTAGTCTGGCTGTTGGATGATCAGATTGATTTCTGGTATGTCAGAAATTATGGTTGTGTGTCTTTCAGTTTGAGCTGTTCTGTGGCTAATGTCAAAGGATCTGCTATAAAACTTAGTGGGCTTGTTTGTAATAGTCACTGTTTTCCACTTCCTCTCAGCCATTTCCAGATTAATATTGTTTTGTTTGAATAAAACTTTACTGGAATTTTCAAATGGACAAAACTGACCAGAGGTTACGTCCAGTGTGAGCACCCAACTGATGACCAATCAAACCATACTGCGTTCAAGAAAATCCTTTAGTGTCTTTCTCAGTTTGGATGTGGCTATATCTTATTTTGTGATATTTAAATCTGTTACACTTACAAAACATACACATACAGTACATGCACCAATCTAGATACACTGTATATCAGTTTTTGCAAACAAAGAGTCAAGTCTGTCACTAATTTATAGACTAAGTCAATATGCCTCTAGCTGTGAAATAAGTGGAAGAGCTAGAGGAACTACAACAGCTAAACATAGTAATTTCACCTTTTCTTCAATGACCACACATGTTGAATTTTGTCATCACAGATCGGTTGAGGCTGGGGACCCTGAGGCTTTGGTCCTGGTGACGTGGGGCTAAACTCTTCCTGCAAGGACTCGGTAGAAATGCAAATACAGTTGATATGGTGCTGCATGCCACAGCTTAAGAAGGCAATAATATGCCAATTGGAAAAGGACTCATTTTGCCTGGAGGCATCACCACTGCTTAGTCGGCTGTGACAAATGAAAACTGTTTTTTTTTTGGTGTATTTTACATGTCTGGTATTTTCTCATTTGCCAGGCAAGCAGACCGAGCTAACATGATCCATCAGTATATCTAAGCAGGAAAATGGCCATTTCCTTAATGGCTTCAACTTGGTTGCTTCATAAACCACTTGTACAGAAAGAACAACCACATAGTGACAAAATGTTTTTTTTGCTTTAAGAATGCGGACTGCATGAGAGTCTGTTTACATGTGGGCAATGGCTGAGAAACATTTTGTAGATGGCGTGGGCTTAGGAGAAAGGATATAAAGAAAGTAAGATGTGTATACATAGAGGTGATATGTAATATTATTTGATAAGCACAAATGCACACACATACAGAAGGCTCCAACTGAGTCAGAGAGATGCCCCAGAGAAGGAAGGGTAGCCAGTCATGAAATTACTAAACAAATAGAGGCTTACAGGCTTCCCAGCTCAAACATTTTAAGTGGGTGTTGAGACCTACAGATAAAGCCTGGTGTATCTCTCATGGATATAAGAGAAGAGCCTGATGATGCCTATGATTATAATCCTAATGGTAGTGATGCTGATATTAGTGATATGTGATGTAATTGCTATTGCTGTATAATTGCTATATATATTAACCTACATCAAAATGGCAATCATTATACTTAAAATATTGGTTGGATTTTTGGTTGGATATTTCATACTTTTTCACACTTTTTTGCAGCATTAGCCATTCATTGTATCCATGCTCTGTAATTGCTTTGGTCATTTTCTTTTGTTCGTGGCTCATATACCTTTGATCCCTCTGAATATAACATGCATACCTGATAGTGGTATTGGATGTGATTATTTGGATGCAATAAACTTTTGATTTTCTCTTGCGCATTACTTGTGAGGAGGTTGAAAAACTAGCATTGGGTAGCAACGCAACATATTTTATGATGTTTGACTTAAGAGATTCGGTTCTAAGTGCGTTTTATTTCATTGACCATTGAGCTTTAGGATTTTTAAAAATTGGAAATGGCACCTGTAGACAGCAAGGAGATGTGACCTGAGAAATTACCCCTATTGGAGAAAATTGGCAATAAAAAGCACAGGAGACAAAGTCAAATATGCCCAAGCATAAGGAAAATAAATTGTTTAAAATCCAACAGAAAGTCCAAAAGAGTTGCTTAATAGTCCCTATAAGAAGTACAGTAAGACAACAATCAGGCAAAACAAATGAGTAGAAAGTTAAGAGCTTTTTTATTAGAATAAACTACTACAACTATATAGCTACTAGAAGTAAAACAGTGTTACAGCACACATCATGAGAAGACATCAGGGGCTCTATTTTGGAGCGCTATGACAGTTTGGTATATATCCGATCTTGAAGTTGGCTTTGCCGGTCTCTATGGTATTTAGGTGCCAGACACAGAGCACACACTACACTGGTAGGAGGAGAGGCGCAAACAGGTGGTAGGTTTATTCAAATGAGAAGTCGCAAAGTGAGTTTTTGGTATTTTGGTGGAAATTGGGTCTTACATGTTGTGCTGAGAATAAACATCTCAAAAACCATGTCTGCTTCTAGAGAATGTCACTCCCCTGCCAATTTGATGAGTCTAGACATGCTGCAACAACAGAATGATGCTTAAAATGTCAATAAACCATTTTAATCAAACAAACACTAGGCTAAATGTGTATAAATCTGCAACAAAAAATACTTTAATTACTGAAAAAGATGCTTCACAATTCATATCATCGCATCTTATTTATTTCTGTTGTCATTGTGGTCATTAACTGTTAAAAAACCAATACATTGTGGTGCTGTTTGTTCACATATGTACATTTGTTGAACTATTCACTATAGTCATACTTCACTGTGATTGGCAGAGCTATCTCGGCACTATGAGACCAGTGATGTGACTGGCTAAGAGTGCATTTATTTATCACCACACGCTCCAATGTTTTTTTTTTAACTTCACCCACCTTTAGCACTTTGTGCTGCTCCACAGATATGAATCAAAACAGCAGTTGGTGTGCCCACTTTGTGCCTGTGTGACTCAAATGGGAAAACTTGTGAATATTATTTTTACCCTGAGCACACATGTTAATGACAAATGACATGATCCAAAATGATTGACAACAAGTACAAAACAACTAAGTTGGACCTTCTGTTAAGATTTTTTTTTTAGTCAAGGTTGCTATTTCAAGTCTGAACTTTCAAGCTTTGCTAGACAACTACCATATATGTATGTCACATAATGAAAGAAAAAAATAGTTGTGGATTATTGTAAATGTATTTTTTAAAAATCCCTGTTAGGGGTGCCGATATTTTCGGAGCAGCACTTGTGGTGCTTGTTCTGTGTGTCACGAATCAGTGACCTACAGTCATCTGTCCAGAAATCAGTTGAGGCCTCATTAAAGCTCTCATCCTTTCTCTCTTTTCCAATCCCTGTTCTGTTATTCTCTCTCCATCCTCCATGTCCACTGATTTTCTGTAGGCTTTCTCTACTTCTCCTCCTTCCATCCATCCCTAACTAATTCCTCCTCCCTGTTGAGGAGCTTCCAGCTTCCAGCCTTTGTCCTGCTCTGCAGTGAGCGGGTCTCGGACCCTGAACCCTAATCCCCTTTGTGGCTTGAGAGGGAGTCAGGGAAGGGGGATGGGGGAGCGGGGGCAGGATTTTAGCCTCTTGAGTTTAGGGCCTGGATCTAATGCAATTATTCATTGTGAATAACCCGGTGACAGGTGGCTGCAGCCTCAGAGAGCGGCACACGACCTCTGTCCTTTCTCTTGTGACACTGTGTGCACTTTCTACCCACCAACCATAATGACCTCCACATGCTGACTTTCCACTGTTGATTTTCAACATTGAAGTATGTCTGTCTGTTTATCATTAAAAAAAATCACAGCGCATAACTTCTCATAACAATAAGTACAGATTCCAGGCTCATATGGGGGACTTTAATCTGCCCCGATGGGAGAGGTGGGGCTAAACAGGTGAACTGGGTGCACAGCTTAATTGAGTGTGCAATCTCAGAAAACTCTGTGGAGGGAAGAGAAAAATAATCTGAGCACTTTGGCTTCACTCAGGTGTGAACAAATAGGTCAAGTAGGTGCATGGGTGTAGGCGCTCACATGCTTTAATGTTTGTGTAAGTTTGTTCCACTTGCTTGGACGAGGATACAACATTCTCAGAGAACTAAGCAGTTTACTCATTTTCATTACCATGGAAACTACCCAAAAAGAAAAAAAAAAAAAAAGTCTCCCATTTACCAGCAGGCACTTTTCTTGGATCTAACAAGCTGTATATTTCACATCACGCTTCAATGTGTCCTCCCAGCAGGACACATTGGACTTGCAGTCAATACATCATCTATCATTGACTTTCATCTTAAGAGCCTGAATACTGAAGCTTTCTGATCTCATCTGCCAGCCCAGCAAGTTTCTGGCAGAGGACAAAAGTTAACAAAAAAGAAATACAAATGAATTATTGAGTGATGCATCGGACAAACGAGAGCTTTATGTGCTGCCCAAGCGCCCGTTTAACCTTAAGTAATTATTTGGCTTCCGCTTTTAATGGAGGTGTGAGCAAAGGAGATAAATCAGCGCTCAGTTGAGAGATACTGAAGGATTTGGGAGTGAGAGACACATGGTAACAAGCTGAGGGAGTGATGAGTGATGAGCCTTCTGAGAAAAGACAAGCGTACTGGCACACATATATGAAATGAAACATGAATATATTGTATATTATCCAAGGACACATGCACAAACAAATGCTTCTTTCTCTCTTACACACACACACACACACACGCAGTGTATTGCTTCCCTGGGTATGCTGAATTGAGTGAGTTACATAACCTAGCATGGTCACGTAAAAGTATAAAATAAGTGAATAATTCATTGTATTGCTTAGATGTCTTGACCACCAATCAATACAACAAATCAATAGATACACAGGCGTGCGTGACTGTTGAATCCATAGTTGAAACTGTCAGTGAGCCATGTTTGAAGCATCATAAGGCACCTACACACCACACAGAGGTGCACACTTGTTTCGAGTGATTAATGTTCAAGTCGCCCGGCTGCTGTCACTCATCTGCCAGCTCTGTAATTTGTTTTGAGAAGGGATCATTTTGTAGAGGATGTTCTGCCAGTCTAGCAGTTTTGACTGATATTTGCCAGTAAAATAAATAGCCTTTGTGTGTCTCAGTGTTGTGCTCATTTCAGCCTTCAATTCAATACAATTAAAACAACGTTTAAGGTGGAAAATGCAGTTTAATGGATGATTAGTAGAACTTTGATTCTTTATTTCTAGATTGGTTCAATTTCCAGTTTTTTGCACTGTGGGGTGGCAAATTCAATATCAGGCTTGTCTGTCTGTTCACCCAACACTGGTCTAAAGTAAGATACCCCAACAGCTACCCTCAGGCCAGAATGTCAACCTTGAATATATCTTGAAATCTATCAGACAGATTGACATGTTCGCGGTGCATATTTGTGGTTCAAAGTGGATAATCACTCCACTTTGCAACTTTCCACAAAAAAACAAACAAACAAACAAACAAAAACATGTCAATGAGCCACATCGTTGTACTGAGTGACATGCTCCGCTTTTCACTGCTGCAATAAGACACTGTTGACCAAAATTTATAGCGCAATGAGGACAGCTCTTATAGAAAGTGAAGCGTATAACGACCACAGTGATGGCTCTTTGAAACTGTACTTACACACAACAGTGCTTTGATCTAAATGCTAATGCACTTATAATGACAATGCTAACATGCTGATGTTTACCATGTTCATCATCTTAGTTTAGCATAATATTTGCTAATTAGCACTTAACATAAAGTATAGCTCAGGCTTGTGGGTATGTCATTAGTTTTGCAAGTATTTAGTCATGAACACTTGTCTTGATATGTCACTAAAAATAAAAAATGACAGACAGACCTGCCAACAAACCGGACAGATGTCACTGGCATCCATAGAGCCATGCAACTTGCATGGCTAAAAATGGATGAACTACACAGTGTTTGCGCTAAAAATCTTATTTTTGAAGTTTCACTTGGGGACACTAATAGGACTTCAGATTTTTAGTCTTATTAAACAAAGCATGCCTCCTGATTAATTATACACAACCTTGGTGTATGTGTACATGTGTTTGTAGATGTAGTGTGTCTCTGTGCACATGTGCTTCTTTGGTGTTGTATTCTCAATCAGATGTGCTGGCATTAAAGTCGGGACAGAATAGGCAGGGGAAGGGAAATGAGATGGCATTTCAACAGAAAGTACAGATGGCAATATTGTCTGTGTAATGAAAATGGTAGCGCTGTAGCTAATATTTGCGTCCTTGGGGGGCCTGAATGATATTCTACATGCTGGCTTGAAATGTTGGGAAAAGATGACAAAAAGGCCTCAGTAAAACATGATAATGTTGCCCTACAAATTTTCTTTCTTTTTATCCGCCATTTCCTTTCTCCCTCTCTCTCTCTCACTGTCAGTGTGTGTTTGTGTGTCTGTGTGGTTGAATATCTACATATAAATGTTAGTTTGAGTTGGTGTCCATTAGATTGCTGAGACCACATCCACACTATGCTTGTCGAAAATGCTTTCCAACATACATATAAAAACAGCAGCCTTGAATTATAGAGTTGATGCAAAAAAATGTAATCTTGGACATGAAGACATATGGCTGCTCAGACAAGTTTGAGGAGTGTGTAGCAGTAGTGTAATATTAAAGTAGGGGTTCAAAAGTCAAGGATGAACGTTTATGCTGAAGCATTTTGATTGATTCGAGTGTGCAAACTCTTCTTGTACTGGCAGCAGTGATGTAAGTCAGACTAAACCTCACTATTATCAATAATTTTAAATGTCAGTATAACTCATTGCACTGCTTATGTGTTGTACTTGTTTATTTTGTTAGACAGCTTTGTGATCATAAAATATTAATGGGTCAAAGTATTGTTTTATGCTTGTTCATTTGTCTGACAACAGACACAGAAATATATGTAAATGAGAACAATTCAAGTGTGAGTTTGACAATTGTGAAACACAGTATATATGACCATCAAGAGCAGGAGGGGAATGAACTGAGGTTTAACAAGCTGAGCTCCGGCAGACTACCCATCTGTCCCACTCCTCTGCCAACTGAAAAAGGACAAACAGGAAAAAGATTTGGCTGTTTTTTTTTTTTTTTTTTGTTTTTTTTTTCTATTCCGTTATTTCAACGTGGAAGGGGATCTTGAGGAAAACAAACCTAAAAATTAGCTTGGACATGTCATTTTCCCACTTGAAATGGTTTTCAGATTTACAAGGCTCAGGGTGGATGCAATCTGAATGTTTCTACCATCTGGACTGCCTGCTTCTTCAATACAAAAATGGAAAGTATTTTCACTGCTAAGTGCAGTTTTGAGGTACAAGCTTGAACAATTTCTATTATTCTACTATTCTACTATTCAGGCTGCACTTTTACACCACTATACATTTCAGTGAGGTGTGTACATTTTATCCTCTGCATTTCTGTGACAGTCAGCCATGGGACGAATGCAATGAGACAGAATGTGCAGAAATCTTCTCTGATAGTTGTTTATTAAGTGTAGTGACCTTGTGAAAAGTTACTTGGATTATAAGCATAATGTAATTCTGGGCTCAATTCTGGTAAGCAACAATGGATAAGAAGACAATGGCATGCAACCACACAGCTGGTGTACAGAATTGTATTCCTTTCTCTGATCCATTCCCTTCTGTGTACTGTGAGTCTGTATGACATGCGTTCATGTGAGGATGGTGGTAGCTCCTACAGGGACTTGTGGCGGCATATTGATTGCAGTGGTGGATGGTGATGATGGCGTGATAAGGCTGATGGGGATGAGGAGGCTTGCCTCAGGCAGTAGTAATCAGAGTTATCCTCCAAGCCCCCTGCTTCACTCTCCTTTGATCAGGGGACCCAGATGGATCTTAACAGTAGTGATGGGGGTGTGTGTATCAGGGAGGGGGATATAAAGACCAAATCACAGACAGGTACACACCAGTAGCCCAAGGCAAGAAGCGCACTTTGAAGGAGGTAGCTCACACAGGCTCACTGCTCTAGTGGCTGACTGATAGGAGACAGAGGAAAACACAGCAGTCGCGTTACAACATGAGAGAAAGCTGGGACTCCACTTGTCGCCTTTTTTATCCCCTCACCATCTTCTGTCCCTCTCTGGTGCGCTTCATCTTCTGTTTGAGTGAAACGCTAATTCTGTCTAGGTTGGTCTCATTTTACATTGTCTGTGACATTTGAGGTCATTTACAGATGGATTTTCTCCGCATATTGTTGTGATGTTTGCAGAGAGAAACAAAAAGAGAAAAGCAGCCCAGAGATCTGTTTGAACTTTCATTCCATATTTGAAAATTTGAATGTATGGACTATATTCTATGAAATCCCCTTGTGGAGACCGGTGAGGTACTGTTTGAAAAAGTTAGGAAGCACAGCTTATATGTTGGCTTTTATGAACATGACTTCCTCAAATATCTTAAAACCATTTTGTCTTTCGCTCTCAAACAAAGCCTTGAAATCTACAGTGGGTGTGTTTCCAGCAGTGCTTCGTGTCAATGTAATCACATTTCTGTATCTAGTAACACACACAGTTTGATTTAATACAGTAATTACACTGGAGTCACTGACCTGCTGAAAATGGTGTTACATTACACATAAAATTTCAGAAGAATCACACTGCAGCGCACTGAATTAAATCCTTTGTCAACATTTGCCAAGAAAAATAACTGTACCTTGGCTCTGTGGGAGGGAAGAATATAAATAAAGTATAAACTAGCCAAAGATGCTAGTTGCTTTAAATAGTGGAGATGCCATTTAAAGAGAAACAGTGTCTAGATCAGAATCACTCCCACCAACACTGGAAAGGCCAATGCAGATTTAAATATTCGAGGGCTTAACATATCTGATAACAATTTATCGGCCGATATTCTTTTTTCTTTTTTCTTTTTTTTTACCAGAAACAAATAAGACTCATTTTTGATATGGATCTGTTACACTTGGTTATTGACGAGTTCTGACCAATATATGTACTGAGTATCACATTATGAAGTTGGAAAATAAATATTTTAATGTCAAAAACATAACTCGAACAGCAACTACAACAGTAAACTTCACTGGAATCATATTATTATTATTATTATTATTATTATTGTTATTTTGAGTTATTGTTGTTAACTATAATTGACAAGTTCGCATGGGCTCTTCATAGACAAGAACAAGAAAAACTAATTTTTCAGAGTTAAAATACCCTGTTACCAATGACATATCACATGCATTTTCATGTATTAATTTATTCACATTATCCATTTATCAGTAATCATGATTTAAAATACAGGACAACATTTTCCAACTACTATTTGTGTCAACAGATAAAAATTACTGTTTAAAAGTTTTAAAAAAAAGGTACCGTTACTTTACTCTCTCTGTAATAACAAAAATGTAGTTTCAGTTGTAAAAAATAAGTCCAAACTTCTCAATTTCAAGATTGTAATTTATTTAAGACATTTTGTTGTGCCTTCTGATGTATCAGTCAGCCTCTAAAAAGGAACTCGGGCAGTAGCTATGGCAGCAAGTTATTTAATTATTATTGAAATAATATTCTGCAGTTTCCTGTCACATATTTTAGACTTGGTGTGAGTTTGTTTGAGGGCACTCTAATTAACTGAATAACAAGACTTTGGTTTTGCTTTTCACTGTAGATAATTAACCAAGGCTCCATTTTTTATAGAAAGAGATATGGAGTAAACAGTATTCTCAGGTATTACTCCAATTAAATGTTCTAAAACACTATTTTTTACTTTGGAGGAATGATGCCCAACCTTGTTTTACAGGATGCCTGGCAAGCTGAGTTAAATTATAGAGGGAGCATGAAACTGAGAGTTTGTGTGTGAAATGAGTCCCTGCCATTTGGCCCAATCTCTCTGCCCTTACCATCTTCCCTTTGACCTATTCCATCCTCCATCTAGCCGCCTCTTTCACACTTTCTTAAACTCGCTTCCTGCCTCTCCCCCATCTCATCAAGTAAAGGAGAGAGGCCGCCTCCTCCAGAGAAATGCCATTTCCTCTGTGGATGTTGCTACTGCTCTAAGCCGTTCTTTCTCACACGATTTCACTCACAAGTGTTTTTCTTCTTTTTTCCTTTCCCTCATTCTGTGGGAGGAAGCTGAGGGGAGGATGCAGGCCCAAGTGGAAACCTCCGAGGCTGAAAAATAAAGCCAACGCCAAAGTGCCAAAAACTGCAGTTTCTAGAATGGCCACTTGAGGCTGGCTCCAAAAGCGAGGCAATCCCCATAGCCTTCCATGTTAAAATGCCCAACTTTACAGCAGAATTAAACATGTTTACAGCCTGGTACAAAAAACGGTTTTGGTCTCTATACCTAATTTCCCTGTTCATGACAACTGTACGGGGGTGAATTTTTATATAACTCACTCATTTAAATTTTATTAAGGCTTAAAGTTATGCATAATTAAGGGTGCGGCCGCCAATGACTGGTGGGTGCCCTCACAGGCAAGTCACTACCACAGTAACAATGTTGGTTGGGTGACATAACGATAGCAAAACCCTGGATTCACAGAGTGTAGGCGTAGCCATAGCCGTCACCATTTCAGTGTG
The DNA here is from genome assembly GCF_910596095.1 of Thunnus maccoyii. Lineage (NCBI taxonomy): Eukaryota > Metazoa > Chordata > Actinopteri > Scombriformes > Scombridae > Thunnus > Thunnus maccoyii. The sequence goes on from NC_056547.1 coordinate 21,150,395, forward strand.
TTTTCAGTTCATGAAAGTTAATTGTAACATTTTTGTCGTCTAAAAAAGTCTTGTTCAGTGTTTGATTGTACTAATCAAAGGGGTCGGATGTTCAGTTTTTTCTGGTAAGTACAATTTTTAAAATGATTTTAAACTTGTTTTTCGCTAGTGAAAATTGGCATTAGCATTATCACAATTAACCATAGACTGTAAGTGCACTGTGCTAACAAAGCCAGCAGCTAGCGTTAGGGTCAGCTCCACTCTCATGTCCAAATATGGTCACTTGTGCCTCCAAAAATCCAAGATGGCAATGGTCAAAATGCAAACTCAAAATGGGAGTCCACAGATTATTTGATGACGTCACGGTGGCTACAGCCATTATTTTTTACAGTCTGTGGATGGGCCAAACACCCAGTCAGCGGGTAGAAAAGCTGGGACGTGTACTTCTCCGTCCACTTCTTTGGTACAACATTGTTGCATCATGTCCTTGGCTGCCTGACCTGACAGCCTCCCTGCCATGTGTTGAACTCTCCTCTGCCTTTACCCTCTTCTTTCTCACCTCACTTTTATCCACCCCCCTCCTTTTCTATTTCAATCTCAATCTAGTGTCCCTTGAGACGGAGGAAAACTCAGCACGATCATTAGGCAGCTTGTGCTGGGATTCATTCATTCACTCAAACTGGCTATATGAAACAATCACATGTGTTGTTTTTCCTTTTTTTTTTTAACAGTAACTCCCAGGTGGAGACTCACTCATCATCGATGACTGACAGAAAACCATTAACCCTCCGCTCTCCCTCTTTCTCTGCCGCCTTTCTATTCTACGTAAACACATGCTGAAAAGTCATGCCGGAAATTACAGTCAAGCCCCCTCTTTTGTGGTAATTAGTCATAAAATATGACACGCGATGCACGTGCTCCGCCACGTTGTTGCCAGCTTGTTCACTATTCCATCATCACCACTCCAGTGAAATTGAGCAAGTAGAAAGGGAGTATATTAGCTGCATGATTGAGATGGGAAAGGTACATGCGCCTCTGGGAAGTTGATTGATCAGGCGAATAGTGTAATATCCTTTGTGATTGCTTGTATGTACAGTGTATGTGTGTAAAAAAACAGGAGAGGAGATACATGAGAAAAAGAAAGACAGCCCTGTGAAGAGGGCCAGCTGTTTCCAGTATTATAAGTTTCAAGGATATTGGGGTCACAGAGTTTCTGCCTGAGAAGAGACAGCTTTTCATTATAAGGCAAGTGGGAGGTCAGGCCAAGTCATTTCACTCCTACTCACACACACACAGCACGTTCACAGACAGAGCGAGATGGTAAATGGTAAGCAGACTCCCCAGAGAGCCTCCCGACTTTTATCCCCTCGTTAGGTTAGCTTAATCAACAGCCGATCAATGAGTGCTACATCATAATATGAACAAATAGTGATAGGTGATTTAAAACACCAAAGAGCTTTTATTACTGATCAATGTTTGCTGTGTGTATGCGTGTGTTCACTGTAATAGCATCTGCCCACACTCCCTTGCCATTTTATAGTTGACAGAAAGATGAAACATTTTTTCACCTAAGCTCTAACAGAAGATTTTGAATATTAAAGACTTCTCAGTTAATTTTTATCAGCTTCTTGCTGGTTGATAGCCTCCAGTCCCTTATCAGAGGGTAAGTTCACATCCAGGTAACTTCTCGCCTCACTCGTGCCCTCAAATAAGCTGTGCTGATGTTTGATCGAGGCTGGATAGATGATGAAAGCCAAATCCCTGGTATGTTTTATTATAAGGTAACATGGCATCTTCTTTCTCATGATATAGCCGCTGTAGTGTGCTGTGAATCTAATTTTGCGGCCACCGATCTCCAAAGAGATGTTCCTTTTTCGGGCGAGGATTCTGTCTCTATCTGAGCTGCATAGATCACTCTTGGAGAGCTGGAACGAAGCGCTCTGCCAATGCAATGCAGTCCAAACAGATCTGGCAGGGTAAGCAAGAGTTTAGGGAACCAACATGTGATGTATTAGACAAAAAAAGCCATTACATTATCACCTTGAGTTCCTTCTTCCAGGTGAGCTAAACGAATATCGTCCCTCCAGTTCAGCAACCATAGCTTCCAGGTGCTCACATTTCTTGAGGCAGAGAGATAATGATTTATTTGCATCACTCACAACTCTGGAGCTTCACCGTGGGTAATCGTTATCTGTTCCATACAGATAATGACTGCCAGCTACGTGCATAAATGCTTGATCGATTTGGCATCTGCATTTTGGAAATAGCTTTCCATGGTGGACTCAGTGAACCGAGCCAACGCTGAGGTGTCCGCATCGTCCGTAGGCACAGTTTGTTGGATATCAGTCACTTCTTCCTTCTCACATGAAGTAATGCTTTTGGAAAACCAAGGTGTGCTTTGGCAAGAACACAATATTTACTTTCTGCCAAAAAATGGTGCAACTATGTAGTTTTTCCTGTTCATTTTTTGTTGTGATAAGGAAGTAAAATGCAGAGTTAAATTACAATGTCTTGATCATGTCACATGGTTCCTCACCTAGAAAATCAAAAACACGAGATGATGTGCTTTTTGTTTTTGCTTTGATGGCATTTTTGTGTTTTCTATTGGAATTTCAATTGTGTCAGCAATGTCAGATTAGGTTATTCTTTTCTCTTTACAGTGATCAGTTCCATTTTTCATAAATAAATATATTATTTTTGTCTCAGCCACCTCATATGACAGACATATACACGAGAATTCATTGGAACTTGATCGGTTGGATCCATGGAAGGAAAAAAATACTAATCATAGTATTTTTTATGTCAAACAAACAGAGATGGAGTGGAGGAGGTCCCCTGGAGTTAAACAGGGATACATATATTTGTTGTGCAGGTGGAGCAATACAACACTAATTCATTATCATTAGCTGGAGTTAATCACCTGTGCAAACACTTTACTCACCGAATTGATTTTTTTAAACAGCCAAGAAAAGAGAAAGGCCATCAAGATCAGGGTTATTTCTCTGAGCCTCTAAGTAGGGATTACAATGTTCTTACCTCAATGGTAGTGTATGCAGTCTGTCAGGACAGCTTAAGGTAATGTTTATGTAGATTTACTTAAATTTACATGTAATTTACGTCTGCCTTTCTTCACTTTGCACTTACCTGCCTTAAAGTTTAAAAAGCATCCCAGCCTTTACACATCAAAGTAATGCTTTTTCAAGTGTTGTCAGTGTGACATTTTGCTCAGTTCCATTAACAAATACATGGATGATGCTTCACACCTTGTTTGTCTTATTCTCGCCAAACACATATAATTGCTGGTTGTTACCCTGTCAGCAGATGTGTAAAAACAAAGATACCTAGAAAGGAAATGTGGAAATCTGACCACTCTGACACTTTCAACACATGTATTTCTGTCTACATTTATTCAAGCACATAAGAGTGTGTTTGTTTGTGTACTCATTTCATACATAATACACACATCATGTAATGTCCAAGACATATTCACAGTATCACATTTGCTAGCAGCAAACATAAAGTTTGAAATTTTAGTTAATTGAATACGCAAGTTTTTAGTTGTGTTAGTGTTTTGTTTTGTTTTGTTTTGCATCCAACTGAATGCACTGTGGCATTCATTAGTACACACTCAGCAGTGTGTGTGTGTGTGTGTGTGTGTGTGTGGTCTATCATAGGCTACTTTCGTACAAATTTCAGACCAGTTAATTGGGGACGGCTTGTCCAATTAGAAACAAAGGCCATGTCCCCAATTGGTAAAAAGCTGCTTTTTGGGTCAGTGGTTAAGTTGAGGGTTATGGTTAGGGTTAGGCTTGTAGGTTAGTAGTGGTTAAGGTTAGATAAGTCACCAGGAAATTAATGCATGTCAGTGTAATGTCCTTTGAAGTGATGGAAACACAACTGTGTGTGTGTGTGTGTGTTTGTGTGTGGCTGAAGAGCCAAGTTGCTGTGATTGCGATCCACCATGTTGTTATTGAGCCGAGGAGACAGATCTGAGCCTGCGGTGTCAAGGGCTAGATGGATGTCAGCAGCGTGGGTTAAAATGTGTTTCTGCCTGCAGTCCTCGGGTGATTTCCACAGCGCACTGAGCAGAGTGCACAGTCCTTGCCAGGGGGCACCATTACTGCCGCCGTGTGCAGGAGAGATGTGGCAAATGTACCTGGATATGATCCACAGTGGGGCTACAGAAACAAGACATGACTCCCCTCTCTTTTTGTCCTGTTGCCTCTACTGCTTTTTGATCTCACATTTCCTGTCTGGTTACAAAATCTATATGTTAGAGATCACACAGGAGCAGTCTTTCCCTACTGTGAGTGTTGTAAAAGGCAGTTTTAAGCTCAGTGAACAAAGCATCACACACAGAGCACTGTTGAGCATTCTCATTCCACATTCAGAGAACGAAAAGCCCTGAAGGCACTGGATGCAGTAATTGATGCATATCATTTGGCCCTCTAAATTTGATGTTCTTTTTTGCCCAAGTGCAAATGGAAGATTTTAACCATCAGACTTGACACCTGTTTTTCATTACTGTAGTATTCATGCAACAGCATCATATTTCTCCTGGACTTAGATAAACCCTGTGTAAGCTGACTAATTTGGACTAATGATTGTTGTGATTCATATCTATTTGCAGACTTAAGAGTAATACCACTGCTAATAAAATTAATTTGTGGCAGTGAAACCAGAGTGGAATTGTGTGCATGTGAGCAAGCAAGCATCCCCTCCTCATATTTAACCACAAGTGGTTTGTTAAATGCCAATAATTAACCCGTTAGTGGCAGTGTAATTTTCCCGTCATTATCATTTAGGCAAAATGTCACAGACGATGGCTGCCAAAAGAACATACCCTAAAGAAGCACGGTTTCAGTGACTGTGAAATTGAAACTGCAGACTAAGAAAGTAGAGGGAAGTGGTGGAAAGAGAAGATATGGTTGAAGGCCCGGGATGTGGTGTTTCAAACAGTGGCGGAGGGTCACTGATGCAGCTAATCATGTAAGTTCTGAGGCTTGCAGGTTGGAAGAAATAAAGAAACAGCCGACTGACTTTAAAAGGGAGGTCAAAAGCACATTAGAGCACGCAGAAGCAGCACCACAACTTCTAGAGGAGGAGAGGGGTCTGCAGCACTTTCACCACCTGACTGCATGCTGTAGAGACACCGCTGCTGGCTGCTACACACTGCAGCATGACAATGATCAAAATGCAGGTGGAAATGTCTTTATGTACAAAAGACGGAATGCTCAGAACACAAGATTCGTCTCTGAAGTGTGAATTTCACGTGTGAATGTATATACAGTAAGTGCCTGTATTTATTAACAGTTGACTCAAAATATATATTTAATTATGCGTTTTATTTGTCACTGACTTGGTCTCAACACATTTACAGTAAAACTAGTTTTTTGTGTTCGTATTGCAAGAGAGAGACTGAGAGGAGAGAGGAAGATGGTCTCGTTCGAACTGCCGTTCAGTCCTCTGCTCTCTGTGATCACATACGCTGTGTTTTTAAAGCAGCTGAATTCACAGTATAGTTCTCATTTACATATTTTTCTGTTTCTGTTGTCAGACCTCACAAGTAGTGACTACAGAAGTAGTGGAAGTAGTGGGAAATGATTACAGCTCATAAATACTACCTGTCAACCAGCAGTCATTACCAAGCTGCACTGCAGATAAAATATTTTATGCTCAGTACATCATCTCACAAAATGAACAAAAATACAGGTAATGATAGCAGCAAAGCTGCTGCAAACATGTATTCAGTATGCTTGTAAAACAAGGAAGCTGGAGGCAAAGACTCTAAACTATATTAGAAATGTAGCTGAAGAACAGATGCTCCACTTTTGAAACATTTCCAATTGACATTAAAACAGCGACAGATCCATGGCACGGCTAGAATGTGACACAGCTGGATTCTGTGGACATAAGGAGTTGAGGTTAGGTAAAGATTGTGGTCTTGGTTTAGGAATAAATATAAGTGACTTGAAGAATAAGACAAGACAAGTTTACTTTTGTAACAGAAACCACAATCTTCCCCTAAAATGCAACAAAACACAGACATCACAGACTATGGGTAATTGGACATGTGTCAGTTGATGTCAATAGCACAAGCTGGACACATCACACAAACAGATGAAGTAGTCAAGATACAGTAACCTGGGAGGAAATATGATGAAAATGCTGCTTTACCAGAGAGTTGATATGCATCAATGCATGGAAATACAACAGTGGCATTTCCCAGTGAGATGATGTATGCTATACAGTGCTGGTGTGTGTAGCCTGTAATATTGTGATAAGAAAACAAAGCAGTGCCTATTCATGCATGGAAACACACACACTCAGAGCCCACTCAAAAATAAGTAAGACATTGTCAAAAAAATCAGCTTTGTCAGATGGAAAGGTCTTCTAATCAAAGAAGATTTTATATGATAATATAACAATAATACAACAGTGAACTAACATAATAACATTGGAGGCTTAAAAAACAAGACAATGAAGTTACTTTTCATCCTGAGGAGTGTCAGATCTCTGTAATAGCCTGCTCAACATGTTCTACCAGTCGGTGGGCAGCACACCGCTCTCTACAGCCGCGAGCTGGGGAGGAAACATCAAGGCAGGGGCTGCAGGAAAGATTAATAATCCCGGTGAAAAAGGATGGCTGTCTTGTCAAGGCTGGACACCCTGGAGGCAGGAGCAGGCGGGGAGGATCAGGACTAAAGTGAACTCCATCTTGGACAACACCTCCCAACTGTCTGTGCTGTGAGGAGGTGGGAGGCTGAAGACACCCGTGAGGTGTTAGACTGAGTGCTTTAGGCTCTTCTTTGTGTCACAACCATTACACTGCTCAATGCTTCATGTTTAAAGGGCCCCAGTTCAAGCCTACTGGGAGGGGAATGACAGGAATGCTGGACTGAACTGAAGTGCCGTGGCATCTTTCATCTCCATCAGCACTTTCTGTGAGATGATACATATTATCTGCACATGAGGAGACCTGTATGACAGTTTACCTGTTCATAACCCTTGGGAAATACCGATAAAAATCATTGTTTAAATATTCTACTTCTGCCCTGGAGCTTATGACATGGAACAGCTGTTAACAGGCACCTTCTGTATGCATGCTACTTTGCTATTTTTTTGTTAGTTAATGAATTAGAATGTGTACCTGTGGAGTTTTTAATATACAACTCACATTTACACATAATTTACACTACTGAAAAACCACTTAAATATCATCAGCTTTCACATATTTCTTTTATTGTTGTAATTTGTGTGCTTGGTATGGTATTTCTGTAGCTGTACGTGTTTCACTGTCAATATGGCATACATACTGATTATTTTATTATTAATTTTCATTAGTTATGTACATAATTGATGCAAAGGCTATATAGAATCCACTCTTTGTTTGAAGTTATATATTTTTTTTTTACTTAAGTGCTATTTTTACATTGCTGATAGTGTATTTTGTTCAAGCACTTATGCTGCTATCAAATTTCCCCGTGGGATTGCACGTATCTTTTTGTCCTTATCTGAGAGATGAATTTTATGTGACAGCATTATGTGTGCAAATGTTGTCAGGACCTTAAACTATGCCTTGTGAGATCCCAAAGGTGATGTACTGTGTGCTGAAAAAATGATGATTTGCATGTTGTGACAGAGACTGTTTGGTTGTGATCTGATGTGAGCCGGCTCTGAGCCGAAACTGAGATACCCAGCACTGCTTAAGGCAGTTAGTTAAAATTGCATGAGTTACTGATTTAAATGTTCCTATATGGTCTAAAAAAGGTTAGAATCAAGCATTTTTCTGCCTCTGTTGTTCAAAGGAAGTCATTAGGCTTCATTAAATGTATCACTATTGATGGGCCTCTAGTAGCACTATGGAGCAGGTTTTTTAATGAGTGGGTTCTCGTTCGGTTTGTCTTGCGCACAAGAGCGCAAATGCACACGGGTGATGCAATACACAGTCACTGTACAGTCAATACACAATAATTTCTTGATATTGCACTGATCAACAGGTGGTGGGAATACACCAAGATATGCAGCAATGTGCCAGAAAAGGGAGGGAAGAAGAAGGCTGTTAGCAAGTTAACAACATAAAGGACACATTTGGACACATTGGATTGACATCAATGATACACACAATTCATTATTTGTTTACCAAAAAAATTTCACCTTAACATACTTAAACACTTATGAACAGTAACCAGTGTTTGATGCTTACCTAATTCTAGTAGTTATTTGTTGATGAAATGTCATAATTTATCATAGCTTACCCGCTTTCCTTGTGTTTCTTTTCTGAATTTGATTTTCTGATTGCAAAGCCTTGTGAATGTTGTTCACCAGTCACCAACATCAGAGTGTCCCACCCACTCATGAAGACACATGTAACATAACGACAAACGAGAAGCTGAGCATGATGTTTACTTTAATGGATAACCTTTCTCAATCATATACAGTTTCACTGGCAAGGCTGTGTGGGAGACTGGAATAATGCAGACTGATTTAATTGTAATAATTGTGGAGAGTTATTACAATATCAAAAAAAAAAAGAGTGGTTGGATTTTTCTATCAAATGTTTACAGATCCCCTATAGACATGTTTTAAGACGTGAATGTTTTTGGATGTAAAAATACTCTGCTTGGAATAATAATTTATGTCTCATATGGTTTCTTCACAAAAAGGTTCAGATAACTTATTAAAAATTCTTAAAATAAAAATCTCCTCCATCTCCCTCATTGAAAAATTAAGGATCTGTGAAAATGAAAATATTGTCTCTTTCAAAAGTTTCACTGCTGGGTACAAGATGCCTCCTACTTCACTGAAAAGTCCAGTCCCTATGTAGTATGTGCATTGTAGGCTTTAAGTTTCCACATCATACTTTTATAAGTTGCATACTGCACCATGATTGGCTCCAAACTAGTTGTGATGTCACAAATGATGCTTATAGGTCCGCCCCTTTAAGCTCCAATTCTCTGGGAGAGCAGATAAACCTTCCCCCTTCAGCAGATGAATGTAAAAACAGCCTTCAAGTGTCAAACTCTGCACATGCAGTGCATCATTCTGCTCAGTGAAGCTTAAACATCCAACTGAAGGAACAAGAACAAAGACATATTTTTGCGTGGAGGAGGACTTAATAATAAAACACCTCAAAATGCCTCATATTGTACACAAACTACTCATGTAGTAGTGGTTTCTACCTAGAGACCAGCAGCAGTAGTGCTGGCTAGCTGTTATGGCCGTTGAAGGTTGCAGCTCTATTGGAAATAAATGTTTATTTACTCACCTTCATGGTTGTAGAAGTACTGGTGAAGTTTGTATTTCTGCACAGCACAAAGAGACATAGCTAGCACAGCCATACTCTGTAAATCTCCACAACAAGATAAACAGCCAGGAATTGGCTCCTAAAAGGGTAGAGCTTGTGTTCATAGTGTTGTAAAGCAAAACAAATAAACAATTACTTTTATTAAATACCCTTCAGGGAGTGTGATCATTAGACAAAATATGAGTCTGTTGGATAAAATTAGAGAGAAGATGATCAGACGTGATAAGAAAATTAGAATAATTGTTTTCCTGCTTGAACTTAAAAGGAAACTTTGGGATTTTTCAACCTGGACCATATTTTCCCATCATTTTGTGTCTAAGTGACTAATGGGGACAACAATTTTTGAAACTGGTCCAGTATTGAGCGAGAGAGCTGCAGCCAGCAGCCGCAAAATGGGCTGCAATGTAATCCTTTTGGACAATTGCATCCTGTCGATATGTGTCCAATAAAAGTGCCTTTTTTGCCACTGACAGGCTCAGTGTCATTATTAAGTGTCTGACATTATGGAAAGGACCATAAGGAGATATAAAACGTTTTTCTTTACCTTTTGCTTATTCCGGTCTGTTTGTTATTGTGTTTAATCAAGTCTCGCTCAGAAACCTCATGAGAGTTGAGTTGTTTGTACTTTTTCATTCACTTGAGCTTGTAAAATGTAATGCATACAGCAACTTTTAGCCAATAACTTTGATGCAAATCATCTCAACTTTTTTCTGCCACTGCAGTGTCAAGTAGGTCTGGGTCACTACAATAGCAAGTAAATGCAACTTAAGTACTTAAATACACAGACGGTTGTATTTATGACTTTCAAATTCTGAAGTGGGAGGTTTTTCAATTTTATATAGTAGCTTTTCTGATAAATCTATCTTTGCATTACAAATGATTAAGCTGTTGAAATGTTTGAAACGTCCAGATATCAGCCAAGGACTTTATTCATCACCAACACTCTGATAAAAAGATGAGCTATTTCAAGACAGGCAACATGTAAAAAAATCTGGTCTTAAAGGCATATGTAATTCAAAGTCCATTCAACAGATTTTGAAGCATTGTTTGTTCTCCTAGATTTAACACTAGATATTAATTCTGGTTTATTACAACTTGGCCCATTATTTCTATGGCTATGATGACATTTTTAAGTAATTACTGAAATATGAAACATGGCAACTTCAGTACAGTCAAGTCTGACAGGTCAAGAAGAACAAGTAGTTGGATAATCAGTTGTAAGGAAGCCAAGAGTTTTTCCAGATTATCTAAACCACTTTTCTCACGGGTATAACTAAAAGTCAAGGAGGCTGATATGTTGGTAATAATCATTCATTGTGTATGAAACCTGTGTTCACACAGTTTCTGCAGGGACAGAAGGTCAAAGTTGAACCAGGAATCGGTCTGTAAACTGTGATGGATGTTTATGATGGACGGTTTGGCTTGTTTTCTGGCTAACCGTCTGATTGTCTGACTGCTCTTGTTTCATGCCTTGTCTGGCTTCTCTTCCCAGATCTCAGCAATTAACTAAAAAAAAAGGGAGAAAAAGCGATAGGAATGATGACTAAACGCTACAAAAATAGGAATGCCTCACATGGTACATTCAGTTCACATGCAACTTCTGTGAACTTAGATTGTGCGTCATTTGAGTGCAATAGTTCAGGGATGTACCAATGTTGGAGCAATGTACAAATTGTGTATTAATGCTCCCGTTGTCTCCAGAAAGTATAGTTTTACCCCTCAGAGCAGTGATGTATGAGCTGTGTACAGTGTGTGTGTGTGTGTGTGTGTGTTTGTGTGTTTGTTTGTTTATGCATGAGTGAGTCATGGTGACGGGGTTGCTCGTGAAGTAGGCACTCTGGCACTATGACAGAATGAGGTCGCCCCGCTGCAGAATGACACGCTCAACATGTCAGCCTCTCTCTCTCTCTCTCTCTCGCTCTCTCTCTCTCACACACACACACACACACACACACACACACACATACACATACACACACCTCACCATGTCCCTGAATAAGTCAGCTTGGATAATGGTGAAGCCTTTGGCTGTGAAACACTGCCCCACTCTCAAACACACACATAAAACACAGAAGAGAGAGTGTGTATAGGTACACAAAATAGTGATATGGTTATGCATGAGTCCAAACTGAGTCACAGTAAAGAAAGTCCTTATGGGTATTTTTGCTTCCTTACAACTCTTACCAAATTATATGCAACGTCTGAAGAGTTTTATTCAAACTAAGTTGCATACTGCTCGTTGGAATAAAAAACAGGACAAAGATAGCAAGTAAAGTTTCATTTGGCACAACGTGTGGCACAGCGTAACTCATGTTGCATCATGCTTTGATTATTCGGACAAGTACACCTGCTGTTTAACTGTTATTTAACACAGTAGCGTTCTACAGATAGTGGCGGTGTGTCATTTCTAGAACAGCAACAACACATACCGGTCACCGTGAATTGAAAAATACAACGGAGGGTGAATGTGTGTTGGGGGAGAGAACAACAGCTGATGATGAAAGTAAAGCTTGTGTTTACTGAGCATCAGGTGTACAGTAGAGGAGAAACATAACAGAACTGAACTCAGGAGCTCCAGATTTCATAGGATATCCTCAAGGTGTTGGCGTGCTGTCAGTCATTAGGCATTACTCATTCCAGCTGAAGCCAACACTTTTTCGTTTTGAGATTTAAAAAAAAAAAAAAAACAGTGAGAATGTGGTATTGTTTTTTCAGTGTTGAAATGCTCATTCTTGTGTCAGCAACATAAGATTCGAGCTTTGTTCTGCAAATGTTACTGTGTTACCAAATTATCTTTTGGGATTTTATCAGATGAGAAATTGAACATTTAGATTGAGATTTTATGAGGTCAATTTATCAAGATAATATGTGAAAATGTGTTCCAACTTACTCCTTACAGTAGTTAGTTAGTAGAAACCAAGCATTTCTCTCATGGCCAAGGAGCATATCATTAACGAACTACTTCTGTTTGTGAGGGTACAGGTTACGTAAGAAGCCCCTTTCACGAATATGTAGTATTTCAGCAGTATTGGAAGCCAGTGCTAGATGTTATAAGAGTTTAGGGTAAGCTCTGTCCTGCTTTTTTACTGGATTTGTGGAAGTTTGCAATTCAGCATCCCCAGCCAGCATTGCCCCAGATAGCATTACATTTGTCTGACACACCGGTTTCTCATCACCCTAAAAGCCTTTTTCTTTTAGAACATTAAAAGTGAAAACATACTGTTTGAAAATACAAACACGTATGTAAGAACAACAACCAAAGATTTCAATATTATTGCTTTGGAAACATTAAACGTCACCCCAAGACAGCGTTCCTAACCAGCTCATGGAGCTACATGGCTACAGCTAATCAAAGCTGTCATTTCAGCCAGAACACTTGGTGGTCGTCGTCTAGAAATGAGAAACCTGCTATTGTCTACCTAAATCAAAGACCCATTCTTTTAAAAAACTTCCAAAAATTTGAGTGGTAAATCTGTCACTGTTATTTTTTTAAACTGTGCAAGGACAGAAAGCTTGACAGGTGGAGTGACAGTAATGAAGCTTAACGAACAATCAATTGTAAATTGAGCATACTCCTGTTGTCGTGAGCTTGGACTCTCAAGTTCAGATTAAGTTCGAACACCAGCGAATGCGACCTTTACGTCTGGAGTCTATGTGGAAGCAAACATCAAAGGCCAACTGTTGGTATGTGACCTGATTGTGAAAGTGTTCCACAAGACAGCAGATGATTCATTTCATATAAAGCTGTATCACCTCACCAAAGTTCTTTGAGGATAAAATGTAGACATAATAGTCCTTTCTATCTCTATGCAGATCGATTTCACTACAGTGTTCGCCAAGACACTCACTGCCGGCAAGCAGCTGATAGAGGTAAAAGACTTTATTGGCATCATAATCAGAGTACTTTGTAAGTCTTGCTATCTAATGCAGAGTATGTGGAGTTTTACAAAATTATAGAGTACTTCCAATATTGGAAGAGTGGTTATAGTTTAACACTGACTGTTCAAACTTTGTTTGGACTTCCTTGCCCTTACAGTGTGCCTTAGTGTTTTTTTATTGTGCTGCACTGCACTTTAGGCCTGTGTAGTGCATCAAAGGGCCTATAAGATTGAGCCAAGTTCTGCTGAATAAAACATTTAGCAGCTGATCCTGGCAAACACTAAAGCACAAGGAAAAGAAAGGAGAACTTTCCTCTTGTACTTTTTTGTGTCTTTTATTTTCATTTGTGCGTGCAAGTGTGTGTTTGTGTGAGTGTGTGTGTGTGTGTGAGTGAGTGTGTGAGTGAGTATGTGTGTGGCAAAGGTTGAAGTACCTTCAGGTCGCTCTCTATCTCTCTTCTTGCCCAGTGTAGCTCTGCAGAATGGAGTTGTGTTTTGATTATTTTTACTTGTAGCATCTCTGCACTTCTGCACACTGTCAGAGTAATGCATAGACCTTATCTTGGAGAGATACCTCTCTGCATATGAACTACAAAAGGATATCACTACAGATTCTGGTGGTCGGGGAGAGGGATGGTAAGAGAAGGGGGGGGGGGGGGGGGGGGGGAGAGAGAAGAAAGACGAAGGGATTAGGTCACTTGAACAGTTGATAAGGCCAAAAACGACTGCAAAAATTTCCCCTTATAATTTAATAACATTCTTGGCTCTTGTCTCTTGGGTTTTGCATTTCATTACAAAGATAGGATAAAGTATTGAATAGTAATATGTTGAACAGTAATAGGATGAATTTTAATGAAATGAATGAGGATATTTTTTTGAACTTTTAGACGCCATTAAAAAGGGCACAAAACCTCATGGTGCGCCAACAAAGCAGCAAGAATGAAACATTATTGTCGTAAATAGCATTGAATATTTTCCAGAACCACCACTTCTTCAGTATTAACATGCAGTTTCTCAAAGGCTGCACTACACATCTGAATGTAATATATTCTGGGCAAAGTGTGCACACTTTATGTGAGCCAGACGGTGTGTATGTATCATACAACTGCTCTTGGAAAACTTTAAGGATAATTCTGGTTTATTATAGCTATGGTCATATTCTCATATTTCTCAATCTTTGGGCCATCATTTGGGTTATAATAACATTGCACTGACCAAAGAAATTGCTGAGATCTGGATATACGGTGACATTGCTACAACACTCTGCCTGAATTCTTTTTAGCGATGTCACCATATTCCCATATCTCAGTAATTAAAGGCGCCCTGTGGAGTTTTCTTCTACAAAACCAAACCTTTCATGTATGTTCAGTTTCTCACCAATACACATCTTATCATCCTTGAGATCAAACATACATTTCCCTCCCCTTAAAACATTTTTAAAAAACCCAATTTTTCTGACTGTTTTGACTCATGCATCGTTTACATTAATCTTAACTAGCTGGCAGTCTTCTTTTTCTTTCCACTTCGTGAGCGCATTGCTATGTTTCTTTGCAAATCACCCGCCAGCTGTCGATTAGTAGAATAGAGGGAGACCAACTGTGTATCCTGTTGCTGGCATTGTAGTGTGTGCCAACGCTAACTGCTACTAGCGCCAAAAAACAACACAGGGTACCTTTAATCGAGTGAGTACAATGTCATTATTAGAAATAGAAACCACAGCCAAAACCATGAAAATAAGACCCAAGATTAGATAAACTGGAAAACTTCTATAAAAAGTAAACTTCTTTCTCTCCAAAATACTTTTTTTTTTCTTTTATGGTAGACCTTGTATATTTTTTCAGACCAGAAATCACTTAATTAGAATGCAGATTTTATTGATTCTGAGCATATGCTTTAGTCACCAGGTTAGCCTTTCGGCTCAGTTCTTCTCTCCATAATATTAGCTTTCAGTGAGAAATGCCAACAGCCTACAGTACAGTGCACAGTGGACAAATGAGGGAAATACTAGTGACTCAAAGATCATCATCATGGTGAAACTGGATCCTTACACTCTCTACGACTCTTTCACTCAAGCTTGATATACTTGTATGAACTCTGTAGTCTTGCTGAGTATCAAAGCACCATTCAGGTACAGTATCCTGCCAGTAATGCATAACAGCACATTCATTTACATGTACACAGTGTCCTCTCATTCTCTCTCTATGAGACACACACTGTGTCACACAGGCGCACACAGACACACTCCTCACACTGCCAGGCCCAATCATGGTCCTGTGTGCCAACTGCTGCCCTAGGATAAAACCGCCACAGTCCTCATATATTTTAGATAATTGAACAAATTATGTACGCCTTGTTGTCATGTTCTGGGGTAAGTGTGGCTCCTAGCATTAGGTATTTGCCCTTATGTCTATTATTAATTGTGAATGTTGTTTTTCCATTCTGTTTTGCTATACAGGCATCATTAGTCACATGGCAGATCTGCCATAGGCTACGCTTGCGACCAGTTAGCCAACCAACTACAGGGTGGAGAAAACTAGCAGTATGAGTGAATGTGAGTGATTGTCTGTGTGCGTTCATTAGTATGTGTGTGATACACATGCCTGTGTTTAGCCAGTAACAATAATCATTAATACTGCTTTAAAATGACTCTCAGGTTTTCAGTGTTTTGTCAAATATAAAAATAAAAAATGACAGAGGTCAACTAAAGCTTTATCTGTACCATTTGACACTCAAATACTGAATAGTGAAATTAAAAAATTAACAGAAAAAATTAGGTAAAAATCATCAACTTGAGATCTATGGCTGTGTGTTCTTCTCACTGAGATGGATTGAGTGCTCATCCCAATACACAACATCCTGAAGCAAGTAGATATATTTAAGAGGCTAAAGGATTGATTCAGCCTTTACATTCAGTAATCTTATACATCTGATACAGCTTGCAAGGGGAAATCCTCAGAATAACATGTCAGTCAACTCAAAATAATCCTCCAGTCAAACAGGAATGAATTCCATGCATATGACCTACATATGGCATTCAGTAGTGTGGAAGTGGGTCTTAAGTTTTAAATAATCCTCACACAGAAATGTAAATGACTCTTTCTTTTGTGCCTCAAATGGTGTTCCTTTCACTCCTCAGTGACCTCCATCTCCTCCTTCATCCCTCTTTTATAAAGCTTTGCATATGACTTACTTTAATTTTTAGTGACACTAAGATGACATCACTGCAACAGCACCATGGGCACCTAAGCATTAGAGCAAATGGAACAGATGGATCCCCATTATTCAATTAGTGGTAGCAAAGTTATGGTTTTGCTAACCCCACTTTTTCTCTTTTTAAAAACTTAGTATGATACAGTCCCCGTAATCAGGTAACTATATTTAAGCAGCCTATATCAATGATCATTTTACGATTTTCAGCAACTGACAAAAACAAGTAATAAAAAAGCACACATTTTTGGACCACCTTTTGAGTTGGTTGAACCCGTCACTGATTGATCAGCACAGCCTGACAGTGTAGTAAGTGAGAAACAGACAAACAGAGTGGAGCTTTTCCTCACAGTGTGAAAGTATCTGAATTAACAAACAGTCAAAAGTTCAGCGATGAAAAGTACTTATTTAGACTTCTTAAGTTTTAGTCAGACTTTGGATGGAATTATTTTTAAATACGAAGGCGCATTGCTCCATGTAATGATCTCTCCTTTCATCCAGCCGCTCTGCACTGTGCTTTCATTATTATGATTATTCTCTCATTTTCTCATACACGGTAAATGAGAGGTGCAAGTTTACATAAGGGGTGGTTTCACAGTAAGGTCTAATCCTCAACTAAAATGGCCCTTTTAAGTCTTGAGAAGCAAAAGTCAGCTTCTGGGTTGTGAATTAAGATAGTCCTTGATTTGAGATAATGTTAGATAAGATAAGGTTAAGATTAAAATGATCTGCTTTTGAAGTTATCACTATTCATTTCTGTGTAACATTACAACTACATCATTTAGTGGTGATATTGAGGATATCTCCCACTAAAACTTATGTGTAAAATAAACAGGTGGGATTGGAATTAGATAGTTGTTGTCAGGCCATTTCATTCATCCAATTTGTTTGTACTTTGTTGCAATTTTCAGACTTTGAAGATGGCCTTGTGAGTATTGAGAATAACAACCCTCAGGTTTAACACTGTTTAACCAAGTTTAATTATCCAAATCATATTGTGATGTGGTGCAAGGCTATTTCATTTATATTAATTGTTTTTCCTTGTTTGACCTTGAAGATGGCCTTGTAGCCTGCAGCCTACTACCATGTTAGGCTACATAATGTTTTTATAAATATAATTTCAAATATGAAATAGCCATTCTTCTACCAATCATTCCCTGTTCTGATCCACCCAATTATAAGCCATACTGTTCTTGATGCATTCTTGGTTTTCATAGCACCCTTACCCCACTTATCTAGACTAGTGCAGATGGCTGTGTCTTGACTTAAACCAAGAGGTTAAGTTACACCAATTATGTATATTTCCAAGCTTGCTCCCCCATTTTAAAACATAATCAGGTGCCCATAAATGTCATTTAAAGGGCATTTCTAAGGCCCTGTTCACACCTGTATTAAAATGCATCTTGGGTGATCCGATCAGAAGTGGACAGGTCTAAATACAGGTATGAATGCATCCAAAACCGACCGAGGATGCATTGAGATCCGATCGCTCAGACCAAATTTGGAGTTGGTCTGGGCTGCATATGGCCACATTCTTTTAGTGGTGTATGAGAATGTGTCCTTGGCCACACTGAAGGGCCACCTACTCAACTGTCATCCTCTGCGTAAGTGGAAGTACGTTCCTATTTGCATGCCAATGGCATCATTTTAAAGTACGAAACAACAAGGGGGCTTGCGACCGGAGCAGAGAGTATGAAATTAGCAGTACAGCTGTGAATGTAGCAGTGCAGTGTGTGTGCAGTTTAGGATATTTGTCAGTGAATAAATGCTACAACTCCTCAAGAACCAAGCCAAGCTCCTGTGTCTTGCTTACCACCTGCTGATTAAAGTGAAGGGAGTCGGCCCCTGAAATTAGCAACAATGGGTTAGCCTAACCTGACCAGGCTCACTTAAGGTGGACTGACCTTTAAGGTGGACCAGCTATTCTCATTTTAGTGATAGTCTCAGCCACTCTTAACAGAGAAATGTCTGGCTGCTGAGTCTTTTCTAAGTTTTTCTCTCCTCTGCACTGCATGTGGTCTTTGCCTACGGATATGATGTACGTGTTTATTTGCATATACAGCAGGGAAGTGAGATCCAATCACAAGTGGTCACTTGAGACGCGTGTGAAGATGCATTCTAATGCCAGATGTGAACTTACGTACTTAGAGCTGTCCACTTATGATTGGATCTCCCAAGATGCATGTTAATGGCAGGTGTGAACAGGGATTTAGAAATGCACTATACAAAAGTTGTTTGTAATATTCTTTTTTTACTTCAGCTAAACCTTTTTAACAACTGCTTTGTAATGTGAAAAGACCCCCAAAACAACCTTAAATTTCTAATTTTCCCCCACTACTGCATTTAAAAATTAAAGGGCTTAAATTAAAGGGAACATGGCAACTCTGGCATAGAGACAAGTAGACCTGCTGATGGAGATAATTCTAAAGTAAACATGAGAAATACACATACAACATGCAACTTTTGTTTTTAAGAGATTTTGGCTTTATTGGACAGCTTAATAATGATCTCTGGGTTTAGTGACACACTCAATAATGCATGTATTTTGCAATTTGCTTACAACTTTTGCTAAGCACAAGCTGTTGGAATTGCAGCATCTAGCTTATAATCATTAAACATGGTGTATCGGTTATTATTGATGAATACTTACGTGGCTGTAAAGATCTAAACATTTTGGTTAATACAAAGGAGACTCTTGTAACAATGCTGCGCAATGCAATAGACTTTAACACAGTACAAAATACTAGAGCATAAAATAGTAATGGGTGTCATTAGGTATGACCAGTGGATAAGAAACGTTTATTGAACTTTAAAAATTCATACGGAATCACAGGGGCACCTCATAGGGACTGCATTATTTAAGATGTCTCAGTAGCTGAGCAGAGGTCCACTAAATAGAGAACAAATGTGATGGGTATCCTCTCACCACCAAGTCTGTGTTTAAATTAGAAAACATTTAATTTAGTTACCTTGAGTGCTGTGAAAAGGGTTTGGAAGATTGAGAGGATTGTATATAAGACATAGAGGTATATTGGATTGGGATTGGTTCCAGGTGTCGGGAACCTGGGATTTCTTGCCCACATTCTGTCCATTTCCTGCCACAGCACTGAGATAGCCAAATCTCATTAATCTATGTAGGCAAATGCTAAATCAGCACAGTTTTCTAAGGATTTAAGCAAGCTAAAAATGCAACAGTATAGAATATATTGTACATTGTTTATATGTACATGTGCACATTCATTGATTATGGAGACCACATAAAAACACAGATGTAATATATGTGATGTTCTCCACTGGTCTCTGAATAGTTTTGGAGCCTTCGGTTTGGATTTGCCAATGGCTGACAACTTTTCTCTTACTTTTCTTTTACTTTTTCTTACCACCACCATTGCTGTCAATAAAGACTAAAAAGTCCCCAAACATACTTGGAATCCTTTATTTTCAAGCTTTCAAATTTTAACAGCGTATACCCAACAAAGACCAGACCCTTCACTCCTCACATAAAATAAAAAAGAGCAAGAAGAGACACCACAAAAAGTCAATAAAAAAAAAAAAGATAATAACATCTTTATATATCAATTGTATCTCTAATAAAGGTAATTGGTCAATGTAATCTAATTAAAGCTGCTAAGACTTCCAGGCTATTTTTATATACTTTCTGGCAACACATTAAGCTATTTTATGAAAAATTTCCTTGAGATTATTTTAGACATGCACTATTATTTGTACAGTTCCCTAAAAAACACAGTTCTGGATTCAATGGGATGTTAATTACTTTGATCAATTCCTCATCTGAAACACATCTCTGACAATTCAGGTTTGGTTTTCTTTGGCTTTTGGTAAAGAAAAGGTAAAGCTGATGGTAGCTGATTAGAGGTAGAGCTGAAAGAAGTTGTAATGTATCATCCTAAGTATTTCCTTACTTAATGAACAGATAATATGGTGTTGGTGTTAACAAGAAAAGAAAAAAAAATGTGCCCCATGAACTTAATAATGACATAAGGTTAAAAAAAATTGCTGCCTAGCAAGGTAGTTCACATGGCATCAGTATTAAAGGTTCAACAAGGCAAGGTTTGCTAGATTAACAACAAACATGACAAGGAACGGTAAAATTATGCACTGCTATTTTAATCAATACAGCTGTCTACACAGGCTGTGTAATGGCTCAAATTTCACTCGAACTATGCACATTTGAACGTGATCTGGAATCTGTTTTCCTCAGTTTTATGCATGTAACTACAGTCATTGTGTATTTGGCTCTGTTCGCTTCCAATGACCGACACTCAACACTGCCCCTGAACGCCGTCAGTGTAGACATACAGACGGAGCACCCGCTGTTGCTGCTCTGCTAACATGCTGCTCACACTACACCTCACGTGTCTCTTCTTTTTTGTCAATGAAAATAAAGAGATATTTTGGTAAAGTTTTGTTATTTTCGGAACAAAATTTTAGTCTTGTCTTTTTTCTTCAACAATATTGCAAGTTGATATTGTTGATCCCGCATTGTAGCCGTAAAGAAGATCCATCATTAAGCCACCTTTGGTTTTTTACACTGAACCAAACAAAGCCAGCATAATGCCACCCCCTTGTGTACTTTTACATAGCATGCCGCCGTTCTGGATTCAGAGGCGCGACGTGTAACACAACAGCGTCAGCTCCCTGTTACACCGCGCCGGCTGTCCCTTTTGCACAGATGTCAATCTGGCTCTGTGACTATCTCCATAGCTGGCTTATCGGCAGAGCAACTCTGCCTCCCCTCTCTGTGTCTGTACCTTTTATACAGAAAAGCGAGGCAGAATAAAGGCGCAGCATTCTTGCTTTTAACAGACTGTGGAAAAGGGGCTAGGGAAAAAAAGGTCGTTGACAAACAGATTTAATCATAGTTTTCATTAACATTAGTAGAAACCCACTGCTGCATTCTCCAAGGGCTGAAATGTTCAAACAGTTCTAGCCAGACCCCAAAAAGTAATGTCACAGCAGGTGTTTTCATCAGCTGTCAGAGGCAAATATACAACTGCATTGACATCCCTGATAGGGGAATTGTTTAGAAGTGCACCTGCGAAAAAGTTTCAACCCATGGAGAGTGCAGAAGGAGTTTTAGATTTAGTTTTGATTTACCCTTTAAAAGAAAAATCAAGGCTACACAGGTACAGAAGCAAACATCTATGAACAAGCCTTGAAGATTGAGTAAACAAAACAACACGCATTTTCTCAAGAGAGAAACAAAAAAAGAAAAAAACAGCAGATACACCATTTTTCAATTTGCTTGTTCACTACTTCACTGGTTACAATCACCACACCACAGGTGCAGATAACAGACGCAACAAGAAAGGCTTTCAAACAGTGCAAATACTTTCTCCCTGTGCATAGTGTTAAATGCTGCAGACCTTAAAACCCTAAAAGGGTTCATGTAAGAACCCCAGTGGGCATTGCGCCAAAGCTTTCAATCATCACTTAAGACCCACTCTGTTCCTGCCATTAGATGATGGATTACAATTTTCAATTTCAAGCCTTGCTGTTTTGGGTGGCTGAGGTCCAGGGGGAAGTGTTTCTCATGCAAACAGCAGTCACTCCTGTTAGCCATCAGCAGAGACAATAGCAGATTTTTTTTTTTATCATTGTCCACATCCACAATTCACAAGGAGCAGGCCATGGGCTGGTTCTTCACAGACATTTTTATTACAAGACTATAAAACAAACATAAAAATGTTAGCAGTCTGCCCAAGTATGGTGTTGTCTCCTTTCAGAACACAGAAACATTATATAAGTGGTAAAATGATTGTGATGAACTTTGAACTGACCTTCTCCTATGTCACTCCTCAGTCTTGTCAATGATATCTAAGGAGTTACTTAGTAAGCATATTAGCTTGAATTCAATGAGATAATGAATTTTTCTCTGCGCATGCTCACTTGATACAAATCTCTCTCTTCTCTTTTCTATTTTGTGAAGACAGAGCGAGGGATCCCTAAGGAAAATCATATGAGGCCGGAGGGCTGATTGTGCTATTCAATAGAAGCATTATTACAATCAGTCCACGGCTGGCAATGCAGACAAATTACTGATAGGGAGTCTCAAAGAGAAGGAGACAACCAAAGAAAGGAAACTCAAGGAGATGCTATCAAAGCCTATCACAAACCCTGCCACCACCATTGAGAACTTTTAATTTGTTCAAACTGTCATGGCTGACTACATTTCCAAACCTTTGTTTGTCGTCATCAGAGGAAGCACAATGCATTTGGATTCCTTGTGATAGCCAATGCATAGAAGCGGGGAAGTGATTTACTTTTTTTTTCTGAGTCTGTTATTGAGTCAATGGTGTATCATAGCAGTTAGTTTAGGTTATGTATACAGAGCTGGACTGTGTGTGTTTGCGTGTGTGTGAATGGCAAGGGGAAGAAGCGAGGGGAGAAATTGGACTGTCTGGCAGTATTATAGCAGCTATCAAACCCTGCTGCTGCAGCTATGCTCATAATCAGAACTGGGGAGGCAAATTGACTGCTGAATAGATTTTGAGTTCTGCCTCTAGTCAAAACTGAATAGAATCCTAGCTGGAGGCTTGTGACATTGCATTTTTTTATGGTGGAAATTATTCATTTACAATGGGGTGGCTGACCTTTGACATTGTAGGGATGTGCCATTCATTTACACTAATAGCCTCGTTCTGAGTCAGAATGTGTCTTATACATGTGCTTATAAACAGAGAGAGTGAGCCAGAGAGAAAATAGATAGAATTCATTACCTTATTTGACATTAACCATTGTAAGGGGATATTGCTATTAATTCAAATTTGTTTTAACAGTTCCACGTGGTGCTCTGTGTTACAGTGAGAACAAGGAACAAGCCTGCCTGACACCATGGAATCACAGTGGTAGCAGCCCTAAGGGTCCACTGTTAATTAAATCACCCACCTGCATGTCAAAGAAAGTAATCTTATGTTTATGCTAATGTACACAACATATAGCAAAGGAAGGTCTAATTCCACTAATAAGCCATGACAGATGCTTGAATGGCCAAGATGAGTTTAGGGCTTGGAACACTGCTCTCCATGCTAAGTTGAGTAAATCTAAATCAAAGAGCATATTACTCACCTATGTGCTTCATCCAAATCACATCAGGCATTTTTACACTCCAACATCTTAAGCGAGTGGACCCAATTGGCTCCAACTAGCACTGTCGATCGTCCTCAAACACCTGACTGATCCAGTTAAAAGGCTTGCCTTTGGATATTGACTCTGGCAGGATAAAAAAAACAAAAAAAACATCAAAATTAGAATGTTTCTGAGTGGCCCTAATTTCCCTGGATGACAGTGTTGGTTTTCTACCTTGGTGGGCAGGGCTGTTTAGACAAGGGAGACTACCTGCCATGGGATATCGTGGGTAATAACGCATTGGCATTGCACCAACTCAAAGTAGATCTGACAGCAAGGGCAGAGAGAGCTATTACTGCTTGTCTAAAGGATTTATGGGATATTTAGGAAAATGTGATGGGTGCTTATTGCTGCAAAATTGTCAATCAGAGAAACAGGCCAGTACAAACAAAATAATGTTGCATACTGACAAAAAAATGGAATATGCAAAACCAAATTTGTCCCAATGAAACAAAAAGGGACATAGTTAAAATTTAAAACCATGCAATTATATATCTAGGAACCCTCAATATATCATTAAGAATAGGGCATTGAAAAATACAAAAATATTTTATTGTGATTGGAGACAGTTCTTCATCTAGTGTTAAATGTCTTATTGGGTCACAGCTATCCTGGTTCACAATTCTAATAATTTGTTAAACAGAGCCAGTGCACTGGAAGTGACATGTTTCACATGTTGTTTGTATTTTCACATATCATAATCAACAGCTTAATCAAGTTTTGGTGTCTGAGACTCCTTATTAAACTGTCTACTTATATTCCAGCAACATAATGGACCACTGGGAAGGCTTTCATTGTGTGGAAAGTTGATTTCAGCCACAATCACTACAAGTACTGTTCTGTTGCCCATTTCCCCCAAATGACCCAAAAGGTTTATATAAAAAATCAACTACAAGAGAAAGAGTGTGGTGTGTTTTAGACTATTTTCCTCTTGTTTGGAGGATAATATGCTATTCAGACTGTTTTGGAAAATTACCTGTAGATTTTTCCATTATATGTTGGACCAATTTGGGCAAATGCAGTCTTCCCACTTAAAGTTAGAGTCAGCAATTCTAATCCAATGCACTTTTTGTCAAATTCAGCAAATATCTCACAGTCTGCTAGCTGTCCATTCTGTGTGTGTGCTGTGCTGTGTCCATACACAGCACTGGCTCTGTAAATGGGTATATGAATACAGTAGCAGACGGCTGCTTCTGTGGACAGAGACACTGAATGCAGGTTGAGTGAGAAGTGAGGAGGCCGCAGAGAGGTAGAGAGTGTGGACGGACTGTTGTGCTCACATGAGATGAAATTTTTTTCCACCCGTGATAATGTGTGAGAGGAACAGAAGTGATTCTACAGCTGACGCATCACTCTGGATTCTGCCATATTTCTCTTTTGATCTTTGCAGAGCTTAAGGAGTATGAAGGGCAGGTTGTATTTGTTTGTGTGTTAAGTTCAAATATCATCAACCTCCAGAATGACTGACTCTACCTTTAAAGGATAAGGCTGGCAATATTCTATATTTTTGTTATTGCCAACAAATCCCATGAAGACCGAAAACAACAGTTCATTTCTTTGTCTCACAATACCTTAAAAGAAAACAAAAGTGTTTCCAGCAGCAGGACTGAGTATATGTGGGATCAACTCAGTTGCCCATGTTTATGGTAATGAAGGTACCCAGTGCAGTGTGGCTCATTGATGTGGTTTTAACAGTTTTTGGAAAACAATGGAGGTCTGTAGAACAGAAATACTGGTTTTGGTCTTTTCATATAATATCAGACTTTATATTTGAGTCCTCTATAATATGCTGATGATTTAGATACATTCATCTAATGGTAATTTTATGCTGACTTTATGTCTTGGTTAGATTTTTCCATCTTGGGTGGACAAATAAAGTCATTCTGTTCTCAAGCTTGCGCCTTGCAGTCTCCAAATGCATCTTTTATGCTCTGTCATTCCATCACTCTCTTTCCTCTTCACTACTCCACTCCAATTTCTGTCCATATTTCAGTCTCATCAGAAGATTTCCGGAGTCAATCTAGTAAATATGAAGACATAACACAAGCAGAGGCGGCAGTGACTATATGTTCTCCCTGAACATTGTGCAATCTTGACAGCTTCATGCACTGAAGGTTTACGTCCATGCTCCACTGCTTCTTCAATCCCTTAATCACTGGTCCTTAGCGAGGCCGCTGAATGTCATTACCGGCTCCTCTGAGCCACTAAGAGACACATGCTGGGGACCAGGAATGACACAGGCCCCCAAAAATCTCATTACCACCAAGTCGCATATCTGAGGGTGAAAAGAGATGTCCAGTCTCACACCATCTTCATTACATATCCCGCTGTGCCACTATACGACTGAGAGGGAAAACTGTTTGAAGACAAATGGTCATCCATTCTTCTCCTACTTGTCAGTCGCATTATAAAAGTTCAGAGGAGCTTTACCTCCTGCAACGGGCAAACTCAGGCTCAACTTTAAGAGAGCATAAGGAGTGTTTTGGTCTTTGTATGAACATGCAACACCCAATTTATTACTTTTAAAGACAATTACAGCTCTCCTGTAGTAACTTGTATCATATTTGGACTTCTTTTTCTTGAACAAGTAAAAACTATATTTTAATACAGTACAGTCTGTAAAATTTATAGTCTCTTTGAAATAAATTACACACTTCTGCTTACCTATTGTTAAAATACAAAGGACCATCATTTTGCAGATGTGGGCCAGTGTTGTTGGTAATTCTAGGTCAGGGACTGGGTCAGTGCAAAGGTTGCATTCATCAGAGACTGCTGTTTAATTTAAGAGGTTCAGAATAAGAGCTTTCAGTGGTGTGTTAACCTGCCTTTGTGCAGAGTGTTTTGTTTTCTTAGAAGTTTTCTTAGGAGAAAAGCTTTTTGTACTGCTTATAAAATGAATATTATAATAATTAAGTACAGAACAATTTAATTGTATTATTTTATTTTTTTTACCTTTTATGAGAATGTGAATCCCGACTATGAGGTCTTGAGGACCATGTCATCAATGTGCACGCCTGTGGCACTGTCATGTAATGGTACTTCATCTTCATGTAACAACCAGTTCTATTGTGTCAAATTAACAGTTCTATATTTTGTGAAATTTGATTTGCTGTCAATTAGATGAGAAAATCAATACAATTCTCATATGTATCCATTAAGTATGAGGCTAAATCCAGCATGTGATTAGCATATGTAAGCATAAAGACTATAAGAATGGCCAAACAGCTAGCTTGGCTCTGGCTCCACAGTTAAACAAATCTGCTCACCAGCACCTCCGTTTTACAAATGAACACGTTATATCTCATTTGTTCAAAATATAGACAAACTAAATGTAAAAATGACAATAGCTCTAGTTTGATATTTGAGAGTAGTACCAATCTTCTCATCTAACACTCGGCAGGAAAATGAACAAGGATATTTCCCAAGCTGTCAAACAATTCTTGTAAGTGGGTATCTGTAGTTCCTGCATGTGATTTACTGTATGCTGTGTTCAATGTGTGGTGCCACAGAGTTTCCAGTAATTACATTACAGACAGCATATGGATGAAATAATAAACTCTCTTCCACAACATCAATTTCCAGTTTGTCATCCAAACAACAGCTGCAGACTAGGTCCTTTATGTCTAGATTTACTAAGTCAGAGAAGAATGGAGATAGAGTCCAATGAGTTTGGGGTATAATAAGAATAGGATTTACTGTAGGGAGATGAAACATGAGATCATCAAGGAAAAGGGGAGCACAAACATGTAGAGGAGTATTAAAGAAAATGGGTGAGGTCAAGAGCAAACTTGAAATGTGAGAAAGGATGAGTGCCATTGACATAAAATGAAGGGAACAAGAAAGTAAATATGAGGAAGAATTTTGAGAGTTTGGATAGTGGAGGAAGATGCGCTGGGCAAAGAACTGCACAGCGGCAGTCCTACAGCACAGTGGAGTGGAACAAAGAGTAGCTACATGTTTTTTTTTTTATTTATCCTGGTCATTGGTTAACCAGCTAAAGGTAAACCAAGAGAACAACACATGCTTAAACTGGATCAAATGGCCAAGATATGAATGTTATGATCTGTGTGTTTGATTATTTCTGTGTGGAAATAGGAACATCTGATTTAGCCTTTAGGTACAAAAGCTTTATGGAGAATATTTTCAGTGCTCTTATTTGCATTAGCTGTGCTTTGTTTTGTTTGCTCATATGAATGAAAGACGTGCTCTGTAACATAACGTCTGTTATGTAAAAGTGTGCTTACATCACATTGTAAATTAGAACTAGCCTAATCATTTTTGTGGATTCATAAAGTCTTAATTACTGTGTGCTCATTAGTCGACCAATTCTTATGTAGTCCATGTGGTCTCACGCACAAAGTGACCAGGTGTGGTTTTGATAAAGCATTCCTGAGAAAAAAAAAATGCTAATCAGCGTGCTAATCAGACCTATTTAAAGTAAATCATGGCTTAATTAATCCTGAGTGGCTTTGATCAAAAGGGAATGTGGGTGGGTTTTGCAAGTTGAAGGGTGCTTGGGTAAATAATGTGGTGACAGAGCAAAGCAAAGACAGCAAATGATTACAGTATTTGAGAAGATGACGGCTGAAAAATGGAGAAGTGTTGATGAAATATGATAGCGATCAAAGACATTTCATCAGTGTACTCATATGTAGTCCACTGGGATCCTTGTGTATTTGTTATATTTGTTAATTGTAAAGACAAACTGACAGCTCAGTGTATGGACATGCTGCTGGAAATGAACACACAGTGCCTGTATCTTGCTCCAGAGAAAGCAATCAAAATGTTACTCCCAAATGCAAGACAAGACAAATTATTGACTTACTTAACATAATAATAGCTCAAAATATTTCATAATGACTCCTCTTGAGCAATACTAACACCAGAATCACCACCTCGCAAAACCATATAGTTGATTAAGTTGCATGAAAATCATCTTGTGGAGAACTTCTTTAGAGACAGGAGCTAAAACGACTGTTTCAGACAGAGGCTGAACTAAGGGGCTGCATAAAGGGCCAGTACAAGATAAATACGGAGTTTTCTCAAACTTTAGAAAGCTCCCTTCAGAGCCACATAAGATATTATACATCTGTTTTCACAGGCTGAGTAGTACTCCACATGAAGAGTGAACTGATCCTCATATGTAAAATTGGTGGAGTGTCTCTTTAAGTTAATCTTGCTGTGAAAAAACATTACAGTATGTGAAACAATGTCTACATCCCTTTGTTAAATGTAGTATCTTGTAAATTTGTCATTCTGCGTAACGCATTAAGCAGGTTCACATCTTGTTCCTCTGCATCTTTGTCTAATTTAGCCAACGGCGTACCTGCTTTGATTGTTTACTATGCATTTTCAGTCAAAATAGCACTTCTGTCCTTTGCTTCTTATGTCCAGCAGCTCCCAATATCTACAGCAAATTAACCACTGAAATACACAGACTCCACCATAATGTGACATTGATTCCAAAGTCCTGTTGCCTTTTGTATCCACACTCCATTGGTTAGTGTTTTTAAATGTGGCCGATGGTCTCATAAAGCTGATGTGAGAGGGATTTAACAGGCCAGTCTCATCCTGCATAGTCAGTGTGTCACTTTGGAGCAATTTGCTAAATGTTATCTGACATTGTAACAGGAAAGCTGTTGTTCATAGACTGGTTTTACCCCAGCAGTCGTTTTTAATGTCACACGCAATCTCTGTTTCTTTCCTCCCCTTATGTGCTCTCATATGTCCATCACCATTTGCAGTACATGTTTAGAGCAGTGGACGTTGAACTGCATCTTTATTCATTGGGGCGCAGAGCGTGAAACACAAGATAAACAAGTCAACCTCTCTTTGAATAGTGCTGCATTTGCATCCGAAAGGGAGGTTTGTAGAGTTCAAGTGAAGATAAGGAGAGAATAAGAAGTGCTCGCTTTCCACTGTCTCCTCCCACCATTGTGCCTTGAGGCGTCTGATCTCATTGCTCTTTTTATTTTGGCCTGAAGTATTTTTTTTTTCTTCCTCACATACACACACGCCTAGTCATGAAAAAAACACATACACACACACACACTCACATGCCACACACATTCTCTTTGTGTGACCTCTTGTAGTCACACACACACACACACACACACACACACACACACACACACACACGCACACACACATACACTCAATCCTATCCCGCTTCATCTCCAGCTAAGCTCTTGAACTCTGTAATAAGCACTTAAGAATTCGACAGAGATTTAAACTGTGCTGTGCAGTGGCTGTACAGTAGCGAGGGAATAATGGTGGAAGGGAGTGAGAGAAAGAGGAAGGCAGGAGAACAGAGAGAGAGAGAAAAAAAAAATCTCTGCAAAAAAGCCAGAGTGCCCTGGCGAGGGACCGGGGCTGAATTCACTGCTCACTCCATCCATTCTGGGTTGCTGCTTGTCATTAGCGCTCTCCATCATACTGGAGCGAGCACTCAGTGTATGAAGTGAATGTGTATGTGTGTGTTTGCTTTGTGTGTTGTAAGTAATATGTGTCTGTGCAACTACTGATCAATTTTATTATTGAATATTTTCCTTTAAATGAGAATCAAATAAGATTTGCTTAAACTGGTAAAACTGGTAAAAAAAAAAAAAAAAAACATACTGAAAAAAGCCAAGTTCAAACACAAGTTCTGAGTGTCAAAGGCGATATCTTCAAATTGCTTGTGTTGTTTGACCAACAGACCAAATCTCAGGGGTATTCAATTTATAGCCCTTTTCAACCAAACAGTACCAGGAACACAGAATCACAGGAACTATACTTAGGAACTGAACTGGGGACTGGAAAGTCTCTTTGGGCATTTTTCTCTTTCTTTTTCCTAATCTTCCTAATTTTTAACTAGTCTGGGAAGCAACAACATAACTTTGTTTTTAACATTAATAAACACCAAAAAAACCCCATTGCTTGTCCTTATATTGATAGTCACACAGTACTTTCTTGTTTTCTGAATTAAGTGGTACACCATTTGAAGCAGCCACAGTGTCTGTGTTGGACCAATTACTGAAATTCAGTTCAACCACTGGAAAGTACTGTACCTCGAACAGGGACTTTTTGCCACCTACAGCAACTAAATTTAGTTTCTAGTTCCTCTGGTCCTCTGTCAAAGTACAGGTAAAGGTGCTGAGCTCCAGGTTCTTGGTCCCCTGTGATGGAAATATCCCATTATGATGACATAAAACATAAAAAAGCAGCAAACTGTCACATTTGAGAACCTGAAACCAGTAATTATGTTTGCTAGATAAATTACTTGGACAATTCAGATTTTGTTGTTGTTGTTGTTGGTTCATTTTCTGTTATTCTATTAATTAACTAATTGTTTCCACACTAGTAATATACACTGCAGTTGGTACATGGACTATACTGTATATACTGGACTAATTATGTACATTCAGTGGGTCTAACTCTGTGTTTTGTTGTATAGAGGACAAGAACCACACTTCTACTACTTCTACATTACTAACAGGGTCTCTCTTGCATAAATGTCATCTCTTCCTCACCATTCTAGACCTAAAAGGGAGCATAATGCACACTTTATATTATATATTTAATCCCATGAAAATATCAACAGTTTAGGAAGAGTAGGTCAACCAGGAAATTTTACACTTTGCCTGTAAAAGTAATGCTAAATCCTTATAGGATTTTTCCAATGATATGCTTATTAAGATGTGCAGAGTCTGTCAGCATCATGACCTGCAGTTTTGTAGCATTTAATGCAGGACATAAAGGACTATAAGACTACGATCATTTTATCCACCTCCTCTCCCAAGATGAAACCTGCACATGTTAGGTCTGCCCTCAGGGTCATTTGTAAGTGATCCAACTACTTGGCTGTCCTACTTCTAAGTTTCAGTAAGAAGCTCTCAGAAATGACCTCCGACCTCTCAGCACAGCACAAATGGCATTCAGTATTTTAACTGTGTGAATCAATTAACTTTTATGTTTTTAAAAGCCATGCACTCTCAACCCAATCACATCAATTTACCCATGAGGAGCTTATTGCATCATGATTGTGCCATGATGTGAAATTTAAAATGATACAAGCTGAGAAATTTGCCGTGCTTAAAATTTATAACTCATTCAAACTCCACTCTCATTATTCAGGAGCCATCAAATCTTCCAGCATGCTCTAGCAGCAATCTGTCATTGTTATTCAAAAAATGTGTAACTATGAATCGTAGGGTGTTAAGTGAGTGACAGTTTAATTTTCACCGCCTGCATTATGCCCACCGCCCCCCCCCCATCACCTCAAATGTTAACCACTGCACATCACCTGAGAGGGCGTCGGTGTTGGTGACAATTTCATTCACAACAATGATCGGAGATGAGTTACATCAGTCTTCTGGGCTGTGGTTAGGCATCTTAAAATTGATGTTTACAAGAAGCTTGTTTGTCAGTCTTATGTCTTAACTTTATTTATTTTCACTTCTGGTCTTATCTGGGTTAATACATGTGGTCATATGGGGAAGATGACGTTTTAATCTGTTAGTCTGATAGGAATCCACACCTATTTTTGACATCTATTGTATCCTGCATGGGAAATGAGTCTCAGTCATCAACAACCAAGCTTCTTTTTCGTCAGCATAATAATCCACTAGCACCAGTTACTTCTTTTCCTTCAGTTTCTCATCTTGCTCCAACTCATCTACCTGCTATAGCAATGCCAGAGAGGTCAAACAACAGTTGATTTTATGCTGATATGATGGAATACTACACAGCATGATAAAACACAGCCTGACGTGATGTCAGCTCCCTGGTTTTCATTAGAGTTGAATATCTTAACCTTGCCCGAGTTTGCAGAGGGGATGCTGAGAAAGACTGGAGGTGGGAAATGGTGAGGAAACAAACAGGTGTGCGAATCTCTCTACTGTCTCCACATCAATCTCCTGGTGACCTTCCCTAATTAGACGGCATTTATTCCCCACACCTGCTTAAATATCACTGTTGTTATTCTCAAACCATCTTGTTTGTGCAAGCAGTCATTTGCTATTAAGACATTTATGGTGTTGATTGCCCATGCAGTAATGAAATGAAAGATTTTTGTAAAGTGAAGGACATATTTCTTTGTTGGTTTTTCTGAATCAGCTGCAGAGGTGAGGATCCATGTTTCAGGATCACTTCAAGATCATATCATAGTCAGGTAATGACTAAAGTTATTAGAATGTATATGAAGAAACAAGAACACTTGCAATTAATTTAGTTCATAGAGTTCAGTGTCACCAACAGACGCTGTTTTTGTTCTCTCTGCTGGTTCCCAGCAAAGTTATCTGAGCGAATGTATCTGAGCTGCATTCAAAAGCTTCTTGAGGAGCAAGGGCAAATAGTTGGCAGAGTTAAACTATCAGCCTGTTTATCCGACACAGCGTGAATAATATGCTCTGTATACTCTGCATAAACATCATCTTAAACCAGCCCTCGTCTCCCCAAGATGAAGGGAGCTGGGAAAGTCAGACACAGAGTCTAGCTGTGACTTTGGGAAACTGAGCTCATTTGTCATGTAATTAGAACCTTAGAGAAGTTGTCGTTGTTTGCGTGCATGCATGTGTTAGTGGTTGTTGACTGCAAGAATGTTTAGCAACATAAACAACACCCATCCTCCCACCTTTTTTGCACACACACTCAACAGTGACATGCTCATACACACACAAAAATAATGGACATAGCCACAGGCATAATGCCTGCAAAATATGTTTATATCTTGATGGATATGTATTATACATCATGCAGTGTCCAAAAGAGACATCAGAAATTATTGGCTGACATTGTATGTGCAGAATATCCACTCCCCTCTAAATTAGATGTTGTTGATTCTTTTTTTTTTTTTTTTGATGAAATTCAGTCCACAGTTAAGGCCACTTCTCCACCCAGAAGACAGATGGAATCAAAATGCAAGACTAAAACTGTAAATATCGGTGACAACAGCTAGGACAGATTTATTTTCCCGAATAGACGTATGGATAAATATAAATGCATATGAACATGACATTATATGATTCCTGGGTATTGAAACAACTCTTCTGAATGATTTCCACTTGCCCCCACTCATTTGCATGGCCTTATACCCTCTTTTTTTAACAAGAAAGATAAGCAGCAGAGGATGAGGTAGAAGAGGAGCAGCAGTTTAAAGCCTTTGGGATGTTTTGGTAAGCACCACAGGCAGAGAGGACAGCAGGGAGACAACCGTTTTCAACTGGAGCTTGTCAACCTTCACACTTGATGTCAATCCTTGCTCGTCAGCAGCCCTGAGAGAGGCGGCATCAGCAACAGAGACAGGTCAATGTGGCTCCAGCTTGTTCTCACACACCATGCTGTATTCTGTCTTCCTGGAGTTGAAAGAGTTGATGGAGAGGATGACTGCTATCCTTTTTCATTCTTCCTCTCACCTCCTCTCTTACCTGGTCTGCTGTGGTGTGTTTTGCCCTGGATTTCTTGTGTTGACTAGTTGTGTTGTGTGACTGGTGTTCACCCAAAGTCTGCCAACTAGCTTTTTATTGTAAGAATTTTGCTTGATAGATGACTCGAATGCCAATGGTACAGTGCCACTGTTTGCATCCTACCAACTGTCAATGTTGGTTTCTCATTTTTTGGGGGGCATTTGGGAAGGAAACAAGGAGGGGGGTGAGGGGTGGGGGAGGGGATCAGATAGCTATCAGTCAACGCTCCAACATGACCACAATCTTTCCCTGATCTTAACCAAATATACTGTAAATTTAAACAATATTACACAAGAAGGTGTACTTTACCGTCATTGTTGGCACAACAGTGATGCAGTCAGGAACAAGGCACTTGCGCTGAGTTCTGTAAGCATCACTGAAGTGCCAACAATATGGTAAAGCACATCCACGAGTGTAATATTGCGATTATACAACATTTACCAACAAAATAAAAGATATAAACAAAATGTATTCATATCGTGAGGGAGTTCGCTCTAAAAATAAAAAAACTTTTTGCTTGTGTTATCTCCGTTTCCATGGAAATACATTGGGTATGACTAATACCTGGAAAACAATCACTCACATCAGTAGAATCCTATGTAATAAAACCTAGTTAAGTACTCCAGCAAGTAGGTCGACCCTACGAGACGATTTCTAGTCCCTGCTGACTCAGCCACCCAACTTCAGCTAATGCTTCCTGGAGATTGCGGCATTTCCCAAGCTGAATAAATACCTCACATATAAACACAAAACTGCTTTGCTAGCTCACTCTCGTTGTAACTAAGATATCCGCTGAAAAAATAATTTTTCCATGGACAGATCTAGCTACTTTGTCCGCAAACTTCACAGACATTTTTAAGCTAGTAGCGCTGTAGGACCAGCACAGCTGATGTAGGATGTCGGCGTGGAAGTTCAGGTATACTCTCAACTGAAGGGAAAATGGATCAGTTTTGCTGTGTATGGGGGTGCCAAGTAACAATGAAGAGTGAAGAAGGGTTTGGGTTTTGTGTGTGTGTGACTGTGTGTGTGTGTAACTGGTCCCACAGTTTGAGTCCAGTCCACTCGGCAAAGGGTCTGTTTTGTTTTCCTCACAACCCCTAATCAGTTCAGTTCAATCCAGTTTCACAAACATAAAAGAAAGACAACTCAAAATTCCGCTGCGGGTTTTCACTGCAGGTTCCACCCCACAAAACAAAACAAACACAGTACATAAAATAAAGCCAACAGAAATGTCAGATAGGTCGAACCACAGTGTTTAACTAAGTATCTTCAAATGTTACAGTTACGGCTGAAAATGACAACAAAAAAAACAAGTTTGCCAAGTCCACATATCTCCGCAATTCAAATCAACCACCAGTCGTCTACCCAGAAATGACACAGTCTGTACTTCTATTGAATGGCAGAGTAATATTTTTAGTGATGAGGCTTTTTTCATTTTAGAATGAAGGTGTGCTGTCATGCTGATTTGAGCACGTTCCAAATGTCTAGTTGACCAATCAGATTGCTTGGTCGGAACTACATGTTGTATAATTTTTATTTTTAGCCACAACCAAATAGTTTTTAGCTACACTAGCAGTGTGGCTAAATGGTCCCTCTATGCACTACTTTGGTTCAGCCTGAAATATCTCATCAAATACTGGATGGATTATAAGGGAATTCTGTAGACATTCATTGTCCCTAGAGGATGAATCCTAATGAATTGGTGAATTGTCTGATTTTTCCTCTTGTGCCACCATGAAGTTGACAGTGGTTGTTTTTGGTGAAATAGCTATACAACTTTGGATTGCCATGAAACTTTGAACAGATATGAATGGTACCCAGATATTTTGAGTTTTCACTGATCCAGTGTGATATCTCCTGATCTAGCAAATGAATTGTCATAAAAACTTGTACAGACATTTATGGTTCCCCAATGATTTTCCTTTGGTAATCCCCTGACTGTTTCTTCTCACACCATCATTTGTGATTTTAAGTGAAAAGTCTTGACAACTATGTTCATTTATGATCAAATACCTTAATAAAGGAGTTTTAGTTACTTAATCTTAACCAAGGCATTGACCAACAATGCCATCTTAACGATAGTGGTGGCGAATCACAAAATATACTTATATGGGTCGGTTTTTTGAAGGTAATAACAAACAACCTACTTGGTCATTTAGATTTGAGGCCCTGTCATGTGGATCTCCATAATACCCTATGTTGCACAGCTACAAAATGCGTCCCAGACCCTATGAACCCTATGAACCAACCCTGCTAAAAAAAAAATGTGAAACTGAAGCAGAGCTGTCTTAAGCACTTCCGTCATTCATTCAGCAGAAATGTAAAACAAAATTACAAAAATCCTATTGTAAACAGAATAAACACACCATATCCACATAAAATGAGAATCACTAAATCCAAAGCAAACACAGTAAACGGTAATGATGGATGTATTCTGATTCATTATGTACCCATAAAAGCACCCAAGAAGGAACTGTTCAATTTTAATGGGGTAGAAAATCATCTTTTGCTATCGCCATGTTTTTGTGTATTATGCAGCATGTAGTCCCCAAGCTCCCATCAAAAACCTGGCTAAAAATATAATCATGTGTACGGATTCTGAGATTAAAAAACAGCACCAGAAATTATCCCAATGAATGATGGGAAAGATGTGGCAGAGATATGGCAGGTGGACAATATAATACATCAGCTCTGGTTGAGTTTAGGTTTAAAACTATAAGTAAGAAGAGCCTTTGCTAATGAGAAATATTTAATAATAAACCAGGATAATATGGAAATATGATGCTAACTATAAATAAATACTTATCCCTCATAACCATCAGATTCAAAATCTTTTAGGCAGTGTATAAAAAGGGATCTGCTTCCCCACGCTCTAAGTCAGTGGGTGGTCTGTGCTTACTCCTAAAGACTATCCTACAAGTGTGATACTATAACTGCCTACACATGGAACTAAATTAGCCACGGATCAGTTGGGAACAGGAAAACCAGCAGAGCCCTGACTCCTGGGGACAAGACTTCAAAACCTTGGTCAATTACTTTTGATACCAATACCACAAAATCCCCAACTCTGATGGTGCTCACTCAAATCATACACCCACATCAGGTAAAAACCAACAAATCAGTACAGTTGGATGTGACTTTAGATGTGTAACTTTAGAAAAGGTGGGATATGGTGGTGGTAATGAATACATATATTATAGAAAATGTCTAATATCAAGCACATTCTCATGACTTTGGAACAATTATGTTTTACCCTACTGACTATATTATAGTACTATTGGCAAGGATTCATTGAAAAACATGCTTCAAAAAATAAAGGTAGATATCAAATATAGAGTAATTTCATTCAACGCTTGGTTTCCATTTTCAAGTACAATGAATGACCTCTCTGTCTGGACAGAACAGGCAAGTCATTCTCCATTGTCCTGTTTTATCTTAAAACCCATCTCCTCAGAAAGCACCTTGTGTCACCATATCCCCCATCATCAACATTTTCCTATCCTCTCTAACACCTCTAATTGCTCTAAAAAAAAAAACTATAACTTTCTACTTGGCTGTTATTTAGTTATTTTCCTGGCACTTCCTTCTCCTGAGATTATTTACAGAAATATTATCAGGGCGCTGTGGCTCTGACCTTGACCTTTATTGGTTGCTAGAAGGGGTGTATTAATGTATCACACAGCAGCTCTGTCGACTAGAGATAAAGAGCAAGCTGTCTTCTGAATTGTCAGCTCTTTTTTCAGCCACTAAAGCAATACATCGGTCTGTGTCTTTTGGCCACAAACAGACGTGGTTCTGAACTGACAGTACAGGTCGACTGTGTGTGATGGCACAAAACTTACCAGGGACTGACTGAACTATCTGGCTTATCTGATATTGACTTTTTTGCATCCATACTGCCTCTAAACAACACTTCACACTATTTAATGCAACCTAATGGCAGCATTCACTCCACCACCATTAAGTATTTTGGGCAACATGAGTCAAACCAATTTCAGATTTTGTTCTTGTATCTTGTTTTCATTGTGTCTCTCTTGGTAACATTCTCATTTAGATATTTATTCTTCAATTTAGTTTAATGTTATGTGTTTCCAAAGGGGTGGGATAATCACTGATTTCTGAGCTGGTGACCTTTGCTGTGTTTTATTGGCAGAAACTCATTGCAGCTACTTCACAGTAAAAAAATACCTTCCAGCTGATGAGAACACAATCAATTTTCTGGCCAAAACCCCCTTTTCAGTTTCTTCATTACGAGTGAAGAGCAAAATATTGATTCACAGTATGATGATGTGTCATACTATAGTTCATTTGAAGCATGTAAAAGCCTTAAGGAAACATTTTTTTACTATTACATACATACTACTCTCCATTTGTGTGCCTGTTTTTCTTCGCATGTTCCTGTGCCAATTTTGCTACAGGCTAAACTGCTTGCCAACAACATCTATATTTCTACATTTATTTGTAATGTAAACAGCTAATTTATTGCTCTTCAATGTTCATATTTTATTTATTATTTAAGTTAAGTTAAATGTATGTAGAGCAACTTGTATACTTTTGAGAACCGTATGTATTTATCTGTAGGATTACTGAAAAAGACCAAAAGTCCTGGTTTTCCCCTTGTGTTGGCATGTAAGTATAAAACAGAGCAATTACCTTGTTACTTGTGAGGCATAGAGACATTACCGGCCAAAAGGTTATGGCTGAGTGGTTGTGGTCTTCTAAAAAATAGTATAAAGCCACAAATCGATATGAGGAAGATGAATTGGGAGTGGAAACAGAAGAGGGGAAGTGAAGAAATACAGTACTTTCACCCTGAAAAGAGAGATTACCCCACCACCACCACCCCCTCCCACCCCCCACATTTTGCTCTTCTTTTAGTGTTACATACACACAGTTGGGAGTGCCTTTAGCATACATGAAACAAGCTTAAAGGTGCAGTGTGTAGGATTTAGTGGCATCTAGCAGTGAGGTTGCAGATTGCAAACTACTGAACAAGCCAAATGGGAAAGTGTGTCCAAACAAAAGTTTCCTATTCACTTGAATGAGAAAGTGTGTCCAAACTTTTGACTGGTATCGTAGGTGGAAGAAGAATGCATTTGTATATTTCACAATATATAAATGTCACTGTATACTATGTATACAGTAGTGCAAATATTATGGTTAATGTAATAAATTACTTTAATATGCCTTAAAATGTCATCCCTTAAGTAAAAAGTATACAGTATTCTAATTAATCTTGTTTTTCAAATACATATCACAGCATAACACAACACCAAAAACAAGGTGAAATAACATCACAAAATGAAGCAATATTAGATGGTCTGTAGTTGCACATTATAACTTTAGGACTTGAACATTGTCACTGTGTTTTCTAATCCTCATTTGTCTCACTTATTGTATTATACAACACCATTTAAAGAACTCACATGATTTGTATCGATAACTTGACTAAAATGTTTACATACAACTGTAAATCACAAATTGTAAATAGAAGAGAGTCAGATGTCATTTTCTTCTGTATACGAAACCTTTGCAAATTCCAAAAAATACAATTCATGAACATTTGAGTGTTATGACAATGGGTACCTCCTAAAGGAAACTGTGTATGCATATGTGTTTCCATGTGTGCATACATATGCATATGTGCGCCAATGTGTCACTGCCATCTGAACTATCAGTTTGAATATGATTCAGAAGAGTATGTTTGTACCAAAATAGTTTACAGACATCATAAAAGTATCTAATTGGTCATCAATAGTCAGTCAGTTTTTGCCCCTACATTAATTCCTTCTTTATTATAAAAATGTGTCAAGGATGAAATGTATCTTGTTTCAGTTGGTGAGAAAATAAGTCCATGCTTTCCCTATTATACACTGTAAATGAGGTTTATAGCATATAATAGGAAATCACAACTGTATTTGTGCAGTTTAAAGGACCGGTGTGTGGGATTTAGTGGAATCTAGTGGTGAGGTTGCTGACTGCAACCAACTGAATACCCCTCCCCCTCCCCCTACAAGGGTGTAGGAGAACCTACAGTGGCCCTCTGTAGAGCCAGTGTTTGGTTTGTCCATTCTGGGCTACTGTAGAAACATGGTGGTGCAACATGGCGGGCTCCATGGCAGAGGACCCACTCCTTATGTAGATGTAAAGGGCTAATTTTAAGCTAATGAAAGCACGATTCTTATTTTCATAGGATTAAAGCATACTTATGAATATTATATTCCATTTCTGCCAAGTCTATTCCGCTAGATGCCACTAAATTCTACACGCTGCACCTTTAAAAGGAATATTTTCACCTCTCTCGTGTATTGGATCATGGCTTTGTGACATATACCTCACAGACTAGTATTATACTTACAAAAGCTTGTCTGTTTAAGTCACTTTTTGAAGTT
Organism: Thunnus maccoyii; assembly: GCF_910596095.1. Lineage (NCBI taxonomy): Eukaryota > Metazoa > Chordata > Actinopteri > Scombriformes > Scombridae > Thunnus > Thunnus maccoyii. The sequence continues at coordinate 21,190,752 of NC_056547.1, forward strand.
AATGATACAAGGGTTGTTAATGAATGATTTGATTGTGTGTCGCAGTATTAACAGCCTTGCACTTTCCTTTTAAAAAAGTGAGTAATGGGGAGACAGTTGTACTTATTATGTCAAGTGTACTTTTTTATGACATCTGCACTTATGCCTTTTAGCACAGACATGCAAATAGACCACAACATCTCAGTGTTCTTTTACCACGTATTTAATTCCTGCTGCACACACAGTCCCTTAAACTGGGATGAGGCGTGAAGTGATGTAATCAACTATTTCAATTACGTTGATTAATACGCTGTGGAGAGTCCCCAGAGAGCAGTGAGAGATCTATGAGGAGGGATTTGTGAAGAAAGTGGTGATTAGTTTTTAGTGTGTGTGTCTCTCTGAGTGTGTGTGTGTGTGTGTGTGTGTGAGAGAGAGAGACAGAGAGAGTGAGATAAAGCAAGAGAGACAGCTTGGAGGCTGGGGCAGCTTGATGTAACGGGTTAATGCTTCAAACTTATTGTTTCCATGACAACAGCAGTCTCCATAAAATGTAAGCCTGATGAAGGAGCTGTAGATGAGAGCTGAGTGACACTTTGTTTGTGAGGGTGGAAGTATTTTCGTCTTTGGGTCTTGTTTTTCCCCTCCTCCTTCATGTCCTTTACTGATTGAGTGAGACCTCACATGACTTGACGTGGGTTTGATTGTGTGTTAGTATGCATAGACCTCATGGAATTTTTAAACAGGCGGTGTCTCTTTTCAGCACTGACCCGAGGCACTTCTTGAGACATCGGCTTGTTTTGAAAATCAAATAACCAAGATCAGATCTCTTGTGATAGTGTGTGTGTTTGTGTGTGATAGGGATTCAGATGAAAATGCAAACACAGCCGGGAGACACTTTCTGCTAGTGTGACATTTCTCAATGTAACGTCTTTGCTTATTTTGATCCTTGAGGAAACTCTTTCCATGTTGTACGATCAGGTACAAAGAACAAGCCTATACTGTAACCTATACTGTGACCTAACCTCCTGTGTGTCTAAGGCTGTATCTGTCAAAGCTGGGTTTTTTTATTTTGAGGAATGGTTGAAATGGAGCTGGAAGAGCCTTGTTATCCAGAAATAGGGGTGACAGGCAACACCAGGGGACAGAGTGATAAGGGACACTCATACTCCCAACAGACAGACACTTCTCTCTCTGTCATTCTGTCAGATTTTCCCCTTTCTTTTAAAGTTCCTACGGCTATCTCACTGTTCTTTTCTATACTTGCCCTCACTGATTTGTTCACTCATTCATTTCCTTGTGTATCTTCTTTCTCCTCACTTGCTCCATAGTAAATAATTTCCAGTCAGTTACATCATCTTTATTATATGACAGAACATACAGTCAGTACCTAAGTGATCAGGCACACATTGTTCCCCCTGTCTAGACTCCTACATGAATGCAGCATGCAGACATTCAGTTTCTGGTTAACTGAATGTCAAAATGAACAAGATTTGTGATTTTAGTCCCTTTGAATACATTGTAACTCTTAGAGCCTGATGTGCTGCTTTTAGCGTCCCAGAAAGAAAGGACTTTTTTTTTTTTTTTTTTTTTTGGTGCAGTGACCAAAAAATATCCAGTTAGCTGCTGCGGCAGTCCTTGGGGTAAAAATGCCATTTTGATGCGAGAGGTCACAGTAGAGTGGTAAAATGTATTCAAGCTAACACACCAGGCCAGAAAAAATGCAAATATCATCTCTGTACAACAGTAAAGCACACAGGGGGCATTTCAGGGCAAAACATCCAAATGTCAATCCTTGAAACAGATAGAGTATATGTTTGTTCCACTTTAAGATAAAGATGCATGTAATCGTCAGTAGAGTGATAAATGAGCCCAAAAAGGGTCAGCACGGCTGTATCCTGTTTAGGGCTGCAAGTAATATTTGTTATCAGTTAAGCTGCCAGTTATCTCCTTGATTCATCATTTAGTTAATTTAATATAAATTAATATAAATTAATGGTGCATATAGAACAAAAATAGCCATAAAACTTGAAGTTCATGGAACATTTCCATATTGTGAGTGTTGCCTTCCCTGCTCAGGATAACCTGAGCCAAATTGGGTGAGTGTGCAGTGTTGTGTAATGTCAACATTACAACATAATTGTTCTCATTAGTGCTGTATACCTGCTAATACCAGGAAGCAAATGTACATGTAACTAAATTACAACATTACCATCTGTCTGTCTGTAAGGTTTGTTTACTCTCCATTGGGATGGGTAAAATACATAAAAATAGATCAAAAAAGAAAATCTTAGGTCAAGGTCCACTTTTTTTTTTTTTTTTTAGCTTTTACTAGCTCTTTCAACCACATTGTATGGTCTTTATCAGCAATGATGTTTGCTCAGTTGTCATGAAGATGGCTCAGTCTTCATCACCACCTGTGATCACTTGACAAAAGTTCTATACTTAGGTCACATGACAAAGCTCCAGAAAAAAGCTATAGTAAGTGGACCTTGAGTTAGGAATATTTTGTCAAAGTACTATTTACCCAGACAAGAATGAACTTTCAAGCTCATTGTAAATATAATATTATATTGCAGTACCAATGTGTACCATAATAAAGAACTTTTTTTCAGAAATTAAAATGAGTAATATGTATATACAAAATAATCAGATGATAATGTCTATTCAGTGGATTTAATACCTGACACATCAAGGTACTTCATCACATTGATGCAAAAATCCTGTAAATCCAATATTCCAATAGCAGGTCCTGCTCATTGATTTGCAACATTGCCTTCAATGGCATGATTCAAACAGATCTTAAAGGTAGAGTTACCCCTGTAGGAACGACATAGCAAAATCACTACTGTTGACAGCCCGTTATCGTCTCATGGTATATATCAGGCTATCACCCAACCCTAACACTCCATATAGAGTTCCTTATGTCTGCGGCGCTGAAATTGTGTGTCCAAAGCTGGATAAATACACCTCTCACAGCTGCCTTATCATGGTGGTTATAGACCCCGGCTTATTCCGCTCCCTGACAGCTACCTTTAGAGCTAACTAATAGCCCTGCCAGCCACCTTTAATTGGAAATCTATGGCTGCATTTATTTTAGAGCACAGCTGACAAGCGCAAGTCTCCACGTTTATGTATTATCAAACTGCAAACTATCAATTACTGGTAGACAGGAGCTGATATTTCATAGGCAATACCTTTATCAATACATAAGCAGGCTGAGAGGACAGGGCTGCAGAGGAGAGCATGGGGAACAGATGGAGTGCATCATATGAAAGCTTTTACTTAGTCTGGGCAGTACCAAGAGGCTATGCCTACCCAGGCGAGGGAAAAGCTGGGCAGTACCAAGGACTCTTAAGAACTTCCTGTTGTCTTAGAATAGATCTAGGAAATTGATCTCACAAAAGTGGCTGTTGAGATAGCCTACCCTCTCTTTGTAAAATAAGCATAACAATTCAGGCGTGTATGTGTATGTCTGTCACTCATTCTTAGGTAAAAATGGGATATAGTGAAAGGAATTTAAAATCAGATGCTCTTGCATTTGAGCATAGTTGTTTGTAGTTTCATATGATGGTACAGGGTGGATAAGTACACAGCTTTTTCCATATGCTCCTATTATTGACTTGTCTTGGTCTAGATGTGTTCTTGTAAGCCTGTTCTAAAACCTTGCAAGCATAATGCAGCTCTTGCAGTGGTGTAAGACAAAAGCTACTACCTAATACATCAATCTGATACACTATGGTCAAAACTAAGAGAGTTTAGGCATTTTTGTAGGTGTGTGCCCAAATACGAATACATTGTTCGGCAAATAGTTGTTTTGTTTTACAAATATTTGTTTCATACAAATATTTTTAAATTATTTGTTTCGGAGAAGAAAAAAACCCATATCAAATATCAGCAGGTCGGTTACATCGTATCTCAGTCTCCTCTGCTCCTCTGTTACATCTATCAGCAGGTCTCAATGAGGGGAGTCACATCTACCTGCTACATGATGCACATTTCCTTATTTGGACATCACTCCCGTAGTTGGGCGTGCTCCCCAGAGATAAAGCTGAGCTACTGACACACGCAAAGTTCCCCTTTCCACAAAGTTAGGTTGTAAAAAATAGGCAATAAATCAAGAGTGCAAAGCAATAATCGCCTTTGAATTTCTTCCCTACACATTACACAGTGTGCTGTCTCTGTGTTATGAGTGTATAAATAGGTAGAGGTCTGTCTGCAATGAGGCGATGAGTAAAGTTTCAGCTCATTAGTCAGCACAGTCATCTGTCATCTGGGAGACTCCAGTTCAAGACCCGGTGTGGGGACCTCAAGATAGTTTAGTCATGAACGCTTATTGTAAAACTTTAATTTTCTAAAATTAAAAGTGTAAGAAAAACTAAAACAGGATTTTTAAGCCTCTCTCCACTTTTATTGGAATACAAATACAAATAATTTTGCTGCCTCAACAAATACAGATACAAATACAAATACTGGGCCCTCTGCACATCCCTAAATTTTAGACCAGTTATTCTAAACCAGGGATACTTTTACGCCAGGGGGTTACTTCTGCAGTTGCCACAGGGTACTTGGAAAGACTGACAAAATTTGAATGAAATTCCGATTTAATTAAAAAAAAAAAAAAATCCACATCCACATATTGTGGTTGTGAGTGCGTGCAAACTAGTTAGCAAGCTAACCGATTAGTCTAAGCAGTTAGCTAAAAGTAACAGACAAATGGTTAAAACAGATAGCTGAAAGTGATAAATGTTGAAGTAGTTAGCTAAAACTTTTGGATAAAGGCTGGAAAAGCTAAAAGTATTAGTGAAAAGTAATGGATAAATGGTTGAAATAGTTAGCCAAAAGTAATGGATTAATGGGTGAAATGGCTAAAAGTATTTGTGAAAAGTAATGGATAAAAGTTAGAATAGCTAAAAGTTGTAGATAACTGAAAAAGACATCAAAAAGCAATCGATAAATAGTTGAAATAGCTGAAAGTGATTGATAAACGATTGGAATATTTTGCCAAAAGTAATGGATAAGTGGTTGAAATAATTAGCCAGCAGTAGCTAATGGGTAAATCATTGAAACGTTCAGCTTAATTAAATACATGTGGAAAATGGTTGGCAGTATTGATGAAGGAGTACTTTATTTCATCTGGTACATCCACTGCTTTAGACAACTAAATTAAGTTTTCCAGATGGAATTTCCATGTTAAAAAGGCCAGCAAGGAGGGTGTGCATGCTTGTGGGTGTTCTACATTCATCTTCACCTGCTGATGACAACACACAAGGTTACCTGCACCCCAGTGCTGTCATGGGGAAAGATCAGTAGGTGTTTTGGCCTAACTTTGTGATTAAATGCAGTGTAGGTAGGTGCTTTGACCTACTGTGTATACAGAGTGCGTGCTTGTCAAATTGTGTATGTGTGCATTTGCATGTACCTAGGACTTTGTGATTTAAAGCTGTGCATTCAAGGGCCAATTAATCAGAAGGTGGTGTCACTATGAGAAGGGCTTATGAGCGTGTTGCCCTCTCCCTGGGAAACAGGATGCAGACCAAGACTTATAATTAATTATGAACAAGTTTATGCACTCATTCCATCTAGCTCTCCTTCCTCCTTTTTCTCTCCCCATCTTCAGTTCACTCCGTTGATCTTGTATTGCCAAGACAGCTGCAGTGTCCACTATGTCCAGCAACCAGATAAATACATGCATAAACACACAAATACTTCTCTTCTGCAAAATAAATCTTCACACTTTAGCTACCCCTGCAAAGCATAAAAACAAAAGTCCTAATCTTGCAGTCCAGTCCAGTTTATCCATTATCCTTGATTTAACTCCAGTGCACGGGCTACAGTTTCAGAAGGCTATGCATTTCAGTAGCCTATGCCTCGAAGGAGCAAAAATCCTTAACAATAGGTCAGTACTTAAACTTTTTTTTTTATATACTTTGACATGCAATTCGTCAGTTGGGGCATGAACATCAGGCTGCATGAGGCTTTTGCGGGGAATTGACGGTGACTGATGAATTAGCATAGTAATTGATAATTACTCAAAGATCATTGGGGCCATTGTTTCTTAGACGGCTCAACATGTTTTCCCTCAGGTTTAGGTCAGCTCTAAAAGGAGAAATATAATTGAGTGCCTTGTGGCTTAATTAACGAGCTTGCACTAATTACAGGAAAATGAAAGAGGAAGGGGGCCACACACATGCACACACTTACCAATTTAGCTATTTTCATTTTTGTTATGAGTGACTAGTGATCAAACTATTTACTTACTGATTTGTTAATCAAGAAAATGCAAACTACTAAAAATCTATCCTTGGAAAATAATCCCCTATCATTATCAATGGCCTTAAACAAACATCATTACCCATAAGCCATGGTGTGTTCACTCCAGGGAATTTTCGCTTTGCGTTACTCACACGAGTTTGATCACTGGATCATTTGTTTTTATTTGTGTTACTCGGCCAAGTTTAACTGCAGGTTCATTTGTGCTTATTCGCCCAAAACAGCCAGCGAGCAACGGCAGGCACCGACCAGTCCCCAACCAGTGCAGTGATGTTACTGAATCACAGCCTGCCTGCCATCATGACGGCTCAGTCTTCCTGCTAACAACAGTCATACTGACACTTATCTGTAAACACAGAGATACATGATGAGCTCTTCTGTTCGTTTTGCTGTGATAAACTGTAATAACCCATCACACAAAACTCCCCCAAAAATCTGTTGATTTAATGCACGACCCAGATGACAACTACAGACCTTAAAGATGTATGAACCCAAAATAAACTACATCATGATGCTGATCTGTAAAAAGTCTGAATTCATGCTTTGTCAGGTCTGTCAGCAAGATGACAAGTAAACAACTTTTAAAATGCTTGTTTTCTGAATGGAGTTGAGATTGATCAGATCTATGCTTTGCAAACAGTAGTTACTCCATCAACACTCAAAAAAATGTCATTCAAAAGCATAAATATGTTAGCGACATGTTTATACACATAGATATCTACATACAGTGTAACTTTAAAATTATATAAATTCACCGTCATATATTTATTATTGATGACAGCAGCTGAGGGAGGCACATGAATCTGGTGTTAGGTCCGGCTAAGTTAGGTTGAGAAGCGAAAGTGAAGATAAATGATGCAAATTTCATGTATTCACGTTGCAAATTTTGTGTAAATTGCATTGCCCATTGTGTCTTTGCATTGACTTTGTATGTATTCTCGCCATGCGAAATATTTGCTACGCGTTTGGTGTGAAAACACCATAAGACCACTGAAGGTTAAACTTCATGAGCTCAATAGACAGAGACGATTTAATCTGTAAATTGAGTGGCCACTGCTAGCTCAGACATTGCTGTAATAATAGCAGGACAGAGATGTTTCTTAGACACAAGAAAAATTACATTAGAAAAGAGTGTTGCTGCATATCACGAATATGGATTAAACCAAGTTAGGATGACATAACGTTCCTGTGCTGCCATGTTGGTAAATTTTCATGGAAGCTATAGTTTATTTTGTATGATAACAAATTATTTCTCATTTAGATTAATTAAAATCTCAAAGCAGCTTCTAACAGTAGATGCTATGGTAGATGATTGTTTACTCTGTCTTGTAATAAGGACTGTAAACTGCAAGAATACCACACTTTTTCAGAAAGACTCATTTGCAATGAGTTGCAGAGGCAACAGTGTCTAGCCTGGAAGTGACTCCAGGACTTCATCTCTCTTTTTTTATGATGTCACCTTGAGAACCTGTGAAGCATTTTGTAGACAATTTCTACATTATTCAATTGATCGGTCAATCACAAAATAGATGAATAGCTAATGCAAATAATTATTTGCTGTTAAATGGAAGTAGATTTAAAGTCCATGGCTGTTCGCTTCTTGTTTCCTACCTACGGTGTTGGTTTCACAATCATTCCCCATCTTAATCAAGTAGTTGTTATCTTAACCATGACGATGAAGGTTTCCTCACTTTTACCAAGTAGTTATTTTAATCCACAGCATGATCTTTTCCTAAACCTAACAAAGTCATTTATGTACCTAAACCTAGGCAAACCTTAATCATAGCTGTGCTAGATAACACCTGGGACACACTGGATGTGTGAACCTCAGCAGTGCATGTTGCTGAACTGCTGCGTCTCTCACGCTTGCAGCGTCCACACTGGAAGTGTGTCTGCTGCGGCGCCTCTGCCACTGGCAGCCCTATCTTTCTATCATGTCCCCTGTCTATTCCTGCTGAGAACTACGTGCGTCACGTGGAGAAAATAGGCGAGACCTTGAAACTCTAGATGAAGTGACGCAGCAGCGTCTCACGCAGGCAGTGTGGTCGCTCTAACCTGTTGACATGGGCGCCGAAATGAAAAGCAAGAGGTTCTGTGACGCACACGTGCTGCATCCAGTGTGTCCCAGGGGTAAGAAAACACTTGTAAGGCACTGACAAATTATGTCACTCTGCCTATAGGGGCATCAGATCAGAAAATGTTTGTGTCATCCTTGAGAGTAATTATAAACACTGTATTTTGTAATTTAATTTGAAGTTGTTGTACTAAGTCATGCTCCCACATTTCTAAACACACACTGGGAGTAATGATCCAAGGGACTTTACTAATTTCTTGGAGATATGTTTTGCTCATTTTATGTGTACCTCCAGTCTTTCTCTTTCAGTATACCACAGGTTATCTCTTTATCCATCTGTTTTCCTGTAGAACTTTGACAAATTCAAAAAGTTAGTCATTTAGATCTGTTTTCTCTCTTCTTCTTCTCTCCTCATCTCTTTGTGTGTCATCCATTTCTCCACATTTAAAAGCAATACCCAACCACAGAGTCTGATCCCCGAGGTTCATTCCCCCTCCAATCAAACCACCAGTGCTTCTTGACTGTCATCTAATCTGGCAGAGGTGTTATCAAGCTAATGACAGACACAATTTCCTCTGCCTCTAATGACAAGTATATAATACCATCACATCAAACCGTGAGCCAGATGAAAGCGAAACCACAGTGCAGATAAAAGAAGAGAGGGAGGCGATGCAGCTGTTTGTCAGCTAAGGACAGGGATGTCTGTCTTTCTTATCTCTGCCTCTCTCCACGACATGTTTGTTCTTCATATGCCCGCCTCTGCCTCTGATGTCAGATGGTATGAAACCCGGGTGTTCGTCACCAGGAACCAGGAGACCGTAGGAGTGCTCACCAGGGCCTCCCATGCGCGGAATTTCCATTTCAAAGCCATCTCCTTTTACCGTTATAATTCCATCTAGGGAAATTGTTAAATGAACATTCCTAACTGCTGACTAGGACAAAGATATTTTGAAAAAAGAGAGGGAGATGTATGCATCGGCAATGAAGTGGAGAGAAGGTAGGGCGAGTGCGATCAAAGGTATGGTAATGCCTATGGTAAAAAGGATGGGAACGTGCAGGGCCTCTGGAATAAGGGGGTGCAGGGGAGAGACTCTGAAAAGGACGTCTTCTGGGAAACGGTGTGAGGAGGAAGGCGGGTGGGGGGGACGGAGAAGGAGGAGATATTTATACAGTTAGGTTGCACCGGGGCTATAGATAGGATGCTTCCGAAATCACCTGAGAGATACAGTCCCCCTGTGGAGAGGCACCTGGGAGCTTTTCAGCTATTTTATTCCCCTTACTACAACCTCAACCACTTTGAGCGTGCAGTGCAGTTCGCTTGTCTCAGATAAATCATTGATTCTCGGGTCGGTGAAAGCAGATAAAAGTGAAGCAATGTTGTTAGGGAAGAGTTCTGACACCGTCAAAGTGGTGAAGGCGCTTGGAAAAATTGTAGACCTTAATGAGAAATCCAGGCACTTTGAAAAGTTTGACAAGAACTACCAAGTGATTTAGGAAGAGACTGTTAACATTTATGGTCTCACTCCTCCTCACCTCTTGTCTTATAATACCAATAAAGTTTGGTCGCCTCCTCGTCTCACTTTCCCCTTCTGTTTCTTTCCCTTCGTAAAAACTTTTGCCTCAGCTGCTGTTATTTTCTTCATTTCTATTATTTATTTATTGTGGGCATAAGGTTGGACCAAGGCAGCAGATCGAAATATTGAGGATGATGAAACATTGGCAACTGTCTCAGGGGTGAAAAAAAAAGTCCCAACTTTCAGTAGATAAGATTCATTTATCTATTGAAAAAGAAGCTAACTTTCTGATTCATAGACAGAATTAATCAATGAAGAGTGTTGCAATAGTGCCATGGGATTCAGCTTGTATTACATTGATGGAAGGTCAAGGAGCTTTTTTAGTTTGGTGAAAAGACAGAAGGACATTTTGCACATGTGCATGATTATAAAGTATGCCTAGCCACTCACTCGCTCGTGCCTAGCCATGTTAAAATCCTTCCTTCTCCCTCATTAAAAATCCCAGAATCTATAAATATGTAAATATGTAAATATATTTCATCTTCGTAGTTTAACACCTGGACACAAGATGTCTCCTACTTCTCTGTAAAGTCCATTCTCAGTGTTTGTGCACTGGAGGCTTCGAGTTTCCACATAACACTTGTGTAAGTTGAATATTGGACCAAATCTTGGCTTCAGTACTAGTTGTGATGTCACAAATCATGCCTGTAGGCCCACCTCTTGTAATCAGATTTTCAGTGAGCACAGAAAAGACTTCCACTTTCAGCGGGTGAATTCGAAAACAGCCTTCCAGTGTCAAATTGCACATACATCATTCTGCACAGTGAAGCTAAAACATTCAACTGTAGGAACAAGAAGAAAAACAAATTTTTGAGTGGAGTGATACTTTAATAAAAAAAACTCCTGAAAGTGTCATTTTAGAGTTAGGATTTTAAGATATGTTACTATACTTATGAAAATAAGTGGCCACACACCAGCTCTCTCGGGCAACATCCACCGCCTCTACGTTCATGTTTTTATAACTTCTGACGTGACAATAGCGAGGCCTTTCATCTTTCTCAGCTGGAGTTATTCTGAGTCAACAAACACAATCTGTTTCTCCTCTCCTTCATCTTCATCATTCTTCTTTCATTTTTCCCACGTCTACAATTAATGCATTTATTTCGAAGCTTCCTCTTGTTCTTCAAAGACACTCACCAGGGACACAGCTGTCGCTCCAACCATCAAAGTCCTCCTGCACTCCTCCTTCTGCCCTCTACCTCATTTTTTTACTCTCTCTTCCTTTCTACCCACTTTGGGCTCTGTGCTTTTCTTTTGCGATGACAGCTTGTTTGTTTCCAATGTCTGTTTCCCTTTATTTATATCTCTCCTAGAAAAATAAATGGGTAAATACATATAACATAAAATTCAGCACGGATGCAAAATAGGAAAGTTTCTCTGCTCTTGCATTCTCCATTTTGTCTCGGTTTCTGCAGCCATCCTTTCATCTTCCCCTAGGATGCTGGCTGGTGATCCAGGTACACACGGCAAACACTTATTCATCTCAGAGTTATCATTTCAGCCATGATACCTGACTCTCCAGCGCCACACCGTTCTCCAGAGCATGGCACTCTGGGATATGACTAATGCTTTCTTCAAGCATTGTGATTTGTCTAATCTGCTCTGCCTTCTGGGATGTGAGTAAGACTTCCTTGAATGTTTCCTGAGCTCGCTCACAGCTGGTTTCCACCTGGTTGGCTGGCTGATATCTCCCGCCCTGCTTTATATACGGTCTGTCTTTTTTCCCCTTTGCTTTGTTTGTATGTGCTTTCCCTCTGAATCTCTCTTGCTTTGTCACTTTAAATGCAGATGCAGAGGAACACATGTGCACAGCTGCAAAGATACGGAATGAAAAAGGTAGTTTGAGGAAAGTTGAGAGAAACATAGTTCATTGCACCTAGTGGGAACAGCACTTTATTGTCACCAACAACCAAGGTGGTTGTTTACACTGCACATGTATAATCAGGTAGTTGTATAATAGTCCTTCCTTTTAAGTTTGATATTTCCAAATAAAGAATACATTCAACTTCCAGGTACAAATGTTCGTCTCCTTGGAGATTGCTCCTTTAATTCACCAAATATAGCTGCTTAAACATGTTTTCCTTTAGGCTTATTTAGTTAATCAGGGAAAAGAAACTCCATTGTCAAGGGAGGGTTTCTTTATATACTTAAAGTGTTTGAAAGTTTAAATTCCATGAACAAACAAACAAACAAACAAACACACACCCACACACACACACACACACATCTATACACCAGCCAACATATACAAGGCCTGACACAAAAACATGAACACCTGTATAATGTGTTGCGTGTATGGTCTTTTTCTCTCAATAGTCTCAGGAACTACAGGGCTCTGCCTGGTTTCACTCGGTTCCTAGTAACCAAGACCCAAACCCTGGACTAGACTGCCTTTTTTTTCTTTAAAAAAATCTATTTAAGCATGAAGGCACATTTTCCATGGGCCAATTGGACTCATGAAGACCTCTAACATGAACTAAGGAGCCACAGGAACTTAAAGAGAAAATAAACCAGGAGCTAAAGGTGCCTTCAGTGTATTGTCTCGACACGGGTAGTATTGGAGAAATTGTTTCTTGTTATGTCGAGGGGATTTAATTAACAGTAAGCCTTGTGGCTTTACCAGCTACTAACAGGCCACAGCATATAGTGTGTGCCATTGGTCTTTGATGCCAAAAAAAAGAATGCAGGACCTTCCTGAACACCTGTTAGTCTGACTGGCCTCCTGCAGCATCACTTCACTCGAGCCGGGTGGTTGGGTCGGCCCAGCATCCTCTTTGCTGGTTGCCAATTGTGCACTGACTGTTCACAGCGTGTTGTTGGTTTCAGTTCATTGAGGTTAACACAGAAACTCAGACAGAAAAATAAACCAAAATATTTCAATGATGAGGGTCATTATTCATCGTCCATCAGTCTCAACAAAGGAGTTAAGTCATTGGCGGTTTTGTTTCCTTCCTCTTCTTGGCATCTATCTCTGACCGGTTTTAAGTCCAGCCTTCTTGATGTTTGCCAAACCACCACCCATGACAACCACGTGAGCATTCATGTTTGTGTGTCTGTGTCTGAGAATCAATTAAGATAAAGAAAAACATACCAATAACATTTTAAAAAGTCACATCTTTGTTTTCAATGTAATTTTTGAATACAAGAACAAAACAGTCACCATGGTGTTCTTTGACAATTATATAGGAGATGCTAAAAAGACTAGACGCCTGTCTGCAAAGTAGCAATTTTTTCTGTTTTCTTTTTGCTCTGAAAGGCTGTAACAAATAAAAGAAGTCTAGTTTCTCTCACACTCTCTGTTGTTTGTCAGTTTTCACTTCATCTCACTCTTTTTAGACTAGTCTGGAAGACTCCTTAAAAGCTGTTAAATTGTCAGTCACATCAGAAGAAATTCCCAGTCCGAGCTCTAATAGCAATAACACGAACCAGTGCTTTTGGATTGCTGTACACAACTTGTGACAGTCTTACAACTCCTTTTTGACCATTCAGCAATGTTCAGTTTTTTTTAATTCCACCCCAGCAAAAATTCTTTTGGTGGCAAGAACTACGGTTCAAGAAACCACACCGGATTTATGTTTCTATAGTTGCAATGCAGGTCAAGTTACAGAGTTCCGTAAACGTATTTAAACGTTTATCTGAAGTTAATATGAAACTTCAGCTGTCCAAATGAGTCAAATTAAGTAGATATCTTTCAACATCACAGTCTTTTTAGTGCCAAAGTCCCTCTTTTTGTTACTATACTTCCACCGCAGCTCAACAGGGAAACACTGTCTGAGGAAACACAAAGAGTGAAGTTTTAGTCAAGTCAAATCAGTTTATTTGTAGAGTACATTTAAAAACAACAGACATTGACCAAAGTGCTTTACAGAGAGATCAAATTATGGGATTATTTGATTGATGATTACAATCAAACAAAAACACAGGATCAAAATAACGACACAGACATAAATCAGATAAAATCAAAGCACAAACAGCACTGCACCAGTAACAAAATACAAACAGATAAAAGCCAGAGTGCAGTCAGGCATGTCTTCATGAAGACAATTAAGAGGCTAAAGAGAAGAGATAGGTCTTTAGATGACTTTTAAAGATATCAATGGAGGGGGAAGATCTAATTGTTAGTGGCAAACTCTTCCACAATTTGGGGCCAACAACTGAAAATACTTGATCACCTTTGGTTTTTAACTGGGTGCATGCAATGAAGAGCAGTGATTGGTTAGCAGATCTGAGGGGTCTGGAGGTGGAATAAGGGATGAATAGTTCAGAGATGTAATCTGGTGCCAGTCAGTGTAGTGCTTTAAAAACAAATAGAAGAATCTTAAAATCAATTCTGTACTTCACTAGTAGCCAGTGAAGAGAGGCTGACTAAAAAGACTGTAAATGTGGCAGATATCCACTTGATATGACTAACTCAGACTGCTGAAGCCTCATATATGTATAGTAATAGTATATGTATATACGCTTCAGATCAACTTTTAAATGCATTTTTGCATAAAATGACAGTGTGGACAATGGGGATGTGCAGAGGGCACAGTATTTGTATTTGTATCTGTATTTGTTGAGGCAGAAACATTATTTGTATTTGTATTCGAATAAGAGGGGAAAGAGGCTTAAAAATCCTGTTTTTGTTTTTATTACTCTTTTAATTTTAGAAAATTAAAGTGTTACAATAAGTGAATAAGATACCTTACGAAGAAGGTCCCCACACCAGGTCTCAAACTGGATTCTCCCAGATCAGACGACTGTGCTGACTACTGAGCTAAAACTTTACTCATCACCTCATTACAGACAGACCTTTACCTATTTATACACCCATAACACAGAGACAGCACACCATGTGCTGATAGATGTAACAGTGGAGCAGAGGACAGAGACTGATAGTGATGTAACCGACCTGCACACTGGTATTTGCCTTTTTTTTCTTCTTCCCAGAAACAAATAATTTTTAAAATATTTGTATGAAACAAATATTTGTAAAAGAAAAAAACAAGAAACACTAATTGTGCTTTGCCGAATATTGTATTTGTATTCGGGAACACCCCCAGTGGACACACTGTGGATTTTGTCCCCCATCACTTACATTGAAAGCGCAAAGGGATCTTTTAATAGCCAGTATGAACAGGAGGAATGATTACAGCGAGGAAAACCTCTTTCACTGTTCATATGGACACCTGACTGTTGTATTAAGACAAATTTGAAAACTTGTGAACCTGTACTTTAAGAGGTTCCTAGAGTGGAAAAGAGCCATTGTTGTTCATAAGGTGTACCTTTGGTGTGTTTGTTGTTTATCCAACCATTTCATATTACTTTCTTTTTCCCTTTACGCTGTCTTTTATTGTCTCTGTGACTTATTCTCACTTATCAACTGACCAGTTATAAATGACAGATAAAATAATGCTCAGCAGAGGCCTGTCAATACCAGTTTCATTTTCAGGCCAGATGCATCCAGCAACCAAATATCATCTTTTCTGCTTGCAGGGATGTTTCTGCGATTACAGTGTGCTATTGTAGTGTATAAGTGTGAATGTGAGGCTGTTTGCAGTGTAATCTGTTTGCAGCCGTTTGTTTGCTTGTGCATACAAGAAAGGTCAGAGCAAATGACCCATGGCGTCCCTACAGGGAATTGGGTCATCAGACATATGCACACCCACACACACACACACACACACACACACACACACACACACACACACACACACACTCAAAACCTCTCCTCTAGAAACATCACCACCTGTGTGAATTCTTGTATGTATAAATCTCTAAAAATGCCCTCACCTCGACCTGAGTAACCAGATATGAATTTATGCCACTCAATCCAGCTTTTGAGGTACAAGTCTTTGCACTGCAGTAACAGCATATGGCTATAGCGCTAAAAGCTTTATGTTGTCTTGTTGTTAAAAATCATCTGGGAGGAACACATTGTGCAGATATGAAACACCGTTGGGACCTGCAGAGAAATTCATCCCTGTAACTCTTTGAAGTCATGAAATATTGAGTGTGATGTTATCAAGCTGCAAAGAAATACAGGTCTCAGGACAGAACAGGAGCAATCTATAAAGAGATGGGATGGTTCAGTTTTGATAATATCTTCAAGCAAGTGAAGAATAGGCAATAAGGTTCAACCCCTGTGACAGATAAAGATGATATCTGTATCTTTCATCAAGCCTCCTCTCAGCTGCAGTCCTGAAGCTGACACATAATGGTTTTCACTCCCTTGTTCAAAAATTCCTCGACCACATGGTTAAATGCAAGTTGATGTATGAATGTAAATATTAGCCAGGAGTGTCGCAAAATGAATGCTCCACAGTGTTGCCTGACCTTAATGCTACATGGGTATTTCCCCATAACCTGAATGATCTAATTTCAGAGATGTGCTCTTGTTGAGTGATTACTCAGTGTAGCTTGACCACTCCCATTCAAAATGTCTCGCAGGTGTAGCAGAATTTCATCCATCAAGCTTTCTTTTTCTTTTTTCTATTTTTTTCCCCATTAATCCCGATTATTGCTTTGGGAGCTCGAGCTGCGATAGCATTGATTTGAATCATAACCTTTTGTACATTTCTTCTGGTTATAGTGAGAGCTCATAGTGGTGAGTTGGTATCCAGTGGTATATTAAGTAAAATTATTTTTAGCAGGGATGTGATGAATTTGATTTCCAAGAAGACTGTGGCGGCGGTGAATGTTGTGAAAATTATTTCATATTTTTTGGGGGTTAAAACATAATTTCAACAGGTTTTCCTCTGAATATGATATTATACTGTATCTGTCTCTTTCTTTTTCCTAAAACTTTTTGAAAAAGTGTGTTCTTTCTGTCATGAAATGAATTGTTATTCAGGAAGTAAAGTGAATAGAAACTTTAAGAGATGCAACATAGAAAAATGATCTTCCCCACTTGTATTGTGTTTCATCAATACAGTATATAGTAGTTCCTCATTGAAACACATTTCATTATTCACAGTTGCAGGGCTGTAGTACTCGAGTCTGGTCTTGAGATGTTTTTTTCTCAGACTTATCTCCGCCTCAGCCCTCGGTCTCGCCTTTTAAGTCTCTGACCTTGACCACGTCCAGTTGACTTTTTACTCTCTTTTTCTCTCTCCTGCACATCTTATATTTCTGTGTGTGTGTGTGTCTGTGTGTGTGTGTGTGATCCGCCCCGCCCCTCTCCTGCTAATGTTCCCGCTTGTAAAAAATGTCACATTTTACTGTGTCAAACACTGCCTGAATTACATTGCATTTGCAGTCATCAAAACATACAGCGGTATCATAAAATACGCCACCAGCACCACAAACCTTGACTCATTTATCAAAAATATGTGAACGTTACTCGGAAAGCACACTGGTTACAAACCCCCCCCCCCCCCCAGTTTCAAGTAATAACTGAATCCATAAGCTGGTTTATTTACAAGGACATGTGCCCCTATAACATAGTTGAGAATAGCACATTGAGATCATAGATGTATGGATGACACTGACATGGGAACTGAGGTAAAAAATAAACAGTCTGCAGCATGTGACAGCAGACACATTTTTTAGACATATTTCTAATTTAGCACTTTAATATGAAACAAATGTCTTATTAAGTTATTATAAAATATTACTCTTTACTTTATTAACAATTAAAAAACCAAATCTGAGCTGAATTCATGTTAAGTCACAACTGAATCATATTGTTTAAAATCAGTTTTGAACTGCAGTATATGTATTGTGTTTGTATTTGTTCACGGTCCGCGTATCTAGATTTGTTTTAATCATCTGAGGGTGAATACACAGGGTCATAGCCGAGATTTTAAAACATTTTTGAGGTCAAGATTCCCGCAGCTCAACCCGACTAAGGTCATGTAGCTCTGACAGTCACATTGATAGATGCCAGAATGCATGCTTATCATTATGTGTGTCTGCTTCTTCATGTGTGTTTGCATACTGTATTTGTTTTGGCCTCTGTCAATTCAAATTGACCACATATATCCAAGTGTTTGACCTTAAGCACATTTGTGCCTCTGTGTGTGTGTATGTGTTGTCCATGGGTATTTCTTGGTGACCTGTAAATGCTGAAAAGTACATGAACCTTCCACTGATAAGTCCCACTGCAACCAGCATTGTTCTTTGCCCTGCTATGAGCCACCTTGTACTCTTACTTACACTCTCACCAGGACTTTCCAGACACACACATATCCTGGTGCCTCTCTGTGTCCCTTTACTGAACCCTGTAATCCCCTGCCCATACTTCTAAACAGAACACAACAACACAAACTTATACCCTCCGTGCTGAGCCGACTGGTCAAAGCCACAGGGAGCCCCCTTGACCTCATGCCAGCTTGCTCCATCTCACCATGTCTGAACTGCAGCAGAAGGACACAAAGTCATTTGTTCCCCAAGGCGGACACTCTTGCACCCACTAACACTCACACAAAGAGACACACGCAAACATGTCAATAACTCGGACTTGTTCCTCAGTGTGGTGGAACTTAAGTGTATGCTGCCAAAATGCCATTCAGTCTCTTATGACTGCATCTTCCAGATGAGTGAGAAGGTCATCTTCTAACTTTTTTATAATATGGTCAGAATGAAAAGAAAAAAAATTGAGAGATTTGTGATTACTAGCCCCTTGTAGGGCCTACAGTCATGTGGGATTTCACAGGTAATTTGCTGTATTGCTTTATAGCATAATGGAGATTCCTTCATGTGACAACACAAGAAGAGAGGACTTTTGAAGACAAAAAAATAAAGCTATCAGCCCTCTAAATGTATGCAGTAATGCCATATTTATCAGGTGCAAGTCCATTTTTTCCATCTGCAGCTGTTTGGTAATTTTATGGTTCCAAACAAACCCTCTTACATTGAGGTGGGTTAAGTGTCGCAGCTGAGGTTGTGTTTATACAGATCATAGTATGCGGTGCAATATGGGCATAAAATTGCATTTGTATTTCCTTTCCGCCTGTTCAGACCACCTCTTATTGTAAACACAAGAACAGTCAGCACACAGCTTCATAGCTGTAGTTAGCTCAGGAACATGTTGCCATCTCTCCATAATCAGGAAAATAATTTTATGTTGTATGTAAACTTTTACCTTTTTCACTTTGATAAACTTTTTTTTGGTAATTCAAATTTAAAAGCACATTAATTTGCTGTATAAATTTCAATGCAGTGGAGGCAGAGTGTACATTAAGTAAGCAGCAGCAGTGGTATGTGTGCTTCATCTGTAATCTTTAATTTCATGGTTGTGCTAATGGCTCAAACTGAGTGTATAGCATAATTAATTAATGAATGAAAACTTTTGACACCGGATCACACCCTAGCAAAATAGGTGCACGATCCTCTGTGCTTTTCTTTACACCAGAGAGGTAAACTGATTTTAAGTTAATAACAGTATAATCATATAATCATTTGGAATAGCAGTGCTCTCATTATGCTTCCTAAGCTACAAGATTCTCTCTGGATTATCAATATAATAATTTATGTCATGTCAGATCATTACTGTCAAATTATGACTCGTTGGCTGTTCAACCTGATATTCAGAAACACAGTTTGAATTTAAAAACGCATATTGAATCTGTATCCAAAAAAAAAAAAAAGATTATACATTTAATGGCTCAGGAGTTAGGTTAGCTGTTTTCACGCAGTAAAAGGGGAATTACAGAGGGCAAAGATAAATAAAGTGATCCATGCAGCTGTGGAACTGCACCCTTTAGATTCCCTATAAGAATGAGACTATATTTACGCAGACATCTGGATTGTATAAAATTGCTCGACAATAGCAGGGAGTGTTTGCCAGACAAATGCCACGCAGGATTCCCCATTAAAGATTCTAAATATTGAGGTTAAAAGTCCCAGTGGAGGGGAGAAGCCGGAGAGGATACAAGCTGTTTGTTTGTCAAGGAGCTCATCAGGCACAAACAACGGAGACTGAGGTTCTCTCTGGGCCCTTCAATGCAGATCACAGTGCCGCAGTGTTGTAAGTGTAAAGAGGAGAGAGAGAGCGAGAGCACGAGAGAGTGAAAGATTCCCCTTTCACTGTGAAGAAAGGAACTAGGAAACAATTTTGTGTGAATTGGATGTCATGTGTTCTCTTACCTGGTTCATCAACTCTGCTTGAACTTGAGTTTTGACGAATCCCGTTGTAATCATAATGACAGCATCGTCTTACCCTCTCAGCAATAACAACATATTTTCACAATCAGCCTCTTACTATGACTAATGGGCTCCTACATACTGAGTCATACTTCTGTGCACCAGTTTAGCAACATTTGAATCTTAATCTGATCACAGTTGTTGGGTTGTTTGCTTATATTGCCAGCACTGCAGAGCAGCAAATTAATGAATAATAATGAATTAATTAGTGAATAATAAACTGAATAAACTGTTTTTTGCCCCCAGACTTTAACTCTGGAGAAATGTTAAAGTTGCAATAAACGACATTCAGTCCCACTAGATCAGCAAGTATTTACTATGTAAAGATATAGCGGAGTGTTAGTGACGCGGGCAAAGAATTAAGTCACACTCCCTCTGTGTGTTGTAATCTGGCTTCTCTGTTCTTGTTTTTTGTAGCTGGTCCAGCTGTGCATGCATGTTAGTGCATGTGAGTCCCCATGTGTCCTCTGTGTCCGTTTTCAACATGGTGGCTGTGTCACGAACTTTCTCAAATTACAGTCGAACAGTACAGAAAAATTTGAGGTGAGAAATAGGCAATGCAGTTACAAAATCATGATCCATATTTAATCAGCACTGCCTAATTTGACAGTTTGATTTGAATTTCGTGAGCTGTTGGTTCAGGGACTGCTTTCTCTTTTTTTTCCCCCAACTTTATTGAGTAAATGATGTGCACGTTTGTTTTGGTCTGAGATGCTGGTGCTAGTGCGACATCTAGTGGGGCTGAATGTCATATATTGCACCTTTAAAGATTTGAAGTTTTTAAGGGCTTTACTAGTAAATTTAATTTAATATAAAATTTAATATTAATCTTTAACACAAAGATGACTGAACATGTTTGGAGAATGTAATTTGTTTCAGTAGCTGATCATAATGTCAATGCCGACTGACGTGCAAAACAACCCTGTCCCCGAGGAATTTGAGAAACATAATGCCGCCCCAATGATATTTTATATCAACATAATGAGGAAACATTTTCAAGGAAAAGGAAACCTGCAACAACACATTTCACTTGTTTTCCCTTCAATATCTGTTTGGAAAGCAACTAGAGCATGATTACGGTATTTATGGTTGTGTTAAGATACACAAAGCACTTGCTCAAGGTCAGAGAAACATGGTGGTCCTTTTCAAACACTGAGAAAGTCCTTGCTGACTTGAGGGATGAGACAAAACGTGTTCACTGTTTCAGTATTTAACCAAAATCACGATCTCTCTCTAACCTTAGCCAAAGCTAGTGGCCTAAGCTTAACCACACGCCGGACACAAGACACAAACTTTGGTCTCTGCCTTTGTTCTGAACTTATTGTTATTATAAATAGGTATATTGTTGTTGTTTTTTTAGTTGTAGAGTCTGGTGTGGAGTATTAGTATCCTGTACCAGAAAATGTTTAATTTCAATTATAATAAAAGAATGTAGCACTTGCTTGGCATAAAAATCACAACCCCGTTCAGCATAGAACATTAAAGTGTACAAAGACTTATATATCTCTGATATAGCAGTAATGTGTCTTTTGTTATTATTTTTGAAAATTAATTTAGCTTTTTTATAATAATATAGAAATGTGGGAGAGCCAGGGATGTTGAGATTGCATGGTAAACACCACCAGAGATGTGTACGAAATTGCAATTATAAACATCAGTAGTCTTGTATGAAATATCAAAATGCAGGTTGAATGGATGTTCGTTATTTCATGTCACATGTTGGATTTGTGTGTGAAAGATGAAACAATGTGGGAGACGAAGTCAATTTGTCTCCTCCCTCTGAGGTAGATCAGCTCGAGGTAATTCATTGTCCTTTTTAATTCAGCAGTACATCCCTTATGGGCCATTATTTTGATGCAAATTCGACACAACAAAGTACTCTCTGTAAAGATTTTTGGCAAGCAACAGCAAACAAAGTGCGAAGTGCTGAGCAATGTGTTTCAGGAGCTTAATTGGGGAGCACACAGTGACAAAGTTGAATGAGTGACTTTATCCAGATCTTACTGTTTTGTTATTGATGCATTAATAAGCGTGGGTACAAAATGTCAGATAGGCTATACAGCTTATTGTCCCCAGAGTAAACTGTATTGATTGTTTTTAAGCTCCAATTTAGATTCAGGTATAATAAGGTGTTTTTATTAATAGAAAGGAACAGACAACAAAATATACTAAACAAACTCACACATCTAGGAACAGATGAAAGCCTGAGAAAGATTCAACCCAAAAAATGGACAAGTTTGTCTGTTTCTTCAAAATAGGTCAGTTGCTTCATCAGAGTGATTTATAACTTTTTACTACGGTCGGAGGCAGTTATAATTCCTCTCTGTAGCCTTTTTATATGCTCAATTATATGCTCAATATTGAAATATAGCCTCTCACCAACAAGCACGGTTGGCATTATTTACATTAGGCCAGGTTGTTTATTCCTCCCCATTCCTCCTCCCCCCCTCCCTCCTTTTCTCTCCATCCTTATTTCATTTGCTCTTCCTGTGGTGATTTACCTCCCAGACCTCTATTTATCCACCGCTAACAAATTAGGTTATCATGCTCCACCACTCCCCTATCCCTTCTCTTCCTCCTCTACCCTTTACCTGCCTCTCTCTCTCCTCTTCCCACCCCCTCATCCGTCGCTCCGTCTCTTCCTCCAGCCTCGGCAGCTGACTTATGAGATGCCAAGTCAAAGTGAGGGATGGTGTCTGCTATAGAGGATATGCGTGTGGTTTAGACAGTGTTCGTGTTGAGATTCTGTATGTGTGTGCGTACTATATATGTGTGGAGGAATCTCTTGCCTTGTTGTTCCGCATCGTTGCTGCCTCCTCTGGCCGTGACTGTATGACAGGTGGCTGGTCCATGACAGGTTGAGGACAGGTGTGTGCGTGTATGTGTGTGTGTTTAACGTGAAGCACAAATCCAATAATATACTTTTGAGATGTCATATGTTCAATATACAGTATCAGCAATAAACATTCAAATACCAGGAGAGACTTTGTGGTGTGTTTAGTCCAGTATTGTGTGGGTAAAATCTAGATGCAGTGTGTAATATTACTGAGTGTAGATGTGTGTGTGCGTGTGTGTGTGTGTGTGTGTGTGTGTGTGTGTGTTTGTGTTAGTGTGAGACTGAACCCAGGCTGTCAGATAACCAGTTGTATCCATGCAGGGCTTCACAAGCTAATGTGGGCTTGACATTTAAACTTGGGTGACAGAGTGGGTGTGAAAGGCCAAGAGCAGCAGCATACAGCAGCTATTCTGCAAAGTGTACTGAGCTTTAACCACAGATAAAGGCTTTCTCAAGAAGCCTTAATGTCAAGAGGCACTCCAGTACAGGACTTGTAGATATGTAAAGGGAACCCATATCACATCCTCTCCACATGTGGGCGCTGTTGATGCTAATTGTGTAACATTAACACTCCCTTGTGGGGCAAAAGATATTGCTTAAGGCAGTTATGTTATGAATATCATGAATGTGTTAATTTTGGTCCAGAAAGAGTCAACTGTTCTGTTTGACAGAAAAAAATTGTTACGCACTTTGTAGTCCAGTCCAAATATATCTGATGTAGGAACTTGCTTTGTGTTTACCCTCTGGGTAAACAAACAAAAGTTATGTTTACATTCAGTGTTTCTCACCATAACACCTTGTATGTATCCTTGAGGTCTAACAAACATGTTAAATGCACTTCTGTGCTCATAAAACAGTTGCAAAGCTGATTGCTCCATAGCACTACTAGTGGTGAAAAACTCCACAGAGAACCTTTAAGTATGTACTGTACAATGTGTGATTTTTCCTTGCTTTGTTTAAAACAAAGTTGTGTACTACAGTAGGAAATCCATGGATAATTGTGTGATAAAGTTAATTCTTGTCCTTGGAAACGCTCATTTCTCCATATATTGAAGACCATACAATGTGTTTGAAGGGTCAAGACAAAACCTAGTTAGTAGTCGACCTGGAATTTTGTGTAAAAAAACGAACAAACCAAAAACTGGCCATCTGGCCAATTCGTGTACTTAAGTCCTCTATATAGCACAGGGCTGTATCACACCAAATGTAAGTCTTCAATAACGTGATGGATCTGAAGTACATATTGTTTGAGGGTGTGATAAGAGCAAGAATCATAAATGGAAGATCTACAGCCTGTTTCAGGTTTCCTCTGGCAACTCTGCAGGTTTTTAAAATGCCAACATAAGTTTTGAGCTGTGCATTTCAGGTAATGATGGTAACCTTGTATTAGTAGCAAAACATTGTGGTCATTATAATCCTGACCATCTGCGGAAGTAATATGTAGAGTATGTTTCATGCACAAGATATCCATCGATATTGTTTAATACTTGTAAACATAATATGACATGACGACTGCTTTAAGTGTAATCTCACAGTAATGTAGATTAACTTGTAGGATTCCTAAAACACTTCCTTATTGCAAAAGGCATAGGAAAAAGTCATGTAAACACATTATACTGTATGTTTGTTTACCATGAAGCAGCTGCAAAAGCATAGAAGATGTTATGTAGAACTGGTTTTCTGAGTAAATGCTTTACTGTGGAGCATAGTATTGAAAGAAAGAAATTGTGGCATACAAAGTGGAACTGGATGTTCCCCTGACATATCATATTCAGTTTCTTTTTCTGCAGAAGAACAAAGGTACAGCATCAACTAATTTATTTGTTTAGAGCTGCCTCCCTGGTTGGGTTCAAGTGGGTGCCATCTACACTTTGAACACAGCTGGCAATGTGTATTGTTGGGAAGCCAGTGAGGGATTGTGTCCTAGCACTAGCAACCCCTACACATCAGTTGGGTCTAGGACACGATCCCTCACCGGCTTCCCACCTGTGGTCATGTCTGACAGTGTTCACTGGTGGGAAGCCAGTGAGGGATTGTGTCGGTGTTGCTGCACTAGCAACTCCTACTAATAGATTGGGATGACTGAACAGAGCGTAGTTGATCTCAGGGGCATAGATGAATGGAAAAGGAGGCCCCTGGAGACATTTTTGTAACCTGTGCTCATCTAATTCCATTCAATAAATATATGTGAAAAAGTCATGCAACATTTGCTTAGAACCTTCAGATGAAGAATAGGTCCCTGATATATTTTTTAACATATTCATGATGGAAGAATTAGCATTCCTGTGAGTTTCCTAATTGCTAGTAATATTTGGCTTTTAAAGCATTGCTGAGTATTGATGTAGCACACACACTTCTCAATCCCTTATACAGTAGAGTGCAACTTCATTTCTTTGGTCCAGGCTTTTTTGTTCCAAAGTCAAGTTTGAAAAATGAAAAATAAAGGTGATCGGCCTTACTCCATCAAAGCCTCTACAGTTTCGGAACAGTCTGCCTGAGGAGAGATCAGGCTTGCTGAATCAATATATTCTTTTAAGTAAGTTTGAGATTTGAACTTACTTTTGTAGCTTCACTTTTTATGGAGTTGTTCTTACCACTTTTGCGTTATTAATTCTCCTGCCCATTCGACCCTCTACAGTATGTTATTGAAACTTTGCCTGTTCTCTCTTTACTCAATTTATAGCACTTGGAACAAGATGAAAAGTTATCAAGTTTATTTATCTTTCTGTTCATATTACTTACATCAGGTCTGTAATAATGCCACACAAGCGGTTTATAGTCGATTTTAAACAATCCTTCACCTTTAATAGTGTTGTACAGCTTTTCAATTACAAATTGAGCCTGTGGATTCACTGCAGAAGTGCCTGGCTGGGTTTTAAATCTGAGTTTATCACACGTTGGCTCAGTAATCAGTCAGTCCATAAAGAATGAACAGAAGTGTTTTACAAGCTCATAAAGTAAACTTGAAATAGAAAATCAGTTTGCTTGACTGTTACTGGAACTTGAGCAATTTGAAATTATTCTCATTTTCCTCCACATTAAGGAAATGTTAAGTAAACATTGACTGCTCATTCATGAATACATGCCATTAACCTTTCAGCAAGATTTTATGCAACCTAAAAGGAGAATATGTAATGTGTTTGATCTGCCACATTGTAGCTGTCAGGAACATTGTGTTAATATTCTTTGTCCTCCTCAGTATAAAAAAATGAGCTCTAGGTGCCCATTTGCTGTAACTCCATTTTAGCATTGTAGGCTGTAATGAATGTGAAGGGGTGTATCTGTGAAAGAGAAGAATCCACCTGCTGCAGGCTTTAGTCTTCCATCTGTTGAACTTTACTTCTTAGGACCTCAGAGGTATTTGAAGATATATGTGTGTGTGGGCAAACAAAGCAGTTAGAATGATAATTACACATTCCCAAATGTTTGATTTCTTTCATCTCTGGTAATTTATTTGTGCTCTGTGCTGCTGAATATGCAGCATATTGAAGTTTAAAACCTTTTCATTCTTAATGAATGATAATAGATAGTGCAACATGAGACTTTGACTTGGGCTATTGAATTTAATTAATTGAATGAACAAGAGCCAAGAGGTGTGCTAATGGTGATTGATTGAAGGGCTTTAAAACCAAAAATGTTTTAAAGAATAGGATTTTCCTGACAGTGGCTGGATTATTGGACTGAACTAAGCTCAAGTGGGATGGTTAACTGTCCATATACTGTGTGACTTTGAAGGTAACTGGAAAAATATGATTCAGGGATATTTTACCTTGTTCGGTTTCCTTATTCTTACTCCTCGACTCTGTAGAAAGGCTCCTCAACATCTTTTCATACTGTACATTAATAATGGCACTTCAGGCAGGTATGTTAGTGTCAAAAGGGTATTCATGCGTCGACTGCTGCCATTTGTCGAACCACCAAAACTGTCATGCACACCCAGACACTTATGAAAACAAAGCAATATGGCAAGCCATTTATCTCGTGGTAACTGTTTGTGCACAGACAGTCAATAAACTTGCTGTGTTTTGGCTTCAGTTCAGTACAACTGCCTGTTCGCTGTGTTTGCTCTTCAATATTTATGTCTTCTTTTGCATTATACTTTGGTGGATCAAACTCATTTTATCAGGCCTGTGTCCAAATTGATGTGTTTTCTTTCCAATCGTGATATCTTCCCTTTGAATAGAAGCAGCACCGACTCTGACAAAATGATTGATAGCATAAGATTTAAAAAGATATTATTTGTTGTGATACTTGCGTGCTTGTTTGATAAAATAACAACACAGTCTAGATCTTCTACATTTTAAAGATGTACTGTAGGTATTAACTGATATTACAAAAATAGCCCCTTGGAATTGATTTCACTTTCACAGCTTAATGCCTGCACACACGTCTAGCTCTTATTCTGGCTTTATAGTTGTGAGAAAACATTTCTATAACAAAAGAAGTCATTGTTGCAGAATTAGATTTTGCTCAGCCCACACCATGGTAGCTTTAAAAACAAACATGTGAGCCTGCAAGCATGACTAGTAGGTATTTTTCTTAAAAGTGATCACTCTTAAGGCTCTGTATGTACGGCAACAGCACCTCAAAATAGTGCTGAGAACAATTTCCCATCTTTATACAACAGACACTGAGATTCTGACTACAAATAAAACAAATCTGGTACTGTTGATTAGACATATTTCAACAAGGTACAATAATGTTGGGTAGCAGTACACGGGATTCCCTCACATGTAAATCCCCCCCTACAGCAACACACACATACAATATTGCAAGGATCCTACAAGCAGCCAGACTGACCTAAAACTGGGACTGATATTCCAAGTGGATCCACATTCACATGTTTTACATAATCCAAGTGTGTGTTTTCTGAGTACAACAGAGCCTAAGAGTCCATGAGTGTTGCTGTGTAGCTGTGTTGGTGTGTGACGGCATTTTCTCCAGCTGCCATCTGTTGTGGATATTTTTGGCTGCCAAGTAGGTCTCAGGTGAGGGAATAACAGTCAGAAAGAGAAAAAGCGGAGAGTCAGAGAAGTCTGCACCTCCCACCCCACCCATCAATTAAAAAGGTAAAACCCAAACTTCTCTCCAAATGCAGAGGGTAATAGGGGTCCAAATATGCCTCGGGCAGCCAGCTAAAACAACACACACAGATACGCATAAACACACACCTGCAGGGAGATTTGCACACATAAACAGCAGACTGCTAACAAGGGACACAATCTGGTCAGAGATCCCTGGAGGCTCAGACACACAGGAGGAGAAGTCTGGCACAATGCAAAACAGTGTCTCTCCTCTCTCTCTCTCTCTCTTTCTGTCTGTCCGTCTGGTATAGTAGTTTACTTTTCTGAGGCAGATGGAGGCAAACAAGGAGCTCATTCAAACACAGTGACACCAGCGCTGCTGATGTTATCAGAAATGACTCAGTGAAATGTCTCGTTCAGAAAGACATGAAATTTAAATCACCACCCTGAAGCCATTTTTCCAGCATTTGCAGCAATCATCTTTGAAATCTGTCTGCTGCAGTTTTGGAGCAATTGCGGTCTTGTGAACTCATCATATATCATCCATGCAATATATCACCCTACAAGTTGGGGATCAACAGGTTTTTAAAACATCTCAAACCGCATTTTGTTATATTTTTGATGATTTTCATTTGCCATTTAATCCTCTCTGCTGTTGTGTAATTTGAGTGCAACAATTAACACTTTTTAGTAGCTGGACGGTGTTGTACCTTTGTTGCATGATGTCCTTCAAATAGTTAATAGACAGCATGAGACAATACAACCAAGCAACAGTATATAGTGATACACTGGCTAACAACACACAAACAGGAGAATTTGGAGACAAAATTGAATTTTTGTTCTGCGTTTTGAATGGTAAAAACATATAATTGCATGTTGTTCTCTGGCTTGAAATGCTGTTATTTCAGCCATTTGCTGCAACTCATTTAGTTCTGGCCAGTCACCAACTGGTTGGGGAATCGCTGAAAACAGGACTCCCACGTGGACACTAAATCAATGCGCCAACATCCACTTTATATCCAAAATTCCAAACTATGCCTTCAGGGCATGGTTACTAAACCAATCTATTTCATTGGAGGTGAAACTCTTGGATGAATCAGGCCTCAAAATGAAGAATTAAAATAAATGTATAATTGGATAAATAATATCCACAGACAAAAAGATTTCATTGCTGGTTTTATGGAGACTGACAGACTGCTTTTTTGTGGCTGTTGTCAATAAAACATTGTCATAATATTACATAACTAGCCGATATCTGACATTTGATCAAGTATTGGACCAGTGTGTTGGCAAAATAATATTTTGAACCTACTGCAGATACAGCTGTAGGTCACACAAACCCTGCAGTCATGACACAAATGCCTGTAGCTCATCATTTCCAAATACCATGGCAGATTTAGTGATGACTATATTGATGAACTGAAGGTTGCTCGGTTGACTAATCTGCAGTGGAATGCCAGACACACCAATAAATCAATCAAAACTAAGAAACTATGCCAGCTGTATGTAATTTATGACTTACTGTCTACTGTGTGTCCTTTTGCAGGGTTATATTTTGTGTATGTGACTTTGTATTTGTACAATGCAACCTTGATCAAATATTAAAGTCAGTCAACCAATACAAGCCTTTCTCAATCTGCATTCTTGTCTGTACTTGTGTTCTTGTGTAGTTGTGAAAAGTCATCAGTTGCAGCCAGAGTACTGTTCCAATTTTGTTGTATTTTATTAAGCTACATAATAGTTTTGATTTTTTTATAGCTACATTATAGACCGAATAACATAATTTACTGCATCTCTCTGTCAGTGAGGTTATTTTTTGTGAGAAAAAAAGTGTTGGTGGAGCTTTGAGTTGAGATTTTTTTCCACAGTAGTCAGGTAGTTGTGTTGAAGCTGAACTGGTGCTGTCAGCAAATATGCTGCTGTTCCAATTGCAGAATAATCGTACTGCGTCCTCCCATCCTCGGAAGTTTGTACTCCCGAGTCCAAACTTGGCATACTTGTTATTGAAAAAGGCCTAAGGAATTGTAATTGCCCACTGTCTCATTTGATGACTGCATGGGAATGTGTGTGCGTTGTATTGGCACTGCCATCCAAGCCTAAAGCCTCCATTTCAAGCCTTCATTTGTGGTACAAGGATTTGTGCAGTCAGGCAGTTCATCAGGACTCACATGGAAAAACAGCAGCTATTGAATTTATTCATTCAACAACACAAGGATATCAACACTATCTTTAGACAGTAGATAACAGCAGCAACTGACTGCACGCCACTGACAAAGCACAGGTCATGTTTTATGACGTAGTCTGGTCATGATTCAGGCAACTGGCTCAGGACTGCTTCTTCACATGTGCCCCAGCAATGTTGGCAAAATGTAAATTATGCTGATGCTTCATGTATAATTATTCATCCTCTGCAGTCAAAATATAAATTCCTCTATAATTTCTCCTAAGAAACTGTGCCATGAAAAAGCTGTAAATGTTGTAACGTAACACTTATCAGTTAATTTTTTCATTTTAATAAAAATCTGAAATAGTAAATAGGAAAATTGAATTTCATTTTCTAAACTTATATTTTTAATTCATCAAATCAAGAATTTGGAGTTGTTTTTAAAAATTTCTATCTTTCCATCTCTAAAACCGATTGACTCTTGTCACGTTTGCTTGCCATAATCACCACCCACCTCCTGGTAAATATGGCCATTACATCAATGAGTTACATATATTTGGGCTCCAGGGATAGCACTGTGTCGGTCGGTCAATCCACCACTTTGGTCACCTTTTTTGACCAAATTTTGTACAGACACCCAAGAACCCTGTGATGAAACCTTATGAGGTTGATATTGTTTTTTATTGAAATGTCTCAACATTTGGATTCCCGTGACATTTAGCACATATATCCATGGTGACCAAAGGGTAACATCTGAACATCATCCAACTTTCAATTCTTTCAAAATTTCAATTTGGCTAATACTTTGGTTTATTACCAAAACCTGCAAAACTATTGACACTGCCATCAAACTCAGCTGTACTTTGTGTTTAGTACTAATTAGCAAACGCGTGCATGCTAGCACGCTAAAATAAGATGGTGAACATGGTGAACATTACACCTGCCAAACATCCACATGTTAGCAGTGTCATTGAGATTATGTCAATATGCTGAAATTAACATTTTCTCAAAGCGTAGCTGTGCCTAAGCACAGCCATATAGAACTGCTTTGCTGTTGAACATGTGTCCCAAATCCATAATATGTACTAATTAGGTTTTGAGTTATGTAGTGTGTTCACACTGGAAAAATGAATAAATGAAGGATACTCAAATAAGATTGATGGAGCTTAGATAAGTGCACGTGCTAAATGGATTTTTGTGTGTGCTGTTGACTGACACTGTTCTACCACAATGCAATTCACAAAGGAAATGGAGGAGCTGCTCACAGCCAGCCAGCTCCAGAATGATCTTTGAAAACAACAAAAATTGAAAGTAAATAATAAGTCGAGAATAAGTGTGTGTGTTAGTGTTGGAAGGTGCATGAAAGAAAAGTAAATAACTAAGGCAGCATAACTAAACCAAACCAGAACAGGTGCCTGAAGGGAGAAGTAAAAAGCTGCAAGCAGCATCAGCAAAAGGAGGGGGAGAGAGACTGCCACAGCTGCAGCCCAGACATTAATAAGCTGGCAACCCTGTGAGCCATCAGGTGTCGCCAGTTGCCCTAACTAACACTTGTTGAGGCAGAGCAAACAGGTAAGTCACCAAAGGCCAAACAAAGATGGCACCAGAGGCCTGTACTATGAAGCAGGATTTGTGGTTAGCGAGGTAACTTCAGGTTTAACTCCAGGTTTTCTGGGTTCACTTTTTACTGGTGTACAACGCCATGGTAACTTATGCTGAACAGCTAACCTTCTCCGGAGCAGGTTAACTCCAGAGGATTGGATCACAGCCCGTTAACACCTCGACCACTAACCAATCAGATCACTGGAAAAAAGGAGTCATCATTCCTACAGGATCCTGACCTGGACAAAAGCCCTGAGTTAACAGTAAAGTGACAAGTAAAAAAGAGTGATATATATTTTCATAGGTCAATAGAAACATTTTATTATTCCAGGCTTTCTATTTCCTCTCTGATTTTAAAACACAGCTTCAACAAATGGAGAGATCATTTACGACACTAAACACACAATGATAATTTTAGCTGCATTTTAATTGTGCAATGTTGATTTTATCCCTGGAGTGACAGCTGACAGTGTTGATAATTTAACACTCTGATTCCATCACTGCAGAATAAAATCACTCAGAATAACATGAGACACCTGTTTGATGATAACTGGAAATAAAAATGAAAGATTGTCTTTTATTAGAAATATAGTCCACGCACTGTTAATGACTCCCATGATTATAAATGTAACATTTGGATCAGATAGACCTCATCAGTCATTAACTACTTTTCCACTCTTTCCTTCAGTAGCAGAGACAGTCTGACATTACTTTTAAGTTTTATATGTGCATGACATATTCAGAATGGTTTCTTCATCATCCAACTAAATAGCAAAAAATACTCACTCCACACTTCAGTCATATATAATAATTCCTACATGTATTTTAAGCCTTAGCCTACTTTTGATATGTGGAAATTATTTCTAGTGTTTCTGCATCTTCTAATTCTGTTGTATGATTACAGGCTGTTGTTTACATTTCACTTCGTTGAATATGACTTTTTGCTGTCCCTAAAACATCAAGTCATACATAAAGTTTTCCGCAGGTACTTGGTATCACCGTTTCATCTCATATCAAATGAAGTACTTCATTCATGGTTCTGATGATATTGCTCATAATTAACAACCCCGCTTCTTTCACATGAATGCGCTCGTAGTTGGAAAACCCAGAGCTGACTGAGCTAGTTGACAGCTAGTTTTGTGATACCGGTTATCCAAGATGGCCAATGTTAGGCTCAGTGAAGCCAGCTAACAAAAAGATATCCTGGGTATGTTGAACTTGCTTCGTAGTACAGGCCCCCAGCCTGTTCTACAAAGCAAGTTCAACTTAGTCTGGCACTCTTTGGTTGAGCTGGCTTCACTGAGCCTAACATTAGCCGCCCTGGATAATCAGTATCATGAAACTGGCTGTCAACTAGCTCAGTGACTAACTCACACTATTCTGAATATTTCACATAAATAAAAAACTTAAAAGTCATGTCAGACTGTTTCTGCTACTGAAGCAAAGAGTGGAAAAGTAATTAATGACTGATGAGGCCTCTCTCACTCAAATGTTCCATTTATAATCATGTGAGCCAATTAACAGCGTGTGGATTATTAACAAAAGACAATCTTTCGTTTTTATTTCCAGTTATTATCACATAGGTGTCTCATGTTATTCTGAGCTGCAGTGATGGAAACAGAGTGTAAAATCATCCACACTGTCAGCTGTCACGTCGGGGATAAAATTAACTATGCACAATTAAAATGCAGCTAAAATCATCATTATGTGTTTGGTGTCATAAACAATCTCTCTGTTTGTTAGAAGCTCTGTTTTAAAACCAAACCAGTGGAAATAGAAAGCCTGAAACAATAAGATGTCTCCACTGACCTTTAAAAATATATATATTGCTCTTTACTTGTCACTTTATTGTAAACTCAGGACCTTTGTCCATGTCAGGATCCTGTAGGAATGATGACTCCTTTTTTCTGGTGATCTGATTGGTCAGTGGTCGGGGTGTTGACAGGTTGTGATATGATCCTCTGAAGTAAACCTGCTGACATTCCAAAGTTTGATTGGCATTTAACATTGCATGTATGCATGGTAATTTATTTTGTATATGAACAGTATTATTACAGTTAGTACACACTGTATAGAATTAGTATAGAGTATAGATTTGGAATTAGCCGTTTCTACGAAATGCATTAAATATGAGGAACTTGGGGCATGGGAAAGAGAGAGAGAAGAGCCAGCTTACAAGAAAGACTGTTGGTGCTCTTCTAAAAACACCGACATACAGTATACTTCCCTGGGAAAAAAAAAAGCTTATTAATGCCGCATTATGATTAAGGTAGAGTACAAAGCTACAGGGGATTTAAAATCTTAGCAGTGGCATCAAGGTATAATTAAAGTATTAAGTCACTTCATCCAGGAAACTTAAGGCTTTTACATCTACACTTCGTGTGTGTGTGTGTATGTGTGTCTTGATTCTCACTCAGCTCTCGTTGACACCATAACTGTCTACTGTACTTCTCTCCCAGAGTAACATTTGGCATCAATTGAAATAAAATAACACACCTCTCCCAAACTGAGTGCATCTCCCCCAGGGAGATGTGCACACTCCCCTCTCAATACTTCATCACCTAGTTATGTTGCTGAGCAAGGTAGAGTGCTGTAACGTTGATGCACTGTTGGGCTTTAAAATGCTTATCATTTACTATGTATTATACAGCTCAGTGTCTGCTCTTGCCTTATGCCAGCAAGGCTAACATTTTAATCCCCACAGCACTGCAACACCATTTCACTTCCCGCTTTTCTCTCCTTTTGTTGACGTTTTGGATCTGCCCGTGTGCTTGACAAATAGGATCGGATATATTTGTCACCGCTGTGTCAGCCAAACCATTAAAACATCGAGCACAGTAAGAGTAGTGGTTAATATACATACGTACCAAACGTGTGTGTAATCAAAAAGAACGCATACAGTATACATTCATTAAACATGATTTCAAATACAAACTTACATTAATGTAGGGAACAGAACGCTCCTCTTCCACACATGGTGTAGTTAATTTCTTAAACATAATACCATTTGTGCAGGCAAAATGAAACACATTCTCTGCACCTCATGCTACTGTAACAGTGTGTCAAAATGCTTCATATTTAGGTAGGCCAACTCTATATGCAGTGGACTGGGTGTCTCCTCTGTGTGGGGGTGGAGATCAGTGACTTTAACAAGACTGTAACAGGTCTGAGATACCCCTACTGTCAATGTGAGGTGAAGGGTGAGAGAGGGTGAGCGGGACCTATATGGGTCAATTACCCATGGACATCCAGTAAGACACACTGCTTCACTGGGATGACATCAATCTGTGAGCGTCTGTGAGTGTGTGTTCATACTCACTCTGAGAGCACACAGTAGGAGAAGCTCCATCAAGAGGAAATCATTGTCTTATTCTTCCTCAGCTACTGAGTTTCACTCACAATCAATACACTGCACCTCTGCTGCTGTTTGACTTTGGGAGGTGTGAGTATTTGTCTTTGTTCCATCCAACACTGTAATTAATTTGGGAAACAGAAGTCAACAGTGTATTGCGTTTCTTTTCTTAGCCTTTTCACTGAAATACAGACATTGTTGTTGCCAATTCTGCCACCTACTTGGGATGAGACCAGAGACAAATCCCTGGTGGAAGGAACATGAGGATATTATTTCATGGGGTGCTTGGTGAATTAAGATTATTGTGATGCCACAGGCATCTGTTTGGGTGGAAAATCCTGCTCTATTCTCCATACGAGACATTTCACTAAAGAAAAAACGGCATTGTCTAGCTTCCTCCTTCACATGCCTCCTCTGTCTCTTTCCCTCCCTCTTCAGTGTAATGTTTTTCCACTCTTTGTGGCGACTGGTCGGCCGCACCGTATTAAGCTAACTTGACAGACAGTGTATTCTCATTTGCGGTGGTGATACAGCTCCCTTTGACATTTCCCCAAAGAATTGACTGCTTTGATGATTTTTCTTCTCTCCGAGGGCCTTTTCCTATTCTGTCCAGTTCACTGTGTGGAAAAGACCCTGTGGCAAGTGAGTCATTGTCTTTCTAACATCTTCAATCCAATTTACTGCGGCCACGTGTCAGACTCTATTGCATGTCTCTCTTTGGCCACAAGGGCGTGTGCAGGCATACACACACTTTACCATCCATGCACACATTCAAATGCTTAGATTTCCTCACTCAAGTGCGCATCTACACACAAGTGGAGAAATAGGTGTCATTTTATGACTGCTTCAGCACCCATGAGTCTGTGAAGATGAAAGCCGGAGGGGAAATGAGTGTGAGTGGAATGTGAGACTTCAAGGACCCCTCTTTTCTAGTGAAGAAGACAGAGAAGAAAAAAAGCTGTCTGTCTGCACAATACTGATGCTGTTGCTCCTATTATCTCGTGAAGACACAGGTGGATGTAAGACTGTTACATCTCAATATGCTCACCTTTAATGTCAGACATGCCTGATAATTCTGCATGTTAGAAATATGTCGCTGTATGTGATCAAATCAAATTCAAATTTGGCTGATAGTAGAATCCTCTGAGATGTGCTGTTGTCTTACCATTTTACCCATGTTCTTCATCTCATTTCATTTTCATCAGTTACACAGTGTGTGTAACTGACTGAAGGTGGGCTGGAACAGAATTCAAAGCAGCCAACTGCGTTTAAGTCTTCACACACTGGTGCATGTTTTCAAGCTCAGAGGGAACAATAATTTATTTGTAGAGCACTTTTCAAATCAAAGTTTCAAGTAGTTGTACTGAACTAACAAGCAGCACAATACAGTTGATGCATCTCATGTAGAGCAACTTCAAACGGATGTTTTAGAGTGAACAGTGTTTGCTGCTCACTCTGTCACCTTCTGTAGTATGTAGCTTAGCAACCTACTGATAGGCTTAATGTTCTCTGTATCAACATGTGATGATAGATACAAAGTGCAAGGACATGGTGACTTGTTATGATTGTTGGGAATGGTCAATCAGTGCTTGTTAAGGTTTTCAAGTGAAGGGTGAAATGTTTGTAACACCAGGACCTAAAAAGTTAATCATATCACGGATTCATTATGAATATGATCAAATGCTCACACATTTGTGTGATTCTACACCACATTTATAGCAATTATAAAATGTGCTATATTATATTACAGTGGCTGAACTGTGAAGTACAAGAATTCAGACAAAATATAGACATAGCATATAAAAATGATTCTAAATATGTAAATTTGCCAGAAAATGTTTTATGAAAATGCTTTTAGGTCAGTCACTGTGTTTTTGAAAAACATTTTACTCCATACTAAATTGGTTACTATATCCCCTCTTTAACGCAAAGATTCGTATGAGTAATTTACCGAATAGAATATAATGATATTGTCAATATCCAGTAGCTGTAATGGATATATTCTAAGCTTTCCTCTTGTATGTTTCAATATATTGAAGAATGTGTTGGATCTGTGATGGGTAGTGATATAGCCATGACTTACCACCTTTGGAGGCACACTACTGGCTGATTTAATGCATGAGTGAGGACATTTTGGGTAGACATAAATAAAAGGGCTTCTTATTTCACAGCACTTAGGAGTCACTGCAATTAGCACTTAAAAACCACACTTAAAGTTACCTTTAGCTTCTTTATATAAAGCGTCAAAGTCCTACTTTTTACCAAGATAAGTCAAAATTCAGGGCCGTTATTTTCTCGAGACCATTTCTTAGCAGTTTTATATATACTGTCCCACAAAACCAGTTTTATGAGCAGAGGGAGAGATCGACTCTCATAGTTCACTTTCACTGGATTTAACTGTCAGATCAATTCTGTTCATTACAGAGAGCATTTTTAGCAGTTTTGTTATTGTATAAGTAACTTTATACAGACAATTTGTACTAGAGACAAAGAAATTCTTCAAACTGAAGGTCAATCAATTTCCACAATTTTCCATCATAAATATCTCATTTATTTCAATTACTTTACTCCCATGTGGCAATAAATAAGAAGGCTTTACAAATATAAAATTAAACCTTGAAACTTGAAAGTAGTTTCTGAATTTTCTATCTGCCAAGTGTCAAAATAAATTAGTTTTAGATAGACAAAGAATAATTAAAAAAAATCTTTTGAAACGATGTTAGCAAAAACACATTTAATTATTTTAATGAATAGTTAATTATTTCGTCCATCTGAAATAATTTTAACTTTAAAAATAGTAATAATATTCAAGTACATTTTTTGTCAGTTGATCCACTGCTAACAGCCACTTAGGCTAAAAAAGTATTGTTGTGTAGAAACATCAGAAATCGATGAGAGTCTTTAAAATTAGCCAACTTTTCAACTATCCACAAGACTGATGTTCATTTTCACAAGATATGCTGTTTCTTTCAGGGTCTTGTGCAATGTAGTAGACAAAAAACAATAATAAATGATGGTAAAATAATGACGGAGGGCAGTAATCAAGCTTGTATTCATTGCTGTTCTGTGCTGGCACTTCTATCCACGTTGGAGAGCTGAAGTTAACACAATCCATCTTTTACTTAATGTTGTCATTATGGACTCACTCCAACTTGAGCATGTGTATGTAAGAAGTGGGAAGTTAGTTTGCATGAGATGTGCAGCATATGCTTGTATTTAGCCAAAAAATGTATTCAAATACTGAATACATCTGAATGCCTACACAGATGGTAGTTGCATGCAGTATTTTCTTTTATTGACATCTTTACTGTGTGTACCTTGTGGAAGCACAACAAGGTAAAGCTTCGATTAGTGGGGCGGTTTATTTGTCATAATAGATCAGGAGAGGTACAGTTGTCTCATTGTAAGCCAAGTGGTGGCAATTAAGGCCTTGATGTGGGTGGTTTACTTTATTTTGTTGTACAAAGTATTAATGAGTGCACCGGCAGCCAGACATGATTATTCAACAGCGGGAGAATCACACTAATTTGGGCTGCAGATGCAGATTGCAGAAATCAATGAGAGAGAGAGAAGAGAGAGGAAAGGAAGCGGCTAAACCAACAATCGTTGGATGGACTGGTTCAGAGATGCGGGGACAAACACGAATAATAAATGAGGAGAGGTGGAGTGAAGTCACAGGGTTGTGGAAGCAAGAGATCTGCACCAGCAGCTGTGAAGAGAGTTGACATTAACATTGGCATCAACAGTAAAACTTTGTGAATAACAAATACAAAAGGGAGGTCGATGGTCATGGTTGAGGCATAATTCTCCACCTCAGGACATATCCTTGCTTCCCAGAGGTGGAAAGTATGTACATTTACTGAATTACTTAAATGCAAGTTTGAGGCACTTTTACTTAACTTGTGCATTTGCATCTTTTGCTGCTTTGTACCTCACTCCACTATATTTCAGAGGAAATAGTGTATTTTTTTACTCGACCACAGTTATTCGACAGCTATAGTTTAAAAAAAAAAAGATTTTACATATAAGGCATATAATCAGCTCATAAAAATAGCTACCCAACCGTGTACATAGCATTTAAAATGAGCTCTACAGTACCTCCCACTGCTATAACATCAAAATGCTATTCACATGTTAATGCATCAGCAATAACGGTCCAATTATATGAATAATATAACACGCTGAAAGGGGTCATTCTGTATAATGAGTACTTTTAACTTTTATACTTAAAGCAACACTAATTTATGCTCGTTTACATTAACAATGAGTCAAATAAGTACATGTCATGTGGAAGGAGTCGCTGGTAGTGATGAACCCCTAGAGAGGTATCATCTGCAGTTCCACTCAGCTCTGCAGAATGTTTTAGCATCTTTCAGCTTACTGTTTTGGTTTTACAGCCTGGACCTACACTGTTTGGTTTGGTCTTACTGCTGTCATCACACTGCGGAGGGCAGCTGTTTCCAGGGAAAAAAAACTCTAATAAACCCACTTTACACTACCTGCTTAGCAGTAAAAGGCAGACAGACAAGTTAGCGATTAGCGATTAACCGGCAGATGTAGCGGAGCAATTCACAGCTTAAGAGACAGACCCCCAGGGGTTGTTGGAGACCCAAAACAGAGATAAAAGGAGTCTATAGTCTAGAGACTATTGGATTTACAGTATAGTCTTCCGATGGACAGAAACATGATTCCCAGTGAATGCTGATGTTGCTCCATGTCTGCTGGATGTGTAAATATACAGCTGTTTTCTAAGCTTCCCCCAAGTGGCCTAAAAATTTTATTAATACGGCTTTTCATAATATTTCTTTACCTAAATTAAGGCAGGACTGTAACTGTAATGAAGTAGTTTTGCATTGTGTTATCGCCCCTTTTACATAACATTAAGGATATGAAGACTTCTTCCTCTTCTGTCGAAGGACTTCTGCAACTAATGTAACTACCGTTGACCAATATACAAACTTACTTTTAAAATCTTGATTTCACTTAACACATGAACCTGAGTACGATATGCTGGAGTGTGCGTGAGCTGTTATGTACCAGCTTTTTGTGTTGTTTATCTCCGTGTCGAGCTAAAGGTCAAGGCGTAATCACAGGCCTAAACATCACTCCAGAACATAGACAAAGCAGCTGATCAGCCTGAGGAAAATGTCAGCCAGATATAGAGTGCTGATTGTCCATTAGAACAAGGCTGGGGCCAAGCCTGAATGAGATTAGTCAGGACCTCAGGTCCTTCAGCTCCTCTTGACAAGGTCACACACTCCAAACACAACAAAAACTAAATCCTGATTATGAGAGGAAAAAAAACTAAAACACCTTCATTTGATGTGTTCACCTGTGTGTATGTGTATGTGTGTATGTCGCATCAAAAATTCCTTTTTTAGTATGAACAGGTCTATTCAGTATCACTTTAATACTCTTATTGAATGTAATGTTTATACATACATACATTCACAGTTCATACCTTTGCACTGACATATTTATAGTATCCCTATGCTTTGTCTGTGTTTGTGAGAGTGCATGCGTGTGTGCACATCTTCATGTAGTATGAGAGTGTGTATAGATGTTTTGTGGGTGTTGAGTAGGTGACTTAATTTTCATTTCTTTTCCACCCCAAAATATATAGCTCCTTTTCCCAGGTGCAAGCATGAAATTATGCGTTATGCAGATAGATTCACTGCAGTTTCATCCCAGAGAAAAAAATAAAAGTATTCCTGTTAAGCTAAGTAGACAGTTCATAAGGTAATGAATAAATATAAGCTGCTAAATATTTCAACTGCAGAGCATACCTTTACAGGTGGAAAAAAGGCTGCAAATCATATTATTATTTTTTCTTTTTTTTCTTTTTTTTGAAAAAGTGCATGGTGAAAAGACAGGAGGAAATTAAGACACGACGAGCCACAATCACTTTGTGGATGTGTGTTGCTGTGAGCAGGAATGTGAGAAAATGCCTGATAAACTGTGTGTACCTACTTTTAGGAAGGTAGGAAAAATCTTTTAATTTACACAGCTAAAAGCTTTTTATGCTCCGTGGCAAAAGTTCCATGTTGCTTCAGGTAAGGAACACAACACATTTTTAACTATAACTAGTTAACAATTTTTTTCATGATCTTTCATCGTCATTTTTCAGATGTGCTCCTGAAGGTACCGTCATCTGTGTGTCCAAACAAAGGTTCTTAGGGAAAAGCAAATATGCCAAAGACACACTCCATAGCAGTGGGTGGTGATAGGGCGTCACTTTGTATTTTGCCAGCTACCATAAAACATAAAAAGAACAAGAAGGAAGGAGAACACAATTACTGCTAATAGTAACTGCATATTGCCAGACGCATTGTATTTTTCCCTTCAGTTCTAATAGTGTGGTACCCTTCACTGCACAGATATCAAGAATTAAATGTGCCCTGTACAGTAATTATTACATGTAGCAGCAGAGCCTGCTTCTCAGCAAAACTTACATAGTTATGCATTAAATTATCTAAGTGTGAAAAAATTATAATTGTACATTTTATGGCTAAATCAGTAACCATAAACCACTAAGTTTGGCAACTAATTATATAGATATATATATATATAGAGACCAACATTTCCACCTCAGCCAAATGTAAATTTCCAGCATTTATACTTTTTATGCGCAACTTTAATGCAAAATGCACAGATGGATGGAAACATACTTAGATATGAAGCACTCACAGTTCATGGGAGAGCAGAGAAGATACAAGCGAATGATCCTGGTTCAATGTGCCACCTGTATATTTCGTCATGCCTCCTCACACCCAGTAAAGGGCAGAGAGACAAACGATGAGTGAGCCATTGATTGAATAAATGATATATGAGTGAGTTATATTCTGGATCCATACACTATTTGTATCTAAAAATAACACACTGTAAGAATTGTTAGGAGCTACTCTTGCTGTTTCCTCAGTGAAGGTGCTGATTGATGGGAAGACTACATGCAATCAAGGTTCCTGCACCTGAAAAAGTTAAACCTTTTATTGAGTCTAGGATAGTTGTATTAAACTACAGGCTATACATACAATAAAATACATAAGTGCTATCCCAAACACAGAAGATCATTTTTATGTGTCTGTTTTTACCCCCTTATACAAGTCTTGTAAAAGCCTCATGTAAGGCCGTTATAAACAGCAAGGGCCTGTTTGTGTGCACTAGAGAAAGATGAACAATTCATGCCTGTATGTGTGTATGTGTGTGTGTGTGTATGTGTGTGTGGTCCAGCCACTCCTGGTGAGCCGTGTACCTGTATAAGGTTTCTGGTAGAGTAGGATTTGAAAATGCCATGCAGCTCAGTGCCATTGATTTACGGCTGTCCTTGCTCTGTGCTGTACCTGCTGTGCTCAAACACCGCCATTCTCATCTGGGCCAAACCCGCTCCTTGTCAAATCAATTTCTGCAATGGGGCCGTACTCTGTGTGTGTATGTGTGTGTGTCTGTATGTGAACATACACAAGTGTATGTGTGTATACATGCCAATTTTTCAACACCACCACATACTCTGTCACAAATGACAAAGTTAAAGATGAAGCCCCAGCTGTAGATGGACTATGAGAAGTACGTGCACAGGTAACTACAGGTGTTATTGAAAATATGTTATCCTCACCCAGAGAATAAGTGACGCAAATGAAAGTGAGAGAAGTGCTGGTGTCTGCTTTGCCGTGCAGGGGAATCCATTGGTTTTGCAACTGTAAGCATCGATCACAAACACCAACACATCTTTGTGATGTCGTTTGTCTTCCACTCCACGCGTGACTGGAACCCCTTCGTGGTGCTGAACTGAATGCCCAACAAAGTGATGGCCCAGTGTTTACCCTTGCATAGGATATCCATCACCTTCCTCTGTGTGATGTTGGATCAAAGAGGCACTGAGACAAACAGTATGTCAAATGTGGTAGTGGGTTAACTCTGGGAATTTGTGAGACTGTTATTGTGTTATTCACAGCTTGAAGCTGTTTTCCCTCATGTGGAAATGAATTCCCTTAATGATTTTTGCTCAGTGGCTTTAGGCAGCATCATCTGACATTTTTTTTTTCTTTCACTCCACACTAGAAAAAAAAAGGTATGACTAAGTTTGTCATTCCTGTCATCCCGCTGTTATTTTTTCTAGTCTCTCTAGGCAGATGAAGTCCCAGATCTGACAGTGCAGTTAGGGTTCACAGAGAGAATAATAGAAGCCTAATATCTGACCTGTACTATCCATTATAGGAACTACAGGGAGTGATATGTAGAAGATGAACTGTTGGAAGCTATATTGTTACATTTTCATTAATGACAGGAGAGACAAATAGAGGAGAAAGGTATTAAAGGTAGTGCCAAGGAT
Source organism: Thunnus maccoyii (assembly GCF_910596095.1). Taxonomy (NCBI): domain Eukaryota; kingdom Metazoa; phylum Chordata; class Actinopteri; order Scombriformes; family Scombridae; genus Thunnus; species Thunnus maccoyii. The sequence goes on from NC_056547.1 coordinate 21,234,084, forward strand.
GAGGCAAAAATGAGAAAGACCGTGCAGCATGTAACATGTGCGGGGGCAGATGCGCGGGTGTGGATTATGTTGACACACTCACCTAACAGATGTGGATTGTTGGCGTGAGAAGCATGTAAGCAGGTGGTAATACTGGACTTGTTCACAGATAAAACACCCTACACACTGCAAGACTTTCCTCTTAATTCTACATTCTTTGGCAACCCAGTCTCACATCAAAATGTGTAATAGCTACACTGGTCCACAGCACAAAATGTATTAGTTTCATAATAACGGCTCTAAAATTGTGAGATGTTTATGTTTTTTTGGCCTATTCTTTTCTATTGGCCTGTGTCTACGTCACATGACTGTCAAAACAAAAAAAAAGCTGACATTCCTTTTATTCTCAGTGGAAAATGCAATATTTTAAGATAGTTTCAGCATTAAAATGCGTTTTGATAACATTTCTAGTGAGAAATGTGCATTTGATTTTCATTGTCTTCATTCAGTGAATGTGAATGATTAGTTTGTCAGTTATTATGAAGATTTTTTCAGGCTCTCTATCTTTGCTATGGTGGCTGCTATAGACCATGGATGGTATGTCACAGTGTTAAGGTTTTCTTTTAATGATATCTTTAACATTTCTCAACACAAAGACACAAAAGTGTCCTTGATAAACAATACAATAGGTTAATATTAATGTTTATTTCTCAGAATCAAGGGAGAAATGATTAAAACTGATGGCCTTAACAATAACCTACCATAATTTTTTGTTATCAAGAACATCTTTGTGTTTTTGTGTTGAGAAATGTTGAAGATATCATTAAAAGAAAACCTTAACACAGTGACGGTGAAGAAAATACTTCTGGGCGGGTTCTCTAGTCAGCCAGTCGCAAAGCTTCAAATTCTGGATTTCAAATTCAATTCATCCATGGGGCAACACTTTGAAATCTATGTTTTTTATTGAAAGAACATCATCAAACAGTTACATAAAATAACACAAATAACAGAACAGCTCAGATAACTACACAACGCAAAGACAACTACGTGGTTTCAGTGATAACAGCATCCATGGCAACCACCATAGCAACGATAGAAAGCCTGGAAAAAATGTAGTTATAACTGACAAACTAAACATCATATGCATTCACTAGAAATGTTATCAAAAATATTTTAAAATATTGCATTTTCCACTGAGAATAAAAAGAATTTCAGCCTTTTTTTTTTGGCAGACAGAAACTTGACAGTCACATAATGTGGACGCAGGCCAATTGAAAAGAATAAGCCAAAAAAAAAGTCGGCATCTCACAATTTTAGAGTCATTATTGTGAAACTAATACATTTTGTGCTGTGGACCAACATAGCTATTACACATTTTGATGTGAGACTGTGTTGTCCTTAGCATGGAGTGGTCCAATGCTCCACACACTTTGAGATGCGAAACTTTTCCTTAGTTGCAAACTTTTTCAGTCCCAAAAAGATCAAACTAAAATAAATACATGACTTAATGTAATACATGAGGTAGTTCAATAGAAAAGCTAAACTTGGAACATAATTTGAGCAGATATGCTGCAAAATAAAATGTATGGATTAATGTTATTCTTATTCTTTCTTTTCACAGACCTGTGTAGTAAGCAGTATCATCTCTGGGAGTCTCTACTTAGTTACTTATCTCTAGTATGCGCTTCTTCTAAACCTTATTATGGAGGTTTTCTGACCATTCCCATTCTCATATCGTTCAATATGGCTTTCATTTTCCACCAGTTTTGTTCTTCCAGATGATGCCAGAGAGCACGAAATTGCTCACTGATATAATCTGCTACGGGATGTGACATTTAATGGTTTGCGTGCGAGTGCCTGCTTATGTTTGTATTGTATGCGTGTGCCCATGGGTTTGTGTATAGCCATATATATTTAGACAGAGTGTTCCGCACGAGTGTATAGGATGGGAGTAATTTGGTGAGGAGGGATCTCTGTCTGTCCCAATACCTGGACACATACATCTTCAATCTCCTCCATTTTGCAACAGACTGCTGCAGCATCCTAAACCGCTGCATGGGGCTTTATTATATTTGTGCATCCAGTGTGTAAAAAACAGAATGCACTTGGCTCCCTAATGGAGTGCTCCAGAGCCAGGCAGGAGTGGCTGTTGGCTTGTTTACCGACCAGTACAACCCACCAGCACACACCAATCGCTATTAATGCCAGGCAGCAAAGAGAGGGAGAAAAACGCAAAAGTAGTTTGGAGAAAGGTTACCAGTTTTTTCTATCATACTGAATATTTTCTTCCAAAAGTAGAAGTACAGGCCATTATCCTGAAAATCCTGCCTCTTCAACAACCTTTCAGTCTCTCTTCTCTCTATCACAGCCTTGTCTCTTTACCTACTGTACAGGTTAACAGGTTTTTGACTTGCAGCATTCAAGGTTAAGATGTGCTATTTTTTTGCCCTCAGCACTACTCAACATGATGCAAAAACTTTGCATCGTTGTTACTAAAAGTAAAAGGGACCTGTTGCTTTAGCTTGTTGGCTATAAAGTACCAACACATTGGGTATAGCTCACAAATAAACAAGATAAATACTTCTTTTACTATCTTGATGTAGTGTTTGTTGTTTTTTTATTTTTATTTTTTTAAATGAATGAATGAATTTATTTATTTATAATTTTTTGGGCTACTTTGTGGCAGTGGAACAAAACCAAAATTGATTAATGCAGCTTTAAAATGAAACAGTGAGTATCAAAAACCCTCTTAAAACATAGAATTTTCCAGTACCTGGGCAGAATCAGTGCTGTAATCAAGGTAATCATTTTTTAGATTTTTTTCACAATTAATGTTATGTGACTGCACTTTAAATATTCCAGCCCTATACATATATCGTGGCATTTTCCTCAGTATGCTATTTATGCCATTGTTTTGTTTGAAGATGGTTGCATTTCCAGAATTAGCTGCTAGCCAGTCCTGATCAAGAACTGTATGCCACATATCACTTACACTGTCCTGCATGACTTTCTCCAGTACTTTTCACATTTCAGTCACTATTCCTCCTATAAAGTTTTTTATCGAGGCATATTGAAATATGAACTCAGTGAATGGTAAGAACTTGATCTTCTCAGTGATTTTTAAAATTGGGGGAAAAAAGGTTGAAGTGATTAAAAATGATTTCACTAAATTTATAATCACTGAAATTAAAGTGAGTTTTCTCTGTCTGAATAAATCATGTTATTTGGTACTTTTCATATGCCTGATGTAGTTTTCTTTTCCAGCTTTAAAGTCACAAAGATTTCTTACTATCCAGTGAGAATATTGTTTTTCAACATTCCAACATGTCAGAACAGTAATACAGAGTATATGGGTCACAGATCAGGGCTAGCAACTAATTAGACAGCAGAAACTATTCAACACATAACACTGGCGGGCAGTAAACAGAAGTCAAAATCTCCCAGTTTAACTTTTAAGCATATAAGTAGTAGCATTTAGGCATATATATATATATATATATATATATATATATATATATATATATATATATATATATATATATATATATATAACCATTTAGGGCTGAGGAGCAGGTTGTCTTGTCAGGCTGTGAAAATATAATGTTAGCTCAGCTGCCCGCGGGAGACTGAAAGCTGTCAATGGTATCATTTAGGGTCCTTCAGATATCCTTCCCTTTTGATCCCCTCCTAGGCAATTCTGGATCACACACTGCACATACCTACATTAGACTAGCTGTTTACCTCCACATCCCCTGCTAGGCAATAGCCCACCCCTTGATGTCTTATTCTTAGTCCTGTGCCAAATGTACTTGTTACTTTTTTTTTTTTTTTATCATATTTAGTCAACCTCATCCTTTTTTTCTTAAGCCAAGTTTTAGTTGACTAAAAGTCTGGGCATTTTAGTTTTACCTTAGTCAAAGATATACCGAACTATTTGAACATTTCAGTCAATCTAGTCTAGCCAAAACCAATCATTTTTCATCAGTCAATCATTTTAGTCAAACTTATTTCACATAAGATTGTATCTTAAAATTATCTGAAGAAAAACACAGGTTGAATGATTAAAAATGGAGCTTTGCAGAAAGTGTCTGGTCTGATGGCATCAATTTAAGGAATACACCCAGACGTGGAACGTGTTCTGATTTGCATATTTATTTTGAACTGACATGATTCAACAACTGGGGCCTAATACTCTCTTTAAAACTATTATGAAACAGTGAGAGCTGTACAGCCAATAAAACGTTATGAAACCAATATTTTGGTTGCCGAAAGAACATGACAAACTTACCTTTCTGTTCTGAACAACGGAAATACTGTACACACACTACTTGCAATCTGCTTGCATTAAAAAAATTAAAATAAATAGTAATAAATAGTGTTTAATGACGTTGGCGCTGTCTCATCATCGTCTCATCTTAGTCCTTAGACCTTAAAAAAGGTCATTGATGAGAATTTTTAGCCATATATTTCATCAACAAAATTAACACTATGTCATATTGCACTAAGTGGTGTATTGTAACCTTTTCTAATGTTTGAACATGGAAGGGACATGCATGGAGGAGTTATTGAACTTAACATCTTTGTATCTTGAAATCACCTTGAATATATCAGTGAAAGAGGAGGTGCAGGATGATGATCAGGTAGTAATTCAGCTAAATTATCATGTATTAGCAAGCCTACACATATGCTTATAACATTTGAGAAAAACCCCACCAACAACAAAAAAAAAACAACCCATTGTGGCCTCTTCAGACTACAGGGTGTGTTCATTCTCTACTGGCTACAATGTCAACTGACAGCAAATGTACAGTAGTTCTCCAAAGGATTATAACAACAACAATATCATTTGTGCCATTTCCTCTGCAGTGGGGACTTGAGACATGTTGTTCTATTGAATCTATTGTATTTGTAGTTGATGTATGTGGGGATCAGGCCTTCCCAAATGGATTAATACCATAACCAGTTCCAGATGGCTGCAACATCTTGTTCCCCTTCCTGTGATCGTTTTAATGCTTTATTGATTGCCGTTGTCCAGGGAACCAAACCTGCATGCAGTACTGCGTATTCCTTTCACACATACTCTCACACACACACAAACACACACACATCGTCCTCCACCATTCTCACAATCTCCCATCCGTAAACCCGCAATCCATTTTTCATGGCGCTCTGGAATGATTATGCCATGAGCTGATTGGACACACCTTTCATCCGCTCACACTGGAAGGATGGCAAGGTACGCTGTGAGGAGGAATCAAAAGTGGACATGATATAAAGACTGAACTTCAGAATTCAATATGTTTAATGCCAAAAATCTTGATTGACGCACTTGTGATTTAGCATTGTTTGTTTTCATTTTGTTTTGTTTTTTTTCTTTCTTTTTGTGTTAAGCTTCTTTCACATATGGATCAATGAATTGATTTCCAGGCTGTCACAAGTGTGGCTCATGTAGTTGGTTTTCATCATTCACAGATGGGTCTCCTGTATGGATGCCATGTTGAGTGTATTCCCATGTGTGATGACTGTTCCAGGTAGATTAGTCAGTGCTTGTATGAGACTTGGCATCTGTGAAGCCCAGTTTTATTTAAGATACACTGTTGTTGCTGGATAATGCAGTCAAAGCCCAGACTGATGTTGGTGCATTCACATACTGTTGCATGTATGCAAGACCCACATTATAATGTGAATACAATGCTGTTTAGGTGCTATAGTGTGTCGGAATTCCCTCCAGTGAATTACCAATATCTTTTTGTGTTGGCTTGTTCACCCAGTGTAAAACAGTCATATACAGTGATATGCATTATTCAGGAATGTCGCTGCCTCTTTGCCCACTTAAGCTATGATTAAAGGTTTTTGGAAATGATGCCAGGTCTGGGGCAAAGAAAATGCCACAGTGTAAAATTGCCCAGACAGAAAATACCACAACCCTTACAGGTTAAGGTACTCTACATTAGGGAATGGAAGAAGATATTGTCCCTGTGATGGAAGATCCTGGTGGCTGTTCTTCTTCCCTTTTTGGTAATGCCTTCCATGTTCTATCCATCCCACCACAGAGTCTATTGTCCATGAGAAGTGTGATTGACTGCACTCTCTTCAAGTGTTTATTTTATCCCCTTGCAGACCACAAGAAGGCCAGTTACCCTACTAAACAAATCAATGTAAAGTGTAAAAAAGTAATGATGTGACGCTGAACTCTAACACCCAAAAGCTATGGGCTACTAAATCAGCCCAAGTGCTGAGCAGTTCCCACTGAGTGTTTGATTAAGCAGCTCTGGCTGAGGGGGGGCTCTCAGGATGTTTGCCTCATAATTCAGTGCTGTCAAAGCATTATGGAAGTGTTAAAGAAAAGAAGGACATGGTGGGGCGTCTAAATAGGTAATAACAGCCACAAAGAAAAATTGAATAAAATACTAGATTAGATTACTTGGTACCTTATTTAAAATTGTGTTTTAAAAGGGCACCATAAAATACACCACACCATGTCCACAGTCTTGACCTCTGTGGCTTCTTTTGGAAGTTTACTAATGCTTTAGGTTGATGCAGTTCAGTAGGATGCTGTCTAATATACTGTACTTAAATATAATTTTCAAGTACTTGCTCTTCACAATGTATTTTACTAAGTATTTTCATGTTATGCAACTAAAGTAAGTAAGTTAAACTTTATTTATATAGCACATTTTTTAACACACGTTACAGAGTGCTTTACATCAACATCCGCACTGAAAGAAAAAGAGAACAAGATAAGTAGGAGAAAAAAAAATTTAAGAAATACATATAGACATAACATGCACATATGAACACAGAAAGCATACAGGAACCAGTCACCACCCAGAGTACACATTTAAGTTGTCGAAAGTTATGGAAAGGCCACCCTAAAAAAGTGGGTTTTTAAATGTTGCTTAGAACAGTCAACAGACTCAGTTAATCTAATGGGAGGGGAGATTGTTCCAAAGTCTGGGTGCCAGCGCAGCAAAAGTGCAGTTGCCTTTCTTTTTTAGTTTGGCACGTGGTATGGCCAACAGGTTTTGGTTGGATGACCTAAATGACCGCTCAGTAGTGTAAGGGCTTAGCAGCTCAGAAATGTAGGCCAGAGCTAAACCATGTAGGGCCTTATAAGTGATTAAAAGAATCTTAAAATCGATCCTGAACTTCACTGGCAGCCAGTGCAGTGAGGATAAAATAGGAGTTATGTGAGATCTACAGCCAGTCCGAGTTAATAGCCTAGCTGCTGCGTTTCATACAAGCTGAAGATGTGCCAGGACAGTGTGACTAAGGCAGGTGAAAAGGGAATTGCAGTAGTTAAGGCGGGAAAAAATGAAGCCATGAATGATATGTTCTAAGTCAGAGGCAACTAATAATGGTCTGATTTTTGCAATGTTCCTAAGTTGAAAAAAAAATAGGATTGAACCAATTTGCTGACATGGTGTTCAAATTTCAATTTAGGGTCCAATATAACACCAAGATTCCTAGTGTTAGTTTTGACATAGGAGACAAATGGGCCAATATGCTGAATGATGCCATGTGTAGTATTTTCAGAGCCAAAAAAGAGAAGCTCAGTTTTGTCAGAATTTAGTTGAAGAAAGTTGAGAGACATCTGGTCCTTTATCATGGCTAAACAGTTGTGGAGAGTGTCTAGGTTGCTAAAATCAACTGATTTTACTGAAAAATATAGCTGAGTGTCGTCTGCGTAACAATAGTAGGATATACAACAAAAGTGACTGATTATCTGACCCAAGGGAAGCATATATGGAGAGAAAAGAACAGGACCAAGGATTGACCCTTGAACACATACCCATAGAGACCCAAAAACGTCTATTTGACAAATATGACACAAACCACTCCAGAGCTTTCCATGAGAGAGATACCAATGCATTTTATTTAGACGATTTATGAAGATGGAATGATCAATGGTATCAAAGGCAGCGCTCATGTCAAGTAAGACAGAGCAGTTTCAGTACTGTGGTTTCGGCGAAAACCAGATTGAAATTTATCAAAGATATTATTCCCTACAACAACTTGCAGAAGCAGCTCAGTGACAAGTTTTTCCATTTTTGGAAATGAAATTAATTTTGTGATGGGTCTAATATTTTTCAAAACGGATGGATCAAAGCTGGGTTTTTTTTAGAACACTGGACACTGGCTGTCTTAAATTGATCAGGGACATAACCAGAGGTGAGGGACATGTTTATAATAGTGAATAAAGCGGGGTTTATGACAGGTAGGATCTCTTTAAAGAATCTGAGGGGTAAGATATCAAGATGGCAGGTAGACAGGTGCAGATGAGAAATTGTCTCTATGAGGTTTTGCATGGTAATGGGGGCAAAATGGGTCAGTATATTTAAAACACTACTAGATGGATCAAAAGCAGAGCATGGGGGCACAATGTTGGATATGATTCTATTGATCTTGTTGGCAACAAATGATAAATACAATTCACAATCTTCAGGTGAGATGGCAGAGATAACAGCGGGAGCAGGTTGTACAAGCTGATTGATTGTGCTAAACAGAGCTTGGGGATTGTGACTATTAGTAGTAATTAAGTCCTAGAAGTAAGCTATTCTTGCATCCTTGATTTTTTGATTGAGCAAAAAGCTCTTTCATTTGTAGAAAATGAACATTAAGTTTTGTCTTCTTCCATCTGCGCTCAGCCCTCCTGCAGTCGTGCTTCCAGCTACAGATAGCATCATTTATCCACAGAGATGAGTTGGTGGCTGCTTGTGATGTGGTTGTAATAGGTACAATGGAATCTAACACCAAGGAACACAGGTTGCTGAAATTATTGACCAAATCATTAATGTTAGAGGGTTGAATAGGGCTATTATATAAATCAGAGAAAATAGATGAGAACTTGGAAGCAGACCGGTTATTAAAAATGCAGATGAACATACTGTTCGCTTCTGAATTGGAGTTGCCTTAATACTTCTAGTTCAATAAATTTCAGAGGGCAAATTTTATACTTTTTTACTCCACATTTATTTTGCTGCTATAGTTACCATTTATTTTGCTTTGCATACACACACAGGAGTTTTTAATGACTGGCTGATTGGACCTCTAGTCAGGTGTAGAAATACAGTATATGATCACTTTATAAAGTATGATGCATTATTTTAGATTGAACTACGAAACAGTATGACTACACTTTTTTCCACCAGCTACAACTTTAAAGTGCTACTTACATTTCATTGCATATGTCGTAGCAAATCAATACTAACAGTATATAAAAATATCACACTACAGAGTCCACTCATTATATACTGTACCATTGCTACTTTTACTTAAGTAAAACATAGGAATACTTTTTCCTCTGCCATGGAGCAGGTTTGCTGTGTAATACTGGTGACCACTGTTGTACTCTTACCAGACATTAACACTGATGATGGGATGGGAAACAATGTCTGGCACCTTTCCATTTACTTTCCTTCCAAAAACTGTCAGATGACTTCTGTTCTCTACTTTTAAGACAAATATTACACAGAGTTATGATAAGCATCTAAAATTCTGAATATTGATATTAATGGAATGTATGCAATGAGATCTTATACCAACCCATTCTTTTCAGGCTTTCATTCTGTGGTGAATGTCACAAGCAATATTACATTTAACATTGTTCGTCACTAGGAAAATATGCATTTCACATTGTCAAACCAAGCTTGAGGTATACCCCTGCCTTTACTAATCAAGACATTGCAAATACAAATATTTTGGTGTGACAAAGTTTCTTCAGCGTTCTAATGTATTCTCTCCAGGAGGAGGCTGTCAGGTGATTGACAGGAAGCAGAGAATAATGTAATGTGCACACCAATATGAATATACTCAACGCAGGCACAATGGAGTGATGATAAAACAGACAGAAACCTTGGCAAAAAAACAAATTAAGTCTTCAGGTTTACTGTGATGGATTATCTAGTCCAGGCAATTTTAAAGTCAGTGTGTCTTTTTTCTCTATACTTTACATGAACAAATGACAGTAAATAGCTTATCCCCAAAGGAGTCTAGACAGCTTGAGCTAAGCGGACTATGTACAGAAACAACTAGGAACAAAGGAAAAGAAGGAAAACACAGATGAGTGATGCTATCCTTTAAAGTGGCTTTAGGTAATTATGCTGACTATTGGTGCCCCCAAATGTTGGCAAACAACAAGTGTTTGAAATTAAAAATGTTATTACCTTGAAATAATTTATGTCATGCCAATTTTTTCCCCCTCATTTTTATAACTTTTATTCTTGTTTCATTTTTTTATCCTTGGAAAAAAAATCTCTTGACAGGCTTACAGTTGTATGGTTGTCTTGTAGACAGTTAGGATCTTATTCCTATGGTTTACTTGGCACATTACATGGCATGGTCTCCATACCACCAGAACTGCCTTTGAACAACTCGGGCCAATTTGGAATTTTTTATTTTGTTCTCATTTTTTATCTCAATTTGGAATGGCCAGTTACCAATGCACTCTGCTCCTTGTCCCTGGTAACCCCCAGTGTTGACCTGGTGTAGACAGCCATGCGCTTTCACTGATACACATGGAGTCACCAGCTGAGACTGTGATCCCAGTGATCCCAGTGATCCCATCTCCTTTGGCACAGGTCCATTTGGAAACCAACAGGAGTTGCAAGTGTAGTTACACGAACATAATGCCTCACCAGATTCTCTCCCATAAACATTCATGATCGATGATGTGCCAAGTCAAGCCAGACACACAGTAGTTGGTCCATTCTGATGGGCTTTTTACCAATTCCACCAGTTAGATATATGTCCTGTCTCCAAACTGAATCTGAATCCTTTGATACTGATTACTATTACCTTTTAAAATTATATTTTTTATGTTTTCCCACATAAATCTCCTCTCACCGAGGTCCCCACGTAATACATAATCCATGTGAATTTGGCTGTGAGCACTGTAAACATCCTCTGATGGCATAATAGAAAACTGCTGATTCATTTTGAAAGAGCAACAACCAACAGGGAAACGCCAACACTCAGCCAGCCGACCAAAGGTGCAACTTCATCACTCACTCACTCACTCATTCACTCACTCACTCACTCACTCACTCACTCACTGACAACTGCATGTGTAGGGATGGCCCCAATATTGCGGTTCAGCCAGTAACTGAGGCGTGACAATTTGATGCATCACCTCTTTAGTTCCAGTGGTTCTGGCAAAAGAAGCAATGTAGTTTAAATTTTTAAAAAAGCATTTCTGTAAATGTTTTGGGCATTATTGAATGAAACTCAGGTGGAGGTATTTTTAAGTAATGGAAAGCTCTGAACCAAAGGAATATCTTCAGATTGTACTACATTTAAGTAGCCAGTAGATTTGTGCGATTCACCTGGTGTCTTAAAAGGAATTTCTGTACCCATTCTTGTTTACAGGGTTCCATTTCTTTCATTGCTGGTGTCTTGCACGAGGTTGTCTTGCATTACTAGTGTCTATTCCTTTGCTTAGCTGCAGTTTGCTGATGAAAAATGAAAAAGACTAAAAAACACAGTATCCCAATCCTCATATCACAGTCTCTTCCTCTCTGATGTGCAACATGTGTCCTCATCCCTGCATTAAGTAATATGTGTTGCTACCCATTGCTAATTACATCTGAGCAGTTGAAGTTGTGGAGCAGAACACTTGGAGATATTGTAAGATATGTAAATAAGCATGGGAACAGAACTGTGTTCCTAAACTTAGTTACACACAGAGGTATATATATGAAAAAATACACTTGGAAAAGTGTGTGTGTGTGTGTGTGGCTGCTGCGACAGAATATGTGCCTGCATTGTGCAATTCTGCTGACAGCTTAGGATCCTCTAATAAGTGGCTTCCCTGTTTGGCAGTGGGAGAAGGAGGGAGGAAAATGGCTCTTTCACCTCTATAACCTGCAGAAGTCCCCTCTGTGCTAACGCTTGGCTGCACACTGAGGTGCTCTACTGCACATACTCATGCCCTGCTGCATATGGTTTAATTAGAGCGGCAAGCATATGTCTCTACAGTGAGGTGGCTGCCAGTCAGATTAACACTAAACGACTGTTTTATGCAACATTATTTCTCATTTCTTTTAATACTGGCTATTAAAGGGGCAATAAGTAAAGTTTTTACTGCCCCATAGAACAAAATTACCTAAATATATCTGCAAAGGTTGATTAGGTTGTTGATTAACTTTAGTAATTCAGAAGTTACTTCCAAATGCTGGGATCTCTAATAAAAACCCATATTTTCCTTCTGCCCCAACTTCTCCTGTAGTTAATATACAAAGTTTCACTTTATTAAAAGAAACCCACAGAATACTTTTTAGATTACATAATAGCTTAGAAAGAAAAAAAAATCTACTGACTACTGATTTGTCTGAAAATTAAGTACAAGTACTTGGCTAAGAATGCTTTTAAGTCATTGTTTCAAATGTAAAATAAAAATATATAGATATTATGAGGAACTAGTCACTTTAAAATGAACAATTACCAATTCCGCTGTAAAGGAAAGGGGTGTGCTAGACTTAAAACACAACACAAAATTAGATCGTTATTGCGACACGGAATGCAGCACAAAAATAATTTTATCTTGAGTATCTTGTCTTCATAATTGTTGGCAGCCAAAATCGTCGTTGAAAATAAAATTTGATTTTCGGGAAACGTTAGTGCTCAAGGAGTTATTTTAAACCCAGCTGAAGCGTCCGTTGACGGGTGGATCCGCCAGCAGCTTCGGCTTCAGCACAGGCTGTTCGGCTGGGAGGATGAGTAGAGTCAACGGACGCAGCACTTGCAGCGGCCAACACCAGCCACGTCTTCAGCTTCAGCACCAGCTGTGCAGCTGGGAGGTCCCCGGCCAGAGGGAGAGCATTTGCTGGGCAGCACTTCACCAGAAAGCGCAGCATGAGAAGCAATTGCTCTGAGGGTGACTGTCACAATGAAGCCGCTTTTCAGCAGAGAAGTGAGTAACATTAACTGAACTGAACTCCATTGAAAAAAAGGACAATTTAATATAACAATGATAGGTGATGGATCACTTGTTAACTAGTCACTTAAATTACATTTTTACAGAAACAAGTTCACATTTACCAACAAAATATGTGCCGAACAGTGGCTCCTAATGTTACTTTATTTTTAAAATAACATCCAAACTGCTTGCCTTACACCCACAAACAAGGCCTATTTTATATTGTGTATTTTTTAGGAGAATTTGGTATGAGTGTTGTTCTAGTACTGCTTATTTTTCCAAAAATTTTTATGTACTTGTTGATGTTTTTTTTTTAAACATTCAAATTTGGCTAGGTGGTTAATTACACATTTTTCTGTGGTGTGACAAACTAAGAACACATATTTATTATTGATTTACACAGACTTTAAATACTAAATTAGATTTAATTAGATTTGAAGGTAGCATGGCCCAGCAGCTAGCACAGAAGCAGTCAAATTTAAATTTAATAGCTTGTGTTTTTTCACTGCCCCTGTCTTTGTTTCACACTCTTTTCTCTTCACTGAAGTCCATGTTCAACTAGTGCCTCCAATAAACAGTGTATAGTAGTTCCATGATGAAACTAAGCTTTAAAGCAGAGGAATTAGAATTTAGGATTTTTACTATTCAAATTACGAGTAATCTTGTAATTGTTTCAGCCCTTTAAAATGAAGAAGTCTCCTTCTTTGTAAAGGACTTATGTCTTTCCACAGTATATGCAGTACATTGTACACGTTTTCACTGATAAGCTACAAAAATATTTTACCTCTTCATAGGTTCCACCAGATGTAGCTTCAGCATCGAAAGAGTTCATATTATATTCATATAATTGATTCTGTGTGTTATCACTATAACATACTGTAGCTACAATGATCAGTGCTGATCAAGAAGGAGTTAAAAAGCATATTCACACTTCTGTAATAACACCAGCTTGCTGGAGAAACTTCCAGTCACTCCTTGAGTGTGTAAGCCTTACTGTACAAACTTCCAGATGAAAAGAAGAACAACAATTAATGCGTATGCAAATCTGAGACAGTGGGACCAATGCCTTTGTTCCTTGAATCTGGCTGTCACTGGTTTTTAATTAGCTGACTCCCTTCAGCGAGTGTGAATACAAAGCCGTTATCAATGACACAACAGAAACATATGACGGGCCGTACATGCTAACAAGGGCCTTTAATCAATGGCTGCCACACAGGCGCAGGCAGGGTTTAGCATAAGCTTATTCACGTTAGTGGAACACATTGTTGTTGTAATAGTTCAACACGTACATTTATTTGTGTGTATTTGAGTTTTATTTGTTCTACTGTTGATTGTCTGTGGTTCGCTGTATTTGAATTCTGTTGCGGCATTCAACAGTTTACTAAGAAAACAGAGGGGGTGTTTGTGCAATACTTAATGCGGGTATGTAATATCAATAAGCATTTAGACAGCGCATTTCAGTGAGATGGAGAGAACACAGCAGAGAAACAATATTAAGTGCAATGAATGTAATGACAAACGTATAAAAATAAAAGTAGCTCATTTGCATCTTTGTAGGAGCTCATGTGTTCAGTATAACCAGAGTATGAGATGAGACAACAGAGAGTGTGAGCATGTGCTTGTAGCTGGCTTGTGTGTGTGTGTGTGTGTGTGTCTGTGTGTGTGTGTGTGTGTGTGTGTGTGTGTGTGTGTGTGTGTGTGTGTGTGTGTGTGTTGTGTGTTTTGAGAGGAGGCTGATCTCTTTATTTCTTCCCTGAAACACGCAGGTGAGCGCACGCAGATAAAATGGCAGTGTGTGCCTCTATCAAATATCCAGCGCTGTGATCCCCGAGGCTGGAGCGATACTGCAGCCCATTCCACTCTCAGTGCGGAGCCCCATTACGCTTTGGCTCCAATCAAAGATCCCCTCTCTGTATCAGACTTACTTCATCTCCGAGGGGCCCTCTCCACCTCAGAGGCACAGCGCTCTGACAGCTGATTGATCTGTACTCCGGTTTCTTACATGTCTTCCATCGGCCTCAAGAAAGAAAGACTGAAAATGGAAAGAGTTTGGTACAGAGAGGCTGTGTGTGTCTTTGTATTCCATGCTCTGTATGGGTGTGTTTTTACATGCGCTGATTGTAGATTGTCCTCAAGTTGTTTGTGAAGAGTGGTTAGTTTTGTTTTGTTTTTTTTTCACTTTCTATTCCATATCCTTCACCCATATGTGTCCATGACTATGTATGAGTTAAAATCTTGAATAACTATGTCTCCATGCTCTCTATTAGGCTATCTGTCTGTGTGGCGAATATGTTTGATGTGATTGTGTGTGTGTGTGTGTGTGTGTGTGTGTGTGTGTGTGTGTGTGTGTGTGTGTGGTTTGGTGCCAGATTGATGTGTTTGTCTCCCCTCTGTTGTTTTCCATCCTTTGTTTCGTGCTGTTGTTTGGACAGGCATAGGCTAGCTGGAGATGGGAATAAATGGGACTGTTAAGAGACATCCGTTATACGCTGACACAAAGCCATTATTTAAAAGAACAACTCCATATGTGTGTGCGTGCAGGCACGAATAGTACAGTACGTGTGTGTGATCTATTGTGGGAAACAAATGTGGGTGGCTTGTTTGTTTCAGTGTTAGAGAATGTGTATTTCATACCTGTGTGTGTGTTTTATAAAGGCTGTGATGTAATGATGTCACAATTATTTTCGTCATTTAGGTTGTTGGTTGAGCATAAAAATTCATTCAATTCAATTTACAATTTACAGTTATTATCAAAACTGTTGATGATTAATTTTTTGTCCATCACTTCTTCAAGTAAGCAGTGTTTATTATATAATCAAATATGGATTCATTGCTGCGGCCAACTTAATGATTGATTGACAGATTGTATGTATTGTTACATTTTTGGTCATTGGTTTAAAAAAAGTTATTTCCTGTTGTAAAGAGTAACAAATGAGACATTGGTGAGGAAAAATGGCAATATATGGAGTCAAGTGTAAGTTGATAGATCAGGGAAATAAGAGGAAATATCACCCTGTATAAATCCTGCATAGGTGTTGTTCAACCACAGTAATATTTCATAGCATGAGTTTGGTTAAAATGTGCTCAGCGATGAAACAGAATGACCTCATATATTACATTAAAGTTGCCTTTCGTGATTTTAGAGCCGCAATAATTATTTTACACCATGGGTAAAATACAACTGCCTCACAAATAAAAAAAATTGGCTGACCCTCAATAGCAGAGACATTTTGAGGTCCATTTCCTCCACCTTTCCTTTGGTAATATTCATAGGGGACTTCTAATGTGATTCGTTTTAAAGGGTTACTTTTATTTTTATTATTTCGCACTGAAAAAGTAGCCAAAGAAAGACCATACAAAAAGTACCATAAACATGAAATTATAGTTGGCCTCCTTGAAACCTTGTAGCAACAAGGCCATAATATACTTTCTATGTCCTCTCCTCCCTGCCTATAGACACGTTGTCTATCACACATCCTTATCAGCACCTTATTCATAGATAATATAGCACCACCAAACCCTCCAGCTGGCATGCAGTCCATCAGGTTACACCAATTACAGATGATAGTATTGATATAACCATTACCCAGTGTATCAATATTGCCATTTAGCCACCTGGGTTTGACATTAAATTTCTGCTTGCATGATCTTGCTACATTCTTAGGTACTCATATCCTCCAAACTAAAAGGTCAGCATGGGGATTTCTCAATAACCTCTCGATCTCAGCAAATAGAATGTAGCCCCCCATCACGCATAGATATTGAAGGGTCTGCAAATTATAATGAAATATGTGGAATGAAATGGCAAGGCGGTTAGGAGAAATTAAAGATGACACTTACTCTTGGGTATATTGTCCATCGTAGCTGGTAGGGGGTTTAACCTGATCTATCTTTTATTGTGTCTTCCCTCTATTTTTCTCTCAGCCTCTATGTGTTGTGGCTTATTTTCTCCGCACTCCAGTATTATGTTTTGAACTTAACAACTCAGTAATTCTCAGCCTTGTTAGGATTCAAAGGGTGTAGGATTCAAAATAATTTAAAAAAAAAAAAAAAGTGTGTGTGGGATGTGCGTACTTGTGTCAGCGCACGCGCGCGTCCGCTCCAATATTGTTTGCCTTTATGTGTTTGTTTGGCAAAGCACGCGGATGGTGCTTCATAAAAATAAATGGTCTCTGTCTGACTTCAGTTATAATGGTGAATATGCAAAGGCGCCTCGTTCATTAGTTTGCTTTTGCTCTGTGAGCAGGGGAAGTGGATTTGGTGTATTTAGTATCTGACTGTTGTCCTAAGTAGCAGGGATTATTCTAATGCTCTGTCAGTAGCAAGGCCTAGGCCTAATTCCCTTTTCTATTCCTGATATCCATTACAAAGGATACACTAATAGACCCCTGTATTTCCAGTTCCATATGTTTTCAGCCAATCTTGCAATTAAACTGTCATCTATGGGTATGTGCGTGTAAGCTTCTGCACACCAGAGAGAAGGTGTGTTTGCATACGCGTGTGTGAGCACTTGACCAAGTCTGATGAATGCCTTTTCTATGATATATCTAGAGGCGGGGATGTATTGAAGCTATGAGCAGTTTATTTCAGCAATGTTTGATGTGCCACTGACAAATATTTAAATTAGTATTTTTCAACAGGTCAACAGCAAGGAAGTTAAAAAATCATCTGTAACCAGACCAATTTACTGTAGCTGATATTTTAGTGATAATACCTGCATTACTGGGATATTTCAAATTACTTTTTTATTATTGTAATTATTATATTTAAAGTGGCATTATATTTAGTGATGACTGATATGCAGTTGCCAACTTCTGGTAATAATGAGAAATGTTGGTAAATTGAAGATGTTATTCAAACAATCCTGTTAACACTTCTCAATCCCCCCTTTGGATAATGTTATAATTTCACAGATTTACAGAACAAGCTGCTGCTCAGCTCTGATTAAGGTATTGATGTGATGTGCTTAAAAGTATAACTGAGGGATTACGGTTGTTGTTTTCTGCCTTCTAGCATTAGCTGTTGGTTAATACAGTAGGAGTGTTTTGGCTGCTGACTTGCTTCAACATACAGGGCTGGAAAATTATATACACAGTCACAGGCCATTTATTGACTGAAAGACTCATCACTCTTTCAGTCAATCACTCTTGGACTTTATGAACTGCAAAAAGATGCAATCCTAGCTAACTTGATAACTAGACACCTGATTGCAATGCACATTTACTATAGGTAACAGCCAACAATTCATTCAGTGTAGTTCCAGTTTATAAAATCTAAAAATGGGAAGCCTGCTAACAGCAGTGATCCTCCCTTTATGGTATCAGATGGGGCCCAGAAGGTTGTAGTAATAGAGCATTTTACTGTATGTTTTAAGGGGATCATTGTCGCAGTGCCATGCTCTGGCTCAAACCCTCTATGGGGATAAAGAAAAACATTGCAGCAGAAGGTACAGTGTCTTATGGGAATAAAAATTAAATTGGTGTATGATGAAGATTTCCAATGGATAAATGGGAAAAACTTCCATTATTCCGGCTTGTGGGCAGCACGGTGGGTGATTCAGTGGTTAGCACTGTTCCCTCACAGCATGAAGGTCCTGGGTTTGAACCCAGCCATCCCAGGTCTGTGTGGAGTTTGCATGTTTTCTCTGTGTTTGTGTGGGTTTCCGCCAGGTGCTCCGGTTATCTCCCACCAACAGAGACATGTACAGCATGTTAGGGTTAAAAGACCAATGTGTAGGATTTAGTGGCATCTAGAAGTGAGGTTGCAGACTGCAATCAACTGCACTGCACCTTTAATACTCCTGTCAGTGTTCCCTGACCTAGGAACTGGTAAAAGAACAGGAGCTGGTCCCCGGGCGCTGCACTGCGGCTGCCCACTGCTCCTAGTGTGTATAGGATGGGTCAAATGCAGAGGATCAGTTTCCCCACAGGGATCAATAAAGTTCTTCTTCTTCTTCTTGTCTAATTCAAAATGCAAGATCTTTTACAGGCAGAATCTGCACCATCATTTGCATGGTAGTAGCACAATTCACTCTGACCCAACATTAACATTATGGAAAACCTCCAGAACAATAATATGCAGATACAGTACTGCCAGCTGATTAATTGTCTCTCAGCTAATGGAGTCAAGATTCATGTTTGCTGCCAACCAGTCACAGCAGGTGATGCACATTGAATATGCATTTTGCAATGTGGCAGTGTGAAGTTTAAAAAGGGTGAAAAAAGGATTAATTATACACTGAACCCTCTGATAGCTGTGAGAAAATACTGAAAACTTTATTCAAATCCCCCAGGAACTTTGTGTCACCCCTGTAAATGTTCAGTAAATGCAGTGATTGCTTGGTTTGCTGAGCCTCAAATAGTGTTCAGGTATTTAGGGTTTTGGGTGAGCATTCAGAACTGTCCTCACTGTGCTTTCTCTGATATTGAGGTAGCCCAGCCCGAGGGAAGAGAAAGGAGAGTGAAGATAAGGCTTTAGCTGAGTAAGACATAGGTAATGGGAATTTGGCAACCGGTTCACCGGTCATCTAAAAGTAATGGACACTTAAAACATTCCTAGAATCTTTTTGATATACTTTTTTTTTCTGCAGGACCGATGACCATAACAAAAGGAGAGAAGAGGCACAGATATGTATGAAATATAGTTGTGAAGAAAGGTGATATTACAAAGGGCTAAGATAGAAGAAACAGACGAAAAGGTGCAAAAGTGTAAAAAAAAAAAAAAAGACAGATTGAAGAGAACATCCAGAATACAGATAGAGTTTATGATAAACAGCAGAAAGAAAAAAACGCTATAGTTTCAGTGTTGAGAGTGTAAATGAGTTGTCAGGCCCACAGCACTGCACATATTGGAATTAATGAAGGAAAATGTTCCGGCGGGGGCAACATTCATACAAAGTGAATAATTAATATGCAAGGTCACCAAGAGACAGAGATGTAGGAGAGGAATCTTTGATGGCTGGAAAGATAGGAGGTGTGTGTCTGGCCTGTGTGGTACAGTATATAAAGTTACATAATTAAAGCAGACACACACACAGACATAAACAGCAGATTGTAGGTGTGAAGATGAGAATAAAAGGGTCTATGTACAAAAGCATGAAAGTGCGTATTTGAAGCTTTAAGAAAAAGAGCACAATAATCTGAGTCATGATGCCTCTCAGTCACATTTAAGAGGGAAAGAGAGAAACAGAAGCAGGAGCAAACTAGCAGCAATTGCTCTGAATGGGCAGTTATTTTTGATGGACTTAAAATGATGAGCTTTACTGCTCAGCCCCTCCTCCATGTGCCACTTCTTCTTTTACTTTTTTTAACAGCTCTGTATCTCTACTTCCTCTCTTTCTCTTCAGCCTTAATTCTTATTGACCTGCTGGTTATTGCTCACCGCCACTCATCTTTGTCACAGAGGCACTATTAGGGAGCAGCAAAAAACTCTGACTGGAGGGGTTTTTCCTCCTCTGCTACAGTCTCACAGTCTAATGGACATAAACTGCGCACATACGCCAACACACACACACACACACACACACACACACACACAAAGGTGTATGGAAACTTTTTTCCTCTTAACACGTATTGAAGATCCCCGGGGGGGCAAATGTTATCTCAGTTAAAGCAATTGGTCATTATGAGCATGAACAGGATATTGTAAAAAGAATCCCGTTGCTCAAGGGAAAACTGAATTCATTAGCTAATACAAAAATGGTCATGACACCTGGACATCCAGGCTAAATGATAGCTACGTTCGTGCTAATAACTTCAGCAGGATTCATCTATTTCTTTGTCCCATTTAACAGAAATTGCATTTATTTTCCCAACACCTCACGACTGTGCCAGACTCTCATTTGTGTATCCCCTGTGTTGTCAATGACAAGATGTAACACGCAGGCAAACACACCTGTCATGTTGCATCTCTCTGATGTGTTTGTTAGCTGCGCTGTGACCTTGAGGCAACAGCAGCCAGGGGATACAGTATGGTAATATGTAGGGACAATAAGACTAGACATAAAAAGAAAGTCTCTACAATTTCTTATTTATTTGGATTTTCATATTTTACTTATTAAACTAACTGTTGTTTCAAAGCAGTCTTCACACTGCCAGAAATATAGTTCTGGTGGAAAAATACTTAATCCTTTATTTATATATTTTTGTTGGACTAAAAGTATTTGAATTTAATATACTGAGTCTGAAATCTGCCCCCAAAACACCCACTATTCATACATTTTTAATTTTAGAATGTTCAAAAGTCTCAGAAAAAGAGAAAAAATAGCAGAGGACAAGACCTCAGTGTCATCGATGGTTTACTCTGCTAACTAATCACTGGCCTTTCACCAATGCCAAAGTTTATATTAACCCTGACACCCCATAATCCCAGGATTGGGTGCATGTTTTAACTCAAAGGTGCTGTACCCTAAATGTAACCAATACATTATTCACAGGGAGCAAAAAAATGGATCCAAAAGTAGCCTAAATCCTGCAAACCACATATCAGCCCAAGGTTCTACAAAAAGGTGCTACTTCTCACACTGAAAAATTAATGGTTGCTTCTTTTTTGACTGAAAGAATAAAGAATGTTTTAGTTTTATATTTTGTGATGAATTTAACAGCCAACACTGGCCCAAAGTGTGCACTAGTGCTGCTAACTGGAGCTGATTTACATCTCAAATTGGCACTTTCCCAAATACTAAGGGACTGTTCGTTATTTATTAGATGGGGGTGGTGTTGGGGGGAGGAGGGGGATTGTAGCTGAGGTGTGACTTTGTTTTGTTTTTATCTCGACCCTCCCCGGAGCCACAATTTTTTTTTCTTGAGCCTCCTTGAGTGACTGGGGGAATGTGTATGACCCTCCCTCCACCATAAATAACCATATTTTATTATATTCACGTTAGGTAGTATTGGAAAAAATAAAAAGCAAAGGCTGACCTTTTCCAACCATTATGTTTAATAGCAAACCGTGACTCTTAAAGGTTGGCCCTCTGACCCCCCTTCCTTCATTAGGAAAAAAAAGCAAACTACCAGACCAACTCAGGGTTTCCGCCAGTGTATTGAAAGAGTGACCCCCTGCCAAGCCGAAGCATCAGGAATTTTTTTTTTTGTATTTAAGATGTTTTCTGAACAAAAATGTGTTACACACATTAGTTATTTAACGTAGCTCCTTTTAGCTCAGTGCATAGCGAGTGTGCGGTCAAGAGAGCGAGAGAGCGTTTGTGTGATGGTGAGGCCGCTGTGCACACAGACGCGGGGACAAGCCAGAACCGGAATAACCCGCCTGCCATCCGGAGAGAGACACACCGAGAGCAGGCTGAGCAGGCAGAGAGCGGGAGAGTTTCTGCCAAAAACAAGCACTGAGACCCGGGGAGACATGAGAGCAGCTGCTCGCTAACAACTACGTGTGTTTAGAGCAGAGAGCATGAGGGAAGAAAAATGTCTCACTCTGCTGCTCTGTGGTGCAACTCTGCTGCTGCTGCTGCTGCAGATGGTCACAGAACAGACACTTTAAGTTTACAATTGTAGCGTCTGTCATCTGACTAAGCATTGATAACATGCTAACATCCCCCCGTCCCACCCTCCGCAAACCCTGCAACTTACTGTGTCCCCTCCTACACTACTGCAAAAGTTACCTATGACAATTCAAAATCTGAAATAAAAATAGGATGCTAACTTAGTCCAGCTAATGCAACCAGCAAACAGCATGGAGGGAGTGAAAGTTACCACCAAAAAAAAAGAGCTAATTTCTTAAGCAAAATGCAAATCCTCATTACAAATAATCGCATCATCACACAAGCTGTGTGCACTTCAGCAGAATATGGGTGCATGACAGCCACCCCTCCTACCACACAAAACTAACAAACTTTAATAAGCCTACACATCACACACACACATAACAGTGCACTCACAGCCAACATTAGCGACGTGCACATTAATGATCGCTTTCCCAAATAAACACAGCGGCCGTTATTAGATTTTAAAAACTTACCCTTTGATGATCGCATTAACGAAAGTTACTTGAAAACAAAAAAAAAAGTTACTTGTTTTCTGCACCAAATTAGCTCTGGTGAAGGTCTTCCTTTGCCGATTATCTCCAACTTTTCATTATAAATTAATCTTGAAAGTTTGATATGGTTATGATTGGTCAATTTTACTAGCATTTGAAATTACGCAGCCCTCTGTAAAATTATAGCTGGACCACCAATCACAGAGCTGTAAGTAGCATTTTCTTCCCAGCAACTGCAGAGGCGCAAAATTCTGATAGGCTGACAAATGGGGCGTCTTTCATTTAACCCTTCACATTCCAACACAAACTGACTAGGCAGGTTTGAAGGTCCAGTGTGGGAGATACCATATTTAGTGAGTTTCATCACCATAGAGCAGTAAAACATTTATTTTGAAAAGAAAAAAACTTTTAAAATAAATAGTAAATACAACCTTTTAAAGTTGTATGTCCCTCCTCTAAGCCAAAATAAAAAACAAGTCTATCCCCAGTGCTTAAAAATAATTTGACATGCCTCCCCCATTTTGCACCAACCCCCCCTCCTTTCATAAATAACAAACAGTCCCATCTGGCAGCCTAAATGAGCAGAATCCGGCTCATATTTTGCAATGTCAATGTCAATGCACAGCCAAGTGTGCTGCCACTCAGCTGTACTCCCGACTTGGCTCCTAACTTTTGATCATACATGGTCGATAGACAAAGTTTCAAGTCTCCCCATAAATGTCCTAATGAAATAAATGATTAACCGATTCAAAACCTTTTAAGTGGTCAGTCAAAATGTTCCCATTAATGTTCGCTGTGTACCATTAGTCTTCGATGAATTCAGCTTAGATGTGTTTTAAACATCTTTTCAGTTGGTGATTAGATCACTGTGTTTCATCACTAATTTGATCTCTGTACTTAAAATGCAAAAAAGAGACTTTCTGTCTGTGCATATGCTCAAATTTGCGTATGCTTCTGAACATACTTGTTCAAACATATTTGCATGCACACGCACACATACACATTAACACACATAACATGATCTGAAGCCAGTGTAGGGGTGCATCATATCTGTTTACAGTAGTTAAATATTGATGTTCAAGATCTGTCAAAGACGTTGGGCTCAGCCCACCCCCTACCTCACCAGCTCCCCTCCTTACTAATGTATGAACAAATATGATTTATTAATTCCCCCCCAACTCATCCCAGACTCCAATTGTTTCAAAAGTTTCTGACTACGTAATTTGCCACCCTTGTTTATCAGCCTGGTTTTGCAACTTGCAACACAATGAGGCACAGTGAAGAATGTCGAGCATTGTCATGGGAGAATTTGATAAAATATGCACAAATTACAAAATGGAGACAATTTTCTTGCTCTTCTCCCACCACCCCCCACCCCCATTCCCCCTCTCACTCTTGCCTTCTCATTTCCCTTTTCATCTCTTCATAGCTTGCATTCTCGGTGATAAGTGTGTGTCTGAGTGCCTGACAGTCAGCAAGCATATGGAGTGTGTGTGTGGTCCTGCCAAGCAATGGAGAA
Source organism: Thunnus maccoyii (assembly GCF_910596095.1). Taxonomy (NCBI): domain Eukaryota; kingdom Metazoa; phylum Chordata; class Actinopteri; order Scombriformes; family Scombridae; genus Thunnus; species Thunnus maccoyii. The sequence goes on from NC_056547.1 coordinate 21,258,488, forward strand.
ATCACAGACAGGATGGCAGCACTGTAGCGTATTAGAGTAATCAGAGGGAAATTATCGCCCTTAAGTAGCTTTTGGACATCTGCAAGGGGTGCACGCATATTGTAGATACAGCACACACACATACACACAGAGGAACAGCATGCTCAGATACCTGACAGCGAACAGATGGACTCGGCACAACCTGTTTCAGACATGCTTCTCTACTTAAAAAGAGTAATCATAGAAAACTAAAAGCTGGCACTCCCTCAGGCTCGTCTTTCTAATAAGCACATGAGTAAAGCCTTTTTTGAATGATGAAAGAAAACAGGAAGTCAGATGTTTAGGAGTGTGTTTAGAGGTGTAGTCAGTCGCAATCCCCCCACTCACCATCCCATCCATGCAGGTGAGAAGATGAGCATTGAATTTGATAGGTGTGTGTTTATCATGTGAGAAATTCAGCAATTTTATTCAGGCCTGATGTTGACTTGTGCTTAAACCAATATGTTCTCGCATGATGATGTTGCATACATTTTTGCAGATCATATGCTATGAACTTATTCACATTTATTAATTTTTATAAATTTTTTTGCTTTGTTGGTTGTTCACTGTTTCTCACCAACTTTTAAATCATGTAAACACAATGATTGATCCATACCCCTCACTGCTGTTTTGACTTGTACATGAAGCTTAATTTTCCAGCATATGTTTGCTTACATCTTTGCCACTAAACAAATGTATAGAATAGAATAGAATAAAATAGAATAGAACAGAGTAGAATATATCTTTATTGTCCACCAGGGTGGAAAATTTTCCTCGGCTCACCAATACATGAAGACACACTACACATGATTCAATCTCAAAGAACTGCAACAAACAATTATTTTGTGGCTCTGTGGATGGCAATATCAGTCTGTTGGCCAGTTTGTCCACTACTTTGGTCCACACTGTAATATCTCAAAAACTACTGATTGCCATTAAATTTTTATTCAAGTATTCGTGTTGACCAGAGGATGAATCCTAATTTCCTCACTAGGGCCAACAGCAGGTAAAAATTTGAATTTGTCCAATAATTTGTTTTTGCATTTCCTAATTTCGACATCACTCCCGGAGTTTGGGGTGTTACTGACACATGTGAGGTGCTCCCAAGGGACTCTCCATAACCTGTTGTTCCCCTTCTCCTTTTCACAAAGTTAGATTGTAAAAAATAGGCAATAAATGAAAAGTGCAAGTGCATTCTGTTTTACGAGACGAGTCACGTGACATTTTACGAGTCACATGCTCCCTGCATTTGTGGATTTTGTGTGTAACGGCATGGTAGAACAGTCTAAAAATAATCCACACAAATAGGTTGAGAGTCACAAATATATTTCCATTTAAAAATGCAAAGTTAACATACAAACAATGATATACAATTGGTAAATTAGAGGCACAGATAGAGATTTACAGATACAAATTACTCTGTATTTATTTCTGCACTGTGTTTTACGAGTTACATAACTTGTCATTTGTTTGTGAATACTGATGAGACTGTTTTAATCCCACATTATTGACTGTGGTAGATTTTTCTTTTCTTGTGTGTGTTCACCTCATTCATGACCTCCTTTTTTGACGATGTGGTCAGACGTGTCTTGCACTACAAGTGACTTGCAGAATTGTGTGGCTGTCTGTTTTGCTTGTAGGTTTCTAAGAGAAAGAAAAGAGAAAAGAGAGAATGCGGGTGGGGGGGTGGGGGGGAGGGTTGTGTGCCATCAAACCATCATAAAGTGTCAGGTTTTGTCTGTAGGAAGCCTGATGCAAGTGTGATGGGGCCCTCCTTTGCCTGTCCCCTCTCCCCTGGTTCTCATTTCACAGGTGGACGAACAAATTAGTTCCAGCCCTAATCCATCACCATGGATCCCAGCTCACATGTAGGGAATACACTTTAATACACACATACACACACACATTCACCCACATACGTAAACATGGCTGGACACACACATATCAGTTTGAATGCTTGGAAGGTCAATGAAAGGTCAAAGCTTTCTCACTGTTTCTAGTTCACTTTGTGATTAAGAAAGAGGAGCAATAACACACATACGCACACACACACTTTGATGAATCAGATGCTTATCAGCCTTAGTCGCTAGATTTAACGGGTCTCAAATTGTCTTACATTTTATCTCAACGCTGCTTCTGCACTTCACAAACATGTGCATTGTTGCACACTCCTTTCCACCCGCTTTCAGATCATTCCATGTCACTGGCTGCTGCTGGTGGGTCTCCTTAAGTGCAGGGCATCAGCCTGAGGTGAAATGTTCCATTTTGACATTCATGCGGATCGTCATCTCTTGGAAAGCAGCTTGGTTACATTGCTGCTGCTATCGGAGATGCTGCATTGTTGTGAGGAAAATGTCAAGGAAGCAAGGAGTAAGGAATGGGGAAGAGAGTAGAGTGACAAAGCATGAATTGAGCTCATGGCTGATTTTGTCGCCAGATTTGATCACTTTTGCAATATACATGTGCATAAGTGTACGTGTGTAGCCTACAGTATGCAGTACATACTATTTCTACATGTCTCACGGTCTCAATTTGTATTCATTTTGCACCTAGAGTCATAAGCACCCACTCTACCTGGGGGCTAGTGTCCCATTTTTAGTGCTGATTTGTGTTTAACCTCACAATGATGTTATAAACACTCCCTTAACAAAGTATGAAAAAATCCATCCAACTCTTCTGGCTACCTCTATCATGGGAGCAATTTGCAACTTTCTCATCTCAAGGCTATTTGTCTGCATCTACACCACTGGGGTTTCCGTGTGTGTGTGTGTGCATGTGTGTGTGTGCACGCTGTATGCAACACTCCATCTTAAATTGTGGCATTTAAAAAAAAAAGGAGAGTAGCACAGAGAAAACACAGCCGTCCATGACTCTGGCCCACACACCACATGCTTCATGCCAACAGACAACCTTCACTGGTACTTAATTAATATAAGAATGGGGGAAGGACTGAGGTAGCTCCAATTAAAAAGCTTTTATGGCTAGTTCATTTTATTCACCACAGGTTGTTACACTCTGCAGGGAAAAATCAGAGCCAAGCTGTGTATCTTTACTAAATCTGCTTGTTTGTATGTACCTAGTCTTTAGCAAAAACATCTGCAATATCCTTTGTGCAACACTATGTGAGCAGCAAAAAGCAGTCATGTATGCAAACATGTATGTATCTACCATTCACAGCCATTGTTTTATCGCTTTCCTTTCTGATGCTGTTGCAGCAACAATGGAGCTTTGCAGCATCTTGAGAATCCAGCCCACACTGTTTAAAATTCAAGTTGAGCTCACTATTTCCTGTGTGTCTGACTTGGTTTAAGGAGACATATAACCCACATATAACATTTCACCAGATGTCACAAAAGTTATTCAGTCATTCATTACAGCCATTTAGCGTCGAGCGTTAGCATGGTAGCTGACTTACATCAACCCTGCTGGAGATTTTCTCCATGTCACAGCACCCTGTCGAGGATTTCAGTCTTTCAGTCTGGGCATAGTCACTCAGCTGTTTCAAGTCAGCGAGACCAACTCCACCCTGGACACAGCTCAATCTTCTTTAGCTGAGGATTTCTTTCTTTCTTTCTTTCTTTCTTTCTTTCTTTCTTTCTTTCTTTCTTTCTTTCTTTCTTTCTTTCTTTCTCACCTAGGTTGCATAATAAAGAGGAGCACCCTTATTTTAAATGGGAAATGCTGAACAGAAAAGTTTTGTAATACAGATCCTCTTTTATGCACAATCTCCAAGTCTATGATATTACTTTTTCCTCTGCTACCTGAGAATGAATTCATTACTTTTCATGCTGTTTTGCTGGTAATTGGGATGTGAAAAACTAAGCAGGAGATGAATCTGTGATTAATTTAATTCAAATGAAAAAACTTTTGCTCAAAGGAAGCAGACTGCACTGTGACTTGAATAGTTGAGTAAATTTACCAAGTGATGGGCGATATCACAGTATTAAATTGCAAGTCTCTCTTAATGCAATACTTAGGTGCCCATATAGTTTTGGTCACTTTTTCCATTGCTCTTGCCCATACGGGGTGCAAAGCAATCCTTTCATAGTGCGACTTTAATGTAAGAAATGGCGGACAAAGCACAATTCTGAGATAGCCGAATGATATTATTAAGTACACACATATGTCATTAACATTTTCCTTCTACTAGGGATGTGCAGAGGGCCCACTATTTGTATTTGTGTCTGTATTTGTTGAGGCAGTAGTTGAGGCATATGACATACATATATATATATATATATATATATATATATATATATATATATATATATATATATATATATATATATATATATATATATATATATATATAGTCATAGTCATATATAGTCATGTTGCATTAGTAAAAAAACACAAAGTGGGAATTTGTACTAAAAACAAAAAAAATGAAAAATAAGAACCCAGTTGTTTGGCTAAGACTGCTGAACCTAATTTTATACTGTATTTTTGCACAGAATGATGACGGTGGATTAATGCATACAGTATATCACTGCATATATATTATGTATTAACTCATTTTGCCAGTTTTTAAATACGGTTTGCTTATCAATTTGGACAACTGGATCTTGTAACACTATTATTTGTCTGCTATATGTTGAAATATAGTTATTCAGTACTTCACACTTTGCATACCAGCCATTTTTGCACAACAGCAATACCATACCAAGGAATTTCACAGTTAATTACCATTTCTCACTCACAATGTAATCACTAAGGAAACAAAACACTGTAAATCGGCCGATTTCAAGCTGGTGGAGTGCTGTGTGCATATTTGTGAATATAAGATGATATGGAGCCACTTGCACCTTGCAGAGACTCAGTTTAATGTGACTTTATCTGTCTGGTGGCTTCTGGATCACAGCAAGGCTCTGGTATCTCCAGCTCACTGGGGTTGCAGAGGTATACTTTGGAAACCAGAGGAGGCATAGCAATTAGATAGCAGAAGTTAAATCTCATATGTGGGGGGTAATAGGGAAATGTAGGGCCAATTTTTCCACTCTGTAAAAGAAGTTTCAGTGAATATAATTGAGATGTACTAAAACTGCTTTCATATACAGGATTAACAGATGTGTTGGAGCTGGATCCCAGAATGAACTAGGTTTTAATCAATCAATTCATCATGTGATCAATTATTTATCCTCATTTGGCCTTATTTTGGTTTGTACATAAGATTTCTGCATCACTTACAATGCAAGTCATCCCTCTCAACACTGAGATTACTGTTTAATAGTGTTGATAAACAGAAGCCACCTGATCTTGGCAATCTGTTTTGTTTTGATCATCAAGTAGCAGGGAAATTTAGATTAATTAGCAATAAATGGCAAACTAAATTGAATAAAACACAGCAATCAGATTTGTTGCCGGTATTTCAAGGGAGAAGAGGACAAAGTGATGGAGTATGTGCAGGATTCTTTTAGGCACAGACGTGTTTGTTTGTTTGTTTCACCTCATCCTTTAATGATTGTCAATCCATCAGGGTGTTGAGTTTCTTTTTGTTTTGTTTTTTTTTCATGCCAGGTGACCCAGCGGGCATCATTATTCTTCTGGTCAGACCAAATGTTGCTCTGCTGGCCAGCCGGCTGATGTCGCAACTATACTGTGCTACTCATTTATTGGGTATACCTGTGTAATCTAATGCAATCCAATAAAACTGCCTCAATAAATCCTACCTTTTTAAAGCTTCAGTTCTGTTGATGGTAACACTTTATAATAACCATCTTCAATAAATGGTAAATTGATAGTTAATTAAACTTTAGGTAATAGTCATTTTACTGTTAACAAACAATGAAATGATAATCAATAATGTTCACTAATTATTAGTAACGCTAAAATTTGTTATGTTATCATTAGTTTTCAATAATAATAATAAAATAATTACTTTTTAAATTATATATTGTATCATAGCTAATAAGAGACAATAACAATAACAATTACATTCTGATTAAGACATAAGACACTTAATTGTTATTGTAGTCATACAATGAAATTATGTTTGGTAACTCTCAGTGACCAGCAGCAATAGAGAATAAGATAAAATAAAAAAAAAACATAGCAAGATAAAAACAAGATATTAAAAGATAATAAATAATAAAAAGGGATTGCACGTCAAGTTAGATATATGTAATAAAGTGTTGGAGTGCATTAACAGCAGTTGGAGTGGGGGGTGGGTGGTAATATTTACAGTCTTCAGTCCACAGTTGCTATCGGAGGATGGGGGGTGAGGGGGGTTACAATTCTGGAGAAAAAAGCTTTTCTTCTGTCTGTTTGTTCAGGCTTTGATGGCTTTGTATCTCTTCCCTGATGGCAAGAGGACAAACAGACCGTGACCTGGGTGGGTTGGGTCCTTCCAGATGTTGGTAGCCTTCTTGTGTAGACGGCTAGCTTACACTGTGTCCATGTTTGGGAGCACAGTTCCCACAATCTTCTGTGCCGTTTTTACAACCCGGACCAAGTCCTTCCAATTCTTGGCAGTACAGCTGGCATATTACACTGTGGCACAGTAGCAGATGATACTCTCTATGGTACTTCTATAAAAGTTTATTATGAGTTGAGAGGGAAGTTTGGCCTGTTTGAGTTTTCTTAAGAAAAGTTGAGCTTTTCTTCACCAAGTGGGAGGTGTTAAGGGACCATGAGAGATCTTTGGATTCCCAGGAATCTGATGTCGTTGACACTCTCCACCTCTTCACTATTTCTGTGGAAAGGGGGATGTGTGGTCTTTCTGGATCTCCTAAAGTCCACAATGATCTCCTTGGTTTTTGTGGTGTTCAGGACCAGATTATTGTCCGAACACCACTCGGCCAGATGTTGGACCTCCACTGTGTAGCATGTCTCCTCGTTGTCAGATACAAGTCCCATAATAGTGGTGTCATCAGCAAATTTCACTATAGTGTTTGAGGAGTTGATGGGGTGCAGTAATGGGTGAAGAAGGCTGGACTGAGCACACAGCCCTGTGGTGCACCTGTGTTCAGGATGGGGGTCAAGGATGTGTGGTTGCCCATTCTGACATTTTGTGGTCTGTTAGTGAGGAAATGGCTAATCCCAGGTTGTTGAGTTTCTCAACCGGTTTATGGGCTATCATAGTATTGAAAGCAGAACTAAAATCAATGAACAGCATCATGACATATGTGTTTGACAGGGCTGTATGAAGTACGACTGCATCCTCTGTAGATCTGTTTCCTCAATAAGCAAACTGGTAGCTGTCCAGATCAGTGGGCATGCCGGCCTTGATATGAGATAGTAAGAGCTTCTCAAAGTACTTCATAACAACTGGTGTTAGGGCAACTGATTACATTAGTAAATTTATTAACAGTTTATTGTTGAACACATTATAACATTTTATATACTACATTAAGTAATTGTTAATGATTACCAAATTTGTAAACCTTGAAGAAATTGTTTGTAAAACATACTTAAAGGTATAATCTGTAATACTGTCAAACAACGACCTCTAGGCAAAAGAGCCCTGCTTGGTATTTTGTTTACTTTTTTGTTTTGGTCTGATGTGTAGGATAGCGCCAAAATGCTGCTTACAGACAATGGGAGTCCATTGCAAACTCCATTTCCAAGGATGCTTTGCGATTTTCACACCTCAGCAGGGAACAGTCAACATACAGTCTCTCAATGGCGGAGACGCTCCTGCACAGCGGAGCGTCCTGATGACGCAGCCATGACATCACCGCCCCTTTAAAAGCTGAACGTGCCCTGAAGCACACGCCTTTCCCATGTCGCTGAGCTAGGGGTAACCTCTGTTCCTCTGTGAGTCAGCTTGACTAAAGGGGATACCCCACGCACATGTTTTCCCCTCATCGAAGACTCCCCTCACCGAACGAGACGAGACTTCGCCCGTGTTCACCCGAACACATTCCTGGATCCAAGAGAGACCGCTGCTGCAACCAGCGTCCTCAAATTCCCTCGAGAAGGAAGAAACAAAGTTTCTTCAGGAAGACGTGGAACTTCTCTGCCCCGCTCATCTTCACCGAGTCGACTCTGCTGTTCTCTCCACCACGCCACTCAGAGCCAGCTCCCATGATTTTCGCCTGCATCTGAGCCAAAGACAAAGTTTTTACACGCCCTGCTCGCTTTCTGAAGCGACCAACTAAGAGACATAAGTCTGGGCAGAGGCAGTGTTAGTTGTGTGTTCTTTTCAGCATCAGTTGCTGTTGTTTAGCATTTAGCTTTTTAGCTTTATTGCTATTGTTTTGTTGTGTGAGTTGACGGACGACCGAGTCCATTTTTCTCTGGTTTACTCCGAGGAGTATTTTAAGTTTGCTGCCTGTTTAGTTGTGTTCACCACGCTAGACTGTTTTGTGTTTGTCCCCCTCAGGACTACTGCTGTGTTTGTGCCACTGTGAGTGAGGAAGTAAGTTGCTTTGTCGATCAAAAACCAGACAACGTGCGTCACAGACTGCCGTCCGTCCGTTATCTATGATAATTATGAATTATTGCTAATAACGAAACGCACTACTGCCCGTCCCAACACCACCACAAAATGAAGATGAAGGACAGCAGTTGTGGAGACCTCCATGAATAGTGGGTAGCCAATTTCTCATAGGCATCTATGATATGGCCTAAAAGGACAGACATAATTGGATAGTTTACGTAATCTGTGCCAGTCACACTTGTATCTAACTCTTTGGCATACACCTACAGTATTTGTGCAGCTACACCCTCCCTAACCTCATCTCCTGATCAGCGGACTCTCTCTCTCTACTCCACAGTTGTACCTCTCTCAAACACGATAAATTAACAGCATCTTGTTCATGATTAGAATCATGGTCAACCATTTATGGTGATCTGATGTTAGTAAGGCCATTACATTGTGTACTACTGAATAGTTGCAATCAGTGTTGGTATTTTCTCCCATTCACCTGTCCTGCTGATTTCCTTGCTATAATTCTCTTCCTAAAGTAGACTTTTATCCAGCCAGGCATGAAACACTCTGCAAGGGGTAAAATATATTAGCAATTTGTGATAACATTTGTAAACATCCATGTATTGATGTGATGGTTCTTGGTGGTTGGTTGTTCTCATGTAATGCGTTCATTGCACGCCCATTACACTGTCCAGCATTAGCTCAAATGCCTCCTGAGCTATGAATCTGAGCTAAGATTTAGGAATAATATATCTGTGGCCATAATCTTATAGCGAAGCTTATTTAGCATTAGTTCAAGTCTTAAAGGACCAGTGTGTGGGATTTAGTGGCATCTAGTGGTGAGGTTGCAAATTGCAACCAAATATATACCCCTCTCTCTCCCCCTCCAAGCATGTAGGAGGACCTAGGGGGGCCACGAAACTCTCTAGAGCCAGTGTTTGGTTTATCCATTCTGGGCTACTGTAGAAACATAGCAATGCGACATGGCAGTCTCTGTGGAAGAGGAGCCACTCCCTATTTATTTTTTATTCAATTCTTATTTTCAGGTGATTATACACTAATTAAAACATACTTATGAATATTGTATTCCATTTCTGCCAAGTCTGTTCCGATAGAGGCCACTAAATTCTACACACTGCACCTTTAAATCAGGGTACAATAAACTCCGATCATTGATTGCTTTTTTTGGTGTTCTGCTCAAAGCTGCCTTGCCTTCAGACTGTGGCAGAAACACTAGCTGGCTGGTTTTGACTTCTTTGTCCTCAGCAGACAGTCAGATAAAGCTGCAGCGCTGCACTGGACTACTACAATCATTGATTTTTAAAATCAAGGAAACAGTGGTGGAGTTGTGTAATGATTATATTAGGGCTTTGTTTTTGTGCTTTGAGGCTTCACTAGTAATTATCATGGAATAATCAAAGCTTCATTCTTCCCACACAAAAGTTTCAATGCAGTGGGTTAATGAGAGCAATGTGTCAGATAGGTTTTCTGATAGTTCTTATGATGTTTTTGACTGAGAAGAACTGATTTTCAGAATAACTGTTAGATTATTATTTCTACAAGCTATTTCTAGTGTTGATGTAGGAACATTTTTGGAGTGATTTAAAAAAACACTACCAAAAACAAAGAAAACAAAACATTCAAATAGTTATTCTGACATTGATTACTATGGCAGCAATTGAAGCCTAGATTATATTGCATTATAGTTTCTGCCAGCATTTTTTTCCTGAGAAAATCAGTGGAGGTGGCCGCCTACAAATGTTCTACACTGTAACAAATTTCCCTATAAAATTACAGTAAACTACTGGCAGCTGTAGTTGCCCGCATTTTACCATTTTTTACAGTGTCATTACTGTAATTTAATTTAACAGTTAAGTGTTTATTTCAGTATTCTGCTGTAGAATGTGAGGTTTACAGTTTGATACTGTAGCCAGGCCTGCAGTAATATACTGTATTTTTACAGTGTTGCTATTGTAATCTACATGTTTCTTACTGTAAATGTTAAAGTACACAACTGAAAAGTGTGCTTCTTATTCATATTAATAAAAACAACTATAAATTGCAGACATATACTGTAAATAACAATGTATCTTCAAGCTTAATGGTCCGGTAATGAGATCAGCTCAGTTTTACATTTAAAATGCATAACCCTTAAAATTTATTATGAAAGAGGATGAGACAAGTGACAGCTTTATGGAACTGAACGTTTATTCAAAAGCTTTCAAATATGCCGAGTATTTTCAAGAATGTTTGAAAAAACAATTCTTATGGTTCATGCCCTTTCAAAGGGGGTCAACGTAAATCTATTAATCATAATATCCTGAGCTGCCAGCAAAACTTAGTCATGAGTCTGAACAGCAACTGTTTTACAAACTACTTTTTAAAATATAAAGGCAAAAATACACAATTTGTAATGCCTTCAAATGTCCTCTGTTATAATTGGCAGAGGGTTGGTTTCCAGGCTCACAGCTCACTGAGTGAGAATGAAACACGAATGAAAGTCAAGCACAGAGTGAGAGAAAGAGAAATGAAACAGTTGAATGGGAGAGATCAACATTTTGAACAATGACACCTAGCATACCTTTAAGGAGTGACATCAAGTTCTTCAGAAGAGTGGTGACAAGGAATCTCTGTGGGCTTGTTTGTCTTCTTAGGCATTTCTTTCCCTGGTCAGCCTCTGTTCCCCTCTCAGGGTTAATCACAATGAAGTACCTGAAGACAACATGTAACAAATCAACTATTATGTCCTAGGTTTTAGTACAGCTTGGCAACAAACTACAGTAATATTTGCAGCAACCTAGCTACAGCTTAGAAACACACTTGGATTGAGCTAAGATGACCAATATAACCACTCTGTCTTTTGGGGCTCAGCAGCAAACATATCTTAATCAACTTTACCACATAGTTGAATAAACTTCAATTGTTATGTGCTTTAGATAGAATGCTATTAATTATTATGAAATGCAAGTGGGATAAACAAGGTGTAGGTATAGACCAGGCTGGACTAACGTTAGCATTCACTAATGTGTATTTCAAGAAAAAACAGCCATCCTAAAATAATCTTTAAACTAGACTTGCAAACAGCAGTGAAAATAATGTTTAAATACTGGTAATTCAAACTTCCAACTGAAGAACATTACCTGAAAATGCTCTCTTGTACCTGTCAGGTGCATGCTAGGATTATACCAGTTAAATATTAGAACAAAATTACTAATTGCATAACCAGATGCACAAACGTCATTCTGTATTCTGAGTATGATGTTACTGACCTTTTGGTTTGATTCCACAAAGGAGGATGAACGATGATTATATGATGTCGATGGTTGCCTGTGGCCTCTGTCCCTCTATTAACTGTAGCGGCAAAAATGAAAATACCATCAAGTGTTACCGTAGCCTACTGTTAATGTTTGTTCTTGGTTTTGGCTCAGCATCAGAATTTACAGTATTTTACCATATATAGAAAGAATAGTACCTTACTGTTGGAATTTGGCTGTATTTTTACAGCAATTTGTTACAGTGTATGAACGAAAAACCCTGACTGGCCTTGAACCGTGAACCCTATGCTTACCAACACCACTTGACCATGAGAGTTAAATACCACAGTCTTAACCATACCACCACCTGAAAAAGATCCAGTTCAGAAAGCAAAGCGGGGGTCTTTAAAGATAGAATTGTAAAAGATAGTATTGTGTTTATTTACTTTGTTTTTGTTTTGGGCCAATGTGTGGGTTGGAATTTAGTAACTTATTATACTGTGAATTTCTCCAGACCTCTCTTGGCAGAGCCTGAAGTGTGGCCAGCAGTAGTGACTCCTCCCCAGTATTCACTGAAATCCAACCCAAACAATAGTGTTTTCTCCAGCTGAGGAACATCGCTAAAATTAGTTCCTTCATATCTTTTACAGACCTTGAAAAAGTCATCCATGCTTTTATTTCTTCACGTTTAGATTACTGTAACTCCCTATACTCAGGGCTGAGTCAGAAAGCCACTTCCCGCCTTCAGCTGGTACAAAATGCTGCTGCTAGACTTTTAATTAACTCAGGGAGACAAGACCATATTACACGCATCCTTGCCTCTCTTCATTTGTGGCCTGTAGTTTTTAGAGTTGATTTTACCGATAACTTTTAAAGCTTTACAAGGTCAGGGTCTGATTTACATTTCAGACCTGTTAGTCCCCTATGAGCCTGAGCGTAGCCTGAGATCCTCAGGTAGGGGTCTCCTGGTTGTTCCTGAAATATGCCTTATCACCAAAGGTGACCAGTTTTCTGCTGTCTGGGTAACTCAATAATTTGATTTTATTTCATTTTATTTTTTGCAATTGTTTCTGATAACAAAATGCTATCTTCCCCTTTGCTCTTATGTTTTTTGTGTGTCATTTTTAATTATGTATTATTCTGTTCTGTGAAGCACTTTGTAACCCTGTTTCAAAAGGTGCTATAAAAATAAAGTTTGATTAGTCTAAAAGATATTATGTACCTTTTCAACAATTTTATATAACTTCTTTGAATCTGTGGAACATGTTTGTTAAGTTTTTTTTGCAAAGGAACTAGTCTAGTTTTTATTATTTATTTTCCAGCACTTCTTTCTTTGCTTGTATTGAACAAGCCTCATTTTGGTGGGTGTAGCACACACCAGATTTTAAATGATTTTTTTTCTTTCCCTGCCTAGCTACCCCACAAAAAAGAGTAAAAAACATTTTCAAACTGGGTAGTACATTAAGTAGGTATTGTTCCTGGCTCCAAAAAGCACAACTAATTGATTAATCAAAGCTAATTTATTGCTTGTGTCCCCCTAATTTTTCCCCAGCACCCAAATAACATTTCAGACTGCCGAATCCATACAAAGACTAGGTTAAACCCATTATCCAAATATGCCCCCTTAAATGTAATTTCATTTTAGACATTTCATTTGTTTTACGAAGGGAGGCAACATTGTTCATAACTCCATGACAGTTTGTTCCATCATTGTGAAACTTTGTCTAAATGTGGGCAGGCACATTGGTAATGCCGACAGTGCTGGACTGTACTTTGAATCACTGTCATACCCATAATCATAGTAAATAATGCCCTCCCCGGTGTAGTTGCTGAAGTATTGTCTGCATAAGGCCACAACATTTTCACCATTAATATTATGTATTTTCAGGTTTGCACAAGGCCTACAATTAAGACAAATAAACATGATGAAAGACGACACTGCTGCGAGCACACCTACACTGCCAAAGATGGCCAAAAAGCTGCAAGATGTCTGTGTTGAGGCGATGGAGAGAAGGAACAAAGATAAAGGTAGGAGGGCGAAGAAAGTTTGTGGTTATCGATGAAAGCCACTTCAGACGTGAAAGAAAGGTAAGTGCAAACACCATACATATAAAATTTCTGTGAGAATTCCCGCCACAAATCCAGTGCCATACAGCTCCATTGTATTAGATTGATAGCAGACATCTCTGTGGCAGATATCTCCAAAACTCAGCAAATCACACCAAACTATCTGGGTGGGTAGATAGCACTCTGGGTAAGAGGAAAGATATGTTTGTTTTTTTTATTATTATTTTGGGTGACCCAGATGAACAGTCTACAGTAGTAGGAGTAAGGGAAAATGTGATTTTAAAAACATCTGAAATGGCGGAAAATCCAAAATGACAGACTTGATAAGTTATTATGACAAATTTATTGTTCACAATGAGCTGTATCTTTGGGTTTTGTCATTGTATGACCAACAGGTAAGGAGATGCACTCATTGCCACCAAAAATAAAAAAGTTCTTCTTCAAGAGGTCATGAGTGTTCATAGCAAATTTAAAAAGATTGAAATGAAAACTATTCCAGTTTTAGCACTAACAGGAATGATCTGCAGATGCAGTGGTGGGGGTGAATCCATACTTTTATAACTCATTGAAGTAAATCTAATTGGCTTAATTTTATGTTTTAATGGCCAAATGATTACCATATATTAGTCATGTATGACCATATATTAGTCATACATCATCATGTGAATAATTACCATCTCTAATATGTGTTCTATTTGAATATTTTGACATTACAGACGTGGAAAATTGGCTGGTGAGTGGACAAGGAAGAAGTGGGAGTTTGGGATGATAGGCGTAAAGCACAGAGGACAGAAGACAGTGCCTGTTCTCCGCTTGGTGGAAAGACAGACCAGACGAGAGCTGATCCCACTGATTCTGTACCATGTTCGGACAGGATCCATAATATTGAGCGATGAGTGGCGGGCCTGCCGTCAGGCTCTGCCTGCATTTGGCTACAGGCATTACACAGTCAACCACAGTGCGGCATATGTCAATGCTGAAACAGGATGCCATACTGAACATACTGAGAGGGCCTGGAGGAGCTACAAAGAGACTCAGGGAATCGCACCAAGGACCTGCTAAGAGATCACCTGATTGTGATCAAGTGGAATGAATGGCTGTGTAAAAAGACACCATAATGGTTCATTAGGACACCTGCTCCATGATATTGCTAAGCAATACAAATAGACAGATGATCATGTGGAACTAAATATTACAGTATCTGCACTGAGGTCCATTTTACTGTAAAACACTTGGACTGTGCTGACTAATTTGGAACTCTAAAGCAATGATCAATGTTCACTTCAATAGCGGCCTTTCACAGAATGTTAAGAATGCCCATTTGTCCTCCATGTTGGAAGAAACAACAGTTGCTATGTGCAAAACAGTTGCTATGTGTTGATATGTGAAAAATATATCAACAAAAATTTTAGAATTTGGCATCTTATTACTGGATCTTGTAAACAAGTCATAGTGGTTGAGTAATATGTTTTTCCAATATTCTACCTCCTCTACCACTGCGCAGAAATTGGGCATTTTCTCTCTAAAGATGTTACCAATGGTTACAGGCAGCCATGTTCGAAGAATGAACTACACAAACATTCTGTGCAAGGCGTCTGTTTTTTGGAAGAGGGCTAAAATGGAGCAGTGCTAGATAATTTGCTGAAATACGGGGTGAGTAGATAATGAAGCATTTTATTTTAAAGTGAACTGTGCCTCTAAAGCACCCCTACCCACACATTTTGAATGCTGCATCACTGATTTATATTCAAGTAAAGTTGTCATTGCTGAGTTGTTGTGTTAACTTTTCTTTTTGTCATCCCATCGTTCTCATCTCCCACCGTGTTTATCTGTGATGCAGTGTTGCATGTTAATATTGACGTTCTGTTCATAAATGTGCGCAATATGATGATCAGATACAATTCTGATATCAGTGCACAAATAATCATTCTTTTATAGATCACCAATAAAAGATTTAATGGGGCCAAATAATGTTACTTGATGCTTTATAAACCACTTATTAATCATTTACTAATTATCATTAGTATAGGATGCAACTTTATAATAGCCACCCAAATAATGTTTATAGACGGTTTACATCAACAATTTCAGCGACGATTTCTTTCACTCGCTTCCAAAACCAATGCATGTGCTAGCTAAGATCTTTACGACATGAGGTGGTAGTGCTCATGCAGTCTTCATTTTAGGGAAAACACTACTGCTTTTGTCCACAGGGGCCACTAAAATCAACACAAAACAGTAACTTTAATATGCAAATTAGAAAGTAAGAGGTGACAGACATGGCAGTTCCCAGGTCAAGAGAGGCTATGCCGTTGTATGAATTTAACTTCATATTTCTTTTGGCCACGAAGGAGTTTGTGAGATTGTAGCTGTCTTTCTTTTAAACCTTTATTTATTCAGGGAAGTTTCACTGAGAGGAATCCTCTCTTTGGCAGGAACGCTCTGATCACATTAAAACAGTTACACACATTCACACACACAACCACAGTCTGATTTGCCGGCCACTGATCAGCAGTTGGGATTAAGGGCCTTGCTCAAGGGCACCTCATTGTTTGTAACGAGGAGGGGCAAGCGCTGCATTTTCACTTTCCCCACCCAGATTTATCCTGCCAGTCCGAGGATTGAACTGATGACCTTCTGGTAACAAGCTCACCACTGCCTTTGCTTGAGAGACTGTAGCAGAGAGAGGTGGACTTGGGTGGCCTCTCAACTTTTAGCACAAAAAGACAAATAAAAATACATGCACACTGCTATCTTGTTCCCAGTTGTTCTTTTATTCTACTCTATTCTTTTATTCTCTAAGTAGCAATACAGTGTGCTTAACTATCAATCTTGAATGTTGAGGTGAATATAGAAGAAGAGCAGTTGACATGCTACAGGCAACTAGAGGTACCTAAATCCCAGTCCTCATCATCCAGGCTCCCAAGGATGCTGTCGTTCCATTTTTACCCCGCCATGATCTGATCAGAATGCAAGCTGGGATGTGATTTGGCTGATCTGATTGCATTCCAATTTGAATGCATCCTGCATGCATTTGCACTTGCATTAATATGTGTTTTTTTCTTTTATGTTAATAAAAACCAAATGGAGTCTATGTCACAGAGTTCATGATTGGTCTCTGGTCAATTTTGAGGCAGTGCTGTATTGGATTCCATCACATTAAATGTGTTGCAACATTTTGTCTGTCCCTATTTACTGTACAGTGTTTTCTGCAGCGTTAGTATTCCTCCACAGTGAGTGGCAGCAGATGAGGTATTTATTCCTCTCTAGGCTTTATTTGTATTGATCTACTTCTCTGAACACATTAGTCATCATTTCCCACAATCCTGACTGTGTAAAAACAAACTGTGTTGTTTTCATCCAAATATCTTTGTGTTTGTGCACGTATGTTCATGTCTGTTAGTGAGTTAACTGTCCTTGAAGAAGTAAGTACCCACTTTAGAATCTTGCTTTAGGATCCTTGAAATTACTTTTCCTTTTGTCTACCTGGCCTTGTAGCGGTGGATAATGGCACACTCTCTAAATCACATATAGACATTCCAACCCACGTCTACAGGAGGATCGATGCTCAGCCCAGGTCTGGCAATCGACTAGATCTCTCTGTCTGAGGGCTTACAGTAAGGATGGCCTGTCCACTGCTCTACGGGCACTCTCAGCTCCCTGTTCAGACATTTGAGGCATAATGTCACTATAGCTGGACTTTATCCAGCCTGATGAGCAGAACTGCAGCTGAGGAGAGCAGACATCTGGTTGCCAGCCTCCCATTTCACTGTGAACAGGATTAGGTCCACTGCCTGGAAACCAAATTGTTTTATTCCGTCCAACAAACTGCAGATGAGGAATAGACTGTGAAAGATTCTTGTTATTATCCATCTTAAAAAGCTTGCACAGGCTTTATGAAGATTTTTGCCATTTTTCACTGGCTAGTGTTCACTTCAGTATCTAAACCCAACAGCTTTGTAACACATCCTCATAAAAATATGTAGTATAGGTCTAAATTTCAGGCTGGTAAAAATGACCTATAGTTACGTTTACACCATCTAGCGGCCATAGTAATGGACTCTGGCTTTCCAAATCTGTTATAAATCACTGTTAAAAAATAATTATGTTTTATGGTGTGACAACATGTGGTTAAGGTCTTGTTAGGTTTAGGCACAAAAACCACTTTGTTAGGGTTAGGGGAAGAGTTGGAAACATGACACTCGCGGTTGCAAACAGGAAGGAAACAGTGGTCTCCTGCAGCAAAGAGTCCACTATCTATCCAGCCATCCACCCAACCTACGTCCTCCTAACAAGGCAAAAATCATCTTATCGAGTCACATCATATTTACATCATCTGAAATACGTCACTTCCACGGGTCATAATTAACACGGCCGCTAGATGGCATAAATGTAACTATAGGTCAATTTTGCCAGCTGAATTTTAGACCTATACTGTCATTTTTCTTGTGAAGACGGGCTACAGCTTTGGCACCATCATTTGCTTCAGCAAGACGTTAGAAGCTCCCAATCCTTTTCTTTAAAACACTGCGTCGAAGATACTCTCAACGGACTTAATTTTTGTCAGCCAGCCTTCCTTTTTTATTCTGCTTTAGACATCTTTTAAGAACATCTTTAAAGAAATTGGAAAAGAAGAGAGAGAAATTCCCAAAACGCTGATATAAGATGGGTTTTGTGTTTAATGTGCTGTCATCAAAGCTTAGCTGAAGTCATCCTTGGCTGGCAGAAAATGCAAATTCAAACTACCTCCTCTGCCAGCACATAGGGTGTGTTGGACTTTTTCAACTACAGAGAGTTTAATGGAATAAAAAGGAGTCATGCTGGTGTTTTAAATTCAACATAATGACGCTTACTTTACAGTTAAAGGAGCTGAGAACTACTGCAAGCCCTGTAGAGCCTCAGGGTACATCTGATCATAACATCATGATCAAGCTGCATTAAATTCATCAGCCACATGTAGAACTCACAGCACTTGTATCAGTTTCTGAGTGTTAAATGCAGAGACAAGACTCAAAACAATCATTATTGCAGTGCAAATTTGGAAATTTGTGTCACAGCTGTGGCGAAAAAGCAAATGGTGGCCGAGCAGTGAAAGGAGGCAGCTAGTTGACAGAAAGCCAAAGAGACACGCACGCGTGCACTGGATTGTTATTTCTAGGTTACATTTTACTTCAATTTATTCTCATTCCACTGGAAGGTTGGGCCGGCACAGTGGCTGCTGCCTGCTGGTCATTTTCCCTCTCTCAATTTTGTTGTTGGGGACTCTTGGCTGACTAAGTGCCCCAAATGGATTCCACCTCCTGCCAGGGTCCCTCTCTCTCTCTCTCTCTCTCTCTCTCTCCCCCTTCCTTTCTCTGTCTCTCTATGGCTCTCTCCCCCCTTCAGCCATTGCTCACTCTCAAAGCATTTCACGTGTTCTGAAGTAAAATCTGGCCAGCAGACAATAGATGTCAGGAGATGAGTGCCGGATAGAGCACGATCACAGAGGGTGGGCTTACAAAACAACTTCAAAATATGACCTCTAAGTTGAGTAACTGGTAGCATTTGCAGTGGAGTAAAGGATTGTAAAGGAAGGATTTTCAGGATTTGGAGAGGTGATATGTATTCAGGAGGGCTAGATAAGGAGATTAACTGGCAGTCACAACAACTGCTGCATTTTTCTTTCCACAAACAACTAAAACAGAAGGCCACTCTGTGGTCACCGCACATCTGTGCATGTTAATGTACCCTGGAATTATTTCACTGTCTTATCTTATTTGCAGGAAGAAAAGGTAGGAGAGATGATAGAGGAGGAGGCAAGCTGAAGAAAAGACGGGGGTAGAAGATCTAAAAGTTAAACCGCCTGTTCATATTTTTACTTCCTGCCTGTGTTCCTCTGTGATGGGCTGGCAGCTGCTGCCAACGCAGGCTTCCAGTTCAGCAAACATCTGGGCGTCCCAGACCTCCCTTGCCTGCTAAATGTGTGCAAAAAGAGAGAGGCACAGAGGGACAAGCTGCATAGTAACACTGGTCTAAAGGTGAAGGTGGTAGAGAAGAAGGTGAAAATAGAGAGAGAATGAGCAGCTTCATGCATACATTGTAAGATGAGGAACAAAGAAAAATATGCAAAAATTATTATATTATCAACTGAATTTATGTGATGTGTGATTATTTTTTTAAATAATCTCTTCATTTAGACTCAAATAGACACTGGTATTGATCAGACTTTTATTTTCTGTGTTTTGGTCTTATCTACTCTGAAACGTTTGGACGAACGCGTAAATCATCCAGCGCATATTCCAGGTGGTCCACATATCTGCATGACGCTAACGTCCATAGTTGATTGGATTTTGTTATCTCTGTAATTGTTTTAATCAACCAATCACAATTAGCCTCCAGGAAAATAGGGCAAGAGGCAGAGGGAGAGGAGGGGTGGGGGAGGTGGGTAGAGAGGGAGCAGCGCTTTATTGTAATTCTGATAAATTACAGAAAATGTGCCAAACACAAACTTGGTTTATCTGAGGTCAGTTTGTAGTGAGGCACTGAAGGGTTTTTTGTTTTGTTTTTTGTCACACCAACAATGCGTTGTCGGCCAAGCTGTCCGTCTGGCATCTGGCATCTAATCGCATCTTCTTTCCCAAAAAAGGCCCGATTGAATATGGGTGCGCTCCAAGGAAAATAAAGTGGCTTAACTAAAAAAAATACTGAACAATGTAAGACACAAGAGACAACTGACTACCTGACCTTGCACTTTGTTTTGCACTATTTTTACATGTGAAGAGGCGGATGCTGTATTTCTTCTTCTTCATGGTATATAGGGTGTTACTTGAGTCAGTTTATTGCCTCTGCAAAGTAAACCAATATGTTTAAATATACAGGGGAAGAATAACTTTTTAATTTGTGAAAACTGCAAGCATATACCCACATAAACTTAACATTTTTAATCACAGCATGGTGATATGCAAATCAATCCACTCCTGATGGGTGCAGCGAAACAAGCTTGTCTGTTCTGAATAAATAATTATCCTGTTTTCCCCTTTTTTAGGCCCTAAAAGTTGCCATTTTGTAAAGGTGAAGGTGCATAGAAAACAGAAAACATCAAAATGTGCCAGTTTACAGTTCTGACCCCTGGGAGAGCTTCAGCAGTGCCCTTTAGTTTAGAGAGAGCTTCATTTGCGCATCAGAATAAGAAACCTGTTCTGCATAAAATATGATTGTAAATCTTGTGTCTAATACACAAGAGTATACTATTTTACTTTTACTTCTGTCAGCTGCTCATATGATTTAGTTTGAAGTTCTTTTTTTTGTTTGAAGCTTAAATATCCTGTTGGTGGAAATGTTAGTTTGTCTGAGACTATAATCCATTAGTGTAGACTCACCACTGTCTGTTCTTTTTTAACATTTGTTTTTTATGAGACTCCATTGATCCCCAAAGGAAAAACTCGTGTTTTTGAGTCTTTATTTTTCAAGAGGGATTAAGTAGAATGAGAAATGCATGGTACTTTGTGAGTTATATTTTTTCAAATAAATTTAACGAACATTATGCAGCAAGATATGAGGGAAAATATGCAAAAAGTGCATAAAACTACATTCCACAAATTCCTTGCAGCAAATTCACAAGAATTACATTTCATAGTTTGGTTTTTATTCCTTGACATTTTGCTCACTTAAATGTTTTATTTAAGTGCTTGTTAGGTAATGGCTATATCTCTATTTACTCGCTGTGTACGTTATATTTCATAAATACATACTCTGACACTGATTTAGATGCATTTTTGCTATTCCAGTGATTATGTTTTACGGCACGATATTTTATTTTATTTGTACATTAGGTTATTGCTTGCTTGCTGTGGATGCCAACATCACACTGTAACACTGTGGGCTTTGCTGGCATCTCTGCTTTGCTGCATACTGTAGGTTTCAAAGGTAATTGATTGAAACAGAATTAAAAATAGCTAGTTGATTCCTGAAAGATGCAGTCACATGAATTGCACTTATGTTTCAGTTGTATGTCTTAACCATTCACTTTTGTCTACACTTAAACATATTTAGAGTTTACAGCAAAATTACTATTGATTTTAGTACAAGACAGTTTTTTTATCCTCAAACTTTAAATTTAATTAAGCACTCACTGACTTGTGTTTTGTTTACTGGGCTATTTACAAAGCTTTATAAAATACAACCCAATGCAAAATGTGCAGCCATACGTTTTGTTAAATGAGCACAAAGCCATACCATCCACATTCAAAAAAAGTGACAAAAATGTCACCATACTGCTCCATTCTTAAAGCTATTGGAAACTAAGAATATTGAATTTGCACTTATACAGGTAATATGTGTGTTGTAACTAGCTCCTTGAGATGTCATCAGCACTTTTACAGCTGCTTACTTTTTCTTCACCTTTACCTGGTGCTGGCAATTTTGTATACATCAAAATTGGTAAAATTTCTGTTGTGTTTGTAGTGTTAGTCTGCAGTGTTTAGTGGGGATATTTAGCTCCAATAAAAAACAGACAAAATGCACATCCATAAGCAATGACAGGCCTTTATTCACACCAGGCTGACTTGTCATTGTAGGGAAAGCACAGGTGTTACTAATAACATTAATGAGGGCTCTGTTCTATTCATGTGTCCCAGTAAGCCATGACAGTGTGGCAGTGAACCAGCACGCACAATACCAGGACCCTGCAACTGAAGCAGCTAAATGGAATAAATTTTAATTTAATTTTTTTATTATACACACCTGTGCATTAGCATGACATGTCAAAATGCCTTCCGTGAAAAGGGTCTAATTACTTTAAAAAAAGAACTAAAAAAAAAACATCAACCCCAATTTGTCAATTACAGTGAATGTTTTGTATTTATATCACACTAAATATGAATTTATACATATGAAACAAGAGGTTAATGCTATAACTAGTATCACATTTGGACAGGGAGACAAACCTGTGGACACTATGGCAAATGATGCACCTCTTATTAAAGCCACAATTATGCATTTGAAAAAAAAAAGACATAATAATGGCCAATTTTAAAGGGGAAAGCCACAGAATTTTCCACATCAGAGTCTGTTTACAGGTCCTGGGGAGCACTGGTGTGAAAAAAAGTTGTATAAAGCCTTTTGTGGCTCCAGAGGGAGCTGTGGGTTGGCTGATGAATCACCTCAAGTGATGTCATTTGAGACAGTGTCCACTGGGGCTGAAGACTACAAGTTAAAAAAACAAAA
The DNA here is from genome assembly GCF_910596095.1 of Thunnus maccoyii. Lineage (NCBI taxonomy): Eukaryota > Metazoa > Chordata > Actinopteri > Scombriformes > Scombridae > Thunnus > Thunnus maccoyii. Next base: position 21,281,402 of record NC_056547.1, read on the forward strand.
ACTGGGAGTGTGGAGTTACCAGACCTCTGTAGGCTGCTCCCCATCGCAGCTTAAGGCTAGCGTCTAGTGGCTACATTAGCTGCTACTAGCTAACACACCTGAATCTGTACAGTCGAGTGGACTGAGTTGAAAACAAAAAAGGTTAAACTTTGTCAGATTATTCATGCAGTAATACAGTACTAAGGCTTTTGAATCAAATAGTGTGATGGTCTCGTTAACCATTTTTAATCAGCCAAGAGTTCCAGGCCAGAAGTTGATGGAGGAACCTTAATTATTTCAGTCTCTTCTCACAGTGACTGTAGCAGGATATTCAAGGATTAAAGGCATTAACTCCTCCATTGGCCCCATGCCAGTTACATCAAGCTATAGAGGACTATTTGCTCACCTACTGCAGTGCAGACAATGCTTGGCATGTATCCCTGTCTGTCTGCCATAACTCTTCTCAGTGAATAGTACGAGCCTCCTCTCCTTGTCTGTTATACTTTTAAACTATGTTTTCCCCATCTCACACAATCTACTTCTTCGATTGTGTTAGATGGGCTTAGTTTCTTCATAGCTAGAAATCTCCCACCATATCTTGGAAAAAAAAATACCAGAGAAGATGTGCAGAGAGATATCAAAGGTAGAGATAGTGTTTGAAAAGATTTGGGGTAGGAGGGAGGAAAGTGCTTGCGAAGACAAATGTTCTTGTTTGTCCGTTGTTCTCAGATTCAGGTCTATATCATAGCTGCAGGTCATATAGTCTGCTTTATTATTTCAAAGGGAAACAGACTTCTCCTCATCTTTCTCCAGCCTCCGCTCCGCGTGTCAGCGTGCAGAAACAGGGATGTGCGCAATTATGCAGCCCTCACAGCCTTCCTCTTTGCAAACTGAGAGATGGATCAATGAGGACACAGAGATCAAAAGAGCAGAGGGGTTGGGGGTGTCGGTCGGCTCAGATATGGATCAACTTTAACTTGGCATGTACCAAATAAATGCCAGAGGGGGTATTGGGGTGGAGAAACCTTGCAATAGATCAATCTTAGCCCAGCATGCATACTACAATCAGGAAAATGTGTACGAGGTAGGGGGACAAGGTGGTGAAAGAGAAATCAATCAACTTAGATGATCTGAGAGGAAAGTTTTTTCTTTTCTTTGTTTTGCTCACTTATTCCACACAGACATGAATGACCAAAACACTTACATGCTGTAATGCAAATAACAGCAAGTAAATAAAGCTGTAACAAATCTCTATGTGTAGGTAGCTTCTGTATTGCTTGTGTATGTGTGTGTGTGTGTGTGTGCATGTCTACATGTGGTACAAAGTCAACATCAGTCTAGATTGGATGGTGTGTGTGTGTGTGTGTAGTACACAGTCAACATGAGTCCAGATAGGAAGGGAGGAGAAAGCCATTAGAGATAGGAGCCTTGGTCTGAGGCTGCGTCTAATGCAAGGCTACTCAGCCAGTCAACCAAAGCCTGCTTATCATGCCACGGGTGCACAAAAGCAACAAGCACATACCCACACACAGGCGCGCATGCACACACACACACACACACACACACACACACACAATTTTCCCCAGGCTATCCACCCAGCCATTTTGTCAACAAATACATAAAAGGCAGGCAGGCATTCCTTAAATCGGACGCATGTACACACCGGAACACATGAGTTTGCAGTTCAAGTGTGCAAAGCAAGTTGGAATGAGGTTATTTTTATATTTTGTATTTTGTAAATCTTTAGAATTTCCATTTTTATATGCATAAGATTACAGAACATGAAGCAGGCATAGTGATAAACACAAGCCCATAAGAGAAACTACTATTCTATTGTGTAACAAAATAACCTCAACTCAAGGTCAATTTGCAAGCTTTTCAGGGCTTTCAACCACATTCATGGTCTTCATCAACAAATGGAATTACTTATTAATTCAACTATTTTATTGACCCATGTTGTGTGTGATTAGCATGATACAATTCAACATTATTGCATATCAACTTCCAGTGGAATCATATCATGAGAATAGGATTGAGGATATTGTGTTTTTTATATCTGTTGTCCAAAAAGTGGTATATCAAACCTCCCTATTCTATTCTATTTATGGCTGGCATCTTTCAACAGTAGCTATTCACTGCACTTGCATTCTGTAATTGCCTGTCTATGTAGTAGTTTTCATTGTTACTGGTGGAGTCTGCTTTTCCTCTGCAGGATTCAAATTGTGTACTCGCGTGTAAGGGATTCACAAGAAACAATGCCCGCGTGTATCAGATGGGAGGGAGACGACAAAAGCCAGCGCGTGTGTGCGTTTCCCATAATCCAGAAGACAACAATGTTTCAGATGACATTGCTGAATGTCTTTGTTAATCTTCTTTCTTAAAATGTGACACAATACCTTTTCTCAGCATTGTGAACCAACACTATAAGCAGAAAAGAATGCTGATATTTGACGATTCTGCTAAATCCTGGATTACATTATACAGCAACGTTTCTTAATGTTTAATACCAACATATTCAAAATGACTAAAATATGACATAATGACTAAAATAATAGACATGACTAAAGCTAAGTTTAGAGAGGATGCAAACTCCGAACTAAAATCTTGATACATGCCTGTCCACCATTCTTACCTTCACCCTTACCTTCTGCTTTGCTACATAAATGGCATATTTCTTTCTGCAATGACAACCAACATAGGCACTGGATGTAAATGCCTCATTGCAGATTCATCCAATATGAGTGTAAATCCACAAAATATTGGGCTGCTGGCAACACAACATATCCTGGTTACAAAAAAACCCTTAAAATTATAATTTTAAGGGTTTTTTGTATGTAAAGACTTTCATCTGGTGCAATGCATAACACTGAAACACAGTCCACTGCACTGAACATCAGTCCAGTATAATTTTGCATTCATTTGTCATATTGTGATATATATCAACATTGGAAAATTATTCATGTGATAATAATGTCAGCCATATTTCCCGTCTCTAAATGATACACAGATACTCCTTCCCCCACTTGTTTCTTTACATACTGTATAGCCTGGCTTGTGCCATGCATGAAAGCCTCCCTCCTGCTGACAGGTTGATCTGTGCTGGCATTTATTGATGCGGCCCAAAGCCCATCCTTAAGCCGCTCTCTGAGATAGTGTCGCCTGGGATGGAGGGGTTGAGGGTGGAGTGGTGGTTGGGGGAGATAAGCCAATGTTGCACACGAGTGCTTCGTTTATGATGAAGTGGTCCAGGCAATTACATTAGAGGCACAACGAGAGCCCTCGTCTCTCTCTCTCTCTTTCTCTCTCTCTTTCTCTGTGTGACTCTTTGTCAACCCGCTTACACTCACAATGCCTCATGCGTCACTCCCGCCGAAATGCAAGGAGGCACCTCTCAAACCTTATCGGACCAGCAGTCAAGGACGGGAACTTTTGTACCATCCACCTTTTATAATGCCTCGCATGGTTCACCAAGCGAGGGAGGAAGATTTATGATGTGACACTAGTCAGCCCCATTCACCTGCAGACAACGTCCCTCTGTTGAGAGTATCTGTTCACTTTTTATTGGTGGCTGTGATTTAGGAGGAGTAATTGACTGGAAATGGACTAGTGCAGGTGAGGTGCTTTATGGTCTAAGTGTTGGCTAACTGCAAGATTCTTAAGAGGAGGAGGGAGAAAAGAAGAGAGGGTTCAAAAAGATGGTAAAGCACAAAAAAAAAAAATCTAAGTCTAAACAAGTAATTAAATGGCGTAGTGGTCTTTCAATCTCTTCTTTTATTCTGCAAACAAGATGAATAGCAGTAAAACAAGTGAAATTATTTCAACCCGCTGGCACATTTCATCATTTTTTACCAGAAAGAGGGAGGGAGAAAAAAACAGATTTCAAGCTTGAATACTACATTTAATTACTTGTTAAGATTGAGATATGCAATATGATCACTCAAGAATGTAATCCCCCTGCAGGAGTGTCTCTGATGTGATTGTATTTGCATCAAGATTAAACGATGACTGCAATTGTTTAAAGCCTTTATGTGTCCTGAATGCTTGTAATTCTTTTTTGTGTGCCTGTGTAAGTAGGTTAAAAAGTTGTGGTACTGACAACAAAACAAGCAAGCAAGCAAACAGATCAGTAAGCATTGTACTGTCATACAGATGTCAACAGTATCAACTTATTTTTCTTTCACATCTGGGTTCAAGCTATTCCAGCTCATTAAACAGTAACAAGTAAGGATATGATTAGTTATAAAAAGCCACATCCTCGTTATGTGTCGCAGCAGCACAGGCATGGCAGCACAGAAGACAGTCACAAACACAAACTTACAGCAGGCCAGATGGACAGCGTGGCTTAATGTTGTCATGTCATGGAGTCCATATGGCCTTCTGTATGTGATTTCTGTTGGTTTAGCTGTTAAGCGTTGAAAGACTCCTGAGATTATGTGGGCAGGCAGAGAGGAGAGAGAACAAGATGCAGAGGAGTGTTGCTGCCCACAGGGAAACAGGCTTTGACATATGTGGAAGCACATAGCTCCTTTGGGGAGGGTGGAGGGAGAGGAGCGGAGCAGAGAGTCTCCTCGGAGCTGTGGGGAGAAGGGTGTGATCATTCTGTCATACAGTATTACTGTCATAATGCATACACATGCACACAGTGAAGTACACACAACAGCGAGTGTGTACAAACACAAGTAGAAATGCTGATGTATGATATACTGTGGCAGCGCTCGTGCACGCAAACACACACACACACACCCACCCACATACACCCACATACACCTGTGCACCGGTGACGGCAGCCCCCTTAGGTGGAGCCCTGTGGGGCCTGCCATTTTCTGCACCAGCACCTGTCACCTGGATCATGCACAAGAAATGAAACGAGCACGTCAACCCCTCCGCGCTGTTCTCTCCCCCTTCTCTCTTTTTCTCATTCCCAGGTGTGTCGAGCCAGCCAGCTATGATCATTCAGCACCTAGAGACATGCTCACTTTGCTTGTGGAGTCACCGATTGCTACAGTTTCCCAGCTAAGCTCCCAGAAGCTTGGCCCGACTGTGAAACTGACAAAAGGAAATAACTCCATTCGGGGTCTTTTTACAACTTGAGATGAAAGGCAGAGACTGACAATACAGATTCATACATGTGAAGAGGAGAATGAAGAATAGCCTGAACAGTGTACAAAATGAGCAGTGTTGAGCAAGGTACAGATGTAATCCATGAATCATTTTACTGTTTGAAAAAGCAATTGCATTACTTTACCAATTACTTAAAATAGCATTACTAGAGATTTTGACCCCACTGGGGCAGCGGCACAAACTGTAAACATGAAGCCTGACTTATTATAACCTGATGTAACTGAACTCAGCCAGACACCAAAACTCGCTAACAACTCATTGACTCTGCAATGTATTGTGTTAAGTAGAGGAATGATGGACAGGAAGCTTACATCTATTTCTGTCCTGCCATTTATTGTCTTAATATAATGTATACAGTGCCATAAAAATAAATACTTGTATAGGAACAAAATTACATCCCAGTCAGTCATACAGTTTGTTTTCTCAGACCCAGCACACTATTAAAGATCAACAAGTTATTGTAGCACATATAAAAATAGGTATATCTCTCATAAACTGGCGAAGTTACACAGCTACCAGCACCATTTACTTAGTAAAAGAGGGAGCCTGCCCTACTGGATTTATAGCAAGTGAAAACACACACGCTGTACAAGCCTATTTAGACGTCCAGCTAACATGGAGCAACATTAGCATTAATTTGCAATCTGATGAATGTTAATCCAATTTTCACTTTCTTTTTAGCTCTGTTTTGGTGTCCACTAACTCCTGAGGGAAATATTGGGCTCATTAGCTCCTAAATGCTCCACTACAAGTTGCTAACTTTGTCTGTCTGCTGTTTCATGCTGGGCAGGCAGAATATAGATATATATTATCAGAGCTTTTTCACTGAAAAGAGCTGCCTGATGTGAGTGATGAGATGAGAGTGGTGACAGTGAACCCAACAGAAAAGTTACTGGCCATAAAACAAGATGTACTGTTGTCATTTTTTTCAGTTCTTAATATACAAATATTGACTAGTGTTGCTAATTAGTTACATTGCTTGTTGCAAGACTTCCATCTTCTGTATTTAACACATGCAGAAATAGAACATGAGAAAAGTGCTGCACACCCATGATAAATTCATACAGGTGATTTTAATTATTTGGCTGATTAGACCATTTTTCAAGGCTTTGCAGGCGTGTACACGCTCTGTTTGATTGACATCTCTCTTATTCTCCCATTAGTTTGGTTGCACCTGTTTTGGTAGGACAAATGAGACCTTTATCAACCTTATTAGTGCGACCTGAGCAGAGGTCTAATCAGCTAGAATAACTCAGAACACCTGTGTGGCAGTACAGGGCCTTTAATGAGCAAGCAGATTAACATTACAGTTCAACAGCTAGTTTAGCCGCAGTGGTAGCATACAGCAGTCTTGTCCTCAAGTTGTGAGGTTCACATATCCTCAAACTCTGAACAAAACCCTGTGTGAAATCTTACCAGCAACTAGCCAGGCAGCTAAGAATAAATCAACAAAACATAAGTAATGTGTTACTGCCCAACAATGAATATAAGCAAGCAAGAGTGTGAATCTGTGTGTGTGTGAGTAGTCAGAAGTGACTATTTGACAGTGGCTGAGTGGAGAAAGGGATTAACAAAAATATTATTTGTGTGTGTTTGTGTGATAAGAAGCCAGAAAGTGCTTTCAGAAACACAGATGGGTGCATCAGCACACAGTGGGAGCTTATGTTTTATTTTATTTTTTTTACAGCCATAAATCATAGTGGGGGGTTCAGATATAATTATTTCAGATGCAGATTTGTTTGGGGTCCTCAGAGGGAAGAGATTTTGTGTTGTTGAATTCTGGGAATAAGTGGCTGCTGTCAGATTTGCAACATCTTATTTTTCTTTGAAAAAAAATATCTAAGGAAGGCGAGAGAAGGATGACAGCAATTAGAGGTCCTGCTGTCCAGTTTTAAAGGTCGCAAGTGTAGGAGAGAAATATTAAACATCACTGTGACAGCGCAGGGCGTCTGCTACTTCATTTTTGTCACTTTCTCTCTTTCTGTGTAGCTAACTACATGCTCTCTAGTTCCTCTCTCTCTCTCTGTGATCTCCCATCTATCAGTTTACTGTCCTGCGGAACATCCCAAGCTGTGATCTCTAAATTTCCATCCCAGGATCAAGTATTTATAAGTCCACACAACACATCGCTGTCTGTCTTCTACCCCTAAAATTTTCTGTGCAGTCGCCTCAACGCCTGTTTATCTCCTCTCATGCATCATTCCTCATCATTCTCTTCCTGCTACCAGTACCTCCCCTTCACCATCATCTTTTCCTCTGCACAAACACCTCCCCTGCTGCTTTTCCTTCCTCTCTCTGTTTCCTTTCTGGTCAGCTCCTCCCATCTCTTCTGCACCCCCCCCCCCTCTCTCCACATCTGTCTTCTCCTTCTCTCTTTCAATTCAGTTCAGCATCAGTTCAGCAAACTTTATTGGCACAAATGTCATAAAAATCTTTCCTAATTATTTGCCAAAATGCCAAAGCATGGACAATGTAGGATCCATGACAATGTCTAAGAGGGATACTCTAAAAGGATACATTCTTCTACGAAGAGGAGAAAAAAACTAACCACATTAGTAAATAAATTTATCTTTCTCTCTGTGTCTCTATCCGTCTGCAGTTGGTTTTATGTGGCCAGCGATGGCAGGGGTTCAAACTGTGATGGAGTGCCAAGATGAAGGTTCCATCATCATTATTATTATTCATGATTTAGACGCATAAAACAAGTCCTTCGCGGAGTAAACAGGACATGCCCGCGGTAAAGAGAAGCCTTGGCCCCTTTGCTATAAATTGCTTTCGTAAAAGGACACTTTGATATTCTGAGCTTTATTAGGATGCCCTTTCTTTTGGCATTGTAAGAGAAAGTAAACTGCCTTTTGCAATTAGATTTAAAGCCCTTGGGTGATGAAGAAAGTTGTGGGGAGATGGGAGATGATAGAAGACAGATAGGGCAGGGTTTAGGGTGAAAGATGGCAATAAATCAGCATGTAAATAGTTATCAGAAAATCTCTTGCTTGTCAACAACTCAGCAGAGAGGCCGGGGCATAATTACTTTGACCGAGTTTGATTAAAAATAGATAGACTATCTGTATGAATAAGTAAATGAAAGTATATGAAAACATGTCCATCGACAAGTACATACTTTTTAAAAAGTTTTTGACTTGTAATTTCATCATTCCAATCTCCCGCATAGTCAGAGGCAGAGAGCGACAGAAAGATGAGAGCAAATGGAAAAGAATAAGCAACATCTCATATTTATTCTGGTAGGAAACAGAGTTGAGTATGCTGAATAACAAAAGGGACAAAGGGATGGAGAAATGCAACTGCTTCACATATTGATAAAAAAGCCCTGGCACAACCAGTGAGAAATATTGAGCTGCTCATTAGTTGAACTGTATCCAGCAGCTACTAGTGATTTTCCTGACACTTTCCCACTCAAACACATTCTGAGAAAGACACCAGTAGGAGCATATGGATGATTAAAACAGATGATGGTTAACTTAATGGCATAGAAAACAAATGGATTCTGCTCTAGTGAATTTTATTTCGACAAAGAAAGGGATGGCTTTGCCAGTGAGGTGCTAACGAGCTGATGAATAATAGGACTGTTATCTTTTGTTCAGTACGTCACCGTGGCCTTAAGGTGTGTTCCCCCAATGGGTTCGAGCGTTTAGAAAACAAAGATGTGAAGGCGAAAGAGGATATTGACAATGTGTCTGGGAAGAGACGCGGATACACTGTGAGATCTCTGCTCAATCCACTCGTCTCCTCGTATCAATAGCAAACAGTCCTCAGGGATCTTCACTTAGATCAAACTCTGCTTTGGAGCTTTATATACTGCAAGGCTTGCAACAATTTGTAGCACTATTGTATAGTAGCTTGAGTTGGATAAGGCTTAAATGGCATCAATGAGGTCGGGATAATAAAGAAAATATAAACATTTTTTTTCCTCAGTTTAAATTAGTGCGCTTACAAGCTTGTGTGTTCTTCAATTATCTACTTTTTGTAGGTAAAAATAGTAACTAATGCAGTCGGAGTGCCAATCTAATTATCTCACCACTCATATGACACATAATGACATATACCATTTCTTTAACTGATTATCAGACTTGTCAACAATCAGATAACAGTATAACAATAGCTTGCATAGCCTATTATGATCTGTAAGTCGAAGAAAAAGTTGATGACATTCTAAACTACATAAAAGAATTTATTTCTAACAATTATCGTCTGTGAGGACAAAGCCTGATATCAGCCACACAGTTGCTCTGGCTGACATGTTCTTTCATTACAATGAAGTTACACTGTAGTTTATTTCGAGTCAATACTGAATACACTTGCTTGCTGCCATAAATACTCAGTAATTTAACAAATATTCAGCTAAAAATAGTCCCCAACAAAGGCACTATTTTCTTGTGAGAGTTGCAGCAGTTGCAGCGCCCCGCTGTTTTAAAGACTGACATCCACAGTAGGGCTGAATTTCTTGTGGCTGAGAGCCACAGGCGAGGTAGGGAGGTCGGAGGGTATCGAGTGACAGGCTAATACATTGTTGGTTTTGCGTCTTTTGATGGCTGACAATAACAAAATACAATATTGCCAGCCTTACCCTTTGAGGCAACATAGCTAGACCCTTAGTGGTCCCTTAAGACTCTCCTGAGCAGATAGTCATGTTTTATGGGGCGTGGGCATAAGATTTTATGAGCCTGTATGGTGGGCAGGAATCTTGTGATCAAGAGGAAGTGTTACGTGACAGACATACATGCTTACATGTCAGTGTGACCCTCATTAAACATAGGCATTGCCTGGGTTTGGCAAAATAGGAAGCAGTAGAACGCTGGCATCCGTGTGTGCATGTGTGTGTGTGTGTTTGTGTCTGTGCACATTTTTAGATTCATATAAATCAAGTGAGTTGAGATCACTGCCATTATTTTTTCTGTCCCCCCCCCCTGTCTTCAATTCAGTAGTCTGAGTAAAACTTTCTCCACAGATGAAAGTCAGGGAAATTACACAGGCTAAACCACATCATTTTTATTCTTGTGTATTACTGTTAAAAACGCCTGCTGCAATCTAGTCTGTCCGTCTCCCCCTTTCTCTTCCACCGTGATTACAGAGGAATGCATGTCATTAGCCAAAGGAAACTCTGATTAATGCAGAGAATAGTCACCAGAATATCCTCAGATTCATACGAGGCCCTGAAGTCACATAGCCACTTACATAGGCATCCACACTGTATTGTATCTATTTCAAAATCTTCCCTGTTTCCTCATTGCGTCTTTGGTGTTATTCTTTTAAGCTCTAACCACACACACACTCCTATACACATTTACAGTACGTGCAGCAAAAAAAGAAAGTTCATGTTCATGCGGTGTACATCTACTGTTATTCTTTCATCCCTGCCCCTGCATTGTAAGACAGCAGAAAGCTTCTAAGAAACCTACTTTCTCTCTCTTTCTCTTTTCACACACACACACACCCACACATACACACACACACACAGGACACTCACTCTTTAATCCTCTCTGTCCTGATCTCCTTGTCACACAACCTTAGTTGAAATCTGCCTCTCACCTCTCCTTTTTCCTCATGCTGATCTATCACTCTGCAAGCTCTTCCATCACCACTGCTCAGCCTTCCAATGTCAGATGTAGTTCATACAGGTGCATTACACACAAACGCACACACACGCACACACCATTTATCACTATCAAATTTGCAGTACACTTCTATCAGTGCTTTCTGTGGCTGTTTGTCAAAAATGTGTGCCACTATTTATCCATTTGATTTATTAGTGTTATCAATAATTGAGACTGTCTTCCCAAGAAAAATGACAGAATCATTTAATTTCAGCAAGTTCTCCAAAACCACACATGTTTACATGCAGGTGACAAAGCCTTCTAGGGCCATGGTAATTGGTAGTTGGGCATGAAGGAGAAAGTCATGTGACCTACATGTGACGTTTTTAATTTATTGCTCAAATACATAATTTATTTGTTTTTCACATGGAATATGGGCCACACTAGTTGTTTAAAAACGTTGCTATTATGGAAAAACATGCACTTTGTGGTGGGTAACAACACAAAGTCATTGGCTTTGGGCTGTGCCTTCATTTTTAGATCATCCAACAAGGCATTCTGAACACACTATAAGTAGATTACAGAAAATTCACTGATAGTGTAACAGATATCCAGAAATGAAAACCTTACATGCTCAAAGGATCCTTACTTATGACTTTAAAATTCTGAATAGAAGTGGTTTTTGCACCTCTATTCAGGCAGCAGCTAAGGTAGCTACCAGTCTTCATGCCACATTTATGGCATACTGGAATTACCAATATTACCAATAGCTTAAAATTCATCATCCAAATCCCTATTACGACACCGTTCAGAAGTCCTAAATGTGAGCAAAACCATCCATCCATAGGTCTTTGAGTACCATTTGTATCTCATCATCTTTTAGTATCTCTTTAAAATTTTTTGACATTGAGTACATGTGACAAATCATACCCTAAACCTTAAACCTTACCCTTACGCTACTGTAGTGTTTGACTAAATTTTAAATTTCAAAGAGTATTGTCCGCTCCTCTTTGATTTACCCTTTTAAGAATATAAATAGCCAAACTAGCAAGGCTACCAAAGAGTAGGCTACCAATACCTTTGGCTGCCTTCGCTGGTCACATGACCATCGCCACATTGTAATGGTCCCTCAAGAGTCTCCCTCCTCTTAGCACTAGGCTGCAGCTCTGTATCCCAGGGCAAAGCATGTGTGTCACCGTGGGTGGTAGTGTGTGTTATTAACAGCATAGGAGCTTTGGAGAGGGGTCACTAGTGAAACACATGAGGTCGTGTCAGACTGTTCATGCATTAGGCTGTGGCCGGGTGTGTGTGTGGCCTTTCCAAGGGGTGACTAGGTTTCTGAAAAGCATGGAAAACACAGTGACAGGGTTAGATGGAGGAGGAGAGAGGGTCATGTGCCTGGCAGAGCATATGTGTGGGAGTGAACGCGACAGCGTGAGGATGGGTGAGGCGAAGCGATCCAAACCAGGTGTCACGTCATCTGTGATAAAGTAGGGATGAGAGTTCGCTGAGCTCTGTCTCTCTCTACCCAGGGGAAAGCTGGGTGTATTAATATCCACAGTGCAGGAGCCATACAGACATAGCATGGATTCAAGACTCCTTCAGTCTCACATAATATTTTACTAAACCTGTGTGGGGTTTTGAGTTATCTGTAACCGAACAGCCTGCACATACACAGCAGACTGACAGCAAATGCCTTTTTTTTTTTTTACAACTGCAGGTCATATAATATAGATGTGGAGATGTAGTGGCTCTTCATCCCTCTCATTTCTCTCTTTTTTTCCCTGCCCTACAGATCTCATACATTTCTCCCCCTGCAGTCTGGCATGCTCCCTGGTGTAGATAGAAATTCAGCAAACAGATTTTTCATGGAAGAGGAGGTTGCTCAGTTTTTATTCATAGGTGCAATTTTACAGTTTGTTTCAGTTTCAGTAAAATAGAAAAAACTTTCTGTTAAAATCCCATCTTGATTCAAATAGATAGTTGATTGCTCAAATGACATTGTTATGTACAGCCTCAAACATCAGTATGCCATTTATACTGTGATCAAGTTGGTACTGTTTGGAATTTTTATGTAGCTGTTAAAGCTATTCTGAATGTGAATGTTTATTTACCCCTTAAGTAATAATCAATGTCACCACACCTGTGCTGCTGATAAAATAAATAAATCAACTTTCCAGACAGGGCTAACAAGTGTGTGTGTGTGTGTGTGTGTGTGTGTTTGCCTGTGGCCCAGGTGCGTCTATTGAGGGAGGCTCTGATTGGTTCACTGCTCCTGCCACAGGTGTAACTCGCAAGCTGAACAGCAGCATTTTTATGAAGACAGATGAAAGACAAAAGGTGGCAATTTTTATCCCAGATGGATGAAGTCAAATTATCCATCTGGTAGAAATAAAATTAAAGTTTCAAAACAAACACTGTTCTTTTATCATGTAAAACATGCACTGGAAATGAATTATGAATGACTCTTTGCTAAGCCCCCTCAGTTACTGCTGTTGTGGTCCTTGAGGACTGAACATCTGTAACTTTTTACTGCAGAGCTAGTCTTTTGTTTATTTTTGAGAATGACATTGATTTTTCTAAATTAAATAATTTTAACTGTCCCTGTGGATATCAAGTGTTTGACAGCTCGAGGCTATTGGAGCAATAAAAGTGATCAACAAGCGATAGTGTCAAAATCTTTCTAGAGTTGTAGATTTATCTCCCAGTAAAGATGCGCACCTGTCTAGATTACTGGCAGTAACACAGAAAGCCAGAGCTGATAACAGCAATATGAGGTTGATGATGTCACTTCTTAAGCATGATAGCCTACACATGGTGTTTTTGTAGGCCTATACAAACACCACACAGCATATATTACATATATACATATTATACAAAATGTGTGGGTAACCCAACAAAATGATATAGTTTGCCTATACTATGTTAGTGTTACTTATATTAGCAATTTACATAGATTTTTCAACTACATATGGTTTAATCTAAACCTTCCATTTTTGCTCTTGTGTTTTTGGTTTTCCCTTTATATACAGAGTATTGCTTTTACTAGAGCCCCATGCACTCGGCATGTTGAGAAATCCAAAACTAGTCACAGTTGCTAAGCTGTGATTGGCCAATCATTGTTTGGGGGAGGGGTTTAGAGACTTGAGAAGTGAGCACCATTGGGAAAATTATAATATGTTGCACAAAAACAATTACTATCCTAAGATGTCCAGTGTGATGGTGTCTTACTATGAGCTGTCCCATACAGGTGAGTATGTATAGGTGCTGTGATGGTGGATTCTGCCAGTATCCAACTATCTGTGTGAGTAATACTGGGCTGTGTGAGTGGAAACATTCAGGCCTGTAATGAGTCAGATCAATCACCCCACACAGTCTTCAGGTTGGGGCTCAGCTGAAATTAGCCGAGCTGCAAGGCTCAAAGGGAAAGGAATTGAACCACAGTCCATGGAGACACAGGAGTTAACCCACCAACCACTACATGACTACCGACACTACAAGAGATTAGCCTGGATGAGAGCTTGACATTATGTTGCTTCCTCTGAGCATTCTTTTCGCTGCTCTTTCTCTCCTTCTCTTTTTTCCCTCCCTTATTCCTTTCTCTCTCAGTGTTTTTTTTTTTTTTTATCTGTGGCCACCACTGCCTCAGACAAAACCAACAAATCTTACACTTACATCTCTCACCCTTATGCCTGGTGCCTTTCTCGTTTTACCCCTCCTTTTTCTTCCCTTTCATTTTTCATGTCTGTTTCATGATGTATTTTTCTCCTCTTGCTGAGTTACGTCTGCTCGCATCGTGACCTTTTGTGTTTTGCCAGAGTCCTCCAACAATAGCATGACAAATAGCTGATAGGAAAGCAGATATTCTCTCGCTCAGTGGTTTGGACCTGGTTAAAATTACTTTCATGTGAAATTACTTCTGCCATCTATCCAAATTCCTCCTCTGCAAGTACAAATAGGCCCGTATATATGCAGGCCACGTATTCACGACGCCTCATTAAGTTATGCAATGAAGGAGAGTGGAGGGAAGGGGGAAAAAAATGGAAATGTGAGTGTGTGTGTGTGTGTGTGTGTGTGTGTTGATGTATATCTATGTATGAGTTGGCTGTTCTTATTTTTTACCAGCATCTCACCTGCCTTTGACTCCTAAATTAACAAAACTATATTCACCATTTTGTCAAAAGTGATGGACTGATTATAAACAGAGGTATTTGTCTCACACAATAATAAAATCATGGCATTTTCTTCTAGTCAAAAATGGATTACTGCTCCAGTGTGTGTGTGTTTGTTATGAAACCAAGTAGTAAAGCACTAAAGATCCACTAGTTCGAGCTTTTCAATTTTCAGGTTTGAGAAAATCTGTAGCTTTTGGACTGGTGGTGAGACAAAACAAGAAGTGTGAAGGAAATTATGACGTGAACATTTTTCAGTTTTAATCTTCCATTTCTAATTGACTAAAATAATAATCACCAGATTAATCAATAATGAAAAGAATCTGTTTTAGCCCTAAATATATATTACATTACATTTATTTGACATACATTTTTGCCCAAAGAGGCTTACAATAATTGGTTTCAACTTCCATGGTAACAAGAGCTACATGTCATCAACAATTGTATGTGCATCACTTTCCAATAAACAAATAATGTTTCCAGAGGACATATGTCACAAGTATTTATAGTTGTGATGTACATATCTGCAATAAGATAATTGATACATTTGTAGGATAAAAGTTATGGACAGGTATTTATTTACACCACAGTTGGAATATCTCTATAGTCAATAACAAGCAGAGACTAGAAAATGCATTTCCTGCGTAAAATGCGTGTGAATGCTGATAGCTGAAATGAATTGCAAAGCATTGCTGAAAATGCTACAGACTTGTTCAGCATCCACATCTGTAGAACTTTGCTGAATTTGGTTACCATGGAATATTACATTTAAAAGATATGGCAGTTAATAAGCAGTATGGTGGTGTTTCACTACTGGCCACAAGGTGGGGCTATTAGTGCCATGCTTCAATATGCCCTGCACATTCATGGATAACTTGTGTACCAAGTTTCATTTTATTAAAGACAACAGAATTGTTGTTAATGTTGAGTCAAGTATGATTCCGTTTTAATTTAATGTGTCATTTTAATGTTTTGATTGTTAAGTAGTGTTTCAATATATTTAGTGACTGTGTGACTGGCAACTTTCAGCTAAATGCATTGTGGTTGCTCGCAGTGACGGCAGCTGGCTCCTAAAAAGTCTTGTCAATTTTACTTTAATCAATACATACTCATCTGTGTTTATTATCTACACCAACCATTTACATAAGTTAAACTATGCTCACCTCGTAATGTTTCTTATAACATGGGAAACAAAACATAGCCTAAGTTGGCAGTGCAGCTATAGTCTATCTTGTAATTTTAAACCATTATCCTCAATCGGAAAGTGGCCCATATTCAACCAATTAACCTGCTTTGTCATTGTGCACACACTAAAAGAGTTTGTGTAAACTGCGTGGTCACACAGCTAGTATTCCCCAGGTTTGACCAGCCTACCGTCTGTTTAACTTCTGACCATCAGTGTGGTACTGCAACGAGATTCAGCCTTTTATCTCAAGCAAGCTGTTATACTGTTTTGAACATACGATAAGACTTTTAGGACACCTACATGTTCTGTTTGTGTTTTCAACAGCTGCCGTTACCACAACAACAACGACACATTCAGCTAAAAGTCACCAGTGAACACGGTCACGGGTTAAACCGAAATGCCGGCCGGCATGCTAACCTCTGCTAGCCACTTTCAAACTTCCTGCTCCAGTGTCACCGCACACCGACAAACAGCCGCTAGACGGTTAGAAACTCTGAATAACAGTTAGTTACTCCCGCAAACTGAAGCTCAGAGGGTTTAACAAGCTTTTTAGAAACAGGAAGAGATGACAGAAAGATTAAAAAAAAAGTGAAAATAAAAGTGTAAAGGCTACACTGTCGCTAACAACAAAACAAACACCGAAATTCCGGTTTACGCTTAGGTGCAGCAGAGATACTAAACACAAGGACAGATGCCTCACTTTGTTCTGAATCCTAAGAACACAAACGGACAAAAGAAACGTACAAACAAGGCATTTAAATGACGTTGATGCTGATTTCTCCGCCCATACTGCGGGGACTGGCTCCGCCTCACAGTTCGTGAGTTATTAGCCAAAACATAAAACACGAAATAACTGACCACATAGTGTCACTACTGGTACCATGTTTTAATATATTAAGTATTTCCACATGGGACAACTGTTCATGAAGTATGAATACTTAAGCACTTGTACTTTTTGAGATATCAGCTTTCAAACATTCCTCCTATAGACTTTCCATTACAAACTTTAATATTTTAAAAAATATAAATTACTGGAATATGCTAGAAAGAAGAAAAGTCATAGTATAATTGTCCTTAAAGAGCTGAACATTTTGATATTTTAATGGTTTCTGTAGCTGAAAGTATGCAGAAGCAGTTAGCGATCGAAAAACATACGGAAGAAGAATAAATAAAGCTTTAAAGTACAATCAAGCATTCACACTAATTAGATCTTCTCAAGGTGGAGGTGCAGAGAGAAAGCTTTCCTTTGCCAAACAACTCTCCATCTGCTATCAGATTGGCAGAAGGAGAGGCCTTGACATTATCAAGTAAAATGGGCTGGCTAAGACCGATATTACCTCTCCGTTGCTATCCATGCTCACCTGCATTCTGCCCTTAGGCTGCTGGACTGTCAGTCATTGGCCATGTGAACCTTACACACAATTTCTATTTATTTATATATTTATCTCCAATTTGTATTTTATATTATTTAAAGTAATTATTGTTCTTGCACTGTTAATCACCTTGCATTTTCACATACTGTATCATAGTGACAGCTCTCTGTAGTAGTTCTGGTGGCTAGACTATCACTTCACTGCTATGTTTTTATTCTTATCTATCTATCTATCTGGATAAGGCAGCAGATGGGGGCTCAGGACATCATGTGAGAAGGATCAGACTAGAAAAACAGCAGTAAAGACTCATTTGATCCATCTATACTTTTATAGTATAAATAAATATAGTACCACTGAATAGAGTCACACATTTGATACTTTGTATTGGTTGAAAAGCTTATAAGTGTAATTTTGATGGAAAAGTTTGTCGTACATGTAGCTCATTATCGAGTTCCGTCATTTAACATGTCCCACACCAACTTCTTTCTTAATCATCTTTTTTCTTATATATGATATCTGCGGCAGTTGACAGTGTTTATTCATGCGAATTATGCTGGTTTGCTGATTGAGTCCATAAACCATTGAGGTAAACAGTCAAGCATTAGCAATTCCAGAAGCTGTTTACATGGAAGAGCACAATGATGCGTGTTAAGCTCATGCATACTGTTGAATAAATTCAAAGATTATGTTGACAAGTGTTTGGAAATGATAGACGTGAATTGTAAGGAAGTGAAGGGAGCTATAAGTGTGTGTGGGCCCATTTGAGTGTTTGTGGGTGTGCGTTTACACAAGTGTGTGTCAGTGTATTAATGAGTGTATTCAAAAGATGGATTTAAATCGCAGGGGCAGGCAGACAGAAGAGCTCGTCAGCTTGTCAAAAGTGTAGCAGAGAGAAACAGCGTCACCCAACCCCCTCCCAGAAACAACTATTAAGTGGTTGAGCCGGCAGTGGTAATGCTGTCAGGCAGTGAGGGTTTCTGTAATGCTACTTAATTAATCTCTGCAAATCAAATCGATGGTAATTTTGCGCGCATAGCAATCGGATTTGGGGCTTCATACTGTGACACAATATCCAGCTTGCAAGCTGAAGGGGCTCGTTTTTCACAGCTATCAAACTAGCTCGTCCATATGTTCACAGCGCATCTGAAAAAGGGAGATGGATGATAGAGGGATGAGTGGAAAGAGGAGAAGGAGAGGAGGGAAATGTGGTGAAGGAAGTATGAGACATCAGTAGTGAGTAAATGTCTTAGAAGATGCATAAAATGACACTGGACAATGCCTAAGTATGTTTTCATTCTCCTGGAGACCATTGTAGCAACTATTGACAGTGAAAAGACATTAAATAATTTCTTGATGAAGACTGAAAATCTGGTCAGAATCATGGCACTACCCTCAACTCAACTTAGACTGCTACGCTATATATTACAGCCTGCATCACATCATTTTGTTTGTCACATTCTGGATTGATCCTTGACGTGACGTGATCCCTGTGCCCTTCCAGTTTGATTTAACAAAGAATATATATGTATAGCAAATGTTGTGTTTCAAGTCACCTAACACAGAGTGAAAAACAATCAAGTAAAATGTTGCAAAGTATTCAGTCAGAGCGGTTGAGTAAGAGTCCTTGAGACTGAAGCATTCAGAAGACTTACCTGCCTACAGGAGAAAAAAAGAATAGAGTAATTTAGTTTCATTCAAAATTATAACTCTTGTATCACCAGGAAATTTCAATCACTCCAGCTACAGTGCAATGTTTGAATGCTTTTTCAGTTAGAAAAAAAAAGAAAGAGAAAAAAAAAGAAAAAATAAGTGGTGAAGGTGGGCAGAATGATCAAAGAAAAATGATTCATGCAAGATATTGAAATGAATTCATTACAAAATAATGATCCATATGCACACCTGATCATCTTAAATGCTGGAATAAATTCATAATACAGTGTCTAGGATCACACCAGTAGTATGAAGAGTGAGTCCTCACTCTCACTCACATACATATACACACAGGAAAAACCTCATAATTGTGGATTTGAGAGTAATAACAAATTCAAAGTCATCAGCAGTGAAGTAGTGTTGGCTCACACATTTGAGAGGAAATATAATTTGTTCTGGACTGGAGTAAATGGAATACAACATAACATTGTCAATATATGAAACAATACAAACTAATTTCTCACGCTCACATACAACATCAGTCTGCACTCTTTATAATAGGGATTTATAGTGTTATTTGTTTTCACAACAGATTTTCACTGAAAATTTACTTGATACCTCATCTATTCTCTTTGCTTGGAAAATTCCTTTATTGCACTGGATATACTGTGATCTATAATGGAGGCTTTCACAGAGAGGATGGAGAGGGAATGTATGCATGTATGAAAAATGACAAAAGCTGACAGAGAAATCAATTAGACATCAGTTGGATAGGAGCAGCATATTAAAAGGATTCACCACCAAGAGAGAGAATAAACCTGACTAGGATCATGTACCATGTGCCATAGTCCTAGTATTGTGTGTGCTATCTCTAGCTTATGGGTTACTGGTACACCTAAATGGGACAGAGCCATCGTTAATGTTGTTAGTTACACCTGTGCCTTTCTTGTGATGTGAAACTGAATTTTCCACTGTAGGACAGGTCTGTTTTTCACTGTGTCCCAGTTCAGGGATCATCTTCAAATCTGCATTTCTAGACTGAATACATCATAACTGTCCAATAAAGCTTGTCCCATTTCAAAGGCTTCAATCTTTGTTTGGCCAAATCTTGAAGAACTCAACTGGGTTGTTCTTTCTAGGTCTCAATATTCCAAAATCTCTTGTGTGGAGGTTTTAGGTGATACTCATCAACTCTGTAAGCTGGGAAATATCTTGTTAAAGATGCTATATGTAAGAATCAGAAATTCCTTCTCATTAAAGACGACGGTGGCCGTTAAGTGAGCTGCAGTCAGCATCCTGTCGCTTGCGTTTGCGCGCATGCTCACACTACATCAGCAGCAGCGCTAACATTTGCCAGCTAAAACCACAATATCACAATATATTTCACATGCTTTGTAGTAATGTTAACTTACCTTATCTGTGTTGTGGTGGGTGCCCCCCCCCCCCCCCAGAACAGCACATAAAAGCCTTTTCAAATCTGACGACCTGACATCTCTATCAACAAGATAGCATCATTTGTCAGCGCCCTTCAAAAGCATTACAAATCACTGTTTAAAAAAATAAAACTGTTTTATGATCTAACAACGCCATGGTTAAGGTTTAGTTAGGTTTAGCCACAAAGCTGACTTGGTTAGGGAAAAATCATAGTTTGGGATAAAATTACTACTTTGTTACATGGTTAGGGAATGAGCATGGTCATGGTAAAAAAAAACCCAAAGTTGACTCTTAATAGGAAATGAGAAGCGAACAGTGGTCTCTTAAGTCCGGCACTTTGCTGACGAATCCACCCATCCTGACCTTCTCCTTCTGTGGACTTTGTGGCTCCAAAATAGTCACATCACTCCCGTCTTTGCTCCCGACAGATAAAGGTCACAATTCCTATGTCTGCTAGACTACATAAAACACAGAGAAGGACATAAGGCAGAACAAAAAGAACATGCATGAAGCCTGTAGTTAAAACAAATAAATGTAAGTCTGATGAGGTAAGATTTGATAGCATACTCAGAAATTCTTGACATTGCAGTATACATGCCAAAACTTTGTACATCAAGGTCGTAGCCATGGAGTCAACATTGAAGGAACCAAATATGCTGGGTGGGTCTCTCCTCTCATTTTCTCCTCTCCTCTCCAGCTCTCTCTCCTCTGGTCCTGTATTCTCCTTTCCTCTCCAGTCATCTGTCATCTCTTCTCCTCTCCTCTCCTTTCCTTGGCTCTCCAGTCATCTTGTCTCCTTTCCTCAGCTCTCTTCTCCAGGTCCTTCCTCCTCTCCCCTGCTCTCCAGTCATCTCTTCTCCTCTCCTCTCTTTTCTTCAGCCATCCTCTCCTCTCCTCTCCAGGTGTTTCCTCGTCTCTGCTCCAGTCATCTCTTCTCCTCTGCTCTCCATGTCTCTCCTCCTCTCCTCTGGTCCTATCCTCTCTCCTCTCCAGTCATATATTCTCCTTTCCCCTGCTCCCTAGTCAGCTATTCTCCTCTCCACTCATTTGTTTTTATTTATTAAATTGTTTCATTAATTAACCCACCACCACCACCACCCCATGCTGGGGGACTACTTTACTAGTCCTAATGCTGTTTTTTTTTCTTCAAATTAGGGCTTTTTTATGATCTCCAGTTATCTCTTTTACTCTCCTTTCCTCAGTTCTCCTCTCATCTCCTATCTGGGACTCTCCTCCTCTCCTCTGGTCCTATCTTCACATATTTTCCTCTCCAGTCATCTCTTCTCCTTTCCTCTGCTCTCCTCTTTTATCCTCTCATCTCCTCTCCAGGCAATGACATGTGTTTTGACTTGCCATTCTTCAAGCAAATCTTTTTGCGCATATTGACACCAATAAAAGACTGGCATATTCCTCCTAGGTCCAGTCTGTCCAGTCTCTCTTTGTGCATGTGTTTGACTCATCAATGATCTAAGTCTTGTCTTAAGCCTCCTCAGGGCACTAAAACTCCTCTCAGCCTCTATAGTGGAAGCAGGGACGACCAGTAGAAGCCCTACTAAAGCTTTCACCTGACTGAAGAGACCTCTCACCTCTGTCACCATTCCCTGAATAATGCAAGCAACATCTGAGCTCGTTTGATATGATTAATTAGCCCCAAACATTGCCAGCTGCACCTGCAGTAGTCTTGAATTCAATTCAGGATACTCATCTCCACCTTGTCCATGTCTGCTCGTAGCAGCACATTTTCAAGCTGCTGCAGCTTGTGGAATCCAGCTCGATCAAACCTCTCTATGAATTGAGTATTCACTGAGTCCAAGGCGTTGTAGAATTTGGCTCTTTACCATGACTGGGCATCTGGATGGATATGGGCTGCAGCCTGACCGACGTAATGCTTTGTAGGTTTGCGGACATGAGGCATCTGAATAGGTTGTAGGTCCAACTTTGTTACCATAGCAGTTTCTTTTGTGAACACATCAAAGTGCTCCTCTGTTTGCTTGTCCTGTATGCTTGTTTTGACATAGTCCCAGTGTCAAACATGCCTGAAACAGTCTGTTTCCTAATCTGCAGGGAGCAGGCACTCCAAATCCCCCGTTGGGTCTTCAGCCATTACAAAGCCGAGCACAGTGTTCCCTTTTAGAAATGTTCCATGAAGACCATTGGCCTTAGTTAAAGTGTCAGATGAACTGCATGACGCCATTTTTTCAAGGGCTGTCAGCACTCATACTGAGTGTGAAATGAGCGGATAGCAGGGGTGCGAACAGTCCACCTGGTGGGACAGAGTGGTTTTAATGAGGTGAAACCATGGTCTGATTTTGTGATTTCCTGGAAATTCACCTTGAACTTGCCAGATTGATTAAAGAAGCCCCCCAATTCATGCACCAGACACATTGAATCTCTGACTAGTAGAGAGGCTACACAGGCAGACTGCGTAATAAGGTCACGCACTGTGGAAAACAGTCACAATATATAGCCAGCATTGATGACACTTCATTGAGTCCCAGGAATTCTTCCTGTGGTTGTAGATCTGCATCGACACAGTGCAAACATATTGACTCCTGCTCAGCTCCTGATATATCCTGGGTGCCAATAATGATAAGTGCGAACTGGTCCACTGGCATCGATGTTATTTCTTACACAATTTCTTTGACGATTTCATTGCCCATCAGCCCCAAAATTTTGTCTTTCATTTGGGGACTGGTGAAATCAAAGAGATCTTTTTGCCAGGCAGTCAGCTATGCATCGCCCTCTGCCTTGTACTTTAGAGGGTGGCTAAAATATCCACTCTTCTTATCAACCCCTCAAAAAGCTAGACCTTGAAGTACTTCACACCTCCAACAATCTTTATGAGATTTCTCCTCACTTGTTGCTGCTGTCTTTAAAGCTCACATGAAATTTGCACATTAACTTTGGCTTCTGAATCCGAGACATCACAGCTAATTTGTGACACTGGCTGTCTTCATGCGCATTAAATTTCTCCAGTGCCTTCTTCCAATTTGTAAAGCCAGTCTTGACAAAAGCTGAATCTGCTTTTGATACAAGCTTAGACTTTTGTGTTGCAAAGTCTTTAGCACAATAGAAACAGAGGACTCCCTTTAAGGGGGCCTGTAATGGAACCAAGTATAATCTTCAAACCATTTCTCCTGAAAGTAGTGTCTGTCCTATTTTATAGAGTTTGACTAGGTATGACATTCACATTTGGCTGTAAATGTATTGCTGCATTAATAGTTCACTTATGTTTAATGCCTACGGGCAACAGGAAGTCAAACCTTAATGACACATAATTTATCAAATGTATATGCACTGTCCAACGTCATCTACAGCGCCACATATTGCACACAGAAAATAATATCTTGACCATTTACAGTGTCCAATAATCCTCAAAATTCAGAGCTGTGTTGACCGATCTCCAGTAGCGATACCACGACTGCAGTTCCCTCCGACACAAGGTGCGAGTTGAGGGCCCATTCATCGCTGCTTGCAGCTTTCATTATTATTGAACTGACCATTGACCATTCTAGTCTTTGGCTCTTAAAAGAAAAAAGCGAGGACACAAAACACTCAGAGTACTGACCTTGTCCAGATGATGGCTAAAATTTACAAAAGGACAGGTTGATTTTCTCCTCTGTCATGGTGCACTCTGAAGTTTGAGAGGAACAGGGCAGATGACAGAAAGTACTAAAATGTGAAATAACAACAGTCCCCTGACAAGAAAAGCTTTTACTTCACACTCTTTTTCCCGATATGCAGACACATCATGTAGCCCAACCATTACAGACACCACACCCACAATGGAGATTTGTGGGCCCTCAATGTCAGCGAACAAGTGTGTTTGATGGAGAAAGAGTTACAAAATAGAATCCACAGGGAATGGACTTCAATTCATGGCAGTGCTTCAAATTTAGTCCTTGGTGTGTGTGTTAGAATCCCACTTAAATTAAAATGTCACCATGTGTTTTAATCGAGAGCTTAGTTGGGGCACTGTTTAAACTGTCACTGACAAAACAAGACCATTTTTTTTCCTTCTACTGAGATTTAATACTTAATGTCATTACTAAATCCAAGAGGCTGACTTTTGTTCTTGCGGAGAACATTCTGAAAGGAACAAACCTTTTAACAACAGCAGAGCAGAGCAAAATGTGGGACATATTGTTGACATATTTGACACATAGATCGTTCTTCCATCCAATAGATGTTATAATTTTTTATTGACTTTTATAAAATATAGTGCTCTTTAGGTAATTGAAACATCATGCCTACAATAAGGATCCTATTTTCATGCAAGCATATAGCACAAAGGACACCTTTACAATATTTTCCAAAGGCACAGAGATGTTTAATCTTGTCTTTGACTGACATTTTGGTACCTTGCTATGTGCCAAGTGGAAAAGAGGATCAAACCAGGTTAACACCACACAAGGCGCACTTGTATTCTGTGCTATTTTTGTCACTTGGTCTTCTTCCTTCCATCCTTCTTTCCTTTCCTCCTTCCGTTCTTATTCCATGTCTTCATGCTCCAACCAGGCCAGACTCAGTTGCTACTACTGAGCTACTGTCATCCACAACTGATTGTAGGCTGTTTGAAAGCCAAATACTGCAGGGTCGTACTGGCGCTGGCACATTAAATCTACACAATTAACTGGTCAGTTACAACTTGGTACTGTACAAAACTTTCAAGTTTCTGCAGTGAAAATTGTTAGTATTATAGTAAACGTGGCATCCAAGGGAGACATTGCACGGACATTGTTCATAGTTCCTCGAAAGGTCCTCTCTTTCTCTCTCCTCTCTACATTACTGATCTCCCTTAAGACTACCTGTTCTTGACAAAAATATCTCTGTGTCCTCATCTAGAGACACCAGGGTGCAACAACTGCACACATCACTTCCTTCTGTAGAACAAGTTTTGAAACAAGTTACAAGCAATGCATGATTAAAGCTGAGGTAGGCAACTTTGGAGAAACCAGCTAGATTTTGAAAGTATCGAACAGACAAAATCCTCTCCGTTGCCCCTCCCTTCAGCGCTCCCACTAAAGAGTCTCCCCCAAAACACATGAACACACACTGCCTTACTACTGAGCACAGTCCATCGTTGTCACCACTAACTGTATCCAACTACCAATTATCTCATTCATGTGTAAGAAAACACCTAACATTATCATAATGAATGTAGACAACAAACATATTGTTAGTACACACAGCTGTCAAGCTAGCATGTTAGTATTGTGAAATTTTATTGAAAATTGAGTTTGATGCAGTAACTTACTGCTGGCTAGCTAGCAACAGCTGGCTACAGTAACGTTAGATATCAGGCAAAGCTAGTATTGCTACTTAGTGTAGCAATACTACATAAAGTTTGTTTTGAATGTTTATTTTGAATTTTCAGCGCATTTCATTCACAATGTTTGCTGACGAAACAGCTGCAGTTCCCACTTAGCTACATGGTGATTTTTCCTGTTACCATCAGTGACACATTGACCAACGTGAATTTTATATTGGACTCATAACATATTATAATACGTTATCTGCATGTTAGAGCCTCCATGATGAGAGAATTGTTGGCTCTGATTATGAGTAAACTCCAGAGCCAAACACATCATCTGGTAAAAGAGGACAGGCCTGGGGTCGCGGTCAAAGCAGAGGACGCCGTGCGAGAGGGAGGGCAACCAGCAAGGTCCAAGGCAGTGGAGGCAGAGGATGGGGAGGTCAGAGTGGGACAGACCAAAGAGTAGATGTTCTCAGACAAGATGACACACAGTACGTCGAGTTGAGGAGCTGCACACTCAAAGGATAATTTTCTGACATCAACACCACCAATAACTACAACTCTTAGTCCTTGTCTTAGCCTGCGGATATGATGGTCAGTGGCTTCTCTGTGTTTGTATGTTGACTTGGCATGTACTGTAGACACACAAGTCCTCTTAGAGGACAATAAAGCTCTATTCAATAAAAATATCTCATCATGTTGATGATCTATTGCTTTACAGGCCAGAATTTGAGGACTGAGCTTAGAACAATCACACAGAGTACTGGAGCTCTGCCTAACATGTGACCCAAGCCTGATGTTTGATATTCTCCACTTGATATCAGCGGATGCTCCTCCCAGGGCCATCCTGTTACAGGTCAACCCACCTGGTGTGTCTGCCAGAATTGCAGAGAAATGCCCACATATGTGGAAAGAAAGTGCTGCGGGCAACATCATGACATCATGACATGTGTTTCCATGCTGCCACATATGGAAGCCTATATTTTGCAGGAGGGGGTCTTGCGCCTTGCCAGATGAATCTGGAATGATATCCAGGCAGAGGCTGATCTTCCAGAGCCTGGGGAGAGTAACAGACAGTGGCAATATGGAGCATAGGGACAGGGTCATAGAGTTGTTTTACCCAGTTGCTGTGTCTGGAAGATATGCGACTATTACCCAGCTCCACATGCACGATACAAGGTTTCCTCCATAGTAGGGTGTAAGCTGTAATAGTACTGTCAGGCAGTAAGTTACATTTTGCAATACCAATATTTACACTGAGTGAACATATGTACATTGCAGATTTTATTAGTTTTCCTTTTTTTTTATCTCCAGGACGGTGTAGACAATAATACAAAGAAGATTTTATTTATTTATTGTTTCATAATCTGTTCTAACTTCTTTCAGTAAAATCTTGAAAATGAAAAATGCCTTTTCTTTACACTTACAGTATAAACAATCAAGCCACAACACACAATAAAATATATAACATATATCAGAAATACTATGAGATATGTACAATGTATAATTACCATAAACAATATATATACAGGAAGGAAGAAAAGGCATGTCCATATACAGGTCAATGTTGGCTGACAGGTCAGGCTGCACATGTGGCATCATATGGATGCTGTGGCAATCTTCTACTGTTTTAACAGTGATTGTCCTTTAGAAAGATTATCACAATTACATATCTGACAGTAATTATTGCATTTCAAAGACACTCACGTTACTGTCAAAGAATGCTAACACTACTACTTTGGCTGTATTTTATGCAGTGACAAACATTCATAACAGTTTCACAGTTGTATCAGTGATTTGTTAACATGTCTGTGTTTGGCGACAAAGCCACACATTTCATATGGTTGTGCCATGACTTTATTTAGATAATTATTTTAGATTATAAGTAGTTCTGAGGTTCAGAATATGTAAAAACAGACCTGAAGATGGTATGTGGAACTTACACTGCGGAATTCTTTACAACATGGATTTAAACTAGCCTTTGCACACAAGTATGTTACCACTTCATACTCAAGCTACAATATTGTAAGGCAAGCACCACTTTCGCTGCCCTGCCTGGACATTGAACAAAATAAATTTTGATGGGACATCAACTAGGTTTATGACAGGAGGGTTGATGTAGATGATTTTAAAAAAAATCTGGCTGTCTGTCTATATATCTATCTACAGTAAGGTCCAAAAGTCTGAGACCACTTTCCCATTCTCAGACTTTTGGACCCTACTGTATCTAGAAACTTGGATTGTTGCACCAACCCCTAAAGAAAACTACAATAAATCCACTCACTGAAGAGGAATGATATTTGGGTATGAGCATCTATGTCATGTAAAGCTCTTGACAGAGTTTCTCAAAGGTACATATGAAGCCTTCCTTTACCATGACAATGGAGTTCCTCAGTGTCTCCCCCTTGTCAATATTGAGCATGCGGGTGATTTGTTTGGATTTATTGTCCATGGCAGTGTATTTGCAATATTGTGCACAGAAACCAGACTGTCCATCCGAACATCTCCTTTGAATAGAAATGGGAACAAAAAGAGAGCAAAAAGGGTAACTACTCTGTTCAATATTGAACTAAACTTGTCATTTTATGCTGCTCCAACTGCATGAAACAACACTGAGCAACCATAGGTCAGGCTAGCGCTTCATATCTCACGAATAAAAACCAAAATATTGTCAACACCTATTCAAAAATACACAAAAGCACACAAAAGCCAAAGTAGCCGGGCATAATTTCACAATCAACTGAGTCTGAATCATTGACCTTATATAAATATTGACATCATTACAGCTCCCCAAAAGTTATGACAAAATATCTTGATTGCCCCCTGGTGACTGGCTGCAATATAGATCATAAGTCCCACCCCCTCCATGTTAGTGGATGGGACATGAGCCAAACTACAAAATTAAAGAACACATCAAATAATCTTTTCCCAAAGATGCTTCTGTTAATTAAGGTAGTTCTTATCACACTGATGTTTGTTCAAGTGCTCATTAGTTTGTTTTCAATTAGTTATTTGTAGATATAAAAAGGGGGAATTACGTCATGATTGACAGATGTAACAGCTGCTCTTCAACTTCCGTCACACGGCAAGACGGCTGAGGGGGCATGTCCCGCAGGCCGTCATGCTGCTGCTCGACTCTACTGCGCAGACTCTGGCTCCGGATGACATCACATAAGCAAGATGGCAGCCCCCAGAAAGGAGACATTTTGGCTTCGCTTTTGCATAGCGGTAGGAAAGTGTAGACGCGTCGTCCATATTTATATACAATGATCTGAAAGTAATAAACAAAGTATTGACATTTTGTGCACATCTTATTGCATTTGATTTCTACTTTTACTCTAGAGGTTTATGTCTGTGCTGCACTTCTTTTTGTAGATTTTGTTGTTTGGTCTTTGTATCACCATGCATCTGCCTGCCGCTAATACTGTCTCTTGGGAAAAAATACAATTCTATTATATGGTGGATAGTTATATGTGTGTGTGTGTATTTGTCAAACTAACCCAGGGCCCTTTGGACTGAAGCCGAGTGATGATTTTGGCTTTCTTCTCATTCCAACAGTCCTTTATAGTGTCCACACAGCAGGAGTCCTGGATCTCATTTTCATGAACTTGAACAACTTTGCATAGTTGTTTTTCAGAGTTACTGGCCAACAAGAAGACCACAACCAGCACCCCACACTTTAAAGTTGGCTAGGAAGTCCATTTCCACAGTGTGACCATGAGGACACATCTGAAAAAGACACAGGTGGAGAAAGACAGCACAATACGGCAACAACAATTACTACTACATGTAAGACACATATACAAAAATCAGTCTAAAACATGTAATGAAGATTTATGCCAAATAAAGACCCATTCAATTATAGCAGCTGTGCGCCTGGACTCAATACTGATCTTGAATGGTCTAGGTGCCGGCACTCTACCGGCACTCCTTAGCAGTACACATGTTGACAGGTAGCTGCTTCAGACAGTCATGGTATGTGATGGATGCAGGATGGCCAGTTATTTCATCCTCAACCAGGACTTTAGTTGTCTCTGGGAATGCACAGAGTCCTCCATGCTGTTAGCAGGAAGTGCATCCAAGCAAATCAGTGTCTTTAGAGCACCGCCAGTCCTGTTGTAATAAAAATAGCTATGAAAAATCTAAAACAAAACACAATAACTTGACTGTAAGTGGAGCTATAGGATATTGAACCTACCGCACACAAATGTAAGGCATATATTCTTAATCGTCACTGTCATAGTATGTGTCTACTTCCCTCATTTCATCTTCCTGTAACGATGATACAGACTCTGTCTCCTTATCAGGATACCATGTGTCAAGAAGAAAGAATAAATTCAGCGAGTATTATTCACGATACATAATAATTTCCCCAAAAAGAGAAGAAAAGCATCTCCGCAGTCCACACAATAACTTACATAGAGTTTTAAATGTTGCTAAATTCATCTGCACTGATGACATCAATGTTTAGATCCAATGAGGACATACTAAATGGAGAGAAAAAATAAAAAACAACATTGAAAGGGATGTTACATCACCAGATGTCACTGACGTAAATCAGGGACCCAGACTTTAATGCAAATTTGCTTGGCAAATAATTTGAACAAAATTTGGCAGTACAATTACCGTACCTTGCATCCAATTGCTGAATAGCTGTCTCCTGAGCGCCGCTGTTGTCTAACTCCTCAACTCCTCATCATCTCTGCAAAAATGACAATAATTACAGAATAACATCTGAATCATATTACAGGACATAAAATTGTTCATTCTCTCAAGGACACAACACAGGACTTTTGATACATAAAAGTAGAAATCTTGAGTTTCACCCATTTAACTGTGTGCAAAACCTGTTTGCTTTCACAATTTCAATAACCTCAGTTGACGTGGTGGTGGTGATGGGGGAGGGGGGTTACATAAATTAATAAGCACACTGGCAACTGGTCATTAGGGGCAGGTGATAATGTTATTTTTTATTTTCAAATTTTTATCTGCTATAATTCATTATCTATGAATATAGCATTTTCCTAATTCATCTTCTTCCTAGTTCATGTTTATCGGTCCCTGCCTTGCTCCTTCAGACTGCTTTTTTGTGATTCGTGTCCACAGTATGAATGTGGAGCTAGCTCTTCTTTTCGAATGCAATGTGTATTGTATGTATGGATGATTGTATGCATGATTGTACGTGGGAAAATATGAATACGCATGCTCAGAGTGTTAGTGTATTTGGTGTAGATCACACAAACTTGTGACAGCCTGTAGCCCCACTACTGCGTCATTTCATAACAGATGGAGGAAAACACGTATGTGTTCATTCAGACCATCACATGTATTAAACTATGTGGAAAATGTGAAACAACAGTGCGGGCCACAACGAATTGGCAGACTCTGAACCCAGGAATATTCAGATGCGTTTTCGAGAGTATGTGTGCATGCTACACAGTTATCTCTCAGGTGGAACAGAGGTTTTTTACAGAGTGACCACCTGATCACTGCGAAGCTGGTTAACAGCTCACTCTTCCCACAATTTTCCTGTCATTCCCTACATCTGAGCTTGACTGTGCTGTGAAACTAGGCCTGTAGGAAACAAGGAAAAGTTGAAGTCTGAGCTGACCACTCTGTTTTGCCACACTGAGCATCATACTGGCAACACCGCCCTGTCTCAGTTAACATCTGTCCATGAGAACAACTATGCTGAAACTGTCACTCTGCTGAAAATTATCATAACAACTCCTATGATGACTTCTGAGTCAGAGAGGAACTTTTCCACCTTTAAGAGGATAAAAACTTTCACTTGCAATACCATGGGACAACCACGATTCAACTTATCGGCCATACTGTCCATCGAAAGCCAGCTGATTCAGCAGCTATATGACTTCATTCCCAAAGTCATCAAGAAGTTTGCCCAGAGGAAGAACTGCAGTGCCGCCTTTCTCTTAAAGTGAGGTGTCAGATTTGGTGAGTGAAAGCATATTTTTTCATCCTACCTTTGTGGTGCTGGTCTGTGCATTGTTGTGCTGGAATGATTGATATAGATGGTGACGAGTGTCATAGTGTCCATGCGTAAGGTTGTTGTCATAAGGTTGTTGTTGTTGCACAGCTTGTCACTGTTCGGCTTGTGACAGTGGTAATGTAACTTGTGTAAGTGCACGTTCTCTCTTTTTTTGTCATATGTTTATGATTGTTGAACAGGTATTTTGATAAAGTCCTTAATGGCTTATTATGCATGACAGTTTTGTTGCACTTACATTAACGAGCATAGTTGTCGTCAGCGTGAGTAAAAGGTTATCTTTCACTTCATCCCCCCTCCCACACCACCCAATGGCAGGTATGCATGTGCGACTAGCTTACTAGCTTTAGCAATATGGCTGCCTAGCCTTGTGGATGACTCTGCTCATGCAAGAGTGCACGGGTAGAGTGCGCGCAGGTATACAGGTATGTCGGTAGAAAGGCAGGTACGCCGTCCAATCATTTCATGCAGCCGAATGAAATGATTGGACAGGCTTATGACAGGCCTGCCACAGTCACAGATACAAATTATTTCTCTTTTATTGTCACAACATTTGATTGATTGTTGGGATGTACAGAGAATTTCAACAAAAATAAATTGCCTACCCTAGCTTTAAGTCAAATGAATGATCTTTCTACAGATGAATTCACATAAAACCTGTGGCTCATCATTGCTCCCATGAATTCTTTGTGTTTGTGCTCATATGCTTGTCCATGTTGATTAACATTTCTGTAATGCCCTTGCCTTTTCATGGTAATTCCTCCAATAAGCTGTTCATTGACTACATAGTAATTGCATAGTTATTGCTTAATCAACAGAACTGTTAATTAGCCATAACAGACATCCAGGGTGCTCTTGCAAAAGCTTTTCTGTCTTAGTTAAGATACATTTTCATAGTTAAATATCATATAATATTCAACTTGTGACATTCAGGAATATACAGACACATAAACATACACCCAAACACATATACACACACAAAAATGCCATGGCACCATGGGATCAATGGCATTTCCCTCTATTAGCTACTTAATTAAGCCTCTGACTGATGGCATTTCAGATCGATAGAGGAATTGGTAGAAAAAGACCCCTTACCTCAATTAACATGGGGAAGATCAATAAGCTGGTCCCTGGATGATAAATAAAGGGAATATGTGCTGTGGGGTGCATGGTCGGTAATTTAGCTCAAGTATTTTAGTCAGAGGAGTGGTGGGAGGGCAGGAATGACAAGATTGGGGATAATTGTGCTGACGGGTCTCAACAACAGCGTTAACCTCAGACATAGTAAGGGCCTAGCTTGGAAGTGGCTAAGAGGCTTAGCAGCTAATGCAGCATTAGCCCCACGCATGAAACAAGTAGCTATGCCTTCACATATACACACAAATGCCAAAGACAAGGCATATTCACGCAGAGTAGTACACACACATTATGTAGTCGTTCCTCGTTTTCTCATTAAGACATATGAAAGGCTTCTAAAGACTCATGGGAAAATTCCATTAGTGGTCTGTCAAGCCTAACTCTTTACTCATGCTCACACCAAGTGCTAAGTGTGTTTGCAATGGTTGTCACAGGACTAAAATGCATATTAAAACCCACCGGGTAAAGCCAGATGGACGGAGAGCCATGGGACGACAGCTCTTAATTCACAAAATAGCAGATCAATGCTATTATGTGAATTAAGAGCATAAGTAACCCATAAGAATAAAAGGGGTACTATTACTGAACTTGTTTGATTGAACGGTGTGACATAATGTTTTTTTTATTGAATAACAGAGTGACCACAAGCCCTTTGAAGAATATGTGTAAATTTTTATCTTACCATTTCCAATCTGCATGAGGATGAAACTTTTATGGTTGGGTGTCATGTTAATTAGATGAATTATCAGTAGTTGGTCTTTGTTTTAACAAGTTGGTAATTTCTACAGTTACTATAAATACCAGGGCAGTTCCAATACCAGCTGTTTTGAACTGGCCATTGTGCCCTTAAAAGAAAGTTGCGGATTTCCTCATTTAAAACTACATGCGACACAGCAAATAAACAAACTCAATGTTTCACAGTGTCTCCATCGTCACGCTGGACATCAACAGTAGCACAAGATTCTCCCACTGCTGCAAATATATGTGTAACCTCAACGTAAGCATTAACAGCTAACCTGCTAGCTAACATTAGCTAACAATTAACGTTATGTGATAGGCACAAGCAGTGTGTTTTAAAGTTTACCAGGCACACACTCTCCTACCAGGCTCTTAGAAGTGGTCAAAAATTATTTTCTCTGGCAGTTAGTATTTATAAGACTGCCTGTGACACCTGTCTGTGACAGTGGTATCTGGCAGCTTGATATATTCCATTTCTGCAGACGCTTTGCACTCGTTTTCACTTGTCATGAATTTATTTCCTCTGTGGCTGATATCACATTACTGGAGCCCTCAGAAACTCCTGCAGGTTAAACACTGGACTAACGAAACACTTGACTGACTATGTAATGCTACAAACAACCCATAATGCAACACTGTGTAGGAATCAGTTTTCCACATCTGATGTTGTGAACACGTAATTGTCTAGCCATTAGGGGAGTGTGTATGCAAATTAACCTATAGACCGACATGTGTAACCTGTCAAGAATATTATCGGTTTTAATAAACTCAATAATGTTTTTCAATACACTGACTCCGTATTGTTGATTGTATACTGTCTTCATACAGTGTAATTATCACTTAGTGTTATTCCATGATTGGTTTTGGCCTTGATGCCCTACATTTTGGCCGCGATGCCCCAATAAATTTGTATTTATCAAAGGCCAAAGTGGCCTTGCCTTAAAAATGACTTAATTCCAGGCCTGAAACACATAAAGTAAAACTTTTATAATGCTCTTTCAGCCTCTCCACTTTAATTTATAGGAACATTCTGTCGTCTTTTTGTTGCTTCCAATTGTAATGTATTTCTTAAAAAATGAAATAGCATTTAAAGTAAGAAGGCACATTAAAAAATGATGGACTATAAATTAGATCATTAATGCTTTTTTTTAACAGTTGGATGTGCTATCTGGGCCAATTTTCTTTCAATCCTAAAAAAAGAAAATAGCCATATAAGGCCATATGTGCAATGCAATATGTAGTATAATCCTAAATTTCCAAATATAAATTAATGTACATACTGATGTTCTTAATGTTGTATTAGAGCCTTCTCCACCCTGGCAGGATCAGGATCCTTTTTTCCCCTTTTTTTTTTGGCGTGAAAGGAGTCTTCAAGATAATAATAAAAACTTTGAGATAATATTGGTTCTCAGTCTTTAAAAACCCATGAACTTGCCATAAATTGTTGGCACAAAGATTAAAGACAGGTTCTAGAGCAAACTTAAGTGAGTCACTTTAGCTCTAAACTGAGAGACCTCATAGATAAGAACTATATTAAAGTGATCTGGTGTCCATTCCCCCAATGGACCTGCCCTGTCTGCTCTAATGCTCCACGTCAGCACTGTGATGGCACAACATTTACTGAACAAAGATTTTGGAGATGAGAGGAAAAAGTCCATGTTCATGTCCAGCTGTTATCAGTTAAAATTCAGCACATGGACACATGTACAATGTGGTATACGTGTCCATGTGTGTGATAGGTACATCCAGGATTTTAAGAGCAGTTTTATACAGGCTCATTAAGGGGAATTGTCAGAGGCCATAACCAAAGCAGCACTGCCATTGACTACCATGGTTTTATTTCCAAACTGCTGGATTTCCTGTCCTAAAGTGTTGGCATATCCATTTTTTACTAACAACAGTGAGGACAGAACAAAGGATAGAACAAGACAGAAAAGGATGGCTGTTGAGAGGGGAGGGGGCTTTGATTTTCAATGTGTACAGATGGCAGAACAAAACAGAAGAGGAGGCAAGCAGAGAGGTGAGACTGGGAGACGGGACAAAGGAGTCAATTAATAAGGGACCATAGTCAATGCAAGAAGACAAATGAGCAGACATTTTGAAAAATGAAAAAGACAATATGTTTCACTGAAGCAGGTCCCAGATTTGACAGTTCAAAGAGCAGCTCTCACCTAAAACACTTGTTGGCATTATTACTGAAGAACAATCGCCGGCCTGACATCGGGGAAAGGTGCTAATGGCTTGCATTCCATTATGTTGAGGGATTGGAAACTGGAGAGATTTTGGCTCATTCAACTCTACTGGGAAGAGGTGGATTGAAAATTGAACCATAATTCATTAGGCAACCAAGGCTTTGAGAATTTCCGTAATTTAAGCAAGAAATTAATGTGGGCTCAAATGAGCTTTCCGTAACTGAAAAAGAAATGGATGTGAAGTATTCACACTCGGTCTGCAACTCTCTATCCTTGTCGGCATCACACATGACTAATCATTTGAAATCCACGCATTAATTACTATGCGATTAAAGGTTCTAGCTTCATCTTTTTATCCAGATATAATATGAATGCTCCACCACCAATAATAATGAGATTATGTTGGGTATGACTGGAAAGACTTATGGTTTTATGGTTTTACATCACAAAAGAAGCATTTTGAGATATGATTAAATTGTTGTATCTCATTGTTTGGCTGGAATTAACATGGATTTAATTATTTTATTCATGCAAACATGCAGCGATTTTTGGTCTTTGCCTTCCCTCTTCTTTCTGTTCACCCCCATACTTTTCTTCTCACCATTACAATGGGAAATGTTTGGTTTAGGTCATAGTATTTTGTATGGCACTAAATTATGCATAAGGAAACCTAAACCTAATCAAATGAATTTTAATTATTCTGGGCTCTACATGATGGCATGTAGAGCCTCTGACATGACATCTCTCTCTCTCTCCCTGTCTGCTGTACCTCTGTGTCTCTCCTCTTCCAATGCTTCCAGCAGCGTATGGTACGTCTAATTCAGATTCTCTTTTTTTTTGACACTTGGGTGAACATAAGGCTCAAAGAAACATGCCATTTACAATCCTGACCTCTCTGTGAACTCTCCAGGATGCCAACTCATAAATACATAGCTTACAGCAACACTGCATAATGTGCCTTGAGCAAAAGAACATTCTCTTCTGCGTCCACTTCACCGGTTTGCACAACACATATTGAGCCATCCATTCAGTTTGTTTCTGTGGATGAAGCAGCAGCTCATATGTCACAGGGTTTCTGATGTCATTTGAGAAGCAATGTCAGAATTTATCAAGCTTTTTTTCCATTTAATCACCACTTAGCAACAACAAAAAGAGAGAAATACATTTTTATTTCCTTTATTTTTACACTAATAACTAACCAAAGAAGTGCTGACTTTGGATATACAGTAAAAGAGATGACTGTGCAGTAGTAGCCTTGTGTATAGTCATTAGAAACAAGTCTGTAGCAGAATTCAGTCACTCTTTAAGATACTCTCTCTTTAGGAAAGCAATAATGTACTTTCTGACAGACTTTTGATAGAGAATTGAATTTCTTTTTCGGCTTGAACTCTTAATGAATGTCTTTCTACAGTCGGCCAGCGCTAGTTCTTAAACAATTTCCTGTACTCATTATAGAAAGCAGCTATTATTCAATGTACTTCATAATAGCTTTTCTATGCTGTTTGCATTACTATCTATGTGGCCCATTACCCTGACAGGGACTGTAGAACATCAGAGCAACGGAAATGCAAACAAATATAAAGCTTTGTGTGGAGCCAAATTAATCCTTATAAAAGGCTTTGTTTAGGTTAGTAACACATTTCTCTATTCCTCTCTAAGGCCAACTGTATTAAAAGGAAATGTAATACTTGCAGTGCAAAATTTAAGAATTGTTTAAGATACAATGCTTAATTAGTGTAAGGAGTATCACATTTACTTTGGGCTTGCTTATAGATAGCACAGAAGAGCCTTTACAGAAGACAGCACATTTATGGTGCCATATAATTCAAGTGTAACTTCACCCCTAGGTCTGGGCCTAAATCCACCCACGGCATAATTTTGAAAAGATGCTTAAAAGTGGGCAAAGGGCTGAGAGGCAGGAGGGCAGGAGTTGCTCAGTGACATCCCCTGGCCAGAGAATAATAATGATAATAATAATAATGGGAGGAAGACAAACAGTGTGATGACATTTAAACGTACTAGAATTCATTTTTAAATAAACCTGTCTGTGTTTAACTTGGTTTATTTTCACATGAAGACAGTTTTAGCTTCAGGAACTAACAGCAGCACTGACCTGCTGGACTGTCCACGGGAGGAGATGCTGCTGGCAGCCACAAAAACAACAGAAATCCTCTATGCATCCTGTATACATCCTGTAGCTCTTTAACTTTCCGGCTGTCTGTTCCTGCAGTTATCAGCTGGTGGAATCTTGTTTCAAAACATTAAATCATGGTGCTGTAATGGAGCTCCACCATTACTGAACCTGTCTGCAGTGGACAGGTTCAGGACAGGATCTTACCTACAGTTTTTTTGGCAATTTGCACTGAAATATACTCAGTTTTTTTTTTTTTTTTAAAATGTAGACCAATTTACCTTGATGTTGTGTCTCGACCTATTTAAAGATGTTGTGCTTCTTGTTGCTAGAAGACACTCTTCACTTTAAAATAATCAAGGCTCTCTTGTGACGAGGAGAGC
Source organism: Thunnus maccoyii (assembly GCF_910596095.1). Lineage (NCBI taxonomy): Eukaryota > Metazoa > Chordata > Actinopteri > Scombriformes > Scombridae > Thunnus > Thunnus maccoyii. Next base: position 21,319,714 of record NC_056547.1, read on the forward strand.
TCAAAGTATGATTTACATATTATAAACTAACGATTATGCTCCAGTCCCTCAAAGTATCTAAACAATAAATGGTTAAATTGCACTGCAAAGGGTACATTTAAAATTATATTTGGCTATTTTTGTTATTATTTGGTTTATTTGAAATAATCATACATTTCAAGGTTTCTTTAAAAAAAAAAGAAAAAAAGAAGAATGAGCCCTACATATAAAATACCTGCACCTCACTCCTTCCAAAACAGTCTGGGTTCTTCTCTCTGATAAGCTTTAATCATGTGCAATTAAATTGAAAATTCCACAGCTGTTTAACAGGTTTGAGATACTTATGAGAGTAAATGTAACTGGCTGAGAAGATAATCATTCATCAACACATATTCCACTTCACCTAACCCTTTTGTGCTCCATAAATGTGCTCTACGCTAACATGAACAAAAGTAGCAAGTGTGTTTTAATCGTTGCCCTTATACAATGCCATTATGATGATGACAATACACCTTACATTATTTTCTGTGATTCATCGCTCTAGTGTCCATATGTTGCTTCCAAATTAAGGCAATTACATGTTGTAATTTGCTGAAGATCACCCTGTGCCTGATGTACAATCATAGACTGTATTGATTTAGTCCTGTTTTTTGAAATATTTTTCTTTATTTTTCATCTAACTGGATTTAAAAAGTTACTGACAGGTTTTATAAGCCTATCCAGCAATGTGTTCAGTATGTTGGAATAAACCAATGGTTCCCAACCTTTTTGACTTGGATCCCTGTAGGTTTAGCAACAATGATTTAACCTACAAATGGTTCTCCCTTCTCAGATTGGTTCATTTTAAGAGCCTGCAGGGAAACAATACCAAGTAGTTCATTAAAAATAGCAATGATCATTAAAAAGACTGAAAAAAATGCATATAGCAGAAAATGTTTTTGATTCTTTCCTATCCTATTAATTGTCTCAAGACCCCTCAAATTTATATTTTGACCTAATTGGGGGTCCGGAACCCTAGGTTGGGAACCACTGGCTTAGACCCAGTGTATAACCATTTTTCAATGGTTGTACTTAACATGACAACAGATTAAGCTATTTGCCAAGCTATTTGTGTTGCTTGCCAAATTGACAGACATTACTAATTACATTTTACCCCAGGCAGAGGCAATAGCATTGATACATTCTGTTTTTATTTGTTGTAACAATAAATAGACAGCATTAGGAATGGTCAATCTCCCAATTACAAAAGACAAATATTACACCCCTGTATACCATGGCTACGTAAAGTATTAGTCTATTGCTATGTCCAAAATTCCATAGTAATATGCTATTGCAGCATTAGTGCACTAAAACAGTATGTGAGACTTTTTAGTATGTCTGAAACTTAAGTATGAAACCAATAGTATGTGAATTACATACTATTTACAGAAAAATATTACAGTATGCAAACACTGGACACTACACCAGCTTAAATATCCCACAATGCATTGCAGTAGTGATGACAACAATGACATAACAGACAATGACAAATAGCGACCAAGGCAGCTCTGGCGTAATGTCAATAGCACTTCAATTTAAGTAAGGTTTCACTTTACTAGGTGTAATATATTTTTTAAATTAGTGCAGCCTTTATGGTTGGCACAGGCTACCATGGTTACGTGGCATTGGTGGCATTCTTTACCTCTGCCATGTCCATTACTTTTGTACAGCAAGACAACTTGTGCATTATCTCTTCAATTCTGTTGCGTTTATACCACTAATTTGTCTTGCCAGTTATGAAAAGAGTGATTCATAACTGCTGTCAGGATTGTGGTCGGTGAGAACACATATTTTCCAGGGAACAAGCTCTGTGCTTCAAGTCACTATTTATGTTTTCAGTATTACACCATGGCGACAATCTTCCCTTAACCTTAACTGTTAGTGGTGCGAGCGCCTAAACATAACCATAAAAATGTTTAATGATGCTTTAGTTGCTACTAGCAGATATTGTGGGGGAAACAAATTACAGTAAATATGTAGTCAGTAAACTTTTTGCGACCTTCAAGATAAGTTTCCTCTTTGCTGTTGCAAATTAGTAGTACACAGACATAATTTTAATGTATCTCTTACATATCCGTCATGGCGCTTCATACATGAAGACAGACACCCACAAACAAACACAAGTCCTGAACAGTTACATAATGTTTCCCTTGTCAAGAGATTTGGTAAACAAATCTATCACACCGGTGACTGATTTGGTTAGTCAGCCCAGACTGGCAGACGTTACACAATGAGCTCTGGGCTTTCTTTTCTACAATGCTTTTCATTATTTATCACCACAGTAGAACTGAGCAGTCCAAAAATAGGCATCCTTAACATTGTATCAGTTTGAAATGACGACATAAAATAATTAAGTACTGATTTTATGTTTGTGCAAGAGAGAAAGAGGTACTTCTTGCATTTGTTGGTATTTGTCCCTAATGGTTATTTGGAAGCATTATAATGTCCTCAGAATCATAATAACAGAAAAAAAAATCTGTGTGTGTTTTTCTGTGTATTCCTGTGCATTTGCATGCATGTATGTATGCATATTTCTGCATGCATTCATATGGGTGCATACTGTACATATTTATTGTATGTGTATTTCTGTCAGAAATCTGGTGCTAATTGACAATGACACACTCAGCATTTCCTCATCTTTTGGAGGCAGGACACACACTAGACCGTTCTCTGTTCTGACAGGCAGCCAAATACATTTACATTTACATTTAAAGTGTAAACTGCCTGAACAGTTGTATTTCAGTGGCAGGCAAATCACCCTTCTTGTGTATTTTACATTTTTTGGCATTTTTAGAGTGACAGACTTGTGGGTGTAATTCCAGTTGCATCTCTATGAAAAATTATGAATGTAAGTAAACAAAAAATGTGTATGACACTATGAATATAATGAACTTAGGTCTTATATTAAGTTATTCATACTGCACTAACACGTTTCTAGTTTCCTCTCCTGTATGTGTCCCATGCTTCCCATTGTAGTCCATCGTGCCTTTTGCAGGGGTGAACTATCAACACCTGTTCCCACCACACAAACTGTAGAAATGGAGACCATCTGCCCATCTTCTCTAATTAACTAAGGAGAAGAGAGCCAGAGAACGACAGAGATCCATAACAAATTCCAAATCATGTTGTAGTGCTATTACATGTCCTATGTGTCCTATTATATGTGCATCCAAGTCAGCATGACAGAGCCATTGGACAGTGCATTTCATGTCTGTTACTCACCAGTAGGTATGTGGGGTATACTAATGTGAAGTGCATGCTCAGTCACAGGATTTATTCAATGCTGTAGGGTACTGTTTCCTTCAGGAACTCCTCTGGGAACCAGCATCTCTGTAGTAACATGTAAACGGCTTTATTGTCTCTCTCATATAGTCACCTTACAATGAAGCATTTCCTACAAAAGCATTGGCTCTAACATCTGGCCATGCCACATCACATTATCCATGGAGATTGAAACCACAGCTCCTCCTGCTTTGGATAAATTCCGTATCATTGCCTTCTCTTTTACCTTGGCACTGGAGCCTGGATTGGTAATGGCTACATGTAAGTAAACAGTCACTGCTTTTCTTTCTCCCGGGGGAGAAAATAAAAATAAATTATATATATATAGTTGGTTTTTTTTCACTTGGGGTTTGAAAACTATGTGTTTCTGCAAAATACAGTATGGAATGCACTGTCTAAATGTCACTATCAAAGTCAGGAATGTGATAGAGACTCTTGGCTATTAAAATTTGAAGTTGAGATACATAAAGTTTGACTTATTGTTGCTGACTGCAGCAGTAAGAGGCAATTTATATCTTTATTGCAGTTTAACCAGTATTTCAAAGCATTAATGGTCTTCACTTCTGCTGTCATACCACTGGCAAACTTACATTACTGATTTTGCCAAATGGCAACAAATTCAGTAACACAAGACCGATACAGATTAGGATTTTATTACAGAACTGTAACTTCTCTTTAGTGGTCTCAGGTGACATTATTTGTTGTTGGATATGGCTAGCATGACCTAATTAACACCAGCATTACTGAACAATATATTCACACAGACATTAATGTGAAAAAATATATTAGCTACAGGAATGGAATATGTGAATGGATATGTATATGTGTTGGTGAAAATGCAAAAAATCCACATCATCCAGTTTAGCAATCATAACGAGGCATGGCAGGCCTGTCAAGTATTGAGCATAATTGTAATAAATGAATTGATCAATGTGTTTGTCAGCTGTAATGTAAACTGCAAACTATAGCATTTTCGGGTAACTAGATTACTAGCTTATGTATCAAGCGTAACTTGAAATAATGTAATTTGCTCCTGACTGGGACACTGTATGGGAGCCAAGATGCTATATAAGTTTAGAGTAACAATAGCTGCTCTTGATTTAGAAGTTTACATTCTAGACAATGTTATCTTGGATAACAAGTTTTATGTTTGCTTAACACATTGTTTAGTCTTAAACCTTTAAGACTTTTCTCTTGAAAAGTGAAATATACTATCAAAATATATGAACAATAAAACCTTAATTGAACTTGTGTGTTGCTTGACCAAGAAAGTTTTCTGCACTATGCACTCAAACCTCCCCACTTCATTTACAGCCAATTATACAAATTCGTGTATTGAGTGAAATGTAAAACATTTTGGATAAAAGCATTTGTGAAGACATATATGTAATTCATTTACCATTATAATCAGTCTGGTATTTGTAAAATGTCAATCATAGCTGCTCATGCCCAAAAAATTAAGAAGTGTTATGGAGAGTTCAGATCAATGATTCACAACGAGACTGGATGCAACTTGCAAAAGAATTCCCAGATGTTTGATTATAAATATTCTAAAACTGGGCTGTTCACATCAAAGCAATGCGTACAGACACAGATGATCATTTCCATAGTAATAACGCACTGACATACCCCGATACTTCTGCATTGATACATTCTATTAAGTGGATTAACTGGATTTGTGTTTGTGTTTACCTGACAACAAAAAAGAAAGAAATGGATGACAGAGACAATGACTTGCTCACAGTGTTTGCAGTAACACTTATCAATAAATGACAAAGACAATGAGCAAGGAAACAGAGGATGTAGAGTTGTCTTTGGCTAATGTTATCATCAACTAAAGTAGCAAGCTACAATCATTGTTTGCTGACCAAGATAGCCTACAAGCTACATTACTATCTGTGAACAGATTAAATGTTACCACCGTTTGGCTGGTGGTGGCTGGTGTTTTGCTTGTTAACATTAGCTAACTTAACTCACAACATTAGCTTAACATAAATGTAAAAGAACAAACGTAACGTACTGGACACACACAGGGCTAGGGTTTGGAATTGTTAAGATTTAATTGATACCAATGTCATTATTGATTCTACTTAGCGGTCTGATTCTTTATCAATTCCTGATGAGTTTTCTGTGTGGTAAAAAAGTAGGCCTACACAGGGTTTCAGTGTCAATGCTGCAAACTGTTTTATTATCTCCTCTGTTTATCAGTGACCTTGCATGATGATGAATATATGAAACATAACTGGTAGATAAGATAAATGGTCCGCAACCAAAATTAACTGCATTAATTAATGATTTAATTAATTTGAAAGCATCTTATAGTCTCCTGTCTGTATGAGAATAACAAAATGAGTGGGAGGAGGAGTGCTTCACTGTGTTATTAACGTTATTTCTGCAGCAGTGGAGAGCAGCATCTCTACTGCACCTTTAGCTCCGGGGAAAGACGTCGTTGTCCAAGATGCTGAGTGGGTGCAGGGTTTTTGAGGTGAAACAGGCTGAGCACCAAGTTATTTTCTTCTTATTTTCTATTCTCTTTTCTTTTTCTCACCTCAGAGTTGGTTTACGTTGTTTAATGCTGCAGTGTGTGTTGGTCAGCTGGTTTTGTTTGTTACTACTGATCGCTGCTCTGCTCTGCTAACATTAGTCCCTGAGTGACGGCATAGAAAGTTCACAATATACTTCACGTTCTTCTTGCAAAGGTAATTATTTACTCATTAAATCAAAAAATGCTTGCTACCGCTGCGTTTTTTGAAGATGAATTACAAGATATCTGAGGATAACTCTAGTTTGTGCGCGCAGTAGGAACCCTCCCTCACCCTCCCATTACTTACCACATTTAAAATGGAGGTTGTTAAACGGCCACCAGCTACATCCTCCAGAGCTCATGCTATGTGCACGATCACGTTATCTTCTCTGTGTTTTTAATGGCACAGGGAGGTGAACATGCACAGCTTTCCTGTGTCTCCCTCACACACCCGAAATAAAAGGTTGTTTACAGTTCAGTTATAAACCCTTCTTTACCCCTCCTTCAACTCTCTGTCACAGGAAACCAATTACAACTAATGCTGCTTTAACAGCAAACCTCATAATGCAAATGTGTGTATTGCATGTGTGTACTGGAGCTCGTCATTACATATTATGCATGCCAGTCATCATTTTTCAGTATACACAGATAAAATTCCTATTGTTTTCCAGCAAGTTAATGTCTAATTCTGTATGCTTGGATGTTTGTTTTTGTGTGTGTGTTTGCCGGCATAAAAAAAACTGTGAAGACTTGAATGAGTGTTTCCCGGGGGACCTCCACAGGCCCTAATTGCAATAGCATGCTTCTTGCTGCAGTTACCATCGGTTACAATCTGTCAGAGCCCTCATTTGCATTGGTTTATGTAGGCATCAAACTTCACACACTCTGTGGCATTTTGAAGTGCACCTTATCTGATTTGACAGCAATTCACAACCACTTAGATACACTCACTAAAGACTTGACTATGGCTCATTTGTTGTGTTTGCTCTGTTTTTAAAGAGGGATGTTTACCTGTATGGAGATTGCAGAATGCCTCATCCAATGGTGAATGCATCTCAATCAATATGACATTATAACCATGGTGAACCTCGGATGGCCCTGTATTCTTTTGCTCAGCGGTGCACATACGCACACATACAATGAAACAGAAGCATCAGCAGGCTTGCAGTGTATGTCCTTGACAATATTGGATCTTGACTGAGGGATTGGTTCATTATGCAATATTTCTCTCTAAGGAACGCTTCTGGTTCCACTTCTTTAGCTTAAACAGCAGCAGCACGGTAGTCTGCAACCCTGCTGTCTGCCCTGAATGATCAAAGATGAGGATGGGATTTAGATATGGTTACATCTGTCTTTTCAGTGCATACAAAATATGCATTAGAGAGTAACTTAACAGCAAGCTGAAAATCGGTGCCTTTTTCCGTCCCCAGGACATTACATGCATAAATATGGATGAAAAGTATCTATATAATACATTAGGGGTATTCGATTCCAATTCTTGGGGTCACGATTCGATTCACAATCGATTTGCGATTCAAAACGATTCACAATTCAAAATCGATTTGATTTGCGATTCAAAATCAGTTCTCAATTCAATACACTCATAGATTTGATTCTAGATTGATGTTTTGAGTTACGCTTTCCATTTGCCTGCAGTAGGCACTTTTATAGGTCTCAAATAAAAAAGATCATGCTGAATCAAATGTAAACATTTACTACTCAATGTCAACCTGAGAAAGATTTATTTTCCTTTAGTCCACTTAGTCAATAGGAAACCAAAGCGGCCTTGAGACAAAGGGTCAAATGAATAATTAATACAAAAATACAAATGATTGCAAAGATAAACTGCTGAGTGTAAAACCTCAAATAACTTATATTCCTCCTTCAATTCACAAAATCAAACAAACAATAACTGCAACATTTAGCTGCAAAGTGCATACAAGAAAATTGATCACTATTAGCAAGTGATTATTATAGGCTAACCAATTTTTTCTTTTTCTTAATTTCTCATGCAGATTACCATCTAATTGATATTTGTGTATTTACTACATGAATATAAAGTAATGAAGCAGGCAGCTTCGCTATTTACTGAATTTTACTGACTGTTTCAAAATACAAAACAGCTGTTTAAACGCTTGTTTCGCTGCTGCATCTTGTTGGCTCATTTTTTGGCAGTTTGTCATAAGCTTCGAGGAGACGTATTTCTTTGAGAGAAAATTAATTTATCATTCCCATCCTCAGATAACCAGCTGGCAGCAGACCTGTTGTGCATTGTGCGTTTAGGCTGCAGGGGAGGGGGCCACAGCGAGAAAGTTGAACCAGAATCAACTTTTGGAGAAACGCAACCTGTAACGCTGCACAACCCTGCCATATGACAAAAACATTACTAGGGAGAGGGGAGGACATTTCTCTTCATTTGATAACTTTGAAAGTAAAGTTAGTCTCTAGATAGTCATCTATGGGATTTAACGAGGTAATTCATGTCAGGAAAAAATGGAAAACAGCGTCTTGGCAAGACTGAAAAATGTGAATCGATTCTTGGAATTTCTGAATCGATTCTGAATCCGCAGAGATAGCATCGCAATTCTTATGTGAATCAATTTTTTTGCGCACTCCTATAGTACATTATACAGTATTATCAAGTTAAGTGTCCTGCACTTTGTCCAAATTGCAATTTGAAAATACATCATGTAAAACCTTGATAAAAACTACCTAGAATGCTGAAAAAATAGGATTTTAGCCCATCCCCGCTCTCTAACATTACACTTCAACATGAAATATAATGATTAGAAATCTTATTTTTAAATTATTATGTGACTCTATTTCCCATTTAGACATAAAATCCATTTTCTCATCAAAAAAATCATAATATGTTAGTTAAAATACACATTCTACTCGTGTCTCCGGGTTTTTGAGTCCTGTTACCCTGACACATTCCCTCCTCTAAAACTTTGGGGCACTCCACAAGTCACATGATGTAGGAAGTAGCATCATTTGAGTCTCCTGAAGGCCATGGGAAGACCAAAAGTAAGTTTTCTCACTCTATTTTCTGTATTTTTGATCATATTGTAAGTAAGACTGAGAATGTCAATCTCAACATCCAGTCCTGTTACCTAAATTATTTCTCAAGTTATTATTATGTTGTTGTTGTTTTTGTTTGTTTGTTTTTTTTTAAGATATCTTTGGCAAACCACTTGAAGGTGCTAAGTGTTCTCATGCTATTAGCTTTGATGCCATGTGGCTACATTTCATGCATTTGCTAATGCCATACTAAAAACTCAGCACTGTTACTTTCAGTCCTGTTACTCATATGAAGTATTTGTCATTTAGAAACCTTGTAAAACATGAACAAAATGGCCTGAGATTGACCGTTACACCTTTTGAATACTTAAATATGTGTGTTATTAGATACAGTGCTGAAAAAAGATAAAGAATGAATTTTAATTTTGAAAAGTTACAACATGCAAATGGCACCGATTCGGCAGAGGGTTTGAGGCTGTTGCACCTGAGACAGGGATGTCAGGGTGTGCTGAACACTTCTTGAGTAGGTCAGCTAAACAAGACATTCAGTGGATGCTAAGTTACATTTTAACTGACAGGTGTCATCCTTATTGCCAGACAAGAACAAGACATTGGGCAATTCTGCAAAACGCTGGATTACATTCAGCGTTTTGTTGCAGTGTACTTACTGTACAGTGCAGCGCTGCACAGTACTTAGGATAACTGCTTTCCATTGTGAATGGCAAGTTTTTACATGATGTAAATATCTTTATGTATATGGATACATAGAAGTTTGTTCTGTGTGTGTGTTTTGTGCATGTGTGTATGTGTGTAGAACATTTCACTTGCCCGCCACCATGCTCAAGGTTAATGTATACACAGATAATGGAGATGATGTTCTGGAAAGCGTCCTCGCTTCAGTCGGGGAATCGCAACTACATTGCATTATGGAGCTCATCAGCATGATGGAACAAGCTTCTTAACATCTCTTTACAGCATGTACCTATACACACACACATACACACACACACACACACACACACACACATACACACACTTAACAGGTTGACAGCTCTGTGCTGGCGTACTCATGGGCTTTTATACTCCATGCACTCCAACACGCACATTACCCATAACCCCACAGGTCCAATCCTATGCTGCACAGTTAACCTTGCACCTTTTGAGCCTCAGGTGCTGCATACAAAATGCAGGGATGGCTTCCTCACCTTTACCTGTTTTGTCTGTCAGCTTTACTGTTAGGTCTAGTGGGCCTATTTTTCATGTCACTGAATGATGCTTAACTGTAAAATTATTAATTAATTATTCATTTATTATTTTATTCAGTCTTGTCAGGGAACACTTCAAAAACAAAACTCCACACAAACTATGTACTATAATCTGTAACAACACAGTACATATTGCATGATCAAAATGGAGCAGGGAGAAGAGAGGTCTACTATCTGCCCCGTTCTCAAAATAAGTGACATAAATTATCCACCATAGATGGTCTGCCAATACTTTCAACAACCTTATAATATACATGGACTACCTCCAAATGCTTACCAATCAACATTAAACATAAATATTACTCACTGGGCTCAACTTTTCCAATTATACATTTTTATAAATTGAACAGTTGAAAAAACATGTTAAATTTTTTGTCAGAGAATTGAGTGATCAGTTTGACTCCACAAATTGAAATGAAGTACGTGCAAACTGAGTTTTAAAATAAAATTTCCTCCCGTGATCATAATCACCTGATCTTAAAGGGGACCTATTATCCTTTTCCTTATTTTCGGTCATATATATAATGTCACAATGTCGGATGTTCATATTAAATGTGACCAAATTGTCAATAAGGTATGAAGAAGTAATCCCTGTGAGCAAAAAGCACCAGCTTCACACTGCTCTGAATGTTAGGTTTCCAACAGTTTTTTCTACTTTCAGCCTGAGCTGACATCAACTCATGACAGATTTCTTTATATAGACATCTGATCCACACACAGTGTGTGAGATCACTGCTCTGCTCTGCTACCACCATGGCATTTTCCAATGTTTTGGGGGTACTCACGCCGAGCCATGACTCAAGTCGAGCTGTCATGTTGTGAGTGTTTTTCCATTACCCAGCAGGGCAAAGTAAAATAAGTAATTTACCTGTTGGAGGTGTGCTGGTTGTCTGCAGCTCTTCATCAAACATCATCATCACTGTGGCTGTTTCCGCTGGTACCATTCCTCCCTTCATTATTTCTAACTGATCTGCTGAACAAAGAGCTCCAAATATGTCCATATCTTATCATTTTTAGTACCGCTAACAAAGCTCTGCCCTCCTTCAAATTCTTTACAACAAAAGTCTCCCATTATTTATTAATTTAAAAGCTTTTAATTTGAAGCTGCAAAAGCAGGAAATGTTGGGTTTTCATTTGTAGTAATGTAACACAACTCTGAAACGCCCCTTGGCAGGCCAGTGTAAGATAAATGAGGAGTTTTCTGAACTGTGAATCATGCAAAGCTACTCGAGTGGACTCCCAAAATAAAAATATAGAGCTGGAAATTAGCATAATAGGTCCCCTTTAACACTAAAAGACTGTAAATATTCAACAATCTAGAGTATTTGTAGCTTCAGACAAAATTAACAAAGTTTTTAATTCAACTAAATCATTCAGTTTTATTTCACATGACTTGATAAACACTCTTTTCCCTTGAATTAGAAATAATTCTTTTCTGTAGAATATACAGTGGATGTTTTTATTATTTGTATATTGTATGTACCTCCAGACGGTAGCTAATATATGATAAAATAAGTGAGAGGTACAAAATTTGAAGTGCTTTATAATCCAGCATATACTTTGCTTTGTTCATATACTTTTGGACACTTTTGTAGTTTTATAAGCTGAGTGAGATTTCCAAGAAAGCTTGTGGTCTATAATGGCACCCAACATTTTGATTTCAGATACCCTTTCAATATTACATCCATCTGTGGATCTGCAAACTGCTTATATTGAAGTCTGTTATCCAAATAAATACTTGAACATCTGTGAGCCGTTCCCTTAATGCTATAGACATGTAATTTTGAGAGTAATATGTCATGATCTTAGCTTAGTTATTTAGTTATTTATAAGTTATTTATAACCAGACTGGCGATATGCATGTAAAAAAAGTGCTGAAAGTTTTGAATGACCACACACAACCACCCTTTTTTGTTGTAGCTGGGCATAAATCTTTAATCCACTCTTGCTGTACCTATGATGTTACAGGGAGCACCATTTGATTCAGGCTAATTTCCACAGTGAAGGACACTTGGCCATTCTCTACCATGGGCATGCCTTGGGCAGTATAATGGGTATGCCAGTGGGCATCAATGCCCCCAGCTGCCCCCGAGGTTCTGCCCACCCCAAGGACACACTGCATCAAATGGGCCCATATGAACAGATGGAGAATATATGAGAAGGGAACGGGCGAACACAGAATGCTTGCACTGCAAATTCACAAACGCATAGTCAGTGCTAAGGGAGGAAATTGCAAAGAAAAAGAGAAACAAGGACAGAGGGTAGAGGTAGGGGGAAAATGAGAAAGCGAGTCAGCGAGGGAGTCAGAAGAATAGAGACAGAGTGGTCCTATGCATCATCTGTTCTCATATTTTTAGGCTGTCCGCATGTATCGAGGCGTGGGCACTGATCATGATCGGATGGGTGCTCAAATGGAGGATCATCTCCCTGGATGTAGAGGCCTCTCTTCATTCTCTTCTCCTCCTGCCCCCTTGCTTTCCCATCCGTGGTGAATCTGAATTGTCTTCTAACCAAAAGGCGTGCAGCTCATTTTTCAACGCTGCTATCCCTTTACCGCAAAGTTTCAAGGGAACCCTCTCATGCTTGTTCCATATTAGATGACACTCTTAATCCAATTTGGTTGAAAATGCGTTCCTTCGTTCTTCTGCATCCCCTTCTGTTAATAGTGTGTGCAACAGTCGGTGTGCGTGTGTGTGCGTGTGTGTACGTGCAGGATAGCATTTGCATGTGCAAATTTGTGTGGGCGCGGGCAGATGTGTGGGTGTGTGTCATGTCTTTGCAGTGATTAGCTTTAGCTGCTGGGTCTCTCAGGACTTGTGCTACACTGTGTGTTCTGCTTGCCAAGCACGGTTAGGACTACGCTCAAACTCCCAGCACAGTGCCACGGTGAGGAAAAAATGAGTTTTTCTCTGCTGATTTGTTGTGAAAGGGAGCAAACACACACACTGGCACGGTTCTACAGCAGCAGTCAAGGTGGATTGCCTTAGGGTGTTTCTCACTGCGGGGCAAAACCAAACTTTTACCCAAGGTCAGCTTTGGATCATTTGCAGAAAGTGGCTGAGACCAAATTTTAAAAATCTGCGATAAATTAATTGTTTATGACTCTGTAGTACGAAAAAGTATGCTGAACTTTACACAGTTTCCTTAACTGATGCGTGCATACTTTCTTGGTGTAGGTTGTAAGAAACTTTTGCTAGCAGAATTTAAGAATCTGCTACAAAATGTATGAATTATCCAATATGCTAGGAGAAGACCTACTATACCATACATTTTGTAAATTAAATGTTCATGTAGTTAAAATTGGCACTGTTCTTTCAAGTTTCAAATGTTTTTCAGGCTATAAAAAGAGACATATTTTAGCCACAAACAAGAACAGAGCTTAGTAATCCAAATTGTTTCCCAGTGAGAACTCAATTAGGCCTGACCTTTTTCGTGATTAAAGGATGGACAACTTTGACAAACATTGTGTCCTTGTATGAATCATTTATAGGGGGTCAGTAAGGTTGCCTGGCTTGTTTTGATTACAGTCTCCTTTCTCTCATCGCTGCACTTGAGGGCCCTCCAGCTTTTCAGGAGAATCTCCTTTGGCACCCAGGGGATTTTTGAAATCTCACAACAAAGCATAACGCAGCCCTATCTGATTGCAATTTAATATTTTGTCAGTATCAAGTTGAGTGAATATCGCAAATCCACTGGACCACTTTAGTTTACATCGCGACATGCTTTTTGGACATGCTCTAATCAGGCTCAGTCAGAGAAGCTTTTGAGAGGAGGAGGTCTTATAAAGTGGCTAAAATCAGAAAAAAATAAAAGACTGGCTCATTTCACAGGTCTTGAGTGTTAGAGGTTTGTCTACGGGGGAATAAAAGGAAGATACTGCCTGTGAATGTTACACCCTGACTAAATTGATTTTGGTTTGGGTTGAAGGTTTTATCAAAGCTTCTAATCCTCAGAGGAAAGGATAAGTCTAATCAGAATGTTTTTCTGTTGGGATTAGTGGCTGCAAGCCTCTCCCTCTCGCTCTCTCTCTTATTCTCTTATACTAGCTGTCTCATGTACAATTTTTCTCTTTTTCTCTTATTCTTGTGCATTTTGCCTCCTTTTATCTCTTTCTTCCTTTAAATATCTCTCTTTTGTTTCTCTTGCCTTGCTCTTTTCATGTATCTCCTCACAAGTACATTGGTGAATGTTTCAAGTGTTTTATTTTTTTTTTCTTTTTCATTATGCACTTGTGCTGGCTGTGTTTTTAGCTTTAATCTGGGAATTGTATTGAACGTTTTTCATATTTGAACCGTGTCTGCTCTCTCTCTCATGCCGGCTTATCCCCTGTCCTTGCCCCGTCTCACCCCCATCGCCCACTTTCTTTTTCTGAGTATGGATAATTCATCCATTATCCAATGCGTTTTTTTTCCCATTTCTCCATTACACCCACTCTTATGTATCGTGTTATGTGCCCTCTCTTTCCTTGTGGTTGCTAACCGTCTCTAGAAAGAGCCGTGCAGCTAGTATGGGCAATGATCATTTAGATGTAATGTCTTTCTAACAAGCTGGGAACAAGCTCTTTATGGAGCAAGATAATAAGATCATGGTGCCCAAGTCACAAAGGGGATCCTATATTCAGTCATTTTAAAAGGCTAGATGCTGTGGATGCTAGCATGGCTTGGTTGGAGTCTGCAACAGATGGTTATTGAAGAACCATGTAAAAGGGTTGTGGAACACAAGATGAGGTCCCTACATGTAAAATATTAAGCACATTCTCAAAATAAATGTGATAGCATACAGTACTATAATGGCTGAAGCAAAATGAGACCACTGGTGAAAACTGATTTAATGTTATATGCTCTTCTTTGTCCACATGGGTATGATTCAGTGTCATCTAGTTGTATGCATGTAGTTGTTTAGTTATAGTATATTACATACAGTACGTACATTCAACAAATGTCGTGAAGCAAGGATATTTTTATCACATAGAAAACAGTTAGCTACAAAAGCAGTTGCTCACATTGTACAGAAATTCTTTTTTAAGTAATCACTGATTAATGCTAATTGGCTAGAAATGAAATAAACTCTGATGTACAGTATGAAAAGCAGCTTTCTTCTGTGAAAAGGTCACCTAGTCTACTGTTTTCTTTTTCCAAACAGTGTCAGATAAAATAAAAAATCTGTAACCTAGCTAATACATATACCTTGTGCTTGAAAAAGATTAATCACAGATATGAAGAATACTTGTCATAGGCCAATTTGTTTTTCATGTGTCAGGCATTTAAGATATCCCTCATCAAGGCAGTCCAAGGTCCTAGTGGACATATTGGGCACCATAATAAGCACACAATAATTCTAAACAATCAATCATGCAAAATCAGCCCTGAAAGTTTGGTTCAGACAGATCAGGTGTCACTAACTCCTACATTTTGCAAACAAAATGCCTTTTTCCTGTCCATCAGCATTGTTGTTTAATTTTTTCCATTGACTTGGCAGGGCAGCTTATGATGGCTTTGACATTCAACACCACAAACAGTTTAATAATAGATAATTAATAATAGATAATAGTCAACCAGTGTGTCTTTAAACTGCCAAACGAGACAATAAAACATTTCTGCAACAAGGCCATCTCATAAAATGTTTTCCATTATTAAAACCAACACTGCACCTTCACAGAAATTGCATCATATTAATCTCAAAACAGAATATGCTGTCAGACAGGTTCCTAGATATGAATAGTAGTTGATTTAGTGGAGTTTGATCGGGAAATCTATTTTCATATCTTCAGCTGTGTGAAAATTCAACTCAAGGAAGCATTCATAATACCCCAAAACTGTCATGAACAAAGAATGACTGAATGATAGAATCATCTGCAAACTTGATAAAATGACATTATTAGTGCAAAATGTTTTCTGTTTGGATATGTTTTCCTATAAAGCCTCAAAGAAAACAATTTCAGGCTGAGTAATGAAACACTGACGTGTCAATTTAGGTGACGCATTGTGCAAGTATAATCATATAATCACAAACCATCACACAAATCATATTATCAGGCAAGATAGCACCAAGGCTTTACATTCCTGCCCCTCACCCCTTTAGTGTGGCATAATCCAGAAAATCACTTGAGCGGATTATTATGCAATCCAATTATGGTTTATAATCTGAGCCTAGAAAGAGTTCCTTTGACTCTGTGCTGCCTGACTGCAAGATGGTTTAGTTATCTAAGCTGCAAGGATGATTTTTATGTATATGTGGTTGTAAAACACTGGAGTGGGTGGCAGACAATTTAAAACACCTACGAATGGTTTATGTTTAAAAGTAGCCACCTGATAGGATTTATATGATCATCACAGACAATTACACAAAAGTGTTCATATGTGCACATATACAGTAAACACAGATGTCTAATTCTCAACTTTTGGGAAATTGTGCATTTGAAAATAAATTGAAAAGGCATCCATAGAATATATTATGTATGTTTGAGTACTGTGAGTACCTAAACATAACCATAAAAACTCTGAATCATGCTATGAGCAGATATTGTATTGCAAGAGCATCTGTTGTAGTAAAAACAAATGAAATACGTTGTCTGTGAACATTTTCATTAGTTACTCATACATTATGTTTTGTATGAACATTTTGCGACTTGGCAGACATGTTCATTAAAAATGTTTCCTAATTATATTAAGTAAAAAAATTTAATGCAGGCAGCGTTACGTATTTGCTTTTACAAATTAGTATATGAGCACCCAGAAAATCAGAGTTGTGTACAGCAACTATGGGAGGGATTTAGAATGGGTACATTCGTCCTGTGGCAGAGCATGAAAATATCAACATCCATGAAAAATGGAGAAACAAAATTGCCACAAACATGCAGAGAATCTATTTACTTCTTCAATCAATGTGAAAAGTGCTACATTAACTATTTGTAGCATCCAGCTTCCATGTTGATTCAAAATGATGCCAGGAGAACAGATATGTCATTCTCTAATGGTTGGTCAGGGAAAACCAAAATAACCCTCCCACCCAAGCAGAAATTGGCTAGCATGAACACAATGTCTGCCTGAAACAAAATGGCCTTTCAGTCTGATTATCAGGCTAAAGTAGCTAAAATTATAAAAAGCACACAAAGTGTGTTTATTCATGTGGGTCAGATCCTCAAGAAAGTAAGTGAGTTTCAATCTGATGTGATGTAAGCAAAAACAGTAATGGGAGAGGTTGTGGTAAGATCAACACAGGCAATATTACGTAAGAAAAAATACACAGAAAAACACACACAAGCTTGAAGATACACTTAAGACACCCAGAGCAGGCTGTGATATTTGAAGGCATCAAACAGCTTTGTCTCCATCACAGAGATGACATATCAAAGCCTCAAAACACACAGGCAAGAGTTCAAAACACATGTCTGTGTGTCTGGACATACATGTTCAATCATCTTGTGCTTATTCATCTTTACAGAAATAGATAACTATCACCATGTCCTCTTGCTTATTACGTATTTATACTACACGATGCAGTCATTCTAAGGCTGCAGAAAGCACGTTTTAGAGTCTCAGGATGAAACACCGAACTTCATAGTTTTCTCAGAGGCTTTCTCACAGAGGTCTGATCTGGAAAAACTTTTTTTCTGGTGTACTATCTCAGGGCTTAATTAGTAACAGAAATGTTCAAGTCTCGCTATGTGCATCCACCATCACTGCAGCCAAGACTGCCTGAAATAAGTACCGTAATGTTTGTTTTACCACTTGCTGTATATAGAGAGCAAAAGCTCCTTGGAGAGCTCCTCATCTCAGAGCCTCTGCGCCACCACTGGCCTGTGATGGATTCCCAGCAGATATGGCTTTCCCTCATCTCGTCTTCATTACTCTTTCTCATCCCTCCTACTCTCCCATACCAGAGAGAGACAGAATATGCCATGAAGCAAAGCTATATGATTCATGGAAAGAGTCTTTTTTTGTCAACCTGTTAGTACTTCAAAGGGTGTCTAATCAGAATCGATAAAAAGCCTATATCAGCAGATGTAGTGTGTAATAACATGTAATAATGAATGCAAAATGAGAAGCGATTGGGAACACCATTGAGAAAAAGATAGATCATAGCAAGTAAACCCAAACACCCACACACTTGTAGCATGCAGCACTTCCAATTAAATTGTTTTGAAGTTCGGGGCTTCTGCTTTGTTTTGTGTGCTTGTTGTTTTTATCTGGAGTTGTGACACCGAATGTGGTATCATTAGTGCCGTGTCTGTTAGCGACTGCTCATTCCCTCCGTCTCTCTTCATCACTCTTTGTGTCTCTGTCTTTTCCTCCCTATCTCGGTCTTTTTCTCACTTTGCTTTCATCTCAGATCAGAGAAACAAAGTCATATTTTTCAACCTCATCTACCTCTTTTTTTGACTTTTTTCCCTAAAAACTACAGTGATGGTTAAGCTGGCTGTGTCAAAGTCTGCTACTACTTTCCACCCCTGTGTCGTGTTGTCTCCTCTTTATTCTCATTTCATGCACCACCTTTTCATCATGCATGTCTTCCCACTTCCTCAGCCATTTCTGTTTCCATCCACTCTTCCTCTTCCACTCAGCTGGCACTTTACTGTTTTCCTCCCTCCCTCGTTGTGTGTCCCTTCATCTGCTCCTTCATGGCCCTCTCATATGTTCCCGTAATGAGGTCCCGCTCTCAGAGGACCAGAGCCATCTCCCTTGGCAGGCGTAAACAACCAATCATGCATCATACCTGGCATGACCCTCAACCTATCAGAGACCAGATGAAAGCAGGAAGCAAAGGAGAGGGCACAGCCCTTCACTAGAGATGGACCATCATTAGACAGAGAGGATGAGGGATGTTGTGTGTGTGATTGCCAGCATGTTGCATGTTTGTGTGCAGAGAAAAAAAAGTCAAAAACAAGGATAAACGGGTACTGAAGTGGTGTTTCTGAGTAGCAGTGGGAGCTTAAGTAGTAGAGAACAAGGCAGAGGCAAAAATTAACTGAAGGAGATGTAGAAGTGCAGACAGCACCACTAACACATTCTGTCATGTGCCATTAGTTCTCAACAGGAAAAGGGGAAAAACAAGTTTCCAGTTTAATCATTTCAGAGTGAGTTTGGTGAGACCAGTCACAACACGCTTTACGGCTGACTAAAATCAAGAGAAAAAGCATAGCTCATTTGTCAAACTCTGTATCAATGCCACTCCTTTATCTTTCTTTAAATGACAATGGCATGGCTTTTTACATGGTATTTAAAGCCAGAATTTAACACTGAATTATAATCCGTGTATTGTGACAAGTGTTAGTGGGTCTCTGCGACAAGGAGGGTTCAGAACACCTCCTGCTTCTAATGGAAACGCATAGATGCTCTGCGAAACGTTTTCATGTATATTTCATCCACAATGAGATGTGGCTCTGTATTATTGATGGCTGACTGCTCAGCTATCTGTCTGCTGCTCTCATCCCCCCCCCCCCCCCCCCCCCCCCCCGTTTGGAGGAGTTTAAGTTACAGAGAGTGACTTTAATTGAATCATAGGGCGACTGGACTGCAGGGGGATATTTTAATGGGAACCAGCCTCTTGGGTTGACATGTAGAAGGAAGATGGAGAAGGATGAGAACAGGTTGAAAAAACACTGGAGCATTGATTTACTGTAGTCAAGAGGTGGTGTGTTATTGAGACAGTGTAGCTTTGTTTGCAGTATTGGCTTGGTTGGATACATTTTAATGTACTCATTCAATATTTTATTGATTGTTTTAGCAGCTGATGGACTCATTCATTCATTCACCCATTTTAAATTCTCTCTCTCCCTCTGTCTCTCTCTCTCTCTCACACGCACACACGCACACACACACACACATACATTTACACATACATGTAATTCCTTCCTTCAGTTATTACATTGTGTCTTGAAGATGTGAAATGAAAACGTATTAAGAAAAAAATCTGTACAGGTGATGTACTTTTCTGTCATTTTTATGGCCACTAAAATCACATTCAGGGGCACAAAAAACCCCTTCCTTTATAACAAGTTGGAGAAACTACAATACAGTTCTATGTGACTCAGATGTGATTAAGAAGGACATATCTGATCATGCTGATAAATGTCACAGAGAATTATTTGGCCGAAATTTTTGCACCAAATTGTGCTGAAACATTTTAGAAGTTACCTCGCCTCAGGAGAAACTGGAGGGATTTTGAACAATCAGCTTCCCATAATATCTGCCTTCAGTATTCTGTATTACAATATGTAGTTAATAAGACTATTTTCAATAAAATATGAAAAATCCCCCCAGGTATCCCTATTGCTGTGAATAGTAACTCACTGACCTCCCCAAATGAAATGTAATGTATTCAGTGAATAGTACCTCTACAGGTAAAATGCCCATGGTATATTAGAGCATGTCTTATTGTTACATCAAGTATTAATCTGAACCCTTACATGAGGGATGTGACAAATAAATAAATACAAATAAATTAGTTTTATTTTTTATTTGGTTTGTTTTTATGCTATAGATTATTTGCCAGGTTTGGTGGGGTGTTCACAGACACTTTTCTGTTTTTGTTGTTAATTCAGTCTGTTGTCAAGGTTTGTAAGAAGTCCGGGAGTCAAATTGTCAGCACTTAACACGAACCATTTAAAACCTTAAGATCTCTGCTAGTACACCCTCAAGACAGAACTTCCCCCAGAGAGCAGGACTGGAGTGGTGTATGGCATCACATGCACCAAATTTAGGGAGCACTGCATCAGTGAATCTGCAAGGACTCTGGACAAGATACTGAAAGCACAACATCGACTGTAAACACCAGACCAGAACTGATTGTAGCATTAAATGGAAAGAGGTCAAAGTCATCAGCCAGGAGTCAGTGAGGCCATTCTTAACATCCTTGAACAGATATAAGGGTTACAATCTCTAAGTACTTGACCACATAGGCCTATGTTCCATGCGTAGGTCACATAATGACAACAAAGCTATTTCCATGACAACTGAGCAAACGCTATCAACTGAGGAAGGACAAGCTAGTCAGTAAATGTCAAATTAAGATTTAATGTCAAACCCTGCATATTGTTTCCTGTGTACAAATCTACAAATCGGTGGCATCTTGACACACATCAAAATTCACATTTGTAGTGTCAGCTCTCCAGAAAAAACTAATTTATAACATTCCCTCACTGAATTGGCACATCCACGTTATTGTACTTCTTATCTGACTTCTTATGTCTGTGTAATGCATCCAGTGTGTTCTATGGACATCAATTGACGTTTGTTAAATGATGCGACACTACCTGATGTGACCACTTAAGTTGCACTTAAGTCTTATTTTATATTCTTCTGGTGATTTCTGCACGCCTCTCTCAGTTGAAAATGACATATTAAAGTTACATATTCATTTTGTGTCAATAAAGCAAACCCGGTAGGAGTATTTCAAAACACATCCATCCAGCAATTAGTGCTTCTCTCATTTAGGAAACATATGATTAAAGGTAAATGGACAACATACTGATTAATTCTCTTGTTGTGGTCTTTTTAATTATTGTGCCCGCTTGAAGATTAAAACAAATAAACATATTTAATACTCACAAGGAGAGGTTCATTCTCCATGTTGTAGCGAGAATGAAATGAATGAATTAACAGATGATACACAGGCTGTGGTGACTAAGCATTCGCACATTACAGTGTCACTGTGGATGTGTATGTGTCTAAATGTGTGTGTGTGCATCTGTGGTGTTAGAATCTCGGTTAAAGGTCTCATGTGTTCACAGTGTGGTCATAAATCGATTCTGTCTCCCCTGGGTGTAGAGTCATAGTTTTAGTATCTCTCAGCATTGATTTGTGTCTGTGAAACTGTCAGAGAAAACATGTATAGAGACGTGAACATAAAATCACATTGACTTAAGCTCATATAAGCATGCAATAGTACATAGATGGGTAGATAGACAGATGGATTCATTAATATAATTTTCATGTTTAACTCAGGAATATGAAATGTGCACTGCAAGCAAGAACAGCTGTGACATTTAAAAAGTTCCCTAGTTTATGGTGTCTTTATTTGACATATGCCATCATTTGGCTGTGAACGTCCAGTAGTGACAGCAGCAGTTAAGACACTGGGAGAAGGGAGGGGGAGGCCCTTTGCCAGAATTTGTCTCTGCTCATGCACAGTGTGAGAGGAAACATTAGAGTTGAGGCTGCATTTCATTTCCTCTCACAGACATTCTCTGTTCCAACTCAAAATTCCTCGCCAGCTGTCATAGTCTCTGTTTATATTCATGTATTCAATCTGAATGTTTCAGAGATTTTCTGTCAAAACAGAGCTGAGGCTGCGATGCCGGATACCTATCCGCTTTAATAAAAGTCTGCCCTATTTGCTTATTTAGCTCAAAGCTTTTGTTGTCAAATCAGACTTGCCAGTGACACAATTGCATGTGATTTTTCATACCCGTTCCTCTTTTCAGATGAGCTCTTTGCAGGGGGAGTTATATGCAGCTTTCAAGTTTTAAAATGACTCATTCTTTGATCAGTAGTAGAATCATAGAATTATTGTGGGTGAAATGTATGCCATTTTGTCTTAAAGTGATAAACCGTAAGATCCTTGTAATCTCTATACTGAGGACATCTTTGTTAATCATGAACAAAGCATTTTGCGCTGCAATTTGTAATCAGTGAAGACAATTATGTGACTTTTTTCTATTGAAAAAAAAAGGGGCTTCAGCTGTGACCGGAGTCATTCCCTTTATGCTTAGCATGCTGTATTGTCTACCTTTTTATTTGTGTCTGAATTCTCAGTATCCCTAGCATGCATGCTACTTTTTTGACAAAATTCCCATCACAATGCTTCGCCTTTGATACATGTAAAAATTACAGCCACAAGACCCTTCACCTGCTGGTAATGATGTAAAATGATAATGATTCATAATCATCCAAAATCTCAATTTAGTGCTCACTGATGGACCACTGAATGAGTGGATGCTGGAGTGATTTTGGACACAGGTAAAGACACAGAAACAATGTTACCATGACAACAATGGAGAGGTCAAGCAACCAAAGTAGATACAGCATTGGGACCAGGATTGTACATGGATATACAGATGTATGCGCTCACTCAGGCGCTGCTTACAGTCAAACATGAGAACTGACTGAGTGAGAAGTGATGTCATAGAGGTGCTTTGTATCTAAAAATCTGCTCTTAAAGCTGATATTAAGTGATTTTTTACCACTAGGGAGCAAAACATGGATGGCTGTGGCTCAGTAGGTAGAACAGATCTCCCGCCATGGTTGATGGTTCAATTCCTGGCTTGTCAGCGCCCAATGAGTCCAAAATCTCCCATAGGCATTCATCTGGGCTTGGTCAGCATTTTTACATATGTCCCAGTGCGTGATGCAATGTTTATTATTTAATTGTATCATGATTGTATAGAAGCGTCTGCATTTTGTTACATTTCTCCACTCATACATTCAGGTTTTTAATCTATTGCCATTCAGCTCTGGTTTGGTCTACTAGCTCCTCAAAACATCTGCTTTCTTTGGTGTCAAGGTTTACCATTTTGCACAGACACAATCATAGCAGATAATTTTTCAGTCTATCCAGCCACAATATACCATGCAGTGTAATTAATGGACAAATCACAGACACAGACTCTGTGCTACACAATTGTTTCTGGTGTACTCAAGAAGATGCTCACTCACTGAGCTTCACATGTACAGTACCACCCCTGTGTTTCATGCCATCTACTCTTGCCTTTGACAATATATGCTTCTCCACAGGACTCCAGTGCCACATATCACCATGCTGTATTCACCTCACATAACACAGCATGAGAAAGTTTGTGTGTGCATCAAGTTGAGAGGCCCACTTTTAAAACAGCCTTCTCAAAGGCAGCTGCCAAAGCAGGTCCATGCATTATTCATATTCATTTACACAACCTCCTATCTCCTTATCATGGGTTCATCACACTTTCACTACCGCTCGTGGTATGGTGACGGATCCAGAGCACACTGTTCTGAAATACATCAGTATGGTACAATATAAAATAGATAAGACACTTTAAACCCATCCTTCAGACTTGTGTTTTGATGGATTTTTGACAACTCTTCGACTTCATATGTAATTCTGAGAATTGATTTAAAAATCAATTTTGTTTTTTATTAACAGCAGGTTTCAACAATACCTCGTACATAGTGTATCCTGCCAAAAAATAATTACAAGAAGAAGACCATGGTTGTTTTCGCCTTCTCTGTGCCAATGGGTGGTATATTCAACCACACAGCAAACAAATTAGCATGGTTAGAGGCATATCAATTGTTTTATGTAGAAGGTAACTCAGTGGTTTTGTCACTTTTCAAAAATACGTCACCACCACAGGCCATTGAGCCAGTGGTACATCAAGCATTGGCTAGCCACTGGCTAACTAGCAACAGGCATCTCTTCTCCATAGGGAATGCATCATCTCCTGTGCATTAATACATCATTTCCTGTGCATTCATTATGTTTGCATAGTGGATGGGACGGGCTTGCAAAATGCAAAGTATATTGGATATCTGCTGCCAAAAAAAAAAAAATGCCACTGAGGAAAAAAAAGGCCTTCCATTTTTCATATGACAATCTTAAGGATAAACACCTTAAATCCTCTGGATTAAGTACTGTGTCTGAGTCCATGTGTGACAAGGGGATAAGAGCAAGCTATGGCTGTCAGAATAATGGCTCTTATAATTACTCTATGCACAGTGTGTGTCTGTGCAATTTTGAATGTGCGTGTGTAAGTGTGTGTGTGTTTGTGTGCTCAACTAGCAGTGATGCGTGTAAGTTATTTAGAGGGGGAAAAAAACTGCATTGATAATTTATTACTTCAAACATCCATGTTCAGCTCAACGGAAAGAAGCAAGTTACATGAATCGGGAGATTAAAAAATTAAATGGCAGCTTGAATACCTCTGTGCACAGTGAAACGGCATGATAACCTTTCCTTTGATGCAAATAAGTCCTCATTCCTGCCGCACAGCATGGCACTGAAGTTATGGCGCTGAATTTAATGGATGTTTTGCTCCAATCAGATTTATATCCTTCCTTTGGTTTGTTTGATCATCTGGAGCCAGCAACAGAGCCAGCAAGCTAAAATATCCTCCTGTTAAAGACAATATCTCCCTCTATGTTTTCTGAGAGACAGAGAGGTTGCTGAGAAAGCCACAGGAAACCCCACACTAAGGGAGGGCAGTTGATGTGTTCGTGTGGATGTGTGCACACTGCCTGCACACCTGTGGTCGCCAAGGCAACATCTGCCCCCCTCCCTTTCTATTCAGCAGGGGAAATCAGAGATCCGAATGACTGCTGTCTTCCTCCGCCTCTCTCCACCTTCCTCTCAGCCAATGGCACAAACTCAACCCTCCATCCCCCTGTCTCCCTGGGGCAGATGAAACCTTAAATGGAGGTTTAATGAAATCTCAGGGATTGTGGCTTGATCACTTGGGCTCCCCTCACAAGAGGTGGTCCCCCCTTTTCAGCAGTGCATCGGAGAGAGGGAGCACAGTCACTAATTGCAGGGCCTTAGGACAAGCAAGGGAACCGAAAAAAGAGAAGGGGGAAAGGATGAAAAGAAAGATAAGGAAGAAAACAAAAAAGGAGTAGCAACACATTTCTAAAGGTCATATGTGACACACAGAGGCACGCATACGCACACACACACACGCATGCACACATATACAGTATATACTCTTGTACAACTGCAATCAATGGTCCTGCCAACAACCAGCCCCCTGTGGTGTTGATTGTTGAAATGAATATTTAATTAGCACAAGTTAAATTAGCACACTGACAGTAGGCGGTGCTGCTGTGGATCATTGAAGCTCGGGTAATTGGAATCTTCCAGAGCAGCAGGAAACACACAGCTTTTGTCTGTGTATTCGCATGGACTGCACTTTATGTTTGTGCACATTCAGTCTCAATCACGAATAGATCAACAGGCTGCAAGCCATATGCAGCACAAGCACCGATGTACTGCTGGAGTAATTGTTGATCATCACATAAAGCACAATTAAAGAGAAGCTATGTATAATGAGTCGATAAACAAAGTTTATTTTTAAATTAAAACATGTTGAGATGGTATTGTTAATGAACTGCTTCTACTTCACTGCATTCAAATTGTGCAACAGCTGAATGTGCTCCAGATGCAGATTGAATGTTATCAATAACTCTCTGTTCAACTTATTTTTTGCAGCCAAAGTAAACAAAAATACTTAAAATGATATCATTCCATTTAATTTAGGCCTAAGTTAACTGGATTTGTGTTTTGTTTTGGGAGAATTTTAAATTGGATTTATATGTTATGTCTGTTTTTAAATATCAAGCTAAATATCTTTTTTATTGGAAATTTGAGAGACATCTGAGGATTCTAATGTCATTCTATGATGCTCTTGTTTTTGCTTTAATCAAATATATTTTTTTCGCACTTGTTTCACAAGTGAAGAGATGCTGACATCAGGGTGTTGACAGTGTCTGGAGGGAGGTGTTGTCTGTCCATGGTGCTGAAATACACAGCTCATTAGACAGTGATTATACCAGTGCTGTTTTTTAATTTCCACAGGTCACCCACTGAACCTCGCTATTGTATTTATGAAAAGCCTGGGAAGGAAGATCAAAGATCCAATTTCTAATATTAAATTACAAAGATGGGTGCATCCAGTAATATTGAATGGGTGTTGTTATGTGTATACCACATAAAGCTTTTATATACTGTAGTACCACACAACATCCTTGGTCACCCTTTCTAACGAAAGAAATTAATCTGTACAGAAAGTGTTTTATATAACCATTTTATATAACCTTCCATATAATGCAGAAGTTTAAAAAAATGGCATGACAATTTTTTCCATCATTGCTATATCAACTCCTATTTTACTCTTCTGTTGGCTATATTGTGTGTTTTCCCAGTCCAGGAGCTTTAAACTGAATTTTCCCAACATTACCAACATGTTTGTTGTTCTAAACAGTCTGACCATTAGGCAAATCTACAATTTATAGGCAAACAACACTGTAAGTCTATAGCCACACTAGCAGCTCTATGAGACTGTGAGGCACAGTGGTGCTTTAAGCTAAATGCTAATGTCAGCATGCTAACATGTCAATGACAATTCTAACATTCAGGTATAATATTTACCATGTTCAACATCTTAGTTTAGCATCTTAGCATGCTTCTATTTTATAATTAGCATTAAACACAAAGTACAGCCAAGGCTCACAGGAACATTAGTATTTAGTCGTAAATGTACGAAATTTAAATTCTAACCTGATGATGGTGCTAGATGACAAGTTGGGGGATCACCAACATTAATACAGTTCATCCTGAGGGTGATATGAATGTGTGTACAAAATTTCATCTTAAACCATTCAATAGTTGTTGAGACATTTCACTCAAAACCGCAAATGTAATCTCATGGTGGCGCTAGAGGAGAAGTCAGGGGATCACCAAAGTCATTAGGATACATCACCTGGTAACCATGAATATCTGCAGCAAATTTCATGGGAATCCATCCGTTAGTTGTTGACTTATTTCATTCTGGACCAAAGTGGCTAGAGCCACACTAGGGATTCTTTCTAAACCTCCCCCCAGGAATCAAATCATCATTATTTGTAATACTCAGTCCCAATTAATGTCTTTTCCCATATCTGTTGATCCTTGTTGGAGCAAGTTGTTAAAATAGCTTCTTGACATGCACTAGAAGTAAAAGAAAGGACACAAAAATCCCCTCAAAGTAACTCAAAGAGTTTGCCTCTTTGGAAAGAAGAAAGTGAATTTGTCTCCCAGAATAATTGATTGCATGAACATGTGTGATAACAAGCAATGCATTTCCTGATCATACATTCTCATTCATTTAAAAGTGTGTGTATACTGTACTTTGTAGTTTTAAATGAAAGCCCTCAAATATTCTCCAGATCATTAAAGTTAACTTGCTCCTGCTCTCTTGAGGATTGGAGACAACGTATGATAGGCTAACCTCAGTACTTATCAAAGCGCAGCATCTGTTCTAGCCCATACCTATATTAGTGTGTTTTCCCTCTACGTCCCATTGGTGCCGGCTTTAATTAGCAGAGCCAGGAGAAAGAGATTACTTACCTGCCAGCCTCTGCAAACATTATTCTTATTTGAAGCTTTGCTATTTTATCCTCTATCCAAACACTTAACTCTAATACATGTCTTCGGAGTCTGCATGCATATGGTATTATGTTTGTATACATTTAATGTAGTATTAGAGCTGTTGAGTTATTGTAGTGAGACGCGGTGAGTGTGTGAGACATACTCTTCACAATCATGTATATAAGCTGCTCGGACAAAATCACATCCAGCTCATTCAGCTATATTAACACACTTCTCACGGCACAATGGGATAGTAATGTGTTTGCAGCGGCCAGTAGCAGGCCAGAGACAACAGAAACAGCACGCAGTGAAAGCTAATCAAAGATTTATTTGGCCAGGTAATTTACTTCTGATTACTGCTGTGATGTCCTGAGTTAAGAGGATGATTTCTGAAGTTTCACCTGTTATTTTTTCTAGCAGATCGGGGCTGCTAGACTCCGGTATGAATGATGCCATCTGCTCATCGTCATTTAAATGTTTTTGTCTGAGCCAATTATTTTCATTAAGAATGCAGATACGAGAGCATGCATGTGTTCCAGCCTCCACGTCCATGTCCTGAACTAACCCCTGTCCTCAGCCACAGCCTCAAGAACACACACACACACACACACACACACACACACACACACACACATATATATATATATATATATATATATATATATATATATAGATATATAAACGGTATACACAGCTGATAGCTGAAACTCAGTTTTGCATAAATGTGGTCATGCCTCATTTACTGTGAATACATTGATGTGTTGACTGAACTACTATAGGGAAAAAATACATATAGATGTAAAATATTCGAATTACATTTGGTGCATTGGCAACTTCTAAAGAGACACGCAGACATGCACACACAGGGAGCGCTGAATCAGGGTCATCCTTTTTTTTCCACCAGGAATAAATAACCAAAAGAAAACATTACTTTTCTGTGACACATTGACAAAAATATCGCAATCTTCAGTAGGGATGACAGGTATTAGGCTACAAGATCTCTCTCTCTTCCTCTCTGTCACTTTTTTTTTCTGAGCACATGTACACACACAGAAACAAACACAAAACACCTTCTTGGGTCTGGTATCAGGCTGCTTGTTTAAGATGTGGAGCAGTGTAATGTCACTGAGATTGGTAGCAGGGATAGATTTCATTAAGATAAAGCTTCTCCACTAGCTGCTGAAGTAAATGTATTTCAGGTGATAAAAAGAGCAAATCTTGTTCTCAAAGTCTCTGCTTGCCTCAGAATTTGAATGAGAATAGAGAGCATTCTGGAGTATTGAGAAATGCATGTATTTGTCTGTCTGGGTGTGTCTGTTTTTCATCGCGTGTGTGTTTCTTTATCTGTGTGTCTTCCTGTGTGTGCTTTTCAGGGAAGAGCTCTTTGATGGAAGGCTGCCCATGGATGAATAATACTCTTATTCAATTTCTGTCTCAGTGACTCTTGTCTTAATCAGCGTATGACAGTGCGTCTTTCCCTTCCGCTCCACAAACTGCAACATGCAGCGCCCCCACATTGACTTTCCTCTACAAAACCCCGGCCAGGAAAGTTTTTTTTTAATCAAACTTTTCTTTTTGAACGTCAGTATGTTGTTGTCTTCTCTGTTTGTGGTTGTTTTTTTTTTCTTTTCAGATAGTTTGATTCATTTCCAGCCAAGATGACAGGGTAAAACCACCTGGGCCTATAAATAAGATATCTTACTGTTGATCTGATTCTAGATTTTTTGTCAGCTTTCTTAGGTTGTGACCCAGTGTTTATTTTGTTTTTATTTAACGAAGATTTTCACAATGATTATTCGTTCACAACCTTTTATTTCATGACTAAACTGTAACGACAACGTAAATGAAAAAATGTTGACAACAAAAATTACAGCGAAATCTCTGTTCATTATGCCCTGACAAGTAAAGATGAGATGAAATAGCTGGCTCTGTTCAGGCGGACAACCTAGATCACCATAGCCATGTCAAAGCATCAGTTGTTTTCCTTTTTAACCAATCATCACAACCAGTCAAACACCGACATACATGTACACATACACACAGTCCAGCGTATAACTGACACTTGCGTTTACGGACACATGCTCGTTCTCTCTCACTCACTCTCTCTCACACAAACACCGTCCTAAACATCTTATCAATTTATGCATTTTCTTATTAATTTATGCACAGCCCCCTCCCCTCCCAACCACATAATTGACCGCTTAACAGGATAGGGGAAGGAGCAATTTAACTGTAATTAGTTGGTCTTTTTAATACTGTTTTATGTGCTTTTGAAGTAGGATTACTGTAAATTGTGGAAACAAACAGGTTTTGCACACATTTGAATGGGTGTTTGATGGGTGTTTTGATGCCCTAATAGAAAATGGGAAAAATGCAAGTATGTGTTGTGCAGAAAATATGCAGAAAATTAATACGACCTCTGAAGAAAATATGATTGTATTGCACTTTTTCTAACAAACTTTAGGCATTCATTTTTATATGATAAATGAAAGAAGTATGATACGTAGTATACGTATAGTAGTAGTAACACATTCTCAACCTAGATGACTAAACACATAGAAGGTACACTTACTTCTCAATGGCATTTTTACAGCCAGGAGAAATGTCCTTCAGCAAAATCCATTACAGTATCATGAAACTGTCTGAGAAAATTATAACTAAAACATTGCCTAAAGTTAGACTAAATTAAAACTGAGTTCCACTGACTAAATCATGACTAAAACAAAACAAAACAAAAGACTAAAATGTGACTTTAAACCAATTATAATTTTCAGTAAGCCACTAAGACTAGAACTAAATTTCAAATTCCTGT
The DNA here is from genome assembly GCF_910596095.1 of Thunnus maccoyii. Taxonomy (NCBI): domain Eukaryota; kingdom Metazoa; phylum Chordata; class Actinopteri; order Scombriformes; family Scombridae; genus Thunnus; species Thunnus maccoyii. The sequence continues at coordinate 21,350,732 of NC_056547.1, forward strand.
TAAAATTAACACTGTTGTGTTCTTTGCCACTATATAGTCCCTGGTAGGGGTGTAACAGTACACCAAGTTCATGGTTCGGTATGTACCTCAGTTTTGGTGTCACGGTTTGGTATGATTTTGGTACAGCAGGGGAAAAAAAGAAAGGGTCGTTCATTTTGAAAAATGTAAACATCCAACAATGGCTCATTAACCAAAAACTATTAATGAAACAGTTTAGTTGTTCTGCAGTGGAACAGGAAAACAGCCTGTTGACAGCTGTTTAATGATTATTTATGAATATAAAGTAGTTGAAACTAGCTTCACCTCCAGCACAACAGCTACAACAGCAACATGCTGCTTATACACTGATGCTTCAGTATTAATAATCTAATGATGTCATATATAGTATCAGTCAAAGGGACCAAACCACTACTTTTACTGCAATACTTTTTAACTATAATTTTATCTCAGAACTGGTTCGTACGACGTGCTGTCTGAACATGTCAGAAATCAAATGTTTTTATCGTTGTTCTGAATGGCTTCAATCAAAGGCGGAGTGAAAAGCCAACTGTCACAGAGAAGGGAGGGTACAAGGAGACACGGTATCTTTTCACTATGGAGATAACGGAGCATATTTCAATCATAGTGTTGCACTCCATCAGTGTTATGGGCCTCTCATTTTTCATTCTGACAGCAAGGTAACCCAGGCTACCTTGGCTAAGCCAGCTAACATACCCATGAACATGCTAGTGGTGCGCTACCATAATGTTCCGGGTGAAACTTGCACTCTAGAATTGTCCCGCACGTTGGTCTAAGTAGATTGTTAAACTATTTTGACAGTAACTGTTCGGGTCACGGAGTGTATTCTTTGTATGACTGCATGCACTGAACCATAATGTCCGTACACGTACCATTACACCCTCAGTCCCTGGCATATGAATAGCGTAAAAACAGAACAAATGCCAATGCATGTGTGTTCAAACAGAAGATTCCTTTATGTTCTATCTGGTAGCTGATGCACAGCAGCATTGTTTGTTCTTATTTGCCTTTAATTCCAGAATGGAATTCAGCTAAGGGACAGTTTTTAAGGCTCTTTGTTACCAACTTTTTAGTATATATCGTATTTAAACAAATTACAAAGAAAATATAACAAAGTGACTAGAAATCATAGAGGAAAAGAAAGAGAGAACTTGATAGCTATCTATATTACAGCCTATCTCACAGATACATTTTACAAATAGGATTTAAGTAAGAAAATTTACATAGGATTGAACTAAATTACCAGCTGTCTTATAGCTGCATCAAGACTGACATTTAGTGATGCAATTGATATTTCTAAAACTAGAAATGTCTGCATAATTAAAAAGAAAATGTTTACAAAAAAAGGACTCCTACTCTTCAATATATACAACTCTTTGAACAAGAATGTTGCTGCAGTCAAGCCAGAAAAAAATTACCTTCTTTCAATGTCTTGATAGATTAAGGAGTGAGTCATCATCCAACAACACAATGCTTGGCAGACATGGTATATGAATCCAGATACTAAATTGAAAATATTGACACACACTCACAAAAAAACATTGCCACAGTCAGAAAATTCAAGCTCTACCATACTTAAATGAATGTATGTTCCATACAAGCACAGACATACCAACTGGATAAATAATATGTACTCTTCAGTTCTTTGAAAGTCCCAAGACTATTGTACTTTTTAATATAGGAGTATGTTACTGTAGGTAAAAATTTTTGTTATGCAGTGAGAAAGAAAGATGTCAGAGGAGGTGTGGGAATGACTGGAAGTATAAGGTGTATCATTGTAGCAAGAAATAGGAGCCGTGGCTGATGAGTCTCAAGGATTTAGCACTTAAATCCAAAGTACAGATGGGTAACCAGCCAGGAGTTAATGTGGCAAGGTTCTGGATAGCTGATAATAAGTAAACATCAATTGGCAGTCTACATTCCTGCATAGGTGAAAGAAATACAGTGAGAGAAAGAGTCTACATTCCTGCATAGGTGAAAGAAATACAGTGCGAGAAAGAGTCTGGAGATTAAGTAAAAGACAATTGTGGGGACGCAGGAGTCAAGCAGAGGGAGAGGGGGATAGTACAGGAGGGATGTTTAGGGGAATATGGATGGCCCTTTGGGTCAGATTCTGCCTGTGTTCGGGGAGTAGGGGCAGCTGTGCTCCAGACCCAGAGCACTGAAGCTGAACTAACGAGAATGTAATGGCCCTCCATCAAGCACTCCAGCAGCTCGCCAGTATGAGTATACACACTCAGGCACACATATACGCACACAAACATACTGAAGTTTTACTATATGTACACATACTGTATATGTGAATCTTTAGGTCATACAAAATTCTAGAGAACTAGAACCTCCAACAGTGCAGAAAAATATACAGTATATTACATTAAAACGTTAAACTATGTTAAAATATATCACAACTTTAGTAATGATCCACTCAAATATGACTTCTGTCTCTAAAAAAATATATTATATAGAGTGTATAAGAGTGGAAATATTCTGAAATTCTAATTTAGCTATTAGCCAAGGTAGCAACTTGGGATGGCAATTTCCATCTCTTTGTTGGTCCAGACTGAAATATCTTAAGAATAGTTTGATGGATTACCATGACATTTTGTACAGACATTCATGGTCCTGGGAGGATGAATTCTAATGACTTTTGTGATTCCCTGACTTTTCCTCTAGCATCATAAGGTTGACCTTTGTGGTTTAAAATCAAATGTCTTGACAATTATTGGATGGATTGCCATGGAAATTTAGTGCATTTCACAAGTCATGTTGAGGGTGAATTCTGTTTATGACTACATACCTGCAAAATTATCATACCTGGATCAGCCTCAGCTGTTGTACTAATTAGCAAATGTTAGCGTGCTAACACGCTAAACTAAGATGGTGAACATGGTGAACAAAAACAAACATTGCATACCTGCTAAACATCAACATGTAAGCATTGTCATTTTGAGCATGGTAGCATTCTCTTTCGAGGTATATTTATTAAATGTCAGTGTGGGAAAGTATGAACAGATACCTTGCACAAGTTACATTTTTCCTCTAAACCCAACCCCACGCACCCCACTGACATATGACAAACACAAGCATACAACTTAAACCTACACAAGCAGACAGATATTAACCCACAAATAACAATGACCAAAAAAGTTGTATATGAAAGTTGTCCACAGAAATGCATAAAACAAAACAAACCAAAGAAAACATGGTGGCATTCTGATGTTAGCATTTAGCTAACCTTAAGTACCACTGTGCCTATAAGTGTGGCTGTAGAAGCTAGTATCAACATTCCCAATGTTAGGAATTCATATTGTTCTTTGGCTTTGACCTGACACATGTTTGTTGATTTGTACACATGAACCAAAACATTGTTTAAAGAAGGAAAAGATAAGCAGGAAAAAGGCACAATTAAATGGTATCAGTCTTGAACATTTTGTGATGATCACAGTTTTGTTGTTGCACATCAAGTGAAACATTAAAGCAGATACGGATCCGGTGTACCTTGTGTAACAGATAACACCAACCTCTTGTATTCAGGGAAAGCTGATATTTGCCAGAGTGGCCAATTATGATGACAGGATACATGTTAAACTTTACCGCACTGTAAGCATTTAATTAGGACATCCTCAATGGGTCCACCACACTTTAGCTCTGCCAATTTGACTAATGGTGAGAGATGAGAGTTAATGATTTTAACACACGCTCATCCCCATGCACATACACATACACTCATTCACACTCTACTGTCACCAAAGTCTACACTAACAAGCACTGCAAATTCAGCCTGATTCAATTAGCGAAGGCAGAGCCACTGATATAAAGGCATGTGATGTAAAATTAAACATCAGTGGTGAAGATGCTGACAGAGCACCATTCAGGACCAGTGAACAGAGGAAAACAACCAGCGCCCTGACCTCAGTGGCATCCCATTGGTTGACACATATGTCCTCCAGCAATGAGATCACTGACAGCTCATTGAGTCTTAAATGATGTGACACGATCTGGCGGGACCTGGCTGCACAAGCTCTTATCTGGCCAGCCAGACACATAGAGGAGCACACTCACATGTACTCATTTGCCTATAATTGTCACACAAAAGCTAACATGTGCTAGAACTATATACTGCATGTGTTCATAAGATGTACGTGCACACTATCTCTTTGTGCAAATGCGGCATGCAACAGCTGCATAAGTTGATGCGACAGCTGTCAGGTTGTTGTGCTGTCAGGTTGATTAACTAATGACTCAAAACCTTAAAAGGCTGAAGATGCTACTTGCCTTATAATGGAGTCTGGCCTTCAGATTCTACGCTGCTCTAAAAGGTTGATAGATAAATAAATAAACTTGCAAGTAGCACATACGACATGGAATTTATTACCTGTCCAGCTAATTAAATGGCTAAAGATATATAGAGGCAGGAGAGAGTGAGATGAGAGTGGGATGAGGGGACGAGTGGAAAAACACAAGAGAAGCGGATTGCTGCGTCTGATGAATTTCTCCCCCTTCTTCATCCTTCCCGCACACACACATACATCACAGTCCACACAAGCTGAGCCACTTGTCACAGTGAAGTGTGTGTGTGTGTGTGTGTGTGTGTGTGTGTGTGTGTGTGAAGGAGTGCAGATATGCATGATGATGCATGTCTGTCTGTTTAAAGAGGTCTGAAGCAGAACGGGCATGCATCCATGACTTATCAATATTCAAAGCGTCTCCAGCAGGCTTTTATAAAAAGGGAAAAAAATAAATAAAATTATCAAGCAATGTTCTGCCAAATGGACTAGAAATGGTTTGTTAGGTATTTTGCTGCTGATTTGCAGTTTGACCACTGCTTATGCACAAGCAGTCTCCCAGGTGACAATGTCTGTTACACTCAAAACTGTTTTGTCAAATTATGCGCCAAAGTACTGAGGGATGCATCCTGCTCATTTACTCCCAATTCCTCCTCAAAGTCTAGTCGTGATTGTGGCCAGATTGTTTTCAAGGTTACCCTCCACTCATGATTCATTTTGTTCAGGTTTTTTTTTTCCCTGCTGATCCTGTTGCATCAACCCAAATAGACATGTTAAAAAGGAAAAAAAGGTGGTCAGCAGGAAGAAGGAGTACAGACATGTAAATTGTTCATTTGAGACAAAAAAAGACAATGCCACGGGGCTCAGCTGGTGAAAAAGGCAATCCCACTTCCATTAGGCTACTCTCCCCACTCCTGCAGTGAAGTGGCTATCCTATCACTGTGCTCCTATTAGAGACTAATTAAGAAAGCGGTATTACCAATACATTGTCATAATTAAACAACTACATAGGTCAATTGTACATGCACTGAAAAACAACCCATAGGATGTTATATGCTATGTGTAATACTGTTAAAAAGTAATTGTGTTATATGGCATGACAACGCTGTGGTTAAGGTCTGGTCAGGTTTAGGCACAAAAACCACTTGGTCATGGTTAAGGAAAGATCATGGTTTGGGTTAAAATGATCACTTGAAACATTGTTTCTTCTTCCTTAAAGTTGTTGTTATGACAACAGTAAACACCATGACAATTGGTTTTAGTTTTTTTTAAACACACATGACACTCGCGGTTGGAAACAGGAAGCAAACTGTGGTCTCCTACAGCTAGGTCCACTTTTTTGCCATCCAACCTGCCTCGTCCTAATAAGGCAAATTGTCACCTTATACATACATCATCTGACCTGCGTCAATTCCCTGGGCTCATAACTGCTACTGCAGCTACATGGCATAAATGTTACTATAGGTTGATTTTGCTGGCTGAATTTTACGCCTATACTGTTGTTTTTCTTGTGAGTACGGGCTGGGTATTACACTCAACGATTTACCAGCCTGATTGAGACCAGAAGGCTTTGTCTTGCACTAATTTCCCTTTGATGTCTCTCACTCTTTC